>NC_056006.1:7963923-8581423 GCF_018446385.1 Zingiber officinale | reverse complement strand
AGTTATTTTTGGAAATAATACCAAATACAAGAGGCATGCGATTATAGTATTTCGAATTTGTTTTCGATGTTGTGTTCTTTGTTTTTTTTTCTTTTCCTTGTGATTTGATTGTTCCTTTCGGTTAACCTAAAGTTATTTTAGGAAATTAAATATTAGCTTTCCTTAAAAGGTTTTGTCTAGTCGGTGGTGGTTGCTCCCATATCCAAGAAGGTCATGTGCCTCGCCACGTCAGTACTGGGAACCAATTATGGAAATTAATATTTAATGGAATTAATAACTTAGGTGATTTGGATCGAACGTGTTAAGTTCCGCAGGAGATCCAAGTCAAAACCTAAAAGAACAAATAGATTAAACTTTGGATCAAACGTGTTAAGTTCCGCAGGCGATCCAAGTTTAATTTAAAAGAACACATGGTAGCTAGGAAAAGGTTCAGACCTTTGTACAAAATTTTTGTACAGTAGAACTATTAGGTTTTCCGAGTAGCAACCGACAATTGGTGTCAGAGCTAGGGTTTTACCTCTGTGTATTTGGTATTAGTTTAATTATGCTCATGTCATACATAATTTAGGCAGGATAATAGTAAGATGTGCTAACTTTGTGGATGCAGGATCCAACTATTATGGCTTATAGTTATTATGTGTGTGATTGGACCCTTGGACATGTCAAGGGCATTTATTGTGTGTTCATGATTGTATTATAAAATACAGCAGGAGCTGTATTTAGTTTTATTAGGATTTTATTTTTTGATCTAGTTTACATGTACATTCCTTCGAGGAATATAGGATCGAAAAATGTAAAATTCTATTTATGTCGCGGATCGAATCTTGCAAGAGGTGGAACCTTTTTGAGGACCAGAGGCGCAGCGAAACAAGGAGCAAGATGGATGCAACAACTAGACCCGTTGGCAGTGGCCAAAGATGGCAGCAGCTAGGGTTGGCGACACACAGAGGACAGCAATAGATAAAAGCCATAATAGTTGAAAATTAGTTTTTCTATTTATTGCTTTTTATGTTGTGTTGTGTGTGCTTGTTAGTATGCATGTTAGGTAGACTAGCATAGTCAAAATTCCTCACTTTAAATAACTAAGTGGGAGAGGGATTTAGTTTAGATAAATTCCACGGTCTCCATTACTGGTTTATAAGTGATGTAACAAGTTTGCGCGTTGGCTCTGAGTGCCTTCCTCCATATCAGATGAGCTTGTTTGCAGATCACTAGATTAAACTTCTATTTTGAATGACTATAGGAAGTTAATTAAGAGCGTGTGATCTTCCCCATCGGAAGGGGCATAATCTTATTAATGGACTTAGTGTCAAGTAATGGTATACACTTAGGCACGTCTAATAGTATCCTCCTCATCGGAGTCACTGCTATTATTTGTGTGACCGAAGAAAACTAACTATTAATTTGTCAAATAAATAGGTTGACAAGATAATAAAATAAAAAACCCCTCTTACGAATGTTTGATTTTGTATACGTCCACACTATCGTAGCATACAAAATTCACGGTGTTTGAGGTAATTTTATTTGTCATAAAGATTTATTGACAAGGTAATTAATGGGTAAACCCCTCCTCTTACAAATGTTTAATTTTGTATACGTCCACACTATCGTGGCATGCAGAATTCACGGTGTTTGAGGTGTTGGTGAATTTAAATAATATTGTTTGAGGAATCAATGTTATTTTAAATTCAAAAAGTTTTGACCAAATATTTGATCAAAGACAGATCAACTATTAATTTTATTCGTCATAAAGTAAAGTTGACGAGATAATAAAATTAATGAATAAAATCTCCTCTTCGATTTTGTATACGTTCACACTATCGTGGCATACAAAATTCATGAGGATTTTAAGGAGTTGATCTTGACCAAATATTTTTGTGATTCTTAGGATTTAAAATCTTTGTCAATCCCCTAGTAGTCATACTATAGAAAAGACTTAGTAGTCCCAATTGTAATGATTGGAAATAGGACTTGGACATTAAGGTAGACTGTCTTCTTAGAATTAAGAACAATATAGGTGTATTTAATTCATTAGTTGAAACATGTTTAGTGGTGTTATCTACCAGAACCTGAAGTGTAGATACAGATGCCATTAATCATGTCCGTAATTCATTGCAGGGTTCCAGGAAACCCGGCAACTAAATGAAAATTAAAACACCGTCCACATGGGCACTACTGTAAAAATGGTAGCTGTTGCAGTGGGAGATGTTTATCTTTTGATAAGAATAAAACATGGATTTTTGAGTAATTGTCTTTACGTACCAAGTTTAGAAAGAACTAGTTTTCAGTTTCTAAACTATTCAAAGAACTTGATATTCTGTCTCTTTTAATAACAAAGTTGTTATTAAGAAAAAGAGGGAAGTTATCTGTTCTGGTATGTTGGTTGGCAATTTATAAATCCAATAACTCTCATGATGCAACAAATGGAAATTAGTAACACATCTTCTAACTTTAAGAGAAAGTAACATTCGGAAATGAACCAATTATATCTTTGGCATCTAAGGCTAGGTTATATTAACTTGAGTAGGATTCATTGGTAGCTGATGAACTTTTGGGTTCATTAGTAGTGGAAATCTTTCCAACCTGTGAGTCTTACTTGGAAGGAAAAATAACCAAGAAGCTTTTAAGTCTAAGGGGTATGGAGTCAAAGATATGTTGAAATTGGTTCATTCTGATTTGTGTGATCCTATAACTATCCAGACAAGAGGTAGTATTGCATATTTCGTTTATTTTATAGACAACTATTCAAGATACAAATAAATTTACTTAATGTACCGCAAGACTAAGTACTTTGATTAGTTCAAAGAGTAGAAGGCTGATGCGGAGAAATGTTAAAGTAAAAGTCACTATGGTAAGATCGTAGTGGCAAGTACCTCTTGGAAGAATTTAGGAGTCACTTATCAGAAGTAGGGATTCAATCCCAACTAACTGCACCTGGTACACCCCAACAGAATGGTGTAGAAAAAGGAAGGTATAGGACTCTTATGGAAATAAGTAGATTGATGAGTTATTTAGAATATTACCAAAATCATTTTAAGGATATACTGGAACGAGCGAAATTATAGTGCTAGGCTTCAAGGCGGAACTCTACAGTTTCTTTGTAACTGCAGCCTATTTCGAAGCATATTCGGATTCGGGTAGTCCAGCACATATGCAGAAGAGAGACAATGATAAGTTGGACAGGAATTCACTTGTTTGTGGGTTATCCTAGAGAAATGAAAGTAGGTTTATAGTCTTAAAAATCAGAAGGTCATTGTTAGTATCAATGACCGATTTTTAGAAAATGACTATGTAATAAACCATGTACCCATAAGAAAATTTGTTCTTAAGGAAATAATAAAAGATATGTCTAATCTAGTACCAACTGTACAAGATGAGATACCACAAGGAAACTGCAACACGTATCACAAATGATACACAATTACAGAAAGTGCCTTGTCGTAGTGGGAGGGTTGTTAGGCAACCTAAAAGGATTCATGTTTTGGGAGAGTTTTTTGGACTCGATCCCTGGAGGACATGAACCTGATCTCCGGACATATAACGAAGCACTCCAAGACAAAGATGCAACATCTTGGCAAAGAGTAATGAATAATAGAATTAGAATATATGTATTCTAATAAAATCTGGAAGCTTGTAGAAACACCAAATGGTGTAAAAGCCTTTGGGTGTAAAAAGGTCTATAATAGGAAAAGAGGGATAGACAGGAAGGTAGAAACTTTCAAAAGCAAGGCTAGATGAAAAAGGAAACTTTTTCACTGGTAGCCATGCTTAAGTCTATCTGGATTCTTTTATCTATTTGGCAAGTGGATGTCAAGACAGCATTCCTTAATGGAAGTCTTGAAGAAAACATCCATATAAAGTAACCAGAAGGGTTCATTGTAAAGGGTTAAGAGCATCTTGTGTGCAAGCTCAATCAGTCTATGGACTGAGGCAAAGCTTCAAGGTCTTGGAACATCCAGTTTATCAAAGTAATCCAGACCTATGGATTTATTAAGTAACAGGATAAGTCTTGTGTATACAAAAAGTGTGATGGAAACGTGGTGGTATTTCTTGTACTACACGTAGATAACATTTTTGGTAGTTGGAAACAATATCAAAGTGTTGTCAGAAGTAAAGGTATGGTTGTCCAAACAATTCGATATGAAGGACTAAGGGAGAATATATATATTCTTGGGATCAAAGTAATAAGGGATCACAAGAAAAGAATATTTTACTTATCCCAAGCTTCATATATCGGAAAAAAAAAACAAAATTCTTGCTCGTTTTAAGCATGCAGAACTCCAAGAAAAATTTCTTACCTTTTGGGCTTGGAGTAGCTTTATCTAAAGAGATGTCTTCGAAGACATCAAAGGAGATAGAGGAAATGAAGGTAGATCTTTATGCTTCGGCTATCGGAAGCCTAATATATGCTATGCACGAGATCAGAAATCTGTTTTGCCAAGGGCATAGTTAGCAGACATCAAAGTAACCCTTGACAAGGGCATTGGACTGTAGTAAAGCATATATTGAAGTACATTAGAGGCACTAGAAATTATATGCTAGCTTACAAGGCAGTTGATTTGGTTCCTGTGGGTTGCACGAATTTTGACTTCCAATCGGATAAGGACAATAGTAAGTCAACCTCGGGGTTTTGTGTTTACTTTAGGAGGTAAAGTCATAACTATGGAAGAGTGATAAGCATAGGTGTTTTTCTAAACTCCACCATAGAAGCTGAGTATATGGCAAGCCTCTGAGGTAGTCATAAAAGCTGAATGACTTAATAACCTCAAGATAGACTTAGATATGATTTCTGGTTTGTCCAAAGATTATTACAATTTATTGTAATAATAGTGGTGCAGTAGCAAACTCGAAGAAACCATGAGTCTATAAGGCAAGTAAACACAATAGAGCGCAAGTACCACCCAATACGAGAAATCGTATAAACGAGGAGAAGTTGTTGCTGCCTAGATTGCATCAGATGATGACCTATAGATATTTTCACTAAGGCCCTTAAGGCAAGAGCTTTTGATGGGCATGTTGAAGGGTTGAGAATCAGATGTATGGCAGCAGATATAGCAGCTTAGTCTTTTAGTATAAGTGGGAGATTGTTACGATATATACTAAAAGCCTAGCTTTTGGTATAAACATTTATCTAGAAATAAGAATCACATTGGTCAAATATCTACATTTATGATAAATGTAGTTGTTCAATTAATTTATATTGTAGATAACATGGTGTGTGGTGTCACACACAGAGGATCATGTTATCAGTACCTTATAAATTATAAACAGTAGCTTACGGCCAAGATGGAAAGGAACAAACCATAAGAAGGTCGTAATGTAATTAGGTATTAGTTTATCTTAACTATATAATTACACTACTACACTTAGAGTGTATTGAGTAGGACCATTTGAGGTCGTTTCTTTTATACTGACTTTATAAAGGAACAAAGACCTCAGTTATTATGGAAGTGTGTGCTCTTAATCCTAATATAATAACAAGCATATATATTTGATATTTATTTCTTTAATTTATCAATGGGTGAGATTTAGTTCGATAAATCAATAAGCCCGATAAGTTGGGAAATGATATCACTTATAGTGTGTGTTGTTGATTATAGAAGGAAACTGTGTCCTAGTAATCTAGGTTGAGAATGTCCCCAAGAGGAGCTCATAAGGATTGTCATGTTAAACCCTGTAGGTGGACTTAGTCCGACATGACGATGAAGTTGAGTGGTACTACTCTTGGAGCTAGATATTAATTAAGTGAGTTGTCAGTAACTTACTTAATTAGTGGACATTTGTTATCTTAAACACAGGGAGACTAACACACTCATAATAAGAAGGAGCCCAAAATGTAATTTGGGATTGGTGCGGTAGTTCAATAATAGTTCTTTAGTGGAATGAATTATTATTGATGAAATTAAGTTGTGTGTTCGGGGCGAACACGGGATGCTTAATTTCATCGGGAGACCAAAACCAATTCCTCCTCTCGGTCCTTATCGTAGCCTCTTATATATAGAGATTTATACCCACCACATACCCACCTTCTTACCCATCCAATGGGGCCGACCAAGCTAGCTTGGAACCCAAGCTAGGGCCGGCCAAGACCAAATGGTTGAGCCAAGTTGGTGGCCGGCCAAAGCTTGGGTCCCAGGCTTAGGTGGCCGGCCACTAGAATATTAAAAGAGTTTTTTATTAAAATTATTTCTTATGTGGATATCATGATTTAAAAGCGAGTTTAAAAATTAAAATTTCCTTTTATAGCTTTCTACAAAAGATTAAGAGAAGAGATTAATCTCTTTCCTTATTTGTAGATTAAAAGGATGGTTTTAATTTTTATTAAAAACTTTTCTTATTCATCCACATGTTTAAAAGAGAGTTTAAAAATTTGAAATCTTTCCTTATTTGTTGATTAAAAGGTGGATTTTAAATTTTAAGAAAACTTTACATTTTAAACATGTTCATTATTTAAAAGAGAGTTTAAAAATTAAATATTCTCTTTTATAAGTTTCTACAAAAGATTAAGAAAAGATTTGATATCTTTCCTTATTTGTAGATTGAAAGAGATTTTAATTTTTAGAGATAACTTTCCTTTTATCCACATGTTTAAAAGAAAGATTTTAATTTATAAAATTTCTTTTTTATTAACCACCATGAAGGGAAAAATTATAAATTTCCGGAAGCAAATTAGGATGGTTTAATTCTTGTGTGAATTAAAATTTCCTTGATTAAGGGATTAAAGGTGGCCGGCCATTATCATGATGAAAAGAAAATTATTTTTAAATAAATTTTCCTTTTCAATGGCAAAAGAATTAAGGAAGTTTTTATTAAATTTTCCTTATTTGCCAAAGACCAAGGATTATAAAAGAGGGGGTAGAGGAGGCTTCATGATGAACAACTCTATTATTTTTCTCCCTCTTTTCTTCCTTGGGTGTGGCCGGCCCTTTCTTTCCTCTCCTCTCCTTTGTGTGGCCGAAACCTTCTCATGGTGGAGATAGCTTTGGTGGCCAGAAATAAGAAGGAGAAGAAGGAGAGAAAAGAAGCCTCTTTTCTAGCATCCCTTGGAGCATGGTGGTGGTGGCCGAACCTCTTCATCCTAGGAGAAGTTTTGATGGCCGAAACTTGTAAGGAAGAAGAAGGTGCTTGGTGGTTCTCATCTCGGAAGATCGTTGCCCGCACAACGTCCGAGATTAGAAGAGGAATACGGTAGAAGATCAAGAGGTCTTTCTAAAAGGTATAATTAGTATTTTTCCTTTCCGCATCATACTAGTTATTTTTGGAAATAATACCAAATACAAGAGGCATGCGATTATAGTATTTCGAATTTGTTTTCGATGTTGTGTTCTTTGTTTTTTTTTTTCTTTTCCTTGTGATTTGATTGTTCCTTTCGGTTAACCTAAAGTTATTTTAGGAAATTAAATATTAGCTTTCCTTAAAAGGTTTTGTCTAGTCGGTGGTGGTTGCTCCCATATCCAAGAAGGTCATGTGCCTCGCCACGTCAGTACTGGGAACCAATTATGGAAATTAATATTTAATGGAATTAATAACTTAGGTGATTTGGATCGAACGTGTTAAGTTCCGCAGGAGATCCAAGTCAAAACCTAAAAGAACAAATAGATTAAACTTTGGATCAAACGTGTTAAGTTCCGCAGGCGATCCAAGTTTAATTTAAAAGAACACATGGTAGCTAGGAAAAGGTTCAGACCTTTGTACAAAATTTTTGTACAGTGGAACCATTAGGTTTTCCGAGTAGCAACCGACACTATGTTCTCCCAAAAAAACTCTCTCAGTCAGGCATCAGTTCGGCTAAACTACTCGTAATAGCAGTCGGGTGCATTCTCAATTCACCACGAATAACCAATGCTTGGTTGCGTTCGTGGTTTTTGTTGGTGTAGGTTGCACTGATAATCAGGTTTCGATGTATGACAAATCAGTTAAAGTTAGATATATTGTTTGTTTAATCTTGTTACCAAGTGTGCAGGACTGGATGAGTCTAAAGGACTAGAACACCAGACTAAAGTCCAGCTATGTTGATAGCTGGTACGAAGTCCAGATTGATTGAGATATGGTAAAAGGAAGTGCAGCTAAGCTGATAGCTGGTTTAAATTCCAGATAGATTGAGATTTGTCAAGAGGAAGTTCAGATTGGTTGAAATCTAGCAGGAAATCTTGGTGGGTCATGGGATCTGACATTAAAGAAGTTTGTAAATGGTAAGTGAGGTAAGTCACTAGAGGAGAGAAATCCAGTCAAGACGAGCCCCTGTGGGACTTTAGGGGCGGTCCAATTTGGAGCCATTTGGGAAGTCTAAGTTGAAATCATGACTAGATCCTTGTCTTGAAAAGACAGTGTTAGTACCCCCAAGGTAGTTTTTTATTGTGATCGACCAAGTTAAGTTAGGTCTTGTGTTTGTTTGATGTCTTGTGTCTAATTGTACAGAAACTTAGGAGCATAGAAAGTCAGAGCGAAAGATGTAGCTAGCGAGAAGGATGGCACGGGAGAGAGTCGACGGGTTCGGTGCGTCTGAGGGATGAGGCGCTGCAGAAAAGTATGCTAACGGATGAGAAGGAATCGCGTGGTGTTTTCGAGGGATGAAAAACCATAGCAGAAGCTTACTTGAGGAGGAGACCGGAAAATGGGTTCGGGTGAGCCCTATTCCGGATGGCAGAAAACACCCAAGCAATCGGAACCAGATGGGGAGAAATCGAATGGTCAATAAGTTGTTGATTTTCCGGGCGCCTGGACCAAGTCCAAGTGCCCGGACCTGCCCGGAACCCCTAGGGTAGCCCAGGGCACCTCCTCTATGGGCTTTGGGTGAGGCCAAATCAGCACAGTCCAAGTGCCCAGACCAGAAAATTCTATCTTCACCGAGTCATTGTGAACCATTACGACATGTATAAAATTTTCTCCATGCCTAGGCGCTCAGACCCATTCCAGGCGCCCGAACCAGCTATGTCAGCAAATGGATATACTTGACCAGCTTGCTATAAATAGAGCATTGGTCTCAGTAGTTCAGATCATCACTTGTACACGAACTTCTTTATTGTTTTACTACTCTTATTGTGTGCTTCCAATATTTGTATGAGGCTTCTCTGCCTACGACGAAAGGAGAATTTATTTAGTGCTTTTAACATTTTGGATTAACAACTTTATAGTTTGTAACCAAGAAAAATCAGTAGCCTCTTTTAATTTATGCATTATAGTTTTTTTTATACAAGTATTAGTTTTAATCAAGCTATAAGATCGAGAAAGGTTGATTTTCTTTTTTTAGGGCAATTCACCCCCCCCCTTACCGGCTGCACGGGTCCTAACAAGTGGTATCAGAACCAGACTCACTTCAGAAAGACTAACCGCCATCCAAAGCAAAAGAAATGGCTGAATCCAGCATCTATCTGTCGAAATTTGAGAGAGATTTCGTGACGTGGAAAAGGCTTATGGAGGTATTCTTCAAGACCGATTTTGAAATATTACTAATTATAAAATATAGTTTTGTAGCACCACAGATTAGCATGGAGCCGAGAAAGAAGAGTACACGTGGACGAAGGAGTAGACCGACTTCATAGCTAATGGAAAAACAGAGTTCCATCTGCTTAGTGTTCTTCTTCCCCAGGAGGTCAGCCAAATCGGAAACTACGACTCTACCAAAAATCTCTGGGAGAAATTCCTAGAGCTTCACGAAGGTACTTCAGAAGCCAAACTAGCAAAATGGGATATCCTCCGAAGCCAACTTACGAACCTCCGGATGAATAAAGAAGAGAAGGTAGCTCAACTCCGTGCAAGGATCAAAGATCTGATCACTCAGCTCGGCAACCTCAAAGAAAAGGTAACAAATCGTGATTCCTTGAGGTACACACTTAAAGCTTTTCTGAAAACTCAAGAGTAGTCGGCCTTAGTAGATAATGACTACATCTCTAAGGACCTTGAGACATGCACTCTTAAAAACTTATTTTTAACTTTTAAACTTCACGAGTCTCGATGTGTAGATTCTCAAGGATTAAAAAAGTCAAACAATATTGCTCTAAAAGCAAGAAGGACGAATCGGACGTTGACGCTTCCTTGGACAATGATGAAACAATGTATATGATAAGAAAATTCAAGAAATTTTTTAGAACTAATAAGTTTAATCAAGTTCAGCAAAGAAAAGAAGAGCAAGGAAGATAAAATGCTATAACTTAAATGAAGATGGACATATCAAGGAGGACCGCCCAAAGATGAAGATGGACATCAAAAAAGGATCAAGTATAATAACAAAGTACAAAACCCTGAAGGCTATGAGTCGTCATCAGAACTTGACTTGGAAGAGTACGTTGGACTTGCACTAATGGCAAGTCTCTAGGAGGAGAGCATAGATGAAGGGGGAGGCTTCTCAGAAGAAAGCTACAGCGAGGAGGAAGAAACAAGCTTCAGAGTAGATCTAGTAAGTGAGCTATGTTTACTATCCTCTGACTAGTTATATTCAGGTATTAAATCAATGACTATATCATTATGTAAACTAAAATTAAAAAATAATAATTTGAAAAATGAAGTTTTTGAATTAAAAATAATCTTAGTAAATACATGTCCTTTAGAAATGTATGATAAATTAAAAGAAGAAAATAAAAAATTGAAGGATGAAATTTAAAAATTAATAAACTTTGCATGCAATAATCAAAATATCTGAAAAAATTATAAAAGCTTAAATTGGTATCTTAAATATCATAAGGGTCAAATTAGAAAAATATCATAAAATATGTACCAAAGAAATTTCTTATTAACCATACAAGTAAGAATTTATTTTGGGTCCCAAAATTTTTCTTAGAATAAATAAATGATTATATATATTTTATTTTTCAAAATATTAATTTTGTTTACAAAATTAAATTAGTATGTTTACTATTAATATTTATTATTGAAACTTTATTTTGTGTTGTTAGATTAAAAAATCTCTTGGTATTAAATATTTTTTAAAAAAATTTAATTAAATATTTTTTATGAATTTTTCATTAAAAAGTCATAATTTAAATTTAAAAATGTTTCACATATGTATTTTGACAAACTTGATTTTTCGAAGAATTACTAGTATATTTTGAATAACGAGAAAAATCGACATAATTTTTAGATTAATAAAACTATTTTTAATATTTGCTTTCGAAAAAAAATCATGCCTATTTTAAACATTTTTTTTACAAATATTCTTTTCGAAATTGATGCGGATATATTTAGAGGGGCCAAAGGGAATTATGGAGAAAATGAGAGGCATTTTAGTCTTTTCACATGTGAAGGGTTTTGGTGTTTATGGGTCACTGTTCACCAGTGCAAAGGAGAGGGGGGTTTCGAGTGGGTTTTGGGCGCCACCACAAGGAAGAGAGGGGAGGAGGAGGTTTTGGTTCACCGATCTACGTTGACACCGGCCGACTACCCAGGCGTCGCTCTTGCCTCTCCGTGCGCACGCCATCGTTCTCTGGATTTTGCCGCCAGTCGCGCACGCCGACACAGGAGGGCAGGCTTTTCCCTCTCCACGATGTCAGCCCCCTCTTCATCATCGGAGATTCCCCACAACCTAGGCACCACGCGCCATTGCAGCCTCACCGGCCAGCAGCAGCACCGTCTTCTCCCCTTTTTCCTCTCTATGTTGTCGCTAGTGCTGCTCCACGGCCTTAGGCGAGTAGACACCAGTCGCCGACGTTGCTACCAATGATTTTAGCATAGATCCGGCATCGTTTCTGCCGTCGAAGCAGTCTCCACCACCCTCCTCTTCTATCCAAGCCACCACCGGCTGAGACACGTTGCCTCCCTCTGACACTGCCTCACGCAGGGATCAAGGCAGCCCTCTCCCTTTCTCCCTCATGTGTCGTCTTCACCGGCGAACCACAGCCTATTCTAGCGCTAAGGGCATCGCTGTTGCGCTCCAAGGTTGTGACCTGTGAGCCATAATCGGCCGCCCCCCTCCACGTCATACTTGGCAGTTGTCATCTTTGAGATCAGATGCTTATCCATCGCAAATTCCTCGCCATAGGATGTTGCTGGTCTGTGTGGTGTGATCCTATTCTGATCATCGCACCTTCTGGTCCGCGTGTTGTTATTGTTGGTGTAGTTTGCACTAACGGTCTAACTCAGATTTTGATGAATGGCAAGTAAGTTAAGTTAGATTTTGTTGTGATCTAACTACTTGATCAAGTGTGCAGGAAATCCAACTAGGTCGACGGGCCGACCGAATAGCTGGTTTGAAGTCTAGATAGGTCGACGAGATGACCAAATATCTAGCAAGAAATTTAACTAGGTAAACGGGCCGATCGAATAGCTGATATGAAATCCAACTAGGTCAACAGGCTGACCAATTAGCTAGCATGAAGTCTAGACAAGTCGACGAGCTGACCGGATATCTGGCAAACTGGTAAGTTAAGATAAGTCGCCAGAGAAGAGTGACCAAGTGAAGGCGCGTCCCGGTTGAAGGGATAGTAGGCGTCGGTTTAGTTTAGGTCCATTTGGGATCCCTAAGCTGAGACCTTGACTAGTTCTTGATCCTGGGAGGATATGAATTAATTATTACCCTTATTATTAATTATTATTTGTCCTAACACTTGTTTTGCAAGTTATTTAGACTAACGTTATTTTGTAGGACAAAAAGAGAAAAAATGTAGATGAACAATGCCGAAAGCGCCCTCAAGTAGTAATACTTGAGAGCGCCTTCGTACTGTTCATAGAAGGTGCCTTCTGCAGGATACCGAAGTTGTGGATAAGTGTTGGGCTGTTCAGGATCGAATTTGCCTCATTGGAGGCGCCTTCCATATCTAAAGACAGTGATGGAAAAGGTTATAATAGTTGGAAAATTAATTTCCAAATTTATTGCTTTTATTTACTGTGATGTATATGTGCATGTGATGTATGCTAACATAGGTTAAAATCCTCATTTTTAAATAACTAAGTGGGAGAGAGATTTTAATAAATTTCACGGTCTCCATTACTGGTTTGTAAGTGATGCAACAAGCTTGTGTATTGGCTCTGAGTACCTCCCTCCACAACGGATGGGTTTGTTGCGGATCACTAGATCAAACTTCCTTTATGGATGGTCCTAGGAAATTATTTAGGAGCGTGTGATCTTCTCCAACTGAAGGGGCACAATCCTATTTAATGGAATAAGTATCAAGTAATGGTATACACTTAAACACATTCAATAGTATCCTCCCCAACGGAGTCACTGCTATTGATTTGTGTGACCAAAGGAAAACCAACTATTAATTTTATTTGTCATAAAGTTAGGATGACAAGATAATAAAATTAATGGGTTACACCCTCCTCTTACAAATGTTGAATTTGTATACATCCACACTAACGTGGCATGCAATATTCACGGTGTTTTAAGGTGTTGATAAATTTAAATAGTATTGTTTGAGGAATCAATATTATTCTAAATTTAGAGTCATGACCAAAATTTATTTTGTGATTCTTAGGATGACTTTCAACCCACTGGCCATTATTTTGAAAGAGAATAGACTTACTGGTCCCAACTATATAGATTGGAAAAGAAACCTGGATATTGTCTTAACTGCTAAAAATTATAAGTTTGTATTGTCAGAGGTATGCCCAGATACACCTAATGGTGACTCTACCCCAAAGGAGATTGAGTATCATAAGAAATGGGTAAAAGTAGATGAGATGGCGCGGTGTTACATTTTGGCTTCAATGTCAATTGTATTGCAACATCAGCATCAAGATTTACCAACGGCTTATGATATAATGAACAATCTCAAAGAACTCTTTGGACACTAGAGTCGGACTTCTAGGCAAGAGGCAATGAGAAAGTTAATGACAACCACCATGTCTGAGGGGACACCCGTAAGGGATCATATCCTCAAAATGATGGCTTATCTGAACGAAATACAAGTCCTTGGAGGAGAAATCGATGGGGAAACCCAGGTCGATATAATTCTCCAAACGCTACCCAGAAGTTTTGAGTAGTTCCGCCTGAACTATAACATGAACAAAAGAGAGTATACATTGGCGGAACTTCTAACAAAACTACAGGCAGCAGAAGGTATATTTCGTCACAGTTCTCAGATTCACTATGCTGAAAATTGTTCTACTTCTAAGTCGAAAGGCAAGAAGAAGAAGAAACAGGTCTTTTCAGCAAAGAGAGTGAATAAACCTCAGGGTACAGGACAAAAAGCTAGAATGAAGAAGCTGAAGGGCAAGTGCTTCATCTGCAAGCAGTCAGGACATTGGAAGGCGGACTGTCCTCATAGGAATCAGAACAATAAAGAGGTTCCAGGAAACCCGACGACTATTTGAAGGAGAGATAACCGTCTACATGGGCAATGCTACTAAGGTGGCGGCTGTTGTAGTGGGAGACGTCTACTTATCTTTTGATAGGAATAGAAGTTTGATTTTAAGAAATTGTCTTTATGTACCCAGTTTTAGAAAGAATTTAATTTCAGTTTCTAAACTGTATTAGGATGGATATTCTGTTTCCTTTAGTAACAATATGATTATAAAGAGAAATAAGGTGATTATCTGTTCTGGTGCATTGGTTGGTAATTTATATACTTTAAATCCAATTTCTCCCACAAAGTAAAATATGAAAATTAATAACACATCTTCTAACTCTAATAAGAGAAAAGAACCTTCGAAAATGAACCAAACGTATCTTTGGCATCTAAGGCTTGGTCATATTAACTTAAGTAGGATTCAAAGGCTCATAGCCGATGGACTCTTGGGTTCATTAGAGTTGAAAAACTTTCCAACCTGTGAATCTTACTTGGAAGGTAAAATGACCAAGAGACCTTTTAAGGCCAAGGGGTATAGAGCCAAAGATGCGTTAGAATTGGTTCATTATGATTTGTGTGGTCCTATGTCTATCCAGGCAAGAGGTGATTATGAATACTTCGTCTCCTTTATAGACGATTATTCAAGATATAGATACATTTACTTTGATAAGTTCAAAGAATATAAGGCTGATGTGGAGAAACATCTTGGTAAAAGTATCAAGACACTACGGTCTGACCGTGGTGGTGAATACCTCTTTGGAGAGTTTAGGAATTACTTATCAGAAGTCGGGATTTAATCCCAATTGTTGGCACCTGGTACACCCCAACAGAATAGTGTGGCAAAGCGAAGGAATAGGACTCTTATGGAAATGGTTAGATCAATGATGAGTTATTCAGAATTACCAAATTCATTTTGGGGATATGCTCTGGAAACAGTAGTATACATTCTGAATATGGTACCTTCTAAAACAGTTCCTTCTACTCCCATGAAATTATGGAATGAGCGTAAGCTTAATCTGAATCATATCCGGATATGGGGTAGTCCAACATATATGCTGAAGGGAGATACTGACAAGTTCGAATCACGTACAGAAGTTTGTCTGTTTGTGGGATATCCTAAGGAAATGAAAGGTGGTTTGTTTTATAATCCTAAAAATCAAAAGATCATTGTTAGCACCAATGCTTGATTTTTAGAAGAAGATTATGTAATGAATTATAAGCCCATGAGTGAAATTGTTCTAGAAGAAATAAGAGAGGGCACGTCTACTTTAGTACCAACAGTACAAGATAAAGTACCACAAGAAACTACAACACGTGTTACACATGATATACAACCAAAAACAGTGCCTCGTCGTAATGGGAGGGTTGTAAAGCAACCTGAGAGATTCATGTTTTTGGGAGAGTCTTCGGACTTGATCCCGGGTAAACATGAACCTGATCCCCGAACATATGACGAAGCACTCCAAGATATAGATGCAGTATCTTGGCAAAAGGCAATGAATTCGGAAATAGAATCTATGTATTCTAATAAGGTCTGGGAGCTTGTAGAACCACTAGATGGTGTAAAAGACGTTGGATGCAAATGGATCTACAAATGGAAAAGAGGGACAGACGGGAAGGTAGAAACCTTCAAAGTAAGGCTTATTGCGAAAGGGTATACTCAGAAAGAGAGAATCGATTATGAGGAGACTTTTTCACCAGTAGCTATGCTAAAGTCTATCCGGATACTCTTATCCATTGCTGTTCATATGGATTATGAGATTTGACAAAATGGATGTCAAGACAGCATTCTTTAACGGAAGTCTTAAAGAAAACATCCATATGAAGCAACCAGAAGGGTTCATTGAAAAAGGCAAAGAGCATCTAGTGTGCAAGCTCAATCGGTCCATTTATGGACTGAAGCAAGCTTCAAGATCTTGGAACATCCGGTTTAATGAAGTAATTCAGTCATATGGATTTATTCAGTGTCCGGATGAGTCTTGTGTATACAAGAAGTGTAACGGAAATGTGGTGATATTTCTTGTACTATACGTAGATGATAATTGACAACAATGTCAAGGTATTATCGGACGTAAGGGTATGTTATCCAAACAATTTGATATGAAGGACTTAGGAGAATGTGCACAAATTCTTGGGATCAAAGTTATAAGGGATCACAAGAAAAGAATGTTGTGTCTATCTCAAGCTTTATATATAGATACAATCCTTGCTCGTTTTAGCATGCAGAACTCCAAGAAAGGTTTCTTACCTTTTAGGCATGGAGTAGCCTTATTTAAAGAGATGTCTCCGAAGACATCAAAGGAGATAGAGGACATGAAGGCAGTTCCTTATGCTTCGGCTGTGGGAAGCCTAATGTATGTAATGTTGTGTACGATACCTGATATCTGTTTTGTCGTGGGCATGGTTAGCAGATATCATAGTAACCCTGGACAAGAACATTGGACTGTTGTAAAGCATATATTGAAGTACCTGAGAAGGACTAGAGATTATATGCTACTTTACCAAGCAGACGATTTGCTCCCTGTGGGTTACACGGATTCGGATTTTCAATCAGATAGGGACAACAGTAAGTCTACATCAGACTATATGTTTACTTTAGGAGGTGGAGCCATTGGATGGAGGAGTGTTAAGTAGAAATGCATTTCAGACTCAATCATGGAAGCTGAGTATGTGGCAACCTCTGAGGCAGCCAAAGAAGTAGTATGGCTCAGGAATTTCCTAATGGACTTAGATGTGATTCCTGGTTTGCCCAAAATTATCACAATTTATTGTGATAATAGCGGTGCAGTTGTAAACTCGAAGGAACCACGAGCCCATAAGGCAAGTAAACATATAGAGCGCAAGTACCACCTGATACGAGACATCATCAAGCGAGGAGAAGTTGTCGTCGCCAAGATTGCATCAGCAGATAACCTGGCAGATCCTTTCACTAAGGCCCTTCCGGCGAAAACTTTTGATCGACATGTGGGAGGGATGGGAATCAGATGTATGGCAACAGATATGACAGCTTAGTCTTTTAGTATAAGTGGGAGATTGTTGGAGTGTATACTAATAGCCTAGCTTTTGTAAACATTTATTTTTGAAATAAAAGAATCGCATTGGTCAAATGTCTATATTTATTTGTTAAATATAGTTGTTCAATTAATTTATAAAGTAAATAACATGGTGTGTGGTGTCACACACAGAAGATCATGTTATCAGCTCTTTATAAATTATAAACAGTTGCTCACGATTAAGATGCAAAGGAACAAACCATTGGTATAGTCGTAGTATAATTAGATATTAGTTTATCTTGACTAATAAATTACACTAGTACACTCTAAGTGTATTGAGTAGGACCATTTTAGGTAAGTTCTTTTTATACTGACTTAATAAAAGAACTAGACCTTAGTTATTATGAAAGTGTGTACTCTTAATCCTAATATAATAACAAGCATATATATTTAGTATCTATTTCTTTAATTTATCAAAGGGTGAGATTTAGCTTGATAAATCAATAGGCCCGATAAGTTGGGAAATGATATTACTTATAGTGTGTGTTGTTGATTATAGAAGAAAACTGTTTCCTAATTATCTAGGTTGAGAATGTCCCGAAGAAGAGCTCATAAGGATTGTTATGTTAAACCCTGCAGGTGGACTTAATCCAACATGACAATGAAGTTGAGTGGTACTACTCTTGAAGTTAGATATTAATTAAGTGAGTTGTCAGTAACTTATTTAATTAGTGGGCATTCGTTATCTTAAACACAGGGAGACTAACACACTCATGATAAGAAGGAGCCCATAATGTAATTTGGGATTGGTGCGGTAGTGCAACAATAACTTTCTAGTGGAATGAGTTATTGTTGATGAACTTGAGTTGTGTGTTCGGGGTGAACACGGGATACTCAAGCTCATCGGAAGACCAAAATCAATTTCTCCTCTAGGTCCCTGTCGTAGCCTCATTAGTGTCTTATAAACCACTCATTAAAAGTCCTTCTTGGTGTCTAAGAAAGGAGGTCGGCCCATTGCTTGGTGACCAAGCAATGGCAGGCCACCATCTCCTCCATGGGGCCGGCCATATTGCTTGGTGATCAAGCAAGCAGGGGTCGGCCAAAATAAATTCAAATAGGAGGGGTGTTTTGAATTTTTAAAATCTTCTCTTTGTAGAAAACTATAAGTTTTAAAAGAGATATTTAAATTTTAAAAACTTTTCTTATTTGAATTAGGACACATGGTTTAATAGAGAGTTTTAAAACTTTCCTTTTTAACCATCCTCATGATTTTAGAAAAAAGGAAGAGAAGTTTTAAAAATTAAAATTTTGTATTCATGTTAAAAAAGGAAATTTTTTAAGAGAAGTTTTAAATTTTAAAACATGGTTTTAATTTTTAAAAGCTTTCCTTTTTAACATTCACTTTAGGAAAGAGAGCTTGTAAAATTTTATAAGAGGATTTCTTCTTGTAAAATTTTATAAAAAATATATTTCCTTCCTCTTAAGGGGGCCAGCCACCGTTGCTTGGTGCCCAAGCAAGGGGGTCGGCCAAATAAAAATAAAAATAAAATCATCATCCAATGATTTGATGATTGATTCAATCAAGAGGAAAGAAAAGGAAAAATAAAAAGAGAAAAGGAAAAACAAGAGGAAGATTTTAATTTTTGTAAAAAAATCTTCCCTTATTTGCCTTGAGTAAGTAATATAAAAGAAGGGGTGAGGAGGCCTCATGAGATACAATTCTTATTCTCTTGCTTGGTGATCCTCTTGGTGTGGTCGGCCCTCTCCCTTCTCCCTTTCCCTTTGATCTCTTTTGCTATTTGTTGGTGGTGGCCGAATATTAGAAGAAGGAGAAGAAAGTTTTGGGTGGTGTTCATCTTGGAAGATCGTCGCCCACACGACGTCAAAGGCGAGGCGAGGAATACGACAGAAGATCTCGAGGTCATTAGCTTGCAAAGAAAAGGTATAATTAGCAATTGTTTTCCGCATCATGCTAGTTATTTTTCTTTGTATGAATTCCAAACACAAGAGGCATTAAATCTAGTTTTTCGAATTAGTAATTCGTGTTTGTGTTTTTCTTTGTTTTTCGAATTTGTGATTCGATTGTTCTTTTTGGTTAAACCTAGAGTTATATAAGGAAATTAAATATTAGCTTTCCTTAAAAGGCTTTGTCTAGGAAGTGGTGGTTGCTCCTATATTCAAGAAGGCCTTGTGCCTCGTCATGTTTAACCTGGACGTCAATTTTAGAAATTAATATTTAATGGAATTTATAATGTAGGTGGATTTGAATCAATAGTGTTAAGTTCCGCTTACGATTCAAATCTAAATCATTAAGAACAGATAAGTTAAATTTGGAATCAATGATGTTAAGTTCCGTCTGCAATTCCTAATTTAACCTCTAAAGAACACAATAGGTTATTTAAGGAAAGGTTCGACACTTGTACAAAATTTTTGTACAGTGAAATCGGTACGATTTTCCTAGGATTAACCAATAGTGAATACCTTAGCAATGAGTTTCGTGACTATCTAGCTGAGTGTGATTTTATCCCAACTCATTCCTCCTGAAACACCACAATGGAATGGTGTATCCGAAAGGAGGAATCGTACCCTATTAGATATGATGTGATCTATGATGAGTCACACAGATCTTCCTATATCTTTTTTGGGGATATGCTCTAGACACAGCAGCCTTCACACTTAACCGTGTTCCATCCAAAGCTGTGATAAAGACACCATATAAGATATGGACTGAGAGAGATGCCCAGATGTCTTTTATGAGGATTTGGGGTTGTGAGGCTTACGTTCGACGTCAAGTCTCGGACAAACTGGGATCTAAATCCGATAAGTGTTATTTTATAGGATATCCCAAGGAAACAAAGGGATATTACTTCTACATTCCCAATCACCACAAGGTGTTTGTGGCTAAGACTAGGTTATTTCTAGAAAGAGACTTTGTTTCTAGAAAAACTAGTGGGAGTACGTTCGATCTTGAAGAAGTTCAAGATATGGACCATAGCACTGAAGCCTTGATGGAAGTTGAACTGGAACCACAAAATGTTGTTGCACAAGGAGTTGAGGAACAACAACCAGTTCAAGTAGACCTACCTCTTCGCAGGTCTGACAAGGTACGTCATCAGCCTAAGAGATACTCTTTTCTCTTGTATGACCATAACGACATTATGCTCATTGAGAATTAGCCTACCTCCTATCAGGAAGCTATGATGAGACCAGATTCTGAGAAATAGCTAGAGGCCATGAGATCCGAGATGGAATCCATGTACACCAACCAAGTATAGACTTTGGTTGATCGACTTGAAGGCGTCAAACCCATTGGGTGTAAGTGGGTCTTTAAGTGAAAGACTTGTTGGAGTGTATACTGAAAGGCTAAGCTTTGTAAACATTCATTATGAATAAAGAATCACATTTGGTCTAATTATCTACATTTGTTTGTAGTTGTTCATTTAATTTATATTGTAGATAACATAGTATGTAGTGTCACATGCAGAAGATGATGTTATCAGTACCTTATAAATTATAAACAGTAGCTCACGACCAGAATGGAAAGGAACAAACCATTAGAAGGTCGTAGTGTAATTAGGTATTAGTTTATCTTGACTATATAATTACACTAGTACACTCAGAGTGTATTGAGTAGGACCATTTGAGGTCGTTCCTTTTATACTGACTTTATAAAGGAACAAAGACCTCAGTTATTATGGAAGTGTGTGCTCTTAATCCTAATATAATAACAAGCACATATGTTTGATATTTATTTCTTTAATTTATCAATGGGTGAGATTTAGTTCGATGAATCAATAAACCCGATAAATTGGGAAATGGTATCACTCATAGTGTGTGTTGTTGATTATAGAAGGAAACTATGTCCTAGTGATACTAGGTTGATAATGTCCTCAAGAGGAGCTCATAAAGATTGTCATGTTAAACCCTGCAGGTGGACTTAGTCCGACATGATAATAAGGTTGAGTGGTACTACTCTTGGACTTAGATATTAATTAAATGAGTTGTCGATAACTCACTTAATTAGTGGACATTCGATATCTTAAACACAGGAGACTAACACACTCATAATAAGAAGGAGCCCAAAATGTAATTTGGGATTGGTGCGGTAGTTCAATGATAGTTCTCTAGTGGAATGAATTATCATTGATAAAATTAGGTTGTGTGTTCGGGCACGGGATGCTTAATTTTATCGGAGACCAAAACCAATTCCTCCTCTCGGTCCCTATCGTAGCCTCTTATTTATAGAGTACTATACCCACATATACCCACCTTCTATACCCACCTAAAGGGGCCGGCCAAGCTAGCTTGGGAACCAAGCTAGGGCCGGCCTAAGCTTGGGTTTAGTGGCCCTAGCTTGAACCCAAGCTAGTAGGGCCGGCCATAATTAATTAAAAAGAAAATTTAATTTTAATGTTTATTATTATGTGCAAGATTTAATTTAAAAGAAAATTAAAATTAAAATATCTCTCTTGTAAAAGATTTACAAAAGATTAAAGAAAGAGATTAGATCTCTTTCCTTATTTGTAGATTGGAGAGATGTTTTATTTTCTCTTTAAAATTATTCACATGTTAATAAAATTAAAATTATAGATATTTCCTTTTATTAACCATGAAGAGATTTTAAAGAGAAATTTTATTTTTTAAAATTTCCGGAAACAAATAAGGAAAGTTTTAATTGTTGATTGAAACTTGTCCAATTTGCTTCCTATTGTTTTGGCCGGCCATCATTGTTTAATTGGGGAAATATTATTTTATTTTTCTCAATTAAATCATGTCAAGGAAATTAAGGAAAATTTATTGTAATTAAATTTCCTAATTTACCTAGGCCAAGGAATATAAAAGAAGGGTTGAGGTGCCTTCACAAGATACAACATCTATTATTCCTCTCCCTCTTTTGTTCCTTGGTGTGGCCAGCCATCATCTCCTTCTCTTCCTCTTGTGGTGGCCGAACCTCTCCCTCTCCTTGGAGTTCTTGTGGTGGCGGATACTACTCGGAGAAGAAGAAGAAGAAGGAGAAAGCTAGCATCTCTTGGAGCTTGGTTAGTATTTTGGTTTTCTCCTTGGTAAAGCTTTTCTTTTGTGGCGGGACCTTGCTTGGAGGAGAAGAAGGGGGTGGGGGGGTTCTCATCTTGGAAGATCGGTGCCGACACAACGTCCGAGGTTAGAAGAGGAATACGGTAGAAGATCAAGAGGTTTTTCTACAAGGTATAACTAGTAATTTCTATTTCGCATCATGCTAGTTATTTATGGAAATAATACCAAATACAAGAGGCTTACGTTCTAGTATTTCGAATATGTTTTTTCGAAGTTGTGTTCTTTTGTTTCTTTCTTTTCCTTGTGATTTGATTGTTCTCTTTGGTTAACCTAAAGTTATTTTAGGAAATTAAATATTAGCTTTCTATTAAAGGTTTTGTCTAGTCGGTGGTGGTTGCTCCCATATCCAAGAAGGCCATGTGCCTCGCCACGTCAGTACTGGGAACCTTTTATGGAAATTAATATTTAATGGAATTAATAACTTAAGGAGACTTGGGTCGAACGTGTTAAGTTCCGCAGGCGATCCAAAATTTAATTTAAAAGAACACATGGTAGCTAGGAAAAGGTTCAGACCTTTGTACAAAATTTTTGTACAGTGGAACCTATAGGTTTTCCGAGTAGCAACCAACAAGACTGACATGGATGGACTTATTACCTATAAGGGTCGTTTGGTATTTAAAGGTTTCAAGCAAATTCATGGTATTGACTATGATGAAACTTTTTCTCTAGTAGCGATGTTTAAGTCCATTCGGATCATGCTTGCTATTGCAGCATACCACGATTATGAGATCTGGCAGATGGATGTCAAAACCGCGTTTCTGAATAGAAACTTGCTCGAGGATGTGTACATGACACAACCTGAGGGTTTTGTAGATCCACTGCATACTGGCAGAGTATGCAAGCTGCATAAGTCCATTTATGGACTAAAGCAAGCTTCTCAGAGCTGGAATCTTTGATTCGATGATGCGATCAAACAGTTTGGTTTCATCAAGAATGAAGATGAACCCTATATCTACAAGAAGGTTGTTGGGAACACAGTTGTCTTCCTTGTATTGTATGTGGATGACATACTACTCAATGGAAATGGCATCCCTTTGCTGCAGTCTGTAAAGACTTGGCTGGGGAATTGTTTCTCAATGAAGGACTTAGGGGAAGCACCCTGTATTCTAGGCATAAAGATCTATAGAGATAGATCTAAGAAATTGCTTGGCCTAAGTCAAAGTACATATATTGACACGGTATTACTACGGTTTGCCATGCAGAATTCCAAGAAACTATTTCTGCCGATGTCACATGGTGTGAGTCTTTCGAAGACTCAAAGTCCCTCTTCTAGAGAGGAGAGAGACCGCATGGATAAGATCCCTTATGCTTCATCCATAGGATCTATCATGTATGTTATGCTATGTACTCGTCCTGATGTTTCGTATGCTTTGAGCATGACGAGTAGATACCAGTCAGATCCAGGTGAACGTCACTGGATAGCGGTCAAAAATATTCTTAAGTACTTGAGAAGGACTAAAGAATATTTCTTGATATATGGAGGTGATGACGAGCTAGCTGTAAAGGGTGAGAGTGATGCCAGTTTCCAAACAGACCAGGATGATTATAGATCGTAGTCTGGGTTCATGTTTTGCTTGAATGGTGGTGCTGTGTGCTGGAAGAGTTCGAAGCAGGACACAGTTGCTGATTTTACAACAGAGGCCGAGTATATTGCTGCATCAGAGCAGCAAAGGAGGCAGTTTGAATCCGCAAGTTCATTATTGAGCTTGGGGTTGTTCCTAGCATAGTCGATCCTATAGAGCTCTATTATGACAACAATGGAGCAATTGCGCAGGCTAAGGAACCTCGCTCACACCAGCGGACCAAACACATACTACGGTGTTTTCATCTTATTCGAGAGATCATCGATAGAGGAGATGTGAAAATTTTCAGAGTACCCACAGAGGCGAACGTTGCTGATCCCTTGACCAAGGCTTTGGCACAGAGAAAACATGATGGTCACACTAGGTCATTGGGCCTTAGAGCCTACACTGATTGACACTAGTGCTAGTGGGAGATTGTTAGTGAGAGCCCTAGAGTCAATCATGTGATGATTGTTGTATGGACTCGATGTATCATATTCCTATATTTATAAAGGCATTTCTTATGGTTATTATACTTACTTGTATTGGTGTCAAATAATTAAATATAATAGTGTCCTTGAGTAGAAAGTTCTTATCTATATCAATCGATTGGTTGAATTGATAGTGAGATGATATAGAGAACACTACTCTTAATCATTCCTAGTCAAGTATTAACATTCAGAGGCAATGTTAATGCGCTGAGACTAGCATGTAGGTCAACTCGATGACTTGATCTCACAAATCATGGATATTAGATATCAAGTCGACACATGAGTATGCATTGGAGAATGTATACTGAATGACCCGTTATGAGAAAGTATTATGGATTATTATATGAGTATCATATACTTTCTCATGTGACTATTAGTATGACTATCAGTTCTTGGACCTGAAGTCACCATGGTTCTCTACATAAGGAGTTGCATACTTTAGCTTCGTTAAACGTCACTCGTAAATGGGTGGACTATAAAGGTGATTACTAGGTATGTAACAAATTATGCGGAGAGATGTGAATGATGTAGATGGGATCTATCCCTCCTATATGATGGGAGTGACATCATGATTCTTGATAGAGTGAGACCGCTAAGTGCATGTTCATGCCCAAATGAGTCAATATGAGATATTGAGCTCATTTGATTATAGTGAGTCTACTTGGAGTTCAAGACATAGATTGATTAGAGAATGACACGGTCTATGCCTCAATTGATCAATCTAGATGTCTAGGATAGAATGACATTGTCATATATTGTGAGAGTCACAATTAATAGTCACAATGGTGATGTTGGATCTCAACATTCTTGTGACTTTGGTAGTAATGATGTGTTACTAGATACCGCTCATTACTTATATTTCTAAATGGGTTTAGGAGCATTGTCGACGTTACAAGAACCTATAGGGTCACACACAAAGGGAAATTAGATGGAGATTAGGTTCATATGATGGATCAAGAGGATTATGTTCATGTGATGAACCAAGTTGAATTAAGAGTAATCCAAATTAGACTAATTGAGTTGGACTCAATTTGATTCATGTGTCGAATGAGTCTAGTTTAGATTGTGATTCATTGAGTCAATTTAAACCAATGAATAGAGATTCATTAAATTAAATTGATTTGAGTCAAAAGTTAGATTTGATCAACCATGGGAGATAAAAAGGTCAAGTTTGACTTGACTTGAGTAGGGGTGTCAATTCAGGTGGGTTGGGTCGGGTCGGGTTGGGTCGGGTTGAGTTTTTTTTTTTTTAACCCAACCCGAACCCGACCCGAACCCGAGTTCAACCCAAAACACCTCAACCCGAACCTGAACCCGACCAACCCGATCAACCCGAACCATATAACCTGAAAATCCGATTAAAAACAACTTTTTTGGATTATTTCCCTATAATTCTTCACTTTTATCTCAATACTCCATCATTATCATACAAACATGATATTAATATACATAAAAACATCTAAAATTTTAAAATAAAATTTGATTTAACCCCAAAAAAACCCACAAAACCCTATATTTAAGTCAACCCGGGTCAACCCGAACCCAACCCGACCCAACCCGAAATTTTTTTACCCTCCAACCCGAACCCGAAAATGCCCAACCCGAACCTGATTTTTTTCGGGTCGACTCGAGTTGGGTCGTCAGGTCAGGTTCATTTTTGACACCCCTAGACTTGAGAGGGAAGATGAATGGTCAAGTTTGACTTGACCAAATGTCACTTCATTGTGACTTGGCATAGGGTCGGCCAATGATGATATTCCACATCATCAAGGCTACATCATTGTATGTGCCATCTCATGAGGAAGACCAAGAGCCATGACTCTTGGTATTACATGGAGGTTTAAAATGATGTAATAAGTGGTCGGCCACTTGATGAGGATGGGTTAAGCAATTGTGTGCTCATTCACTTCTTCTTCTTCCTCTCTGGTTTTTCTCTCCCTCTCATCCTCCATTGCCGAGACTTCTCAAGGGTGCTAGCACACTCTAAGTTGTTCTCTCCACCTTTTTGTCCGTGTGGATACGTATAGAGGAGTGTTCACTTGACACTCTACGAGATCCGACAACCTTTGGACGAACGGGATAAGCGAAGGGCATCGCTACAAGGGTAACACTCTTTTCATGTAGATCTAAGGGCATCGCTACAACCTGTAGACAAACATGTACAAGATTATTTTTATATATTTTCGCACGGATCCGTGGTTAGCTTCGGGGTTTTCGCAACGCAAAAAGCGATTTTTGCGGCTCGAAATGCTAACAGTTTAGTATCTGACCAAGCTGATCTACTAAAACTTGCCTACAATACTGAGTTACCACAATAGATATAAAATAGTAAAAATAAAATAGTGTTAACATTATTAATAATTCGCTGGTTCGGTCAACCAGTCGATTACATATTACCTAGGGTTACCTTCCTTTAGGGATTACCCAGTTTTACTCACCAGAACTTTTATTGTCTGGCTTCACTCACCAGGACTTCCACCACCTAATTAACTTCACTCATTAGGATCTGACTTCACTCACCAGGACTTCCATTGCCTAGCTTCACTCACCAGGACTTCAACCACCTAACTTCACTCACTAGGGCCCGGTTTCACTCACCAGGATTTCCACTACCTAGCTTCACTCACTAGGGTCTGACTTCACTCACAAGAACTTCCTCTTGCCTAACCTCCGGTTAGGATTAGTCATTTAGTAGACTTCTCACCTGTCTATCCTTCGGTTAGAACTTACTCTTGCTAGTCCTTTAGTCCTGATTAGGTTTTTCTCTTCCAAACATCAAGTCTTGTTTAAATCAACCTTTTGTCAAACTGACCAGACTAAGGTGCATTGTCAAACATCAAACCCCTAAAGGTCGATTGCACCAACAGATTTTAGACAACTTTTGCTACAACTTTTGTTCATGTGTGTTACTCAAAAAATCTCCTACGACGCTGTAATGCTCCTCCAACAGCCGTCAATCAAGCTCTACTTATTTTCTCTATTGTTGGTAACCTTTTCTTATAGTTCTTATACTTTAATTTTGTAACATTTCGAACTATTAGTGGATTACACAATAAAAGCACTTAACGAGTGCAGACCTTGGAGTAAGAGTTGTCGAAAGTTTCGAATCAAGTAAAAAACTACTTGTGTTAGCGCTTGTCTTTTTCTTTCTCCCTTCTCTCTCCTTAGCTTTATTTTCGCTGCATATTCTTAACTTTCGAAAAGAGCGATGAACGTTATTTCCCCCTCTAGCGTCTTTACAATCTAACAATTTTATTGTTGTATCTTGGGAAGTAGACGACCCGAGAGAACCTTGAAGCACAGCCGGAGGTGGGGCGAATTTGTATCAAGAAAACTACATTGAGCACAAGCCTCGATATCTTACTCAGCGAATTCCCTTCCTGACTCGGTGATCAACTCCCGATTCTATTACGCACCACATCAACTCCGCAACTCGGACTATCGAAAGTTTGACAGAACCAGCTCCGCTTGCAGCCTGAGATTATCGGCTATCCTATTTTTTTTACAACTGAAGTAGTTTTTAATTAAAAGTAATTTGACCAATAGTAAAATACTTATAATTTAATTTAAATATTTTTAATTAATATTAGGGTAAATTTTATTAATACTAAAGCAATCTTGATCTAAATTAAAATAATTTTGACTAATATTAAAGTATATTTGATTAATATTAGAGTAAATTTAATTATATTAAGATAATTATGACGCTTTGACTTGTTGAGGAGTATTTTCTTTATAAAAAATTTTAGATAGAAAATACACTCACATGAAAAATAAATTATAATGTTCTAAATAAAAAATAATTAATTAAAAGAAGAGGCATGTCAATTTCAGCCCACAGATGCTTGTTGAGACTGAATCCACTTTTCCCACTGATTGCGAGTGCGTCGGTAGTGCTCATTCAGTCCTCCCAAAATTAAAATATTAAAAAAAAGGACGAAAAATATAAAGTTCACTTCAATTCACCAAACTTTTGTCTTCTTTTGCAATTATCAAAACTAACTCAATTAATAGCGTCATTTTCACCTTAAATTAATTTTTAAAGTGGAAAGAAATAAAGACAAAATTAAAAGGGTTCTTGGATTTTATAAATCATCTACTAATAGGTACCCTCTCTTGCTTTTATCAAAAGAAAAAATAATAAATTATTCCTTATCCAACATTATTATACAAACTATCGGATAACTATTACAATATATAATACCTATTGGATAATTTCTATAATATGTAAAAATAATAAGGATAACTGTTACAATATGTAGAAATTATCTAGTAGTTATTTTACAATGTATTTAGGGTATACTTTGTAGAAATTGTCAAATAACTGCTCAACATATAAAATTATCAAATTACTAGTGCAATGTCTTTAATATGAGTTTAGGATTTAAGATATTTAAATACTATTTTATCAAAATAACTTTTACAATCATTTTAAATTTATTTTGATAAAATTTAAATAATTTTAATCAAATGGATAAAATAATATTTGAATATAATACTATTCAAATGTCATAAATCATAAATACTAAATTCTAAATTTAAACTAAAGATGTTATAGTAATTACTGAATAGTTTCTGCATATTATAATAATTTTTACACGGTATAAGTCTTAAATCTTAAATATCTTGTAGTAACTATAAGTAATTTCTATATGTTTAATAGCTATTGAATAATTTTTACATGTTGTAATAACCATTAAATAGTTTCTACACAGTATAAAATTCTTGACCTAAATCATAAACTCATTTAGCTTATGTTATAGCAATTATTCTATAGATTTACACATTATAAGAATTATGAGGTAACTTCTACGTATTATAAAAACTACTCAATAATTTTTACAATAACACTAGGTCAAAGGGAAATTTTGAGCTAAAATTATGAGGGTGTCCATTTGAATTTTTTTTTTTTTCGTATTTTTTTGAAAACAAAGAGACCCTTAACTGATGTTCACTTAATTTAGAGTGCCCTTTTAATGTTTTTTTTTCCTAGAAATAATATGGAAATTTAATTTCTGATTTTCTTAAAAAGGCAAATAAATAAATATTTTTTTATTTAAATTAGCTCTACTTTTAACGCATGTGGGACCGGTGCGTCGGTGGGGATTTTGAACGTTGGGCCCGCCTCTCAATGACCTACGTGTCTGGGTGTTATGAGTCCACGTCGGCGCCATTAAGAATCTACCGCCACGTGTCAGTCATCTAGTGACGACGGACGCTGGCGGCACACGTTGAAAACGATGTCGTTGGCCGACATTGAAAATAAATGGAAAATTTTCATTTGACCACTGAAATTTTGAAATTGTCACAACTTCAATTAGTTTTTATTAAAAAAATTGACTATTTAAATATTCCGAAAAGGAAAATAAATATAATGAACTATAAGACTTTTTCTCAATAAAGAACTCAATAAGGCATAAGGATTTATTTTCTCAATTTATTGCTGAAAAATTGAATGGGAAAAATTTACTACCATAGTCCCATTTGTTTAATGGTATAAATTTATCTAAAATCAATTTGTTAAATTTTAGGGGGTAAAGTGACATTTTCGATTTTATTACTTATTTGTTTGCTTCTTTCGGCTACTATTTCCACGTCTTAATTTTTTACAATATACTCTTTTCTCTTTATTTATTTATATTTATATATATAATATCCAATTGCTTTCGAAATACTAATTACTGAAAAATAATTAAAAATTAAAAATTGGCTTTCAAAATAAAATAATAAAAATAAAAACGTGACGTTTGACCGCCACATCTCGGGGGTAACAATATCACTGGCTTTTAAAGGAGATGGAGAAGGGGAAGAGAGAGAGGGCAGCACATTTCACACGGAGGGCGATTCAATTCGAAGGGGGGCGGAGAGAAAGAGGGAGAAGGGCGACGCCGGAGGGACATCGCTGGGGCCTGGCGGAGGAGGAGGAGGAGGAAGAGAAGATGGCTTGGTGGAACAAGAAGGTTGTGTTCCCGGTGAAGCGCGCGTGGGTTGCCGTCGCCGCGAGGGTCAAGGCCCGGAAGTCAGGTCAGATCTCTCATCCCTTCAACTATCGCCATCCGATCTGCTGTTTCCGCTTCTCGTTCTTCGTGCAGATCTCATTCAACTTGAAGATTCCACTTATTTTCGCCGAGTATTATTTATTTATTTATTTATTTTTTACTTCGACTGAATCCGGATTTCAACATTTTTTTTCTTCCATCCATTGAACACTTTTTTTTTGTTTAAAATGGAATACTCAATTTACGGCTACAATATATGAACACGGACAATTATTTTCTGGGAATGAGAATTTTTGGGGGGTTTATTATGATCTGCTGTTTCCGCTTCTTGTTCTTCGTGCAAATCTCATTCAACTTGAAGATGCCACTTATTTTCGCCGCATACTTTTTTTTTTTACTTCGATTGAATCCGGATTTCAGCATTTTTTTCCCCTTGCATCCATGGAACACTTTTTTTTTCTCGTTAAAATGGAATACTCAATTTACAGCAATAATATATGAACACGGCCAATTATTTTCTGGGATTTTTTTTGGGTTTATTATGATCGGAAAAGAAATCAGCATTTTAAAGTGTTTAGTTTTTATTTTTTAAATTATACTAAATTTTATGACCGAATAGATGAGGTTTATTACTAAAAATATTTTTAAAATTTTAAATTCGGAAAGATTCACTTTTTTATTTATTTAATTTTTATGTTCTTTAGTTTAAAAATAATATCTAAACCAAAATATAAAATGAAATCATAGTTAATGACTATTTATTACTATTCCCTAATTTATTTTATTGAAAAACAATTTGTAGGCGATGGAATCCTAAAGTTGCACGACGATGTTCGAATGTGCGGGTACCAAGACGTGCAAGTGATGTGGGAGATGTTGCGATCGGAATTGGAGGTCTCACCCGCACCTAAACATCGGAAGCCATACGGTTGGAGACCGTCGATCTTCTTGCGATCGAATAGATGCCATCGTCGTGATTAGTTAACTCAGGCTCAATATCGGATTCGGTCGAACGAACCAAGAACCCTAAGCCCGATCGTAGTTAGCATCCAACATGCATAGGTTAAAATGTACATAGCAAATAGATCGAAAATTTCTCTCCCGAAACTGAAAGGCAAACTACATTATCGAGGCCATAAGGCCGGTTTCCTTCATCCCTTCTTAAAGGGATTCTCAGTTGAAGTCGTTGGATCTGATGATTTAGTTGCACATGAATGCGAGTGGCATCCTTAAAATTTATCTATTTCAAATTTCCAAGAGGCCCATTTAGAATCTGATCCGAGTGGGTCCAAACGAACTTGATTGCGTCGATATTTGAACTTTGATCATGGTTCGAGCTTCGTTCGAAATGAAATTTGAGTTCGTGTTCGGTTCTGATCGTTTGAACTTTGATTTGAGAAGAATTGAATTATTCCTCAAAATTATTTAAATTTAAGTTCGCATATTTACATAAATTATATTTATAAACATTAATAGAGTTGGGTTAGAATTTGACTCATAAATAATTAAATAAAATATTATGAATTTGATTTAATTCAATAATTTTAATGTCCTATTAATAGCAGCTTCGTTGCACTATCAATTTCTTGGACTTTGTTGCAAGCATTTAATGTCCTAGTGTTCATTTTGTCCTGTATCACTTGTTCTCTGTGCGTTTGTAGGTAGCTCATGGAGTTGTTCTTGTCATGTTGTAGATTCTTTTAACGGCACAATGGAATCATATGATAGAAAGCAAGAATAGAACTATTGCTAAAGATTGGGCCAATAATTAAGGAGTTCAAAAAATGTCTTTTAACTTGAATTTTAATCTCATTTGATTTATCATTTCCACCCACCTATTTTATGTAATTGAATTTAAATATTTGTGAATAATATTTATAAATAAAATTTTTAAATCATTTTCATCAATAAAACTATTATTAATTTGCTAAATAAAAATAAGAAATTTTTAAATTGAACAAATAAATTTAAAATATAAAAAATTCTTACAATTGAATTGAGTACTAGATAATATTTAAATGATCCCAACTTAAGCTAAGCTTAAACAAATTTAAATTCATAAAAAAAAAATAAATCAAGCTTAGCAATCATTTAACAATTTGAGTTTATTTTAAGTTTGATTCGATAATTATCTTATCAAATAAGTCTAAATTTTAAAATTTAATTCGGCTTGTTTAACACTTTAGTGTTCAATTTACTTATGTTAGTTTAATCTTAATAAAGTCAATTACGTAAATAAGTTTTGAATAACGTATACACAAATAAATTTAAATTTAAATCTTATTCTTCACATATCATAATATATATATATATATATATATATATATATATATATAATTTTGCTTAAGCAAAGGCTTACACATGTCATGAAGATGTCTTATCTTTTGAAATAAAATAACAAAAAAAATATAGCACAGGGCCGGCCAGCATATAAAGTTTAATAGGACCCTTAATATATTGCCCTAAACTAAAATTAAAGGAAGGGGGTTGCCCACCATGAAAGACTTGTGTTGAGTTGGACAAAGGAAAAGTAGTGGGCTACCATTTAATCAATTAGATCTCTTTAAAATAAAATAAAATAAAGGTGTGAGTTGATGGTTTTTAATTGAAGTAATGTGGATTAATTTTGCGTGATGGGTAATTAATTACATGCCTTAAATGTGCAATAATATATTAATATCATTCCCTTATTGAATAAGTTTACGCTTTAATCATTTGATGAGGACCAGCTTATATCTAAGTAATAATGTCGCCTCCTATTATACTACAATAGAAGAATATCACATTATACTACGCTTTAATTTCTAGTCATTGTATATTTATAGAATTTTTTTTCTCTAAATAGAGTAGAATGTGTAATTAAGAGATATTAGATTTTTGGACCGCCTATCACAATAGTTTTTTGATTTACCCTAGATACTAGTGAGAAATTTTCTTAGGACCGAACTAGTCATCTAGATTTTATATTACTTGATTCATCATTTTCTCCCTCGGGACTATGATACAACGGAAAGACATCAAATTATTATCTATGCATCCGTGATTTGATCCTCAATTACAGTATATTTTTGGAGATTTTTCTTCTAAATGTGATGTGCAGCCATTGGACTTTTGAACAATCTACCATAAGCACTTTCTAATTTATTCTGACAATCAATAAAAAATTTTAGAGGATGGATACGGTCATTCAAAGATTAAAGTTATCTGATTTATCGTAATAATATCATCTCTTACACGCCCAAGAGTATAATTGAATTGGTATGTTAAATTTATACTAATGGACAAGATTTGAGTTGAGACAATGATAAATAATCCTCCCATATAGAAAGCCGTTGATTACTGGATTTATTTCCTTTTACTCATATTTTTTATGGATTTTTATTGGTTTAAGTGGAACATTTAACGCCAATTTAAAAAATAAAAAAATATCGTCGTCTCCTGGATTAAAAATAAATTAAAGTATCTTCATTATAAAGCATCAACATCTAGGTAAATATTTTGAAAATCAAATTCTGAATTTATATAAATTGTAATCTAAATTTACTTGATTGATGTAAGGTTAACAAAATCAGGAAAAAAAACCATGCTTAGAAAAAAAAATAATACTAAGCTCTCATGGATGAGAAGGGATCCTCTGTTTTATTTTTTTTTTATGTTTTTGTGTCCCATTCATAATTAGGTGGATCATCTTAACTAATGTATCCTTAGGTTTGGCATGATTTGATATAATCCGTTCAATCAGTTAATGAGACATTGGGACATGAAAAAATTGAGATGAGATCCTCTGTCTTGAAAATATTATGTCTCCATATTCCAACGCCAATCGGATGGTTATGATATTTTCATGATATATACTGCATCTTTGAGATGTGATTTAGTTCGTCCGATCGACGCTGAGACATAGGGACACAATATTTTCGGGACAGAGGATCTCATCTAAAAAAAATGGGATAGAAGATCCTATCTCCAACGGTTAAGATATAATGAGAATTTTCATAGTGTTACTTATCAGTTGGACCATGTTTGACGTTAATTTAATAGAAAATTAGATTGGACGACCGTAAGTTCAATTGTTCTTGGACGAAAAAAAGAACATCGAATCGGGGCAATGGACACTAGGAATGACAATGGGTCGGGTTCAAGTTGAATTTTATATCTTCCGTCCCCATACTCATCGGATATAGGATCTCCAATGAATATACTCATACCCATTAAATGATCGGATATCTTCTATAATTATAATTTTTCTTTTTTCTATCCAACTATTATCATTCAACAAAAATAAAATATATTAAAATTAACAATATATATATATATATATATATATATATATATATATATATATATATATATATATATATATATATATATAATTTAAAAAATAAAGTAAACATTTATATAGTCTCCTCCTAATATCAACAAAAATAGAAAGTTAATTTTGGAAAAAGAAAATTTTCTTTAATATATGTATATATATTATTTAATCGGTTATTCGGGTCAGGTATCAGGTATTGATAGTCCCTCCATACCCTCTTCCATTCGGGACGGATGTCGGATCCTCCATCAGGTTCGGATGAAATTGTCATCCCTAATGGACACCGTTGGAGCTGAGCCCTCGGGGCTGTGGACATAATTCCTGAAACAATAAGTGGAGTCGTTTTAAAAAATAAAAATAATTTGGACTAAATTGAAAGTTTGCAAATGAACTTGGTCCGATAGAGAATGTTGGTCCGGTTCGTCTTCGTTACCGGTCCACGGGACCGCCTTTATCCAACGACGAATACGCCGGCCGTCCGATGCGACTCTTGCGGCCCCAGGGCTCGATCCGACGGCGGATATCTGGAAAGCCGAGGCGTCCATTTCTCTGACCACCACCGCCACCACCTTCGACTTCTCTTCCCCGCCGTCTCTCAAAACTATATGTGGAGCGACCGCACCACCATCTTCTCTCCTCCAAACTTCAAGAAGCGAAACTAGGTCAGCTTCTCTCCTTCCCTCTCTCCGCCTCTTCTTTCGATCGCACGATCGAAAGAGGGTCGAGTCATCGTTCCAAAGCTTCCACCTTTCGGCGTTTTCTCGTCTGAAATTTGTGGGTTTTGTTGTTTCTCCTTTCTATTTGCATAAATAAACTGGGATTCCGATGAATCTCTTTTCTTATATACTTTTTCGATTTTCTGCAACTGACTTGAATTTGGATTGGAGTATCCCTGATACAACTGTTTCCTTTTATTTCTGTTGTGATTCTTACCTTTACAGATGCTGTCTCATCTCTTGAGCGATTTCTATTTGCCATGTTTTTACTTGCATAGCAGTAATTTTTGGTAATCTATGTTCATCGAGGAAGAAATTTTACCACCGTCTTGATTTATTACTTTCAGATATTAGAACTATCGAAATCAATTCTTATCCTTTTTCATGAAGTTGCATTTTTTTTTTTTTTTTTTGAGGATTTGATGTAGAAATTACAATTTGTAAGAATATGACAAAAGTCGATGCTGTAATTTTCTTGATGTTGCTTTTATGTTTGATTTCTTTAACTTCTAGAATTTTTTATATATGCAGTTTCAGTTACATTTAATATTTGGATTTCTGCTTTATTATGAATGGTAGTATGATACAGGAAATGGTAGATAACTGATTGATCCTTCATGTGAATCAGATTATTTACTTTCTAAAGTAAATTTCGAACCACAAAACACATGCCTTGCTTCTCTAAGAGATGCATCAGTTGAATACTTTTGAAACGAGTCTCTCTATCTAAAGTTCTGACAAAAAACAAGAATAGCCTATGCCAATGATCTATGGTTTCATATGTCCTCTAAGTGCCTTACTTTGTGCCTCAAGTTCCTCTTTTTCTTTTAGTTTCAATTTCTTTTTCTCCATTGTTATTTAGTATTTCTATGTTTGTTTCAATTAGAACTTGGAAACACAGGCCGACTAAAATCGTTTGTGTGTTTTGTAGGTTATTCTCCTTAAAGAACTCAAATTTACTTTCCAATCTTTCTCGATCGGGTTATTCATGCCACATGATGGAGGATTCTAGGGGTAGAAAGACTGCTTGTGGGATAATCATTAGCAAAGGTGGATGCAGCATTACTTATAGAGAACAGAAGTGCCATGATAGAAGCATCCGCTATTGTAGCCGGTTAGGATGCTGTGCTAGTCTCCATTCGAAGAAGCATGTAGCAGAACAAGAAAAAAAATCCCTTCGCTCTAGCTCATTCAAATCATTGTCTTCAATTGGTTTTAAAGAACCTAGATTGGAGCAAAGATCTAATGAGGATGTTGCAGAAAGTAGTAGATCTTTGGATGCAAAATGTTCAGATTCCAACAGAAGATTAGGGAAGAAAGAAAAATCACCCTGTCTCGTTTTAAAACCATTAGTTGAATCTGCTAAGATTCGTCGGTGTTCAGAAAATGCAACTGTAGGAGTGGGATCCTGCAGTATGAAATTGAGCTCCAGATCAATTAAGGAACTATCTAGACATCCCAGATATAGACTTGGAGAAAATTCAAGCAAATCTAGAGGCATCACCATGAGCCCTTCACAAACTTTACCGGACATGTCATCGAGGTCCAAGGAGCATGGCATGAATAATCTTGGACAAGCAGATGCATCTGACCTTCTCATGTCAAATCTCAACTCTGCTACTTCTGCAATTGGCAGAATCGAAAATGTTTCAAGGAGATTCGTTAGAAGTGGTGGGTCCAGAGGCAAAAGCATTACCTTATCCTCTAAGGGAGCAAATTCAGGTTCATCAAGCACGGGTTCTTCAAGTCTGAGTGTAACTCTTCGAGAAAATTTAACTTCTCATCAAAATTCAAGAGGTTCCAGAAATAAGTCTGCCAGTTTGAGTGTTGCTTCAGTTAGAACAAGGCATGCACCTAATCCTAGTATTAGAACAAGACCCTTAGGGCTAGTAGATCGGTCTGGGCCTATGCTAACAGATCCTCTAAGCGAATTACGAACTGGCCAAAGATCATCAAGATCATTAAGAGATGGCTATCCACGCTTAAACACTGAAAGTATTGCTGAGGTACTGGTTATTCATTATAATCTTAGCCTATATGACTTAATTACCTTAGGGTGGGTGGATAAATATAAATCGCATTGAAAAGAGGAAAACAAACCTTTAGACTGCCGGCAGATTTTTTATTTATTTGAACTAAGATATGTTCAAAATTAGTGTTTCTTTAGTTCTTTTGTGTCCATTTCTTGTTGTCTGAATGCCAAAGTGAAGATCCATATTTTTGAAAATCCATATTTTGTTTGATGGAATGCAGGTGCTGTTGGAACTTGAGAGTGAACAAGATGAAGGTTTGACATACGAGGTTATTTTTCTTAATTGTTTCTCCTTAAATAGTTTAATGTTAATAACTATTTCCACTTCATAAAGCCAAAGAAGCATGAGACATCAAATGGGGCATTTTGGAGAACTTGTGCGAATAAAAACCGAAACTGACTCCATTTATTATTGTTGCAGCAATTATCATTCCTTGGAAATCATTTGTTTTTGGATAGCCTGATCCATGACCAATACAGAGACATGAGGATGGACATCGATAACATGACATATGAGGTTTGTTCCGCCTCCGAGTTACAGAAGATGTTTGCTTTACTTCTTTGTGAATAGAAAATTTAAGATAATGCTGATTTGATGATTTATGGATAATGAAGAGTAGGTAGGGGGTTGGCAAAGTCGTATCAGAAAATGTTATTCGTATGGTTTGCTGTATCTGCATTTGTTTTCTGTCACTATATTAGTCGAAATGTATGAGTTGCATAGTGAAGTATGATAGTCTGGTTCATCAACATTTCATTTTTTAACATCTCATCTACAATGAGTATGACGGTTTATTGGCACAGGATTAGTGGAAGTTAAACATATCATATGGTTTGACACACCTACTATTCTTTCTTCTCAACAACGAAAAAAATTAGGGTTGTTATCGGCTGGATGTTTGTTAGGATTCACAAATTAGCATTTTTCAGTAACTTTTATCTCTTTACAGGAGTTATTAGCACTGGGAGAGAAAATAGGCACGGTAAGCACGGCCCTCACAGAGGAAGCTTTATCGAAATGCTTGAAGAGGAGCAAATATGTGCCTATTTCTTCGATACCCGGATTGTCTTCTCTCAGTGAAAGCAATGCCAAATGCACTATCTGCCAGGTAAAACCCTGTTGATTAAAATTTGCAACGAATTTCTGCTATTTTTTTCGAGGAAAACAGAAGGCCGAGGCCAAGATTCAAAACCTTGGCAACAATTCCTAAGGTCTTTACAATCTCGGTAAAAAGCACCGTTTAGACCTTTGTACCGGCATAGTCTGACTTTGAGTTTTGAGTCTCTAGGATGAAGGTGTTTCCAATAATATCTTTTGAATCTTCATGTTTTGTAATAGTTTCTTCGGTGTGAGTTGACATGCTAAACGAACCCTTGCAAGTTTGAAACATTTTCGCGTGTTTCCTCTTTTTTCAGGAAGAATGGATGGTTGACGACGAGTTGGGCACATTGGGGTGCGAGCATTTCTACCATGTTCAATGTATCGACCAATGGCTTCGGTTGAAAAACTGGTGTCCCATCTGCAAAGCCTCAGTTTCTCCTACCTCATGAACACAAAACCGCTTGTAGTTTACTTCCCCATAGAAGAAGCAGACTTCAAGTTTCCATTGCTCATTGAAAATTCTCAACATTTTGTAGATAACGAACATTCTTGTCGATTTTTTTCTCTCTCTCTTTTAAACATAGATATTCTCAATAATTCAATAGATACATTTGATTCTTCTTGTCGAATCTAGTGGTGAACAGATTTGGAACTTCTGTATTTGATTTTTCCTTGGAGCAAAGTTCGTAGGATCGTAATCCGATTTGTGATCAGGATTGGTAGAATTGGATTTTTTCCTTGGAGCAAAGTTCGTAGGATCATAATCTGATTTGTGTTCAGGACGGTAGAATCGGATTAGTTATGACAAGGGCAGAGCTAGGATCTTAGTTTAGTATAGGCAATTAGGGTGCAAATGAATTGAATATATTTGTGAGCTGATTTGTATTCGAAATTATTGATTTGAACGTATAATATTTTATTCAATTATTCATAAATCACTTATGAGATGAATTCGAATCAAACTTTGAATTTTTTTAATATAATTTTAATTAAAATATACTCAAATTAAGGTTGAATAATTGAACCAAATTTAAATTTAAGACATTTCAAATAATAATTTGATTATGCTTGAATCGAGGTTCGAATAAGTTGAATTGAACTCAAATTTTATTTCGAACGGAGCTCGAGTTAAAATGATTTATATTTTTAAGTTTCAAATAAAATTCAAATATCATATATATTTGTTAATGTGATTGTGCATAGGTCATTAAGGATATTGAAAAAAAAATAAATTAGCATCATTAATATTAATTAATTATAAATGTCTTGGTAATTCATTAATGACACCTTGTAGTTAATTCATTATCATGATTCACTTCCTATTTATACCTTGTACTTATCTTTATTTCCTCATTAATTCTCTACCATAATTTTATATGAGATTTATTCTGTATTAAATATAATTCATTTTTAAATTGACATTTTTTTTTATTATTACTCCTATTCCCATTTTATTTTGCAATTATTAATACTATTCTTATAAAACCTAATGAATTCTTTTATACTCAATATTTCTTAAAAATCCTAATAGTTCTCTCATCAGTGCATTGTGCCCTTTTCTTTTTCCTCAATGTTTCTCCTTCCTCACCGATGATACTCGCAGAGAACGTCCTTCTCTTCCTTTGCCGATAATATTTCTTCCTCGCTCTTTCTTTTTATTTCTCGATAATAATATGAATTAGAGATTTTTTTATCATAAAATACAAAGTAAAATGCATTTGTAAAAATAAATTTTTTAAAATTAAAATTAATAAAGTCTATTTGACATTCTAACAAAAAAGATTAAATAATTTAATAATTTTATTAATAAAAAATAAAATTATTATCAAAATACCCGTCAGAAAACTAAATTTTATATAAAAATTATTTTTTTTAATAACTAATTAATTTTTTTTTAAAATTATTATTTTCGGTCCCAAATCTAAATGAAAAATGTTAAAGAAAATTAAAAATATATTAAAAAAATTTGTTTTTTTAATTTTTTTGATTAGGGTCTCAAGGAATCTTGAGACGGTCCTACCATAGCTCTTAAAGAAACATACTCCTCGAGTTCTAGGAGACTCCTTGGAAATGTGATTATACCTATCTATAACTCTTCTCCTCCGTGTTGGCCCTGAAATAGATTGACGGGGACACTAAGGACGAACGTATTCATTTTTTATCATCAGAAGACTCCTTGGAAATTTATTGTATACTTTTTTTGATTTTCTCTAATGACTTTTTTCAAATGAGCTCGTTTAATGATAATATTTTTTTATATTTTTCTTTAATTGCATGCCTAGATTAGCTCCTCCCTAGTCACGATCGGGTCAGATCAGATTGGTAAGGTTGGATTTTTAGGGTCTGATATCTCTGGGTCAAAAAAAATGATCACAAAATGATCCGATTTAAAGACCAACGAACTAATTTTAACAAAAAAAAAATGTGTAGAGTCATTAGGATTGTATCAACTTTACCGGTTCTATACAATTCTACTGATCCTGTTTCCAAACGATCCCGAATCAATTTGGTACTTTTATATTGTACTAGTCAGATCATGATTTTACAAACTATGACTTGGAGTAATGCATCAAACCTCCTACTTTGTCAAGATTGGAAAGAAAATGCTCAGCTCATGGCTGGACTCACGGCCAATGTCCGACATGCGGCGATCGGCATCTTTGCGGATAGCAAGGAACTCGCGAGCAGATGGCAAGCTCATGGCCGGCGGCAAGCTCGTATACGGTCATTCAAGGATTGTTGAGATTGAATGAGTTGGGAAGAATGACAATGTCTTTCTACTCGTTAGCGGATGGATCAATAACTCTCATCTCATGTAATCTATCACTTCCATCTCCCTTAGTAAACATGTTCACCTGACCCGTTTACTATTTCACCTGATCGGGCCAAGCCCAAATGACTATGGATCAGTTTAGTATTTCACTAGTTGGGCCAAGCCCAAATTCGCCTCGCGCACTACTTAAGACCTCACCATCTCGCCGCCTTCGCTAGCTCGCTCAAATCCTCTGCGTTCTCTTCGTCCTGCGCGAAGCAGCTTAGGGTTTGAGGGATCGCTCCGCTCTTCCACGGATTGCGGTTAGCCTCTTTTTCCTTGTTCTATTTGATCTCTTTGTTCTTCATTTTCCTTGTCCGATGATCTCGTTCCGTCTCCTCACTATGAACTCGTCATGATTCATTAGAGGCGATTAGGGTGAGTCATTTATGTTCGGCTTGTTTACTTCCATTGAGATTTAAGGAGCCAAGTGTTTTACATTCTTTTTTGTTTGGTGTATCAGATTGATGCTGCTAGTTAGGCTGTTAGCATGCATTGCTTCACAAGACTAATTTTTTGAATAAAGATACTTTTTTGCCCGTTTAGGGTGATTATTTCAGGAGTCATTGATTTCTCGTTCATCTGGGCGCTTTTACCTTGTTTCTTAATTAATAATCCGCCATTGAGGTTTGAGCAAAGTGTTTTTACATTTTTTTTTTTTTTTTTGGTTTGTCAGACTGATGCTGCTAATTAGGCTGTTAACATGAATTGCTTCACAAGACTATTTTTTTTTTAAAATTTTTTTTGAAAAGATACTCTCTTTTTTTGGCTAGTTTAGGGTTATTATTTTCAGCATTGCCTTTTTCTACTTCATCTTTCTGTAACTTGATGCTTCTTGTATGAATCATTGATTTCTCGTGGCACTTTTGCCTTGTTTCTTAACTAATAATCTGCCATTGAGGTTTGAGTGTTTTTACATTATTTTTTTGTTTCGTTGTTAACCTTATTTCTTAACTAATAATATGATATTGAAGTATCTTAACTAATAATCTGCTAATTCGGCTGTTAACATGAACTGCTTCGTGAGACTAATTTTTTGAGAAAAGATATCTTTTTTTGGCAGTTTAGGGTGATTTTTTCAGGAGCTGAGATCATTCATGTCTGGCTCGCTTACTTTCATCATGGTCCTTCTTACTTCATCTTTTTGCATCTTGATTCTTCTCATAGGAATCCTTGATTTTTCATTTGTCTGGGCACTTTTACCTTGTTCCTTAACTAAATATCAGCTATTGAGATTTAAGGAGCAAATTGTTTTTACATTTCTTTTTGTTTGGTTTATCAGACAGATGCTGCTAATTAGGCTGTTAAAATTGAATTGCTTCACGAGACTAATTTTTTAAGAAAAGATACCTTTTTTTTGGCAGTTTAGGGTGACTATTTCAGGAGTTGAGATCATTCATGTTTGGCTTGTTTACTTTCGGCATGGCCCTTCGTACTTCATCTTTATGCAACTTATTCTTTTTGTAGGTATTGATTTCTTATTAGTCTGAGCTGCCAGTGAGGTTTAAGGAGCAAAGTGTTTTTACATTTCTTTTTGTTTGGTTTATCTTACTGATGCTTCTAATTAGGTTGTTAACATGAATTTCTCCACAAGACTAATTTTTTGAGAAAAGATGCCTTTTTTTGGCAGACAGCGAAATGGTCAATTCTAACAAATGCCTTGCCTTGTTAGACTAACAGAAGGAAACTAAAGAAGAATCATCTGTTACACTATAAAAGTAGAATTTACATAGATAAAGAAGTTATATTTCATGGGGACTAGTTGTTGATCAATCCAAATGCTGACTGAGAAGAACATATCTTGTCACTAGAGCCTGAATCTACTGTGGGAGTAGTGTTTAGATTTAATATATATACATATATATTCTTGAATCACAAAATTATAATCAATCTTTTTAACTATATTTATCTGTTATCCTGCCAGGATCAGCTTCTTCACATATAGGAAAGTTATGGTTTATGAAATCTCCACATCTCTGTCCTTAGACGGCGGACACTTTGACACTGATTTTGAGAATATTGTCTGCCCTATCTGTTTGGACACTCCACACAATGCAGTGCTTCTTAAGTGTAGTTCGTATGATAAAGGGTGCAGGGCATTCATGTGTGACACAGATAACTCTCTCTCAAACTGTCTCGACCGGTATAAGCATGCAAATGGTGTCTCCGCCACCACAATGGTTAATTCAATTACATCAGAGGCATCGCCACAAAACTTTCAAGTAATCCCTTTGAATTTCGATGTCCTCACTTGCCCATTCTGCCGAGGAGATGTTACGGGATTTAGTGTGGTTGTTAATGCTCGGGCATACCTCAACATGAAGAAAAGATGCTGCGAAGAGAAGCATTGTGGGTATGCTAGCAACTATTTGGAACTACAACAACATGCTAAACGAGAACACCCGAATTCTCGACCATCTGAAGTTGACCCAGAAAGACAACGAGATTGGGAGAGTTTTCAACGGTCCTTGGAAACTACAGATATCATGAGCGCTATCCGTTCGGAAGTGTACAGAATGCTTTTTGGCAACTGTGTCATGGATTATGACGATGAAAGTGATGATGAATTTGATGATTTTTCAGGGGATGAGTGCAATTGGCAGACCTCTTCTTATCATATATCTGACGGCTTCATGTCCCCTAGGCACCAACCACAATCAAGAAACGAGAGGAGAATTCATCCTAGATCAAGCTCTGATGTTCATATAGACGATCAACCTCTATCGTCTAGTCATACGCCAGAAGATTTTAATAGAAATGCCGAGATTGGTGAAACAAATAATGAAGCATCATATAGAGGAAACCACAGTCGCCGCAGGTAGCGTATAATTAGCGTCTCGTGTGTATTTTCTGGATGATATTTGCTTGTTTCCAAATTGGTTGCCATGCCTAGTAGTCTTATACTTCCTGAAAATAAGCATAAATAGCATAAAGTATATTTTCCAGTTAACATATCAGTCTAGTTTCTTATACTCATCTACATGTCGAATATCTCTCTTTTCTTCATAGAATGTTTGTTTGCGATATGCTATTTTTAGACAATTCTGTAAGATCTGCATATTAGATTTGCTTGTTAAAGCATTCTCCTCGAGGGGGCACTGCATATTGAGTATGCAATATCGTCAGTGGCCTTCGGGTTTGCTTGATAGAACAGTTTTCTTAAGGTTATTAGTGCCGGCCATTCATGCGGCGTTGGGACTCAACGAAAGGAAGCGACATTTGAGAAATCAATCCGATGAATTGGCACCGGAATCATCTCTACTGAATGATGGCACATGCATTTAGTTGTTATTTGTGATAATTGCCTACATTTTATTCAGTCTTCTTTCCTTGCGGTTACCCGAGGCGCAGATCCTAATTCGAGGAACCCTAACTTGGCATTCGATCCCCAAGGTCCATGCGTTCGGAGTCATTCTCACACGCGATACCTTGGGCTGTTGATTCCTCCATTTGCTTTGTTGTGCCAAAGAAATTGTCTATTTTTACACATAAGCCTCTACTGTGATGTCCTTCTTATGGGATGATCATGATACTTCTAATAGATCGAAATCATTGATCAACGGAGGAACGATATTTGGTTGAGAATTTCATTTTACTCCTCATAGTTTGTCTTTTTACAGACTTTAGCAAAAGATCAGCTCATTCTTCAGTCTTCATAGTTGAAGTTTAGTTTGTTACGTGTAATTTATTTCAATAAATAATTCGGCAATTAGAGGTTTTAAAATTTATAATATTTTTTAAAATATTATAACTACTGAGAATATATCATGCTCATATTAAAAATAAAAAAGGCTAAAAAATGAATGGGGAAATCGATCTTTAAATAATTAATTTATTGAGAATATGTCATGTTCATATCATACTTTAAAAATGTATTTATTTTTTAATTAGTAATTAACGGCTAATTAGTTCTTTTTGACTTAACGGCTATAAAGTCTGAATATGATTATAATATTCTTTTTTTTTCTTAGAATTTACTTGTAAAATACTTTTGATACAGATGGAAGAGTATTTCATAATATGATATGTATTTTTTTTCTATCTATATGCGTATTTTTGACAAATTATATTCATGTTTTTAATAAAAAAAATAATGATGCCATATTCTATTTTATAAAAAAATATTGAATAACATTGAAAAGAGCCAAATGCTATTCATTAGGTTGACATTGTGATTGCCTTGGAATCAGGATAAATATTTAAAATTAAATATGTTTAAATCATATATATATATATATATATATATATATATATATATATATATATATATATATATATATATATATATATATATATATATATATATATATATATGCAATCTTATGATTAAGAGGTTAAGTTGAAGCTTAAAACGTTTATTTATTATATTAAAATCATGATTAATATGAATAGAGGTGGAGTTGGGTGATATGTATTTGATGTATACTGATTAATGTGTTAACAACCCGATGTTTATGTAAAAATCAATTAGTTGCTAGCATAATGTGATAGTTGTATATAAACGATATGCAATCGGTAAACTTGTTATATATTGTTATAGTTAAGAATGACTTGTTAGCCAAAGTTAATGTTGTTTTTATCTATGGTGGATATCAACTCACTTGGGAAAACTTACCATCTCGAATTTAAAATAAAAGTATTTAAATTTGATAAATAAGTGGACTTTTATTACATGTAAATTATTTACATAAATAAAATTATGTCTCTCATACATTTTCATTTTATATTTTTAGGTTAATCATTTAATTATGACTTCTATTAATCTACGTTTAATTTTGGACTCGAACAAACTGATTGGGTCGAACTTCTTGGACTGGTTTCAAAGTTTGAGAATTGTTCTCAAAGCTGAGAAGCTAGCTTATGACCTTGATAAACCTCTTCCCACAAGTCTTGATACCGATGCAATTGTGGACCAGTTGTTGGTGCATCAGATATGTAAGGATGATTCTATACTTAGAAGTTGTATCATGCTAGTCGTCATGACTCCTGAAATATAAAAACAGCATGAGCATTTGGATGCTTATAATATTGTCTATCATCTTCGTGAGCTATTTGATGAGTAAGGTAGATCCGAAAGGTTCGAGGTTTCTAAGATTCTGTTTTGCTCAAAGATGCAGGAGGGTTCGCCTGCAGCACAATTTGTACTAAAGATAAATGACTACATAGAGCATTTAGCATCACTCGATTTCGTGATGCATCATGAGTTAAGTGTTGACTTAATTATACATAGTTTGCCGAAAAGTCATTCACAATTTGTGATAAATTATCAGATGAACAATTTGAAATTGATCATCCCCGAGATGATTAATATCCTCAAGACTGTGTAATCTTTTGTTAAAGGTGAACAGAAAACTGTGATATTAGTAAACTCCTCTAAGAAAGGTTCAAGAGGAAGCCAAAACATCAGGCTAAGAGAAAGAATAAAAAGGCTAAGATAGTAGAACCAACATAAAAGGGCTCATGCCATCATTGTAGCAAGATGAGACACTGGCGAAGATATTGCAAGATTTATCTTGAGTCCAAAAATAAGGTATCTGATGCCCCATCTTCTTCAGGTATTTTCATTATTAATTGTCATGCTATTTTCTCAAACACTTGGACATTAAATATTGGGTGTAACTCACATATATATATAATGGCATACAGAGACTAAGGAATAGCAGAAAACTCATTAAGGGAGAATCAAGTCTGCTAGTTGAGAATGGAGCAAAGGTTGTTACAGTCGCCATTGGAACATACTTATTAAAACTTCCTAGTGGACTTGTCTTAGAACTGAATAATTGTTATTTTGTTCCTGTATTAATAAAAAACATTGTTTTTATTTCTTGTTTAAATAGACAATGTTTACATTTAACTTTTAGTAACAATTGTTGTTATATAACTTTAAATGATGTTCTTTATTGCACTAGAACTTTATGCAATGACATCTACGCGTTGACTATATCAGGTGACATATTCAATATTGAGATGAGCAATGAACGCACTCGAATAGATAATCAATTAATTTCTTACTCGTGGCATTGCCACCTTGGCTATATAAACAAGAAATGCATGTTCGAATTGTAAAAAATTATAGTTCTTGAATCATTTGAATTAGATACATTTAATACATGTGATTCATGTTTAAAAGACAAGATGACAAAGTTACATTTTTTTGGAAAGGGTGAATGGGTTGATAAGTTACTTGGGCTCATATATACGGGTATGTGTGGACCAATGTCAACTTATGCACTAGGAGGTTATAACTACTTCATTACTTTCATTGATGATCACTCTCTTTATAGATATGTGTATATAATGAAACACAAGTCTAAAACCTTTGAAAAGTTTAGAGAATTCAGAAGTAAATTATAGAAATAACTTGGTAAAAATATTAAGATACTTTGATCCAATCGAGGTGATGAGTATTTAAGCCAAGAGTTTCAAGATTATCTAAGGGATAATGATATAATTTTTAATGGACTTCGTCTTATACGCCACAACATAATGGTGTATCTAAAAGACATAACCGAACCTCGTTATACATGGTTAAGTCAATGATGGATCGTGCAAATTTTCCCAAAACCTTTTGGATTATGCACTCATGATGCTATTTACTTGCTAAAAAGAGTCCCAACGAAAACAATCTCAACTACTTCATATGAGGTATGGACTAGTAAGAAACCCTTCATATCTTATTTGAAAATATAGGGATGTTCTGTTTATGTGAAGAGGATTGTATCAGACAAGTTGGATACTAAGTCTGATAAATATTTATTTATTGGATATCCTAAAGAAACTAAGGGTTATCAATTTTATCACCCCTTGGAACAAAAGGTGTTTATTTCAAGGCATGCTACATTTTTAGAGAAGGAGTTTCTCTTACAGAAAGCATGTGGGAGTATAATTGAACTTGATGAAGTTCAAGAGACTCCAATAGACACTAATGAGATGCCTAATCAAGAACCGCAACCGATTATGACACAACCTTTTCGTAGATTAGAAAGAACACGTAATATTCTTGAGAGATATGGATCTCTTGTAAGAGAATTGAATGACGTGTTACTCATTGAGGATGAGGAACCTATTGATTAGGAAGAAGCTTTGAATAGTTCTGAGAAGGACAAGTGACTTACAGTCATGAATTCAGAAATAAATTCCATGTAGGAAAACTAAGTTTGAAATTTGGTGGACTCACCTGAAGGCATTACGCCTATAGGGTGTAAGTGGATTTTCAAGAAGAAAACTGACATGGATGACAATGTAATTACCTATAAGATAAGGTTGGTGGCTAAAGACTATCGTCAAAGGTAAGACATTGACTATAACGAAACTTTCTTATCTTTAGCCATACTTAAATCTATCCGGATACTCCTGCCATATTATCTCATCATGATTATGAAATATAACAAATGTATGTGAAAACAACTTTCCTTAATGGAAACTTGCTCGAGCACGTGTATATGATACAACCTGAAGGTTTCACATCTGTTAACAAGAATAAAGTATACAAATTTCAACGGTCAATTTATGGACTAAAGCAAGCATCCAGGAATTGAAATATTCATTTTGATGAGGAGATCAAAGAATTTGATTTCTCACATAATCTAGATGAACCTTGGGTGTATCAAAAGCTTAGTGGAACTGAAGTCGTAGTCTTAATATTATATGTTGATAACATATTACTTATAGGAAACGATGTGCCAGTTCTACAGTCAATGAAAGTTTGATTGTCGACGACATTTTCCATGAATGACATGGGAGGAGCAACTTACATCCTAGGGATGAAGATCTATAAAGAATGATCGAAAAGGTTGCTTGGTTTTTCATAGTCAACATATATAGACAGAGTGCTAAAACGGTTTAGCATGTCTGAATCCAAGAAAGGTTTCATACCTATGAGGCATGAAATTCATCTTTCAAAGTCTTTGTGTCCACACACAAAAGATGAGAGGATTTGCATGGATAAGATACCTTATGCATCCGCAATAGGATCTATCACATATGTTATGTTATGTACAAGGCCTGATGTATCGTATGCCCTGAGTGTTACGAGCAGATACCAGTCAGATATGGGAATGCATCATTGTGTTAAGAACCTCGGAGGCCGGCTAGAGGGGGGGTGGTGAATAGCTACTGCACAAATTGAGCAAAAACAATCTTTCTTGGATTTATAACTTAAAGTAAAACACTTGCATAAACAAAATAAGAAATAAATTGAAAAGAAAGAGGCACAGCAAATTACTTGGTTACAACTAGGGATGTTATTAATCTAAGGCGAAAAAATGTACTAAAAAAAATCTCTTCTGAGCGAAGAAGCCTCTTACAACATTCAAGGCTCACAAAGCAAAACTAAACTCTAACAAAGTCAAGCACAAGTGTTGTTCTTTTGTATTTCATGTTGTTCTGAGCTTCTGGGAGCATGGCTGTTTATATAGCCATGTTCGGGGGCACCTGGAAGCGTTCTAGGTGCCTGAAATGGGATAAAACCTTATCCTCGACGCAACGGTCAAAGACCACGTCGAAAGTGATAAAACTTGGATTCCGGACGCGCAGAAGGGTTCTAGGCGCCCGGACTCCTCCAGGCGCCCGGAATGGTTCCGGGTGCCCCAAATGGGAAAGTCAACATTTTGTTGACTTTTTCTCCGGGCCTCTAGCTTCGGCTCCACTTGGTTCGGTCTGGGTCTTCCGCTCCGGCTCCGCTCGCTTAGGTGATTTTGGTCATCCGGAATATGGCTTACTCGAACCCAACTTCCTACCTTCTCCTCGAGCAAGCTTTTGCTCCGGCTTCTCGTCCGCCCGCATACTCTTTCGCAGCACCTCGTCCCTTAAACACACCGAGCCCATCGGCTTTCTCCCGTACCGTTCTTCTCGTTAACTGCGTCTTTTGCTCGATATCCTGTGCTCTTAAGTTCTGCACACTTAAACACAGGATTAAACACAACATAACCCAACTTAACTTGTTTAATTATATCAAAACTATCTTGGGGTACCAACAATCTCTCTCTTTTTGATGTGAGTAACCCAAGTTAAGTTAAGGTAAACTAACATAAAGTAAAAGCGATAAATTTACAGTTAAAGTGCAAAAATTGAAAAATGTTTAATCTACCTCCTCCTAGTCTTAATCTTCCCTTCTTCCCCTAGACTTAATCTTCCCTTCTTCCCCTTTGACCGCATAAAAAATGGAGTACCAAAAAAAATCTAAAGATAACTTTTTCAAAAAATAGGAAAGTTTTTAGTTAAAAGAAAATGATTTTCTACATTTTGAAAAACTTACAAAGTTTTTGAAAATTTTGAAAAATAATTTTAATAACACTTAAAAAAATTATAATAATTTTAGAAAAAAATTTCTAAGTAAAAAAAATATTTTTGATATCACAAAAAAATATAAATAATTTCCTAAGTTTGTAAAAACTAATTTTGTAGAAATAATTTTGGTAAAGTAAAGTTGATACTTCTAAAAAAAAACTTTAAGTCTTTTAAAAAAAAATTCTAAGTTAAAAACACCGAAAAAAATTTGAGTAACTATTTAAAGTATTATTTAATTATAATTAAATATTTTATCAAATAGTCAATTAAATATTTTTTTTATTAATTGACTTCCAGATTATGGCGAGACATTAGACCTTTTTGGTTATTGGAGCAATAACCACTTTCTAGACAAAACCTTTTAAGGAAAGAGCATGCCGACTTCGTGACAAACGATAAAGCAGAGTTCCATTTGTTTAGTGTCTTACTGCCACAAGAAGTCAACCGGATCGACATCTACAACTCAGCAAAGGAATTTTGGGAAAAGTTCCTTGAGCTACACGAAGGGACGTCCGAAGCTAAATTCGTGAGACAGGATCTGCTAAGGAATCAGTTAAGCAACATAAAACTGGAAGCAGAAGAAATCATTGCGCATCTTCACTCAAGAATGAAGGAACTAATCACCGAACTCACAAATCTTGGAGAAAATGTAAGCAACTGAGATTCGCTAAGGTATGCGCTTAATGCATTTCCTAGATCTACTAAGTGGGCATCATTAGTAGATGTTTACTATATTTCTAAAGATTTAGATTTTGTTACCTTAGAAGAAATGTTTTCAACATTTGAAGTCCTGGAATCTTCCGCCGTACGATCTTCTGGCTATCCATGCCCGGTGTCGACGACATCAACTCCCAAAAGGATATCGATGGATATCAGAGGTAGTGTGCTGCTAGGCTGAGCAGGTTGGCCACTCGGCCAGAATTCTGCCGCTCTGATGTCCTGTCCGGTTGGCCAGAACCTCGCTACTCCTGTGCATGTGCCCGCTCGACCGCAATTCTACTGTGCTTGTGTCACGTTCGCTCGATCGAATTATGCTCTGTCAATGTCGAGCCTTGCTGCCCGGTCGAGCGGGGTAGTCGCTCAACCAAAGTTTGAACTCTGCCAATGCTAGCTCTGCTGCCTCGCCGAGCAGGGAAGCCGCTTGGTTCAGCTTATGCACATCATCCCCATTAAGCGTCAGTCATTTGACTCTTCCCTCGTGTCGAATGCGAGATTAGGCTGGAACCTTCTCCCTCTGGTCGGGGCATGGTATCCCGATCAGTCGAGGATATTTGCGTGTTGACCACCTTGACTTTGACCTCCACCGTGGTAGTTATCTTCCACGAGGTGGGACTCCTCCTCATCACCGCATCAATCAACTTTAAATCTATGAAAATATCTCTCTCTTCTTGTGAATTTTGCGATATCATCCTCCCTAAACAATGTGCATATATGATAAATCCAATTAATCTTATTGACTAGTTCTAAGATAAGTGGTTCGGTTCTACAAAATTTTTCTACTGGCTATCAGGGTAAATCGAAAAGTGCACATGGTGGACAGCCTAGAAGAATTTCTACAAAAACATTATAACTGGAATTAAACTACGGATACCTATGTGACAATCTAAAGATCCTACCACAACATCATAGTCCCAGGGACTATAAGTACTATGCCCATATGCAGGGACGGATCCAATAATGAGAGATGAGCTGGGCTAATCTCGTATTGGCTGAGTCTATCAAGAGGCCAGAGTTCACTTTGTACGAGCACATGTACATTACCATTTCTCTTTTTCCTATATTTCACCTATTTTAAATTTTTATTGAATATTTTTTTCATTATTTATGAAATTATTAAATTAATTTATGAATAATGATATCTAATTCGTAGACATTGTTTAAAGGTCACGGTGAAAGGTTTAACCACTTATGTAGTGTTAGAGAGTGTGTCATCAATGGTGTGGTAGAGATAGTTGGTTAGCGAGAGTGGCGTGAGACCATGCTTAAGTGTCTCGCATAGGACCTCCATCCATAGTTGTTCGGCTCTGACGTAGACATAACTCGTAAGTGCTAGTGTGGAGGACACGTCTACTACATCGTGGCAGTCGAGGGTGGCCATGTCGACGACTATTCCTCTAGGAGAGAGGGCCTAGCTACGGAGGGAGTTGTCGTGGCCGCGAGTGGAGGCTTACACGTGAGACAGTGGAAACGAGGCTGCATACGAGGAAGATAATATAAAAACAACAAGGAGAGAATAAATTTTCTTAGAAATTTCCTAATTCATTTTAAATTGGTTAAATTAGTTTAACTAAATTAAAATAGGTTCAACCATAACTTTACCAAATTAAGTCCAAATTAATCTAGATCTAGAATAACATACTTCTTATATATGCACTTACCCAATGGATTTTGTTCCATGTCAATCCAATTTTAATTCAGCACCTTCACTTCGTGTTAGGTTAGTGCCTAATATAATTATATAGATAATAATAAAAAGGTTGGTCTATGGCTCTTGATAGCCCATACATCCGTCCTGTGAAGGATGGAGGATCAGAAGAAGAAATTAGCGCGTGGAGACTTGCGTGTGAGATAGTAAGAGTGAGGCTGTGTAGATAGAAAAGAATAAAACAAAAAAGAAATGAAAGTAGAATATGTTTGCTTAAAAATTTACTAATTTATTTTAAATCGATCGTATCAATTTAATCAAATTAAATTTGATTCAGTGGGAACTTTATCAAATCAAATCCAAATCAATTTTGATTTCGACCAACATGTTCCTTATTTTCGTACCTACCCGATGTATTTTGTTTGACTAGGTCAAGTAACGTCGAATCTGAGGCGATTGGTCTGACCCCACAAAAATTTTCTACTGACTGTCATGATAAATCGAGAAGGGCTAACGACGAGCTGTCCAGAAACCCAACATCTTTTAATTGTGTATCCCATTTGGAATAAATAATTTCTACAAATATGTTGAGCTAAGAATTGAACTGTGGATGCTAAAGTGACAGCTAGACATCTTACACTGGGATAAATTCGATTTTAATTAAACTAGTATTTTGATTTTGTGTTCGATCATTTAATTAATTAATTTATATATAAAGTACAATTAATAGTTAAGAGAAATTTTTTAAATTAATTTTAACAAAGGATATATCATATAATTTAATCATTATTATTACAATAAATTCCTAATAATTTCTAATATAGATATGAGATATAGCCCTCACGTGAATTTTAATTAAATTAGTATCTTGATTTTGTGTTCGATGATTTAATTAATTAATTAATTAATTAATTTATATATAAAGTACCGTTAATAGTTAAGAAAAATTTTTAAAATTAATTTTAATAAAGGATATATCATATACTTTAATGATTATTATTACAATAAATTCCTAATAATTTCTAATGTAGATATGAGATATAGCCCTCATGTGGATTTTAATTAAATTAGTATCTTGATTTTGTGTTTGATCATTTAATTAATTAATTTATTTATATATATATAAAGTACCGTTAATAGTTAAGAAAAAATTTTAAAATTAATCTTACTATTTTATTAAAAATCTTCCCCCTTTACTAATTAATTTTGGTGAAGCCTAAAATGAATTTACGTTACTGTCCTTTTTTCTATTCACACTAAAAATAATTCCAAGGTTTATTAGTAATTTTCTTAGGTTATTTTACAATAGTTTATTGTTGGGATTTTCTAACTTGACACTAGAAAATCTAAACAATTCGGATTTTCAAAGACCTAAATAATTTATATATTATTATATTACACACGCACGATCACACTAGTTTTAATAAAGGATATATATATCATATATTTTAATCATTATTATTACAATAAATTCCTAATAATTTCTAATGTAGATATGATATATAGTCCTCGTGGATTTTAATTAAATTAGTATCTTGATTTTATCTTTGATCATTTAATTAATTAATTAATTTATATATAAAGTACAGTTAATAATTAAGAAAAAAATTTTAAATTAATTTTAACAAAGGATATATCATATAATATAATCATTATTATTACAATAAATTCCTAATAATTTCTAATACAGATATAACCTTCACATGGCTCTGTCTCTACCCATATGCACATGGGCGATAGAGGGGAACAATCTAGTCTTTACGTGTGTCACCTCCCAACTAGAGAAATATAAATGGAAACCATAGTTTCACACTTGCCCAACAAAGGAATGTCCTTTTAGTACCATATCAATGGAAATAAAAAAAATATATTTGTAATGTCGTAATCATAAAAAAGAGATGAAAAAATTATTATATATATAAAATAATAATAACGTTATTATGTATACAAAAATTGTTCTTACATTTAAGGGGTGAGGATTTTGTTTGGTCTTGAGAATGTTTTTACTTTTTTGCTGTTATAATTATAATTTAATGTTAAAATGTGTAACAATTATTCTGTATTTAAAATTACTATATATAAAAAAACATTTTTATTAACTTTTTATCAATTTAGAATTTAAAAAATATTTTAATATAATAATATTAAAAATTGGAAATGAGTGTACGAATTGTTCAGTTTTGAGACTTGGAATAAAATTGGAAGTCATCCTTCTTGATTTTACATTCTCTAAAAAGGATAAATAAGGATAAATCAGATGATATTAATCCTAGCATAGTAATTTTTTGCCAAAGAAAAATTAAACATTTAATGAATATTTTAAATTAGTTAAGAATTGATACAAAATTTATTAATTTTGTACAAATTGTGTAAGCTTTTACTTTTTGATTGTTATAGTAATTATAATTTAATGTTATAACGTATAACAGTTGTTCTGTAATTAAAATTATTATATATTAATATTATTATATTGAAATATTATATTATCTTACTATCTTACTATTTTATTAAAAATCTCCCCTTTTATTAATTAATTTTGATGAAGCCTAAAATACATTTACGTTAATACCCTTTTTTCTATTTACACTAAAAAAATTCCAAAGTTTATTAGTAATTCCACAAGCGAAACAATCAGTGATCTATAGTTCGACACTCAGCTACAGCGTATTATTATGAATTTTTCTCATCATTAATTTTATTTGGTTGTTTTATATAAAAAAAATATAGTTTTCTTTAGTCCCATATCTTAGAATTGATAACACTATGTTTTTTTTACTAAGACAAGTATAATATCAAATTAAAATAATTTTTTTCATAGGGAAGCCCGTTACTCTAGCGTCACTATTGTATGGGTCTGACGAATCTTACCCAAATAATTAATTCTTGATTTATAAGGGTGACATTAGAAAATCTAAATAATTCGAATTTTTAAAGATTCAGATAATTTATATATTATTATAGCGTGTGCAAGATTACACTAGTTATTATTATTTATCAATTTATTATAATATTTTCTATAAATTCACTTTAAACTTTAAATAGTGAAATTTTATTTTATTTTATTTTATTTTAACCAATTGTGTGAAAAGAGGAATTAGATTAAATTCTGGAAGTACAGGGGGCGTTGTGCAAACTTCGAGTGTCAACCCGACAAAAATTTCTCCGTCACGAAAACGACCACCGCTGTACGCTGTTCATAGTTGACCGCTTTGGCTATGCCGTAAATAGTTGACTAACGGGAGCCAGAGAGAAGAGAGAGAGAGAGCCGTCTTCGGGCGACTCACCGTCTCCTCCTCTATCTTCTCCTCCTTCCTTCCTCCCTCCCTTATCGCCGACCCAATCTCGACCTCCTTCGTTCTCCCAAATCGAAGCGGAGAGGGACAGAGATCGGGGATCTGTGCTTCCGTTTCACCGCTCGATCCGACAAGATGCAGACGGGTTCCGAGAAGGCGTCGCCGCTCGATCTCTTGTCGGCCGTCGTCGCCTCCTTTTCCGGAGGAGATGGGCTCGCTTCCGGAGCCGGGGATGCCTTCGCGGAGAACCGGCTGCTGATCGCCGTCCTCAGCACCGTCGTCGCCGTGCTCGTCGGTTGCGTGGCGATATTCTTCGTCTGGCGATCGAGCGGGAGGAAGCCCGCCGAGCCGCCGAAGCCGCTGGTGGTGAAGACCCAGATGGATGCGGAGGAGGAGGACCAAGGGAAGAAGAAGGTCACCGTCTTCTTCGGGACGCAGACCGGGACGGCTGAGGGGTTCGCGAAGGTTAGGGTTTTTATCCGATTAGTTCATTTTTTGAATTTTTCTCCCATGACTTTAGATTTTTCCCCCTTCTAGGCGCTGGCTGAGGAGGCAAAGGCACGGTACCCTAATGCCATATTTAAAGTCGTGGATATCGTAAGATCATCTTCCTTCTGTTTCAGATAATTGGAAATACTACTGATTAATTGACTGATCTGTAGTTAGTTTCCTCAATTATAGGACGAATATGCTACTGAGGATGATGAGTACGAGGAGAACCTGAAAAAGGAGAGCTTGGCTTTGTTCTTCTTGGCTACGTAAGTTGAAAGCCAGGAATTTTTTGTTTGTATAAACAATCAGCTTCCTCAAAGTTCGAGCTGATCCCTTTGTTTTCTTTAGGTATGGAGATGGTGAGCCTACTGATAATGCTGCCCGGTTCTACAAATGGTTTACAGAGGTTCTGGAAGCATGCACATTTAGTTAATCTATTCTACCAATAATCCTTTTGCCTTGATCGATTGCTGATTATTAGTTTTTATAGGGGAAAGAGAGAGGAATCTGGTTGGAAAAGCTTCAATTTGGTGTGTTTGGTTTGGGCAATCGGCAATATGAACATTTTAATAAGGTTTGGCATGATGAAATTGTCAGTATTCTTTTTGTGGGAATTGCTTGGCTGATATATTTGTGTATTGTGTCCTTGCAAAGGTTGCTGTGGTGGTCGATGAACTGCTTCATGAGCAAGGTATATACTCGATTTATTTAGTTTGTGATTTGACTAAGTCACATATGCTCCTTAAGCTGATTTTAAATCATATCTTCAGTTGCAAGCTCAAAGTTCATGCATTTCATTTTTCTAGAGAATTTAACTTGTTTTGTAGACTAATTGTTACTCTAAAAACTTGTAAAGTCAACATGGTATGAGGAGTTACTAAGAAACAGTTGAGTAGTCATGTTATCTGTGAGTTTCATAAATACAACTGTAATGTAGTAGTCATGTGCAAGTTTGTAGATGTGTTTAATGAATTTAAGCATCATTCTTACTTGGATATTCTTCTATATTTTTTTCCTCTGCATAGGCGCCAAGCACATTGTCCAAGTGGGGTTGGGAGATGATGATCAGTGTATTGAGGATGACTTCTCTGCATGGTATGTAGTATCGGCAAACTTTTATACATGCCATCCAAATTCCAATGTCGGCTACAGTTATTTTTCAGTTTTCTGTTCTTTTTTCTCTTTTGCCCATCACTATCTCATTACTCCTTTGTGGAATATGAAATATCAACTGTACTTTCAGGAGGGAGCTTCTTTGGCCGGAGTTGGATAAGTTGCTTCAGGATGAAAATGAGACAGGTGCATCTACTCCTTATACAGCTGCCATTCCTGAATACCGGGTTGTATTTGTCAAGCCTGAAGAAGTTCCATATCTGGACAAAAGTTTGAGTTTTGCAAATGGCCATGCTATTCATGACATACAACATCCATGCAGGTAGAGATGCTCTTTACAAAGACAATTTAAAAACAGTACTGGTTAGGATTTTCCAGTACATGAAAAGCATATCTAACACAACTTGTGTATCTTCAAGGGCCAATGTGGCTGTGAGACGAGAGCTTCATACTTCAGCTTCAGACCGGTCCTGCATCCATTTGGAGTTTGACATAGATGGCACTGGCCTTACGTATGTGTATAAATTATATCATTCTGAAATCATGATTTCTTTTTTATCTTTACAATGACAATCATTTTAAATTTCTTCTAGCAATGCTCCCCCATCAAGGAATTTGGTTTTGAGTAAATAATAAAATATATTATGGAAGGAAATCTGTAATGCATGCAAAATGTGTTGAGGCCACTAATGTGTAAATGCTAGCTAATTCTAAAGTTCCATCACATAATTCTGAATCTGATACATGTCATTATTAAAGAACAGCTGTTAGCCTAATCAAAGGCCATGTATATCTGATACTATTGTAATTATAAATTTTAGAATGATGTTCTTGATTTTGCATACAACACTTCTACCAGACATCTAAACTCTGTTGGTCCCGGGGCTCGATAGTAGTGAAACTTATCCTTCTTGAACTTTACTTATTGCATGGAACTTTTTTTTAAATTTGTGAACTGCTTGTTGAATTACCATGGGACAGCCTTCCGTGAGTAATAATTTTGTGGACACATCTACCCTCTTGACACTCATTTAATCACAAATACTTGTGTTTTCTTTAAGGAAATTTTGCATGGATAGTCTAGCAATCAGTCATGTTGAATGAAATTCAGATTCTTTTTTTTTTCATTGTTTATTACACATAATATTAAGCCCATTTTAGTGATTGTGTGGTTACGTCCTCTCATTTTATTTTCATCTTCACATTCATACTTCTTAAGATTAAGTTTTTCAATTTGTATGTTAATCATTATGGATCATTGTGATATTGTAAAAGTTGATATGTTCTGCATTCTTGCACTGGATTGCTTTTCCTTTTTTGCTCGCCTCTTGTTAACAAGTAGCTAAATTTTTGAAGTAATCTCCTGCTTGTTTAAGGTTAATAAATTTGGAATTTTCCTAACCATTTTGGATTCATTCTATTATCAGGTACGGAACAGGAGACCATGTTGGTGTATTTGCGGACAACTTTTCTGAGATTGTTATGGAGGCTGCAAATTTGTTAGGTTATTCGCCTGACACATATTTCTCTATTCATGCTGACAAGGAGGATGGCACGCCACTTGGAGGCTCTTTGTCACCTCCTTTCCCATCTCCATGCACTCTTAAAACCGCTCTTACTCGATACTCTGATCTTCTAAATTCACCTAAAAAGGTGGCTTCTCATTTCATATCAGCCATTATGTTTTTTCTTGTTTATAAATCCCTATAAAGTCTTTTGTGTTAATCTCGCAGAGTGCGTTACTTGCCCTTGCTGCACACGCATCAGATCCTAGTGATGCTGAGCGACTTAAATTTTTGGCTTCTCCTGCTGGAAAGGTTAGCATTTTTCTGGGCCATGACTATCTTTTTTGTTGTATATTTGTTTGCATGGAATTCTTACTCAAGCACAATTGCATTCGTGCAGGATGAATATTCTCAATGGATTGTCGCTAATCAGAGGAGTCTTCTTGAAGTCATGGCTGAATTTCCCTCTGCAAAGCCTCCTCTAGGAGTCTTCTTTGCTGCAGTAGCCCCACGTTTGCAGCCAAGATATTACTCTATTTCCTCTTCTCCGAGGTGATACTCAATTTCGTAACCATATATCATTGTTTCATTTCTTCAACATATATAAGACTTAACTGTCAATTGTTTGCTGTTCAGGATGGCATCAAGTAGAATCCATGTGACTTGTGCATTAGTTTATGAAAAGACACCAACTGGAAGGATTCATAAAGGTGTTTGTTCCACCTGGATGAAGGTACTTTCTTAGTGCATTAACCCTTTTGTGCTTGCCTACCATGATTGAGCAATTGAAGTGAGGCAATATTAATAATATATATAACATAATACTCTAGTGGAATGGATAATGAAATAAAATTTCTAGTAAATTTCGTTTCTATGTGCAACCAAGTGCCAGACTAACAACTACTAATGAGGAAACAAAAGCTACACTAAACTAAAATAAACTATATTAGGATTATAAGCTTATACAGACTCATACCTTTGACCTTCTCAGTAAAACAGATCAAATTGAATATTATTGAAATGATTTGGATTGTTTCAAGGAACCAACATGCATTTTGTTAACTCAACTATAGCAATCTTCTTTTACTTTTAGATTTTTTCTTCTGTCATTTTCATCCCTGATCAGTGCATAGGTTTTGTTTTCTTTTAAGAAACTAAATTGAGTCCTTGCTCCTGTATAAGATTACTATTGCATTTTTTTTTTATAATGTTGAATCGGCTGAATCAGTCATTCTAGGCAGTTTTCCAGACTAAAACTATTAAGTTTGTTTTCTTCCTTATTTTGGTGTTATAAATGGAACTCTCTATTTGACAGGATTCCATTCCACTGGAAGAGAACCAAGAATGCAGCTGGGCTCCTATTTTTGTGAGGCAATCAAACTTTAAACTACCTGTTGATCCTTTAGTACCTATCATCATGATTGGACCTGGCACAGGGTTGGCACCTTTCAGGGGCTTCTTACAGGTTTCCACTGTTCTATTCAGCTTCACTTTTTGTGCAAAAAAAAAAAACTCTTGTCTGCCATTTGGAACAGATTCATTCATTCTTAAGCGGCGCCAGTTCTAACTTCATGAATGCTTGCAATGTACAGGAAAGGTTGGCATTGAAAAATGATGGGGTGGAACTTGGTCATTCTATTCTCTTCTTTGGATGCAGAAACCGCAAAATGGTCTCGTTAACTATAATGCAACTTATTAATACAATTTTATAAGACTTGTCTTCCTGTCCTCATCTCAATTGATGCTGTTAATTATGCAGGACTTCATTTACGAGGATGAGTTGAACAATTTTGTCAAAACAGGCGCCCTTTCTGAGTTGATTGTAGCCTTCTCCCGTGAGGGTCCAACTAAACAATATGTGCAACATAAAATGACTGAGAAAGTTAGATAAAACTTCTGACATCCATCTCATGTTCTATTTAGTCGACTAATCTCTTATCCTAATACTTGACCTCTTAAATTTGCCCCAGGCAACGGAACTTTGGAATATCATCTCCCAAGGCGGATATGTATACGTGTGTGGAGATGCTAAGGGCATGGCTAGAGATGTTCACAGAGTTCTTCATACTATTGCTCAAGAGCAGGTACGCCAACAAGCCGTGAACTTAATTACACGCCGACATTGATTAAATTACCTTAATGAATTGGAATCAACCATGCATGACACAAGGATTCTGAATCATAGGCTAGGTATGTGAAAATACATTTTCAATTTAAATTTACTAAGATGATATAAATACACTCAAATATAAGGATAAACTGTTGAAAATGTAATATTGACAGTTTCACCACAACTAGGTGAATCTTTGTCAAAATTGAACTAGATGATATCAATACTCGAAAACACAAACAACAATGATATTATGAGATTGAGTTGTCAGAGTGTGAAATTGGAAATTCTCAATCCATCAAGTTGTTTGTTTCATCATACAAAAGGAAGATATCTCTATACAATGAGCTACGAGGGGCTTAGATTTCTTATTTTTTATTCGAATAGGGCGTCGCAAACCTCGGACTCTTCATTAGCAGGGTCTGATCTAGTTTATACAGGTTTTTAATTATAGGAGTGTTTTCAGATAACCACATTACCTATCGATAATGCCGTTGCAGGGAGGTATGGATAGCTCCAAAACAGAAAGCTTCATCAAGAGTTTGCAAATGGAAGGGAGATACCTAAGAGATGTATGGTGAGAGAGAGAGAGAGAGAGCTCCTCCATCAATAGCTTCTCTTCTCCAAAAGTAAAAGATTTCTCCTCCCAAATTAATTTGCTGCTTGGATTGTGGTATTCTTTTAGCGCGATCGATAGTTTTTTTAAAATAATTATTATCATATTCGTGTATGCATTTATATATAGCTCGTCTTGCTAATTTACATATTTTCATTATTTAGTATAGCAAGAAGCTTAAGGGAATGTCTTAATTATATGAGGCTATTACCCATGTACTTATACTAGTCATTCTAAGGCATAAAGGACACCTTAATTTGTCATTTTGATTTAAATTAAAATTACCTTTGGGTGAATTAATATTTTTTCCTTTTTCTTTTGAATAAGTAAATGTATATATCAAATGTCAAAATACAGTAAATAGATAGTAAATAGATACTTAAGATCTATAGATATGCACTGCACACTTTGTAAATATTCTCCAAACCTATTGCGATTCCTAGCCATCCACACATGATGCATCATGGAGGACTTAGCTAGGTGTTTAGTCTTAGTCAAAGATCTAGTCACTCTATAATGCTGATGGATGACTTTGAACATTCTCAAATAGATGGTCGTCTTTCACCACATGTCCACAAAATGTACATCTTTTATCCTCGATGTACTTGTGTTTGTCTCTGGTGGGGAGTTTCTTGTGCGTCGGCATTCAAATTGTGACCGCATGACTATATTGTAGGTATGTCTTTCATACTAATACTCCACAATTTTTTTAGGATTAGAAAGTCATATGCCTTTACTACTGTTTCATTACCCTACGCAAACCAATCTGCCAGCACATATAAGAATGGTGTCTTATATATAGCAAGCAATCTCTTAATCAAGGGCGAATCTGAGTGCGATGCTTGTCCGGTCTATATATTAGCTCGGATGAGGTACTTGTGATGTATCCATTTAATATGTCCTCTTTTTTATTGTTGTTTTAATTTTCATGGGTATATTAAAAAAGGTATTTCTACCTGACTAAACTAAAATATTTCAAGCATAAATTAAAAAGGGCATTCATGTTGTTTGAATCACTAGCGAGATTAGTTATTTATGTATTTATTTATTTATTTATTATTATTATTCTAAAAAGGAGTTTCTTCTTTTGAAAATATCTCTCTGAGTTCTGTTACAATATTTTATATTATGTCCCTTATATTTGTTTATAAAATAGTAAAACCATGGAATTTGATGCAAGTGAATAATTCAAAAGCAGTACGGGTTGATGTATGCCCGGTTTGTAGTTTGTTCACAGAATAAATTGAAAAACAACACTGATGTAATGCACACTAAAATTTCCTAAAACGATCGAAAATCTAAATAAACTGAAATAGTGGTTTACAGGAAGTATTCAGCGCGGCAAAACGATAATAGAGTGTTCCTTTCTACTAGTGCCGCAAGTTTTACCATTCTCGGTGTTTGAATCCCTAATCAAAAAAGATAGATCCGCTATCTTAGCGGCCTCCTTAGTATCGGCTCCACGGATATGGAGGGAGGTTTATGCAGAGATACCATGCGTCCATCGTCCGCGCTACGCCCTGGGGGCGTTTGAATCCCTAATCAAGATGCCCCTTATCGTAGGCACCAGGCAATGAGTTTGAAAGGCACTACGAGAGCTTGTTCACTTATAGCTATGCTTCACTTGGAAGACGAGAACGAGAATGAGACCGATGTGATGAGGATGTGTCGATGTGGCACCCCTCATTAATGTAGCCGACAAAGTATGAAGAAATAATAATATATTTTAGATCGATTTTTTAGAAGTTGGATGTATGGTTTAAAATCTTAAATCTTATTTAGATTTTAATTTTAGATCGAACGGTAAGTATTATAATGTGTCAATATAATTTTAATATTTTTTAAATATAAAATATATTCTTAAAATATATATATATATATACTCGGCGATGTGCATGAGCAACACGCATGGGCACCTCTCACGCATGGAGAGGCCTCCAATGATAGAAGGAGCTTCCTTACATGAGAGGTGACCACACACGTCACCTAGCATATCAAAACACTATATATCATGCACTCGTGCACTCTTAGTGCACAGGGAGCATCCATCATAACAATGACCTATATATATATATATATAGAGAGAGAGTAATGTTTTGATGCGCGGTAGCATCCGCGGCTGAGGGCACAGGGTCCACATGGCAGTCAACACATGTGAGCTCGTGCCTTCAGTCGTGGACGCCGCCACACAGCAGATCAAAACCCAACTCTTAAACTCTAAATAGAAAAGTTTATTGACATAATCGAGGAGTTTAAAAAAATAAACAAAAAAAGTGAGGATGGCTAATCAACTCAGCGTTCTTAGATCAACCGCCTATTAAGACAAATTTATTCATTAATTTACCGAACCCTAGGATTCGATCCATATATGCTTAAAAAATTGAAGAAGATACCTTATCACTCAACCATTGCCTCAGGGCAGGTTGGGTGACCTTTATAATTGTTAGTATAGTGGTAAGCAAATCAGATGTAGGGCACTTTTTGCAAAATATACACAAGTTAGAAAGATATAAATACACCTTACGATCGCAAGGCCAAAAAAGCGATGACTCCTCGATAGGTTTAACGAATTCTAGCCAGATTCTTATATGCACAAAAGATGTGTTCATCCCATTTTTGAGTTGTTAGGTTAGGTTTCAGTTGGAGCTAAGTGAACGCATATGGATTACTTGTTATATCATTTTGTTATATTTATGTATTACCTTCAAATCCATCTATTTGTTCTACCATTTCCTCATATTCGTAAAAAAAAAATATTTTATAAATATTTGATTTCAGTTTGAAAATGAGGTGACATAGTGAGTTCAATTCAGTTTTGATTTGCAACAATGAAACATCAACATTTTGAACCCTAATTTCAAATTCACAATGCATTTACTTTGATACACTGCTGATGAAGTTTTAACAAATTGGATTAAATACAAAGAATATAACAATAGACTGTTGTGCGTCGAGATGCAAACTCCTATCACTTGTTCGTATCAATTTGCAGCAGTACCCTGTTCAGTAAATCAGGCAAGTTGTTAGTTGTCGGGACAATATCGAACAAGCAAGGATAAAATTGTAACTATAGTTTCGCGGACTAAAAATTCAAGGGTTTAACTAATTCTTTGCCATTTGATATCGATACAAAATGAATGGAACATGCTTATGTGAATGCTGATATGTCTCGATACAGAGAGCTGTCACTAAATGGGTCTACGACAGGATAGTAAACGCGATAGGGATTGAACTTTCGATGCATTTTCACGAGTGCTTGACTTGGCAAGAATTTAGCTTGATCAGGTAAAGTACCTTCTTCCAGCATAAATTTCGGAGCCTTCATGTAGAGTACAAAACAAACGGCACTGCAAGCAAATGAAGCATTGTTTAGTAAGCTTGTAAAAATTTATAGCGAGTTCCATCAGAAGAAAAATTTGGATCGATGTAGCCGACACCAAACAAAGCCTGGCATAGGGTTCAAGATTCATGTAGCCTGACATCAAATAGTTGGAACAAAGACATGAATGCAAGCAAGGATCAGTAAGAATATGACTAATAGCTTCTCAATCTCATCATATAGCGTAGGAGGCATTAACAGTTATCGTGATCATGAAGACCAACTCACTAAGAAGCAAATTTGGAGATAAACCTCGCATAGAGATCAAATCATTAGGGACGATAGATGACAGCGATGTAGGAATACAAGCAACGATCAGCAAGAACATGGCTAATAGCTCATTGATGTTGTCGTCATCGTATGGCATAGGCATTAACAGTTCTAGCTATTTTGAAGAACAACTCACCGATCAATATTATACTTAGCAGTAGCAAGAAAGCGAGCCTTAGTGATGGACCGAACTGCATTTGGTATTGACTTCCCGGTATTTGTCTTTGGACGACTTCTATCCTCGCTGCAAGTTGCTGAGAACTAGTAGCTTTAAAACAACCCCTACTTCTTTCGGTTAACCTGCTAATTCGCTGCTCAAACACACAAGGCATGATAATTATACAATAATCACAATGCCCGCAAATGAAAACTATCATTAAACATCTTCAAACAAGAAAAGCTAAGAATGCACTTGTTCATACTAAAATGGCACCTTCAATGCAAACCAAAGCAAGTAATTGGCATAGCAGAATTGAAATGGTTTCGTGTTTTTTAGATACATTCAGCAAACTGAATTTACATGTCCAATGATAGAATCTAACCTGAGCTAGACAAGCAATCCTCGTCATGTCCATGTAATTTAAGAACCCATGTCTGAATTGAAGCTGCTCTTCGGATTTTAATTTCTTGGAGCTATTCCTGAACAACCTAAGCCTCGAGGATTCAACACTTTTCCAAAGACGACTGAGAATAGATGGATTGATTCGCATCTCTGGTATTGGTTCGACTGATTGACGACTATCTGCTTCTATGTCATCAGATACTTCAATCTTCCAAGAACTCTCATCCACCGAACTTGATGTCCTCCCCAGTCCCCTTAACTGCTCCACACTTTTGTGAGGTTCCCTCATTGCCACTTCCATTGCATGCCTTGAACCATTACTAGCAACAACTGTGTCCTTTGAGCCCTTCGCACATTCAGACCAAGAATTTCCTTGCGATGAATCTTGCAGATTCAGAGGCACCTCAGAGAGGAAAAGAGCAAAATCATCTTGCTCTTCAGCATTTAACTGTATCCATCGCAGAGGTTGTTTCCCTTCATCTCTAACAGCCTTCTCTATATGAGAAATTTGGTTCCCAATCGCCCCCATGAAATGTTCATGTCTGGTTATTGTTTGTGCCTCGGATGGATAGTTTTCATGACTCAATCTGACAGCCTTCTCAAACTCCTCTAGCTGCAAATGCAACATCAAGATTTAGTGTCAACAAAAACTACCACTACTTTTCGCTAGGGCGGTAAACGAATCAAATGTTCATAAGTAAGTTTGTTGTTCAGCTTGGTAAGAGTTAGTTTATGTTCGTTCAATACACGCATCAATTAAATGAATAAGTGTGAATAATTTGATGAACAAGTTTGAACACGATATGCTCAACTCATGAATGCTCATAAATAGAGATTGTACATGGTTCCTGAACAAATGTTCGCGAACAAAGTTTGTGAACTCTTATCAACATTGGTAAATAAATAAATAAATAAAACTTTCAAAATCAACAAACAAACTTGTATTATCAAACTCAATAGTCAACCAAACAAATTTAAAAATATAAAAGTTTTAATCAATCAAACAAGCTCAAATTGAGAGCTCGATAACATATAAACAAGCCAAACTTAAGCTAAGCTTGAATCAAACTCAAGCTTATAAAAAAGAAATCAAGCTAAACTTGAACGACCATTTCAATAGCTTGGTTCATTTTAGGTTGGGCTTGACTTGACTCTATTACCTTATCAAACAAGTCTAAACACCACAAAACTTGGCACGTTTACAACCCTACTTTTCGCAATTCAATTTTTGAACAAAAGCAAATATTTAATGCTGGGCAGAAAGAACTACCTGCCACTTTGCGGTGCCAAGAGCAATATGAAGTTCCCTGCGCAACTCATCTTCTGCTCCAGAAGGAAATCCATCTTTGAGATATCGCATCCAAATTCTGTACAGAGACTCCAATCTGCAACGAACAACGATGACCACCAAATGCAACATTCATCAACAAATTGCAATCGCAAAACAAAAGAGTTTCCTTTGCCATCAGAAATCCATCGGTTCACTGTTGTTCACGAATCAATCAACATGAAACTCCAAAATCAAGATAAGGGCATACGCATCGGCAGATTCCTGGACCTCCTCCGCGGCGGAAAAGAACACATCCTTCTGCCAATGATCGAAGCTGCTCCCCACCGCCATCAAGAACCTGATGAAGATCCCCAAACGAAACCCAATGCGCCGCCAAATCAATGTGGGTGGCAAGAAACCCCCAATTCCACCTCCAACGCCGCGATGCCTGCCTTCTGGATCCGAAACAGGAAGAAACCAAATAATAAACGTAATCCTTGAATCAATCAAGAATAGAAGAAAACGTAAGAGATAAAGGGGAAAATAAAATCTTTTCTTTACCTGGAATTCCTCCACGCTTCCTCCACGCCCAAGCGATCGAACCGCTGAGGAATCGAAGCAAGCAACGGAAGCGGAGAGAGAGGGCGATCCAGTCCACCAGAAGGAATCAAACTCCCTCCCCCCTCCTCGCTCCCCACACTCTCCCTTCTCGATTGGTCTCAAATCCTTGTCATCGGCCTCGTCGCCATTGATGTTGGCGTCGGCGGAAATATGGCAGGTGAGACGCCCACCTCTCCAACTGGAGAAAATTATACTTGACCCCTCCGAGAATTAACAAAATTCCCACTTCATTACTCGGAATTTAATGAATTTTAATATTCACCCCCCGAGTTCTTGAAATTATTTCATTTCATCTCCTCTTTCATCTTCTTTTGATGAGAATTTTAAAAATTCTCACATGTCATGAGACCCATCGCTAGATGATGAATTTCACCTTTTCTTATCATTGGCGAGAATTTAAGAATAAATTTTTGTGATTCGAATCCATACCTCCAAATCACATGCCGAGGCTCCCTTCAAGTTTGATTTCTATGTACAAATCATAAATTAAAAAAGAAAATATTTAAAAATAGAAGGGAGTGGTGAAAAGAAAATAATTCTTTAAATTTGTCTCCTCAAATCGTATGATTTTTTCTATAGTCAATAGGTATTTTTTTGGGGGGGTCTTATTTTAGTTGACAAGTAACAAAGGATGAAAGCTTAAATTTATCTTTTGAACATAAGAAGTTTTGTTTAACTGTCTTTTGGTAATTTAAAAAATTCTCACCCATCATGGGATCCATCGTGTGAGACCGTTGGATGACAAATTTCACTTTTTTCTATCATTGGTGAATTTAAATTCTCATATATCATGAGATCCATCGTGTGAAATCGCTGGATGATAAATTTCACCTTTTCCTATCATTGGTGAGAATTTAAGAATAAATTTTTGTGATTCGAATCCATACCTTCAAATCACGCCAACGCTCCCTTCAAGTTTGATTTCTATGTACAAATCATAAATTTAAAAAGAAAATATTTAAAAATAGAAAGGAGTGGTGAAAAGAAAATTATTCTTTAAATTTGTCTCCTCAAATCGAATGATTTTTTCTATATAGTCAATAGGTATTCTTTTGAACATAAGAGGTTTTGTTTACCTATCTTTTACTCCTAATTTTTATTCGATAAACAAACCCTAAGTAGATGAGTTAAATGGGCATTACTACTAATTAAAGTTTGATTACCATTGGGATGCTAGAATACTATTAAAACGGATCGTATTTAAATATGTTATTCTAACCCAACTTATGACATTTAAGTTCAACTCATAAATATGTTCAAGGTTTGATTTCTCAAGTTGAGTTAGCATTTATAAAGTACGTAAAAATCCAACAAATGTGGCAGACCAATTAAATAAAGAGCAAAATGCAACAAATTTGAGACCATAGGAAACAAGGGAAGGAGATTTTGAATAAAATTATAGGGGCGAAGTGAATATTTCCTTCACAAGGACAGGCTGTTACCGAAAGGGCCACTCCCATCCACCGCACTACCAGCTAAGTCAGCTAGTCAGCTAGTCAGCTGCTCCACAACATCTCCCATTTGTTCCTCGGACGGCTGCCGACTAAGGCGCATTGCTTTGAGATCCGAAAAAAATCAAATCGCATGGCTTGTTGAGGCTTTTTTCCTCAACGACGCGGATGGTGTGGTTGTTAAATGGTCCCACTAATGATATATGGGTTATATCATATATGACCACCTCTAATAGCAAAGACAGTAGAACAGCCCACGCAAATCATGGAGGGGCTTAGCCAATTACACGATGAATGTATATGGCCACCTTGCAACTTACCCAGCACTCACATATTTCTCATTCATACTGGCATTGAGAAATGACAACATACATACTCATCATCTTCAACTATAGGCTCATGGCTGTCTATGTTATCTTGTCTTAGCACCGAGTAATCGACAGGAGCCTCCGAGCTTGATGATTGGTTCACCATTTTTCTTACCCCAAGTCTCAATGTGCAGAGTTGTAGACTAGAATAGTTCAATGGAGCAAGTAGAGCCCAGATGAGTTGGTCATGATTGGTTCAGTTAAAGTGGGTAGTTAGGGAAGGATCGATGAACTAAGAATACATGGGGAAAGGCGACAAACTGTCAGCATATTAAGAGTCACAACTGTTTCCTTGTCATAATCTTGATACATGGGTTACATGTAGCAGCATGCACAATGTGGAACTAGAAAGAATATGATGGCCGAAAACCAATCAAGCGGCAAGTGATCCAACAGATTCAAAAATTCACCGGATTACCGTGGATGCAGGAAGTGCCATAAACATTTGAAGCATAACTGTCGATGTGAAGTCTTCTCTCCTCTCTTCGGTTTAAAGTTGCTCCAAGAATATGTTTATATCAAAATTTAATTAAATGTACAGATGAAAAAAAAAACATTGTTACTGAACAAAACCATTCGGTTTGGCTCCATTTTTGCTGAATGCTTATGTTCTTCTGCATCGTAATGAGCAAACGCGGCATCCAGAGCCTAGAATGATGGAAAGCGAGGATAAGGGTGTAAACACTGATATTTGAAACTGAAACGATAAGCTGATTAGGCAGAGAGATGGGATAAAATTAACAGCATCGATCTTGAATGAGGAAAGGCTCTAAGGTAACATCAAACATGTAATCTGGAAATGAATACTGGTTATTATCTTTGTCAAACTGGTTACAATGACCAAATGATCCAGATTTAGCAGAGTGCAAGCCTACATAATTTGAGACCAGATCGCCTAGTCCACATTTTCATGGACCAAGGGATGAACCACATTGAATTACGGTCGGATCCTAATGGTAATCCGGCCGCAATTGATTGCGATCCCTCCCCAGGTTCAACGTCCCTCTCCCCATATTATAATTTGGGTCAGAACGGGTGGCCGGAGGCCGCCCGAAGGCCGTTGGTGGTGGACAAGTGACCAGGTTGCTAGTCATCAAGCGGGGGTGCCCTCTGACCACCCGTCCCAACCCAAACTATAACCTAGAGGAACAATGAACCCAAGGAGGGATCACAATCAATTGTGGCCAGATCGCCGTCACGATCCGGCCGCAATTCGATGTGGTCCATCCTTGATCCATATTTTTGTGGACCAGGATATCTCCTCCCACATAATTTCATTTGCATATACTTTTTCTAGCCAATTTGTGAAAAAAAAATAATAATAATAAAAGGAAAGAGAAAGGATGTTTTACAGGAAAAAATTAAAAATGCAGAAATGAAATAATCAGAACCTAAAATCTCTCTTGATGCTTAGGCATGTGATATGGTTTTTATCTTCCTTTTTTTTCTGCGAATATGCTATTTTAGACCAGTGTAATTTTATATCTAATTCTTTTTAAGAAAAAGATTTAATTGTTGCTCTTGATGAAAGTTTCTACCAACTACTTGAGTTACTATGCTCATATTCATTCTAAATTGAATAAGACATTTTTGGTGCTAATGTAAGAAAAAAATGAACAAACAAATGACTATGGAAGCTGGGATTGATGATATTGCAGCTAAACAGTTAAACAAATGTTCTCAGTAATCCCCTTAACCTTATAGCAATCATGAAGCAATGAAAATGGGAAACATTCCTAATAATTAGAAGTGTTTGTTTTTCTTTTCTAAACTGAATTACTTATCTTTAAAAATATATGAAAGTTAATTCTAAGATCAAGAGCAATTCTAAAAAACATGTACTTTTGTTTATTAAGATCCAGCTACTGCATGAGACTAAGCAACTATGAAGGTATGATGTACCTGAAGCATGGGCTGAATAAGAAGAGAGATTTGATGCCGGAAATCTGACTGCACGTCCTTTATGGCCTGGAAATGCAGAGAAAGGAAATATTAAGTGCAGATAGCTTTAAGATACCATATAAAAAAAGAAAAAGGAAATAAAATCAATATCCCAAAATTCAAAGATGATATCAAAGATCTAAAATCTCAGATGAAAATTCCTCCCAAATGTTAAAAGATTGGCCAAAAAAAAGGGCCTCTGAAAGTTGCCTCAATTTTGCTAACATAGTTTGCTAAAATTGAGTATAAATTATGCAGAATTCTTTTCTTCTAACCCTCACCGCAGATCTCAAAGAAACAAGTAAATTGAGATTTTAGCAAAGTCGTGCAGAAAAAAGTAAACATTTTCAGTTAATCTGTATTTCTCTTCCTATACGCATGAATATAGAGAACCTACCCATACAAACTCCTATTTAAAAGATGTATTAATAGATGAAAAAGGACATTATACCTTGAGCTTCTGATAGATATCAGCCATAGCACTCTTTAGCCTAAGAACCTGATTCAAATATTGTTTCAGATAGTGAAGAATTTGTAATTTTTGAATAGGATCAACAAGGAGGTAAATAAGATAGATCCTAAACTTTAAAAGTAATGGAAATAAACATACGAAACAGAATTATAATATACAGAGAAGCCGTGAGCAAGTAGGTGTTCCATGTGAATTTGGTAACTAGATTTTCTCCATAGAATTATCATGCTCAAGGGAATACCTAAAATGCAGCTTCTTAAACAATCAGAGCCGCCAAAAGAAGACAACTTATACAGAAAAATTAAACATGAGATGATTGGAAGTTTGTAGCTGGCTTGATTAAGAAAGACAATAGTAGCTAACTATATCAAATAAATCTTCATAAAAGAACAGCGAGAGATGATGATTACTATTCTTAGTTTGGAGCAGCAAAAACAATAGAAACCATCGAGTGCATGAATTAGTACAACTGAACTGAGCTACCATTATACAAAGATCATCTGTAGAAAAGGAAATAATATATTCAATTAATATAAGAATATTTGATTGATATTTTATTCCTTATGGTGTGTCTACTAATTATGGCTAGGATTGTGAATACAAATGGAAATAAACTTTGTATATATAGTGTAGGGTTGTACTATGTTAAATATATACAAAAAAAAAAGGTATTCTTACACCAAATATTTGGCTGCCTATATTGTTCGTGTTAACCTTCATGGTATCAGAGCCAAGGCTTCTGCAAACCCACTAAAAATTAAACGGGAAAAAGGAGACGAGCATATCCAAATCGAAGTTCGAGGACCAAAGTACAATATCTTCAGGCATGAGTGATGGTGCGAAAGGTGCTCTAACACCAAACATATTCCTACAAATATTGCTGGATTCGAAAGCTCCTCAATTCAATCGACCATCCACAAATTGAATGGTAAAAATTACTTGGAGTGGGTTCGGTCAATCAAGCTTGTTATCGACGGAAAAGGACGTTTGGGTTACCTGACAAGAGAAATCGTAGAGCCAAACAAGACGATCCAAAGTGAAAGGCTGGAAATATGAGAACTCCATGGTAATCGCGTGGCTCGTCAACCCAATGGAACCTTCAATTGAAGGACATATTTATTCCTACCCACTGCAAAAGAGGTATGGGAGGCTGTTTGTGAGACTTACTCCGATTTAGAGAACTCATCCCAGATATTTGATTTAAAGACTAGACTCAGGCAGTCTAGACAAGGAGAAAAAACTGTCATAGAGTACTATAATGAAATGAAAGGGCTGTGGTAAGAGCTGGGCTTGTGCTATGATAATAAATGGGAGTGCAAAAATGATAGCTTGAAGTATCACAAGCGTATGAAAAGTGACCAAGTTTATGTGTTTTTAGCGGGGCTTAATCGCGAATTGAATGAAGTTGGGGAACAATTCTGGGCAGAAATCCTTTGCCATCATTAAGTGAAATGTTCGCTGAAGTAAGGAGGAAGAAGGCAGGAGGAAAATCATGCTGAGTGAGAAGGCACCACCTATTCCAGGAAACTCAGCCCTGTTAAGCAAAAAATTTTACTGCACCGCTAAACCGACAGCCAAGAAAGGCAGAAATTGTGTGAACACTGTAAAAGCCTGGCATACGGCAAAAACATGTTGGCTTACCATGGCAAGCCACCTAACTGGAAACAAAATCTTTCAACTTATGAGGGATGTGTCGATGTGGCACCCCTCATTAATGTAGCCGACAAAGTATGAAGAAATAATAATATATTTTAGATCGATTTTTAGAAGTTGGATGTATGGTTTAAAATCTTAAATCTTATTTAGATTTTAATTTTAGATCGAGCAGTAAGTATTATAATGTGTCAATATAATTTTAATATTTTTTAAATATAAAATATATTCTTAAAATATATATATATATATACTCGGCGATGTGCATGAGCAACACGCATGGGCACCTCTCACGCATGGAGAGGCCTCCAATGATAGAAGGAGCTTCCTTACATGAGAGGTGACCACACACGTCACCTAGCATATCAAAACACTATATATCATGCACTCGTGCACTCTTAGTGCACAGGGAGCATCCATCATAACAATGACCTATATATATATATATATAGAGAGAGAGTAATGTTTTGATGCGCGGTAGCATCCGCGGCTGAGGGCACAGGGTCCACATGGCAGTCAACACATGTGAGCTCGTGCCTTCAGTCGTGGACGCCGCCACACAGCAGATCAAAACCCAACTCTTAAACTCTAAATAGAAAAGTTTATTGACATAATCGAGGAGTTTAAAAAAATAAACAAAAAAAGTGAGGATGGCTAATCAACTCAGCGTTCTTAGATCAACCGCCTATTAAGACAAATTTATTCATTAATTTACCGAACCCTAGGATTCGATCCATATATGCTTAAAAAATTGAAGAAGATACCTTATCACTCAACCATTGCCTCAGGGCAGGTTGGGTGACCTTTATAATTGTTAGTATAGTGGTAAGCAAATCAGATGTAGGGCACTTTTTGCAAAATATACACAAGTTAGAAAGATATAAATACACCTTACGATCGCAAGGCCAAAAAAGCGATGACTCCTCGATAGGTTTAACGAATTCTAGCCAGATTCTTATATGCACAAAAGATGTGTTCATCCCATTTTTGAGTTGTTAGGTTAGGTTTCAGTTGGAGCTAAGTGAACGCATATGGATTACTTGTTATATCATTTTGTTATATTTATGTATTACCTTCAAATCCATCTATTTTAAAAAAAATATTTTATAAATATTTGATTTCAGTTTGAAAATGAGGTGACATAGTGAGTTCAATTCAGTTTTGATTTGCAACAATGAAACATCAACATTTTGAACCCTAATTTCAAATTCACAATGCATTTACTTTGATACACTGCTGATGAAGTTTTAACAAATTGGATTAAATACAAAGAATATAACAATAGACTGTTGTGCGTCGAGATGCAAACTCCTATCACTTGTTCGTATCAATTTGCAGCAGTACCCTGTTCAGTAAATCAGGCAAGTTGTTAGTTGTCGGGACAATATCGAACAAGCAAGGATAAAATTGTAACTATAGTTTCGCGGAGACTAAAAATTCAAGGGTTTAACTAATTCTTTGCCATTTGATATCGATACAAAATGAATGGAACATGCTTATGTGAATGCTGATATGTCTCGATACAGAGAGCTGTCACTAAATGGGTCTACGACAGGATAGTAAACGCGATAGGGATTGAACTTTCGATGCATTTTCACGAGTGCTTGACTTGGCAAGAATTTAGCTTGATCAGGTAAAGTACCTTCTTCCAGCATAAATTTCGGAGCCTTCATGTAGAGTACAAAACAAACGGCACTGCAAGCAAATGAAGCATTGTTTAGTAAGCTTGTAAAAATTTATAGCGAGTTCCATCAGAAGAAAAATTTGGATCGATGTAGCCGACACCAAACAAAGCCTGGCATAGGGTTCAAGATTCATGTAGCCTGACATCAAATAGTTGGAACAAAGACATGAATGCAAGCAAGGATCAGTAAGAATATGACTAATAGCTTCTCAATCTCATCATATAGCGTAGGAGGCATTAACAGTTATCGTGATCATGAAGACCAACTCACTAAGAAGCAAATTTGGAGATAAACCTCGCATAGAGATCAAATCATTAGGGACGATAGATGACAGCGATGTAGGAATACAAGCAACGATCAGCAAGAACATGGCTAATAGCTCATTGATGTTGTCGTCATCGTATGGCATAGGCATTAACAGTTCTAGCTATTTTGAAGAACAACTCACCGATCAATATTATACTTAGCAGTAGCAAGAAAGCGAGCCTTAGTGATGGACCGAACTGCATTTGGTATTGACTTCCCGGTATTTGTCTTTGGACGACTTCTATCCTCGCTGCAAGTTGCTGAGAACTAGTAGCTTTAAAACAACCCCTACTTCTTTCGGTTAACCTGCTAATTCGCTGCTCAAACACACAAGGCATGATAATTATACAATAATCACAATGCCCGCAAATGAAAACTATCATTAAACATCTTCAAACAAGAAAAGCTAAGAATGCACTTGTTCATACTAAAAATGGCACCTTCAATGCAAACCAAAGCAAGTAATTGGCATAGCAGAATTGAAATGGTTTCGTGTTTTTTAGATACATTCAGCAAACTGAATTTACATGTCCAATGATAGAATCTAACCTGAGCTAGACAAGCAATCCTCGTCATGTCCATGTAATTTAAGAACCCATGTCTGAATTGAAGCTGCTCTTCGGATTTTAATTTCTTGGAGCTATTCCTGAACAACCTAAGCCTCGAGGATTCAACACTTTTCCAAAGACGACTGAGAATAGATGGATTGATTCGCATCTCTGGTATTGGTTCGACTGATTGACGACTATCTGCTTCTATGTCATCAGATACTTCAATCTTCCAAGAACTCTCATCCACCGAACTTGATGTCCTCCCCAGTCCCCTTAACTGCTCCACACTTTTGTGAGGTTCCCTCATTGCCACTTCCATTGCATGCCTTGAACCATTACTAGCAACAACTGTGTCCTTTGAGCCCTTCGCACATTCAGACCAAGAATTTCCTTGCGATGAATCTTGCAGATTCAGAGGCACCTCAGAGAGGAAAAGAGCAAAATCATCTTGCTCTTCAGCATTTAACTGTATCCATCGCAGAGGTTGTTTCCCTTCATCTCTAACAGCCTTCTCTATATGAGAAATTTGGTTCCCAATCGCCCCCATGAAATGTTCATGTCTGGTTATTGTTTGTGCCTCGGATGGATAGTTTTCATGACTCAATCTGACAGCCTTCTCAAACTCCTCTAGCTGCAAATGCAACATCAAGATTTAGTGTCAACAAAAACTACCACTACTTTTCGCTAGGGCGGTAAACGAATCAAATGTTCATAAGTAAGTTTGTTGTTCAGCTTGGTAAGAGTTAGTTTATGTTCGTTCAATACACGCATCAATTAAATGAATAAGTGTGAATAATTTGATGAACAAGTTTGAACACGTATATGCTCAACTCATGAATGCTCATAAATAGAGATTGTACATTGTTCCTGAACAAATGTTCGCGAACAAAGTTTGTGAACTCTTATCAACATTGGTAAATAAATAAATAAATAAAACTTTCAAAATCAACAAACAAACTTGTATTATCAAACTCAATAGTCAACCAAACAAATTTAAAAATATAAAAGTTTTAATCAATCAAACAAGCTCAAATTGAGAGCTCGATAACATATAAACAAGCCAAACTTAAGCCAAGCTTGAATCAAACTCAAGCTTATAAAAAAGAAATCAAGCTAAACTTGAACGACCATTTCAATAGCTTGGTTCATTTTAGGTTGGGCTTGACTTGACTCTATTACCTTATCAAACAAGTCTAAACACCACAAAACTTGGCACGTTTACAACCCTACTTTTCGCAATTCAATTTTTGAACAAAAGCAAATATTTAATGCTGGGCAGAAAGAACTACCTGCCACTTTGCGGTGCCAAGAGCAATATGAAGTTCCCTGCGCAACTCATCTTCTGCTCCAGAAGGAAATCCATCTTTGAGATATCGCATCCAAATTCTGTACAGAGACTCCAATCTGCAACGAACAACGATGACCACCAAATGCAACATTCATCAACAAATTGCAATCGCAAAACAAAAGAGTTTCCTTTGCCATCAGAAATCCATCGGTTCACTGTTGTTCACGAATCAATCAACATGAAACTCCAAAATCAAGATAAGGGCATACGCATCGGCAGATTCCTGGACCTCCTCCGCGGCGGAAAAGAACACATCCTTCTGCCAATGATCGAAGCTGCTCCCCACCGCCATCAAGAACCTGATGAAGATCCCCAAACGAAACCCAATGCGCCGCCAAATCAATGTGGGTGGCAAGAAACCCCCAATTCCACCTCCAACGCCGCGATGCCTGCCTTCTGGATCCGAAACAGGAAGAAACCAAATAATAAACGTAATCCTTGAATCAATCAAGAATAGAAGAAAACGTAAGAGATAAAGGGGAAAATAAAATCTTTTCTTTACCTGGAATTCCTCCACGCTTCCTCCACGCCCAAGCGATCGAACCGCTGAGAAATCGAAGCAAGCAACGGAAGCGGAGAGAGAGGGCGATCCACCAGAAGGAATCAAACTCCCTCCCCCCTCCTCGCTCCCCACACTCTCCCTTCTCGATTGGTCTCAAATCCTTGTCATCGGCCTCGTCGCCATTGATGCTGGCGTCGGCGGAAATATGGCAGGTGAGACGCCCACCTCTCCAACTGGAGAAAATTATACTTGACCCCTCCGAGAATTAACAAAATTCCCACTTCATTACTCGGTATTTAATGAATTTTAATATTCACTCCCCGAGTTCTTGAAATTATTTCATTTCATTTCATCTCCGCTTTCATCTTTTGGTGAGAGCCTCCGGAGTTATGGTGTAATGATAGGATATTCAAATTGTCATTCGAATATTCACGATTCGAGTTTTAGTTATAATAAATTTATAAAAAAAATTTTCCAAATGGAACACGCAACTAAAGGATGCTGGACTCTTGAACTGCCCACTACGAGCACTTCCTGATTTACCCTGGTGGTCGGTGGGAAATTTTCGTAGGACCGGGCTAGGTGGAAAACTTTTGTGGGACTGGGTCGATCACCCAGGCTCGATGTTACCTAACCTGATTAATCATTTTTTTTCTTTTGGTGAGAATTTAAAAAAATTCTCACCCATCATGGGATCCATCGTGTGAGACCGTTGGATGACAAATTTCACTTTTTTCTATCATTGGTGAATTTAAATTCTCATATATCATGAGATCCATCGTGTGAAATCGCTGGATGATAAATTTCACCTTTTCCTATCATTGGTGAGAATTTAAGAATAAATTTTTGTGATTCGAATCCATACCTTCAAATCACGCCAACGCTCCCTTCAAGTTTGATTTCTATGTACAAATCATAAATTTAAAAAGAAAATATTTAAAAATAGAAAGGAGTGGTGAAAAGAAAATTATTCTTTAAATTTGTCTCCTCAAATCGAATGATTTTTTCTATATAGTCAATAGGTATTCTTTTGAACATAAGAGGTTTTGTTTACCTATCTTTTACTCCTAATTTTTATTCGATAAACAAACCCTAAGTAGATGAGTTAAATGGGCATTACTACTAATTAAAGTTTGATTACCATTGGGATGCTAGAATACTATTAAAACGGATCGTATTTAAATATGTTATTCTAACCCAACTTATGACATTTAAGTTCAACTCATAAATATGTTCAAGGTTTGATTTCTCAAGTTGAGTTAGCATTTATAAAGTACGTAAAAATCCAACAAATGTGGCAGACCAATTAAATAAAGCAAAATGCAACAAACTTGAGACCATAAGAAACAACGAAAGCAGATTTTGAATAAAATTATAGGGGCGAAGTGAATATTTCCTTCACAAGGACAGGCTGTTACCGAAAGGGCCACTCCCATCCACCGCACTACCAGCTAGTCTGCTAGTCAGCTACTCAATATCTCCCATTTTTTCTTCGGACGGCTGCCGACTAGGGCGCATTGCTTTGAGATTCGAAAAAAATCAAATCGCATGGCTTGATGAGGCTTTGTTCCTCAACGACGTGGATGCTGTGGTTGTTAAATGGTCCCACTAATGATATATGGGTTATATCATATATGACCACCTCTAATAGCAAAGACAGTAGAACAGCCCACGCAAATCATGGAGGGTCTCAGCCGATTACATGATGAATGTATATGGCCACCATGCAACCAGCACTCACATTTCTCATTCATACTGGCATTGAGAAATGGGATCATACTCATCAACTTCAACCATAGGCTCATGGTTTTCCATGTTATCTTGTCTTAGCACCAAGAACATAACCATTTTCCTTACCCCAAGTCTCAATGTGCAGAGTTGTAGACTAGAATAGTTCAATGGAGCAAGTAGAGCCCAGATGAGTTGGTCATGATTGGTTCAGTTAAAGTGGGTGGTAGTTAGGGAAGGATCGATGAACTAAGAATACATGGGGAAAGGCGACAAACTGTCAGCATATTAAGAGTCACAACTGTTTCCTTGTCATAATCTTGATACATGGGTTACATGTAGCAGCATGCACAATGTGGAACTAGAAAGAATATGATGGCCGAAAACCAATCAAGCGGCAAGTGATCCAACAGATTCAAAAATTCACCGGATTACCGTGGATGCAGGAAGTGCCATAAACATTTGAAGCATAACTGTCGATGTGAAGTCTTCTCTCCTCTCTTCGGTTTAAAGTTGCTCCAAGAATATGTTTATATCAAAATTTAATTAAATGTACAGATGAAAATAAAAAAACATTGTTACTGAACAAAACCATTCGGTTTGGCTCCATTTTTTGCTGAATGCTTATGTTCTTCTGCATCGTAATGAGCAAACGCGGCATCCAGAGCCTAGAATGATGGAAAGCGAGGATAAGGGTGTAAACACTGATATTTGAAACTGAAACGATAAGCTGATTAGGCAGAGAGATGGGATAAAATTAACAGCATCGATCTTGAATGAGGAAAGGCTCTAAGGTAACATCAAACATGTAATCTGGAAATGAATACTGGTTATTATCTTTGTCAAACTGGTTACAATGACCAAATGATCGAGAGATTTAGCAGAGTGCAAGCCTACATAATTTGAGACCAGATCTCCTGGTCCATATTTTTGTGGAGCAAGGGATGGATCACATGGAATTACGATCGGATCGTGGTGGCAATCCAGCCACAATTGATTACGATCCCTCCCTGAATTCAACGTCCCCCAGGTTATAGTTTGGGTCGGGACAGGTGACCGGAGACCGCCCGAAAGCCGCCGGTAGTGGGCAAGTGACCAGGTTGTTGATCGCCAAGTGGAGGTGGCCTCCGGCCACCTGTCTCGACCCAAACTATAACCTAGGGAAACGGTGAACCCAAGGAGGGATCACAATCAATTGTGATTGGATCGCCGTCACGATCCGACCACAATTCCATGTGGTTCATCCCCTGGTCCAAAAAATGTGGACTAGGAGATTTCCCACATAATTTCATTTGCATATATACTTTTTCTAGCCAATTTGTGAAAAAAAAATAATAAAAAAACGAAAGAGAAAGGATGTTTTCCAGAAAAAATTAAAAAATGCAGAAATGAAATAATCAGAACCTAAAATCTCTCTTGATGCTTAGGCATGTGATATGGTTTTTATCTTCTTTTTTTTTTCTGCGAATATGCTATTTTAGGCCAGTGTAATTTTATATCTAATTCTTTTTAAGAAAAAGATTTACTTGTCGCTCTTGATGAAAGTTTCTACAAACTACTTGAGTTACTATGCTCATATTCATTCTAAATTGAATAAGACATTTTTGGTGCTAATGTAAGAAAAAAATGAACAAACAAATTGACTATGGAAGCTGGGATTGATGATATTGCAGCCAAACAGTTATACAAATGTTCTCAGTAATCCCCTTAACCTTATAGCAATCATGAAGCAATGAAAATGGGAAATATTCCTAATAATTAGAATTGTTTGTTTTTCTTTTCTAAACTGAATTACTTGGAATAAAGAGAGTTTGCCATTAACTTATTGTCAAAATATTCCTAATCTTTAAAAATATATGAAAGTTAATTCTAAGATCAAGAGCAATTCTAAAAAGCATATACTTTTGTTTATTAAGATCCAGCTACTGTATGAGACTAGGCAGCTATGGACTGATGTACCTGAAGCATGGGCTGAATAAGAAGAGAGATTTGATGCCGGAAATCTGACTGCACGTCCTTTATGGCCTGGAAATGCAGAGAAATGAAATATTAAGTGCAGATAGCTTTAAGATACCATATAAAAAAGAAAAAGGAAATAAAATCAATATCCCAAAATTCAAAGATGATATCAAAGATCTAAAATCTCAGATGAAAATTCCTCCCAAATGTTAAAAGATTGGCCAAAAAAAAGGGCCTCTGAAAGTTGCCTCAATTTTGCTAACATAGTTTGCTAAAATTGAGTATAAATTATGCAGAATTCTTTTCTTCTAACCCTCACCGCAGATCTCAAAGAAACAAGTAAATTGAGATTTTAGCAAAGTCGTGCAGAAAAAAGTAAACATTTTCAGTTAATCTGTATTTCTCTTCCTATACGCATGAATATAGAGAACCTACCCATACAAACTCCTATTTAAAAGATGTATTAATAGATGAAAAAGGACATTATACCTTGAGCTTCTGATAGATATCAGCCATAGCACTCTTTAGCCTAAGAACCTGATTCAAATATTGTTTCAGATAGTGAAGAATTTGTAATTTTTGAATAGGATCAACAAGGAGGTAAATAAGATGGATCCTAAACTTTAAAAGTAATGGAAATAAACATATGAAACAGAATTATAATATACAAAGAAGCCGTGAGCAAGTAGGTGTTCCATGTGAATTTGGTAACAAGATTTTCTCCATAGAATTATCATGCTCAAGGGAATACCTAAAATGCAGCTGCTTAAACAATCAGAGCCGCCAAAAGAAGACAACTTATACAGAAAAATTAAACATGAGATGATTGGAAGTTTGTAGCTGCCTTGATTAAGAAAGACAATAATAGCTAACTATATCAAATAAATCTTCATAAAAGAACAGCGAGAGATGTTCTTAGTTTGGAGCAGCAAAAATAATAGAAACCATCGAGTGCATGAATTAGTACAACACAACTGAGCTACCATTATACAAAGATCATCTGTAGAAAAGGAAATAATATATTCAATTAATATAAGAATATTTGATTGATATTTTATTCCTTATGGTGTGTCTATTAATTATGGCTAGGATTGTGGATACAAATGGAAATAAACTTTGTATATATAGTGTAGGGTTGTACCATGTTAAATATATACAAAAAAAAAAGGTATTCTTACACCATATATTTGGCTGCCTATATTGTTCGTGTTATTCTTCATGGTATCAGAGCCTAGGCTTCTGCAAACCCACTAAAAATTAAACGGGAACAAGGAGACGAGCATATCCAAATCGAAGTTCGAGGAACAAAGTACAATGTCTTCAGGCAAGAGTGATGGTGCGAAAGGTGCTCTAACACCAAACATATTTCCTACAAATATTGCTGGATTCGAAAGCTCCTCAATTCAATCGACCATCCACAAATTGAATGGTAAAAATTACTTGGAGTGGGTTCGGTCAATCAAGCTTGTTATCGACGGAAAAGGACGTTTGGGTTACCTGACAAGAGAAATCGCAGAGCCAAACAAGACGATCCAAAGTGAAAAGGCTGGAAATATGAGAACTCCATGGTAATCGCGTGGCTCGTCAACCCAATGGAACCTTCAATTGGAAGGACATATTTATTCCTACCCACTGCAAAAGAGGTATGGGAGGCTGTTTGTGAGACTTACTCCGATTTAGAGAACTCATCCCAGATATTTGATTTAAAGACTAGACTCAGGCAGTCTAGACAAGGAGAAAAAACTGTCATAGAGTACTATAATGAAATGAAAGGGCTGTGGTAAGAGCTGGGCTTGTGCTATGATAATAAATGGGAGTGCAAAAATGATAGCTTGAAGTATCACAAGCGTATGAAAAGTGACCAAGTTTATGTGTTTTTAGCGGGGCTTAATCGCGAATTGAATGAAGTTGGGGGAACAATTCTGGGCAGAAATCCTTTGCCATCATTAAGTGAAATGTTCGCTGAAGTAAGGAGGGAAGAAGGCAGGAGGAAAATCATGCTGAGTGAGAAGGCACCACCTATTCCAGGAAACTCAGCCCTGTTAAGCAAAAAAATTTTACTGCACCGCTAAACCGACAGCCAAGAAAGGCAGAAATTGTGTGAACACTGTAAAAAGCCCTGGCATACGGCAAAAACATGTTGGGACTTACATGGCAAGCCACCTAACTGGAAACCAAAATCTTTCAAATAAAAAGAAAGTGGAGGCTGAAGGGCTTATCAATCTGGACAGGAAGAATAAAACATAGCTGAAAAATCCTCAGGGACAACCTCTTTCAGTATGGAACAAATAGAACAACTGTAAGCTTTTTCAATCCATACCTTTTTCACAATCTACTCCATCTTGTTCACTGGCATAGAAAGGTACTTACTTGCAATCTGTTGTTTTCAATGCTTCAACCATATCTATATGTCCTTGGATAGTAGATTCAGGTGCCACTGATCACATGATGGGATCCTCCAGATTGTTCCATTCCTATATCCCTAGTGCTGGAAATCAAAAAATTAAAATAGCCGATGGTTCTTTATCTGCTATTGCTGGAAAAGGGTCTATTGTCATCTCCCAAACCTTGACTCTCCAAAATATTTTACATGTTCCAAATCTTTCTTGTAATTTGATTTCTATAGCAAATTAACTCGTGATTTAAAGTGTATAGTTAAGTTTTCCTCAAATTCTTGTGTGCTTCAGAATTTTGACTCGGGGAGAACGATTGGCAGTGCTAAAGAGCGTGGAGGCCTTTATTACTTTGAGGAAAGAAGTCACTTATGTAGACAAGCCCAGCAATCCAACGTCATATCAAACTCTAATTCCAGTAGCGATGATATAATTATGTGGCATCGTAGATTAGGACACCTGAATTTTTATTATTTGAAACATTTGTTTCCGAAGTTATTTGACAATACAAACCTTTCTGATTTTCAATGTGATATTTGTCAGTTGGCAAAGCATCATCATGCAACTTTTCCTATTCATCTATATCAATCATCGAAACCTTTTGCCCTTAATGATGTGTGGGGACCATTCAAAACAGCAACTCTTTCAAAAAAACAATGGTTTATCACTTTTATTGATGATCACACTTGGGTGTATTTACTTGTTGATAAATCAGAAACTGGACAAATTTTTTAAAAAAAAATTCATGATGATTGAAACACAATTTCCTGAGAAAATTCAAGTGTTCAGAAGTGATAACAGGACAGAATATTTTAATAAAATTCTAGGTCAATTTTTTCAACAACAAGGTATAATTTATCACAGTAGTTGCACTCAACACCACACAGAATGGGATAATAGAAAAGAAGAATAAACGGATAATAGAAAAGAAGAATAAACACCTCCTAGAAGTAGTTAGGTCACTCATGTTCAGGCGGCGGCTATTCTCAGTGCTACATATTTGATTAATAGAATACCTTCAAGAGTGTTGAACTTTGAATCACCCTTAACTATTTTTAAAAATTATTTTCCCATGTCTCACTTATATTCTGATTTACCTCTCAAAGTGTTTGGTTGTGTAGCCTTTGTCCATGTGCATCATCATAACCATGATAAACTAGACCCTCGTGCTGTCAAATATGTGTTTCTAGGATATTTCCCTACCCAGAAGGGGTATAAATGTTTTGAACCCCATTCCAAAACCTTTTTGTGTCTATGGATGTTATATTCTTTGAATCTAAAATTTTTTTCAGCACTCCTCTTCAGGGGAGAGTAAGTTGTGTCTATGGATGTTATATTCTTTGAATCTAAAATTTTTTTCAGCACTCCTCTTTAGGGGAGAGTAAGTTGGAAGACTCGTTGTTTGATTTAGAATCAAAGAATGTAGAAGGAAATTCAAATTCTGAAATTAGTACCAAAATTGATACGCCTCGGGTAGTGTCAGAGCAGAATCTTGATACTTGAGCATGAGTTGATGATGATAAGTCGTTTGGGCAAGTTTACAAAAGGAGTGATGTCTAGACTCATTTGAATCTAAATCTAGGTATCGTACTCGACTCCTCTATGTCATTAGAACTTCCTATTGTACTTAGAAAAGGTGTTAGAACTTGCACTCAACACCCACTCTCAAATCACGTGTCTTATAAAAATTTATCTACATCGTATTCACGTTTTATCTCTCAATTACAAAGTGTGGATGTTCCTAAGACTATAGAGGAGGCTCTAAATGTTCCAGAATGGAAGAAAGCTATCTTTAAGGAGATGAATGCACTTAACAAAAGTGGAACATGGAAAATAAGGCCCTTACCAGAGGGAAAACGTACAGTGGGATGCAAATGGATATTTACTATGAAACTTAATTCAGATGGATTGTTAGAATGTTTTAAAGCAAGACTTGTAGCTAAAGGTTTTACACAAACATATGGAATTGACTACCCGGAAAACTTTACGCCAGTCACAAAATTGAATACCGTCAGAATACTACTTTCCTTGCTTGCAAATCTTGATTGGCCCCTATATCAGATGGATGTAAAAAAATGCATTCCTGAATGGAGAATTGGAGGAAGTGTTCATGGATTCACCTCCAAGCTTTGAAAAACAATGTGGGGGGAAATATTTGCAGATTAAAGAAGTCTTTTTATGGATTAAAAAGAGTCACCACGAATTTAATTTGAAAAATTCTCGAAATCTATAAAGAAACAAGGTTATATTCAAGGGCAATCCGACCATACAATGTTTGTGAAGCATACTAGAGAAGGTAAGATGGCAATCTTGATTGTGTATCTTGATGACATAATTTTCACAGGAAATGATGAAGATTAAATAACCCATTTGAAAGGTTGCCTTGCCTTGAAATTTGAGAAAAAAGATTTGGGACTCTTGAGATATTTCCTAGGGATGGAAGTTGTTAGATCAAGAAAGGGAATTTATGTATCCCAAAGAAAATATGTTCTAGACCTACTAAAGGAAACAAGAATGAGTGGATGCAGCCCAGTGATACCCATGGACCCAAATCAAAAGCTAAATGAAATATTTAAAGGAGCCAACGTCGAGAAAGAAAGATATCAATGTCTTGTAGGTAAACTTATATACCTTTCTCATACAAGACCTGATATTACTTTTGCTGTCAATGTGATTAGTCAATTTATGCATTCACCGCACGAGGAACACATGGATGTTGTCTACAAGATTTTGAGATATTTAAAGAGCTCTCCAGGAAAAGGTTTATTGGTTCCGAAAGAACAACCACAGAAGCATAGAGCATAGAGCATAGAGCATAGAGGCATATATAGATGCAGATTGGGCAGGTTCTATTTCTGACAGGAGGTCTAATTCAGGGTATTGTACTTTTCTATGGGGTAATCTTGTGTCATGGAGAAGTAAAAAACAATCTGTTGTGGCTCATAGTAGTGCAGAAGCTAAGCTCAGAGCTATGGCAAATGGTGTATGTGAGTTACTATGGCAAAGCTAGTTCTTGAAGAGTTGAAGTTAAATTAATAAATAGCAATTAGCATTGTGAATAATCCAGTACAACATGATCGTACAAAGCATATAGAAGTTGACAAGCATTTCATCAAAGAAAAGCTCGAAGGAGGAATAATTTGTATGTCCTTTGTTACATCTTAACAACAGATTGTCAATGCCTTAACAAAGAGTCATTTTAGACCCAAGTTCGAAGATTTCATTTGCAAGTTGAACATGATAGATATTTTTGCTCCAACTTGAATGGGAGTGTAGAAAAGGAAATAATATATTCAATTAATATAAGAATATTTGATTGATATTTTATTCCTTATGGTGTGTCTACTAATAATGGCTAGGATTGTGGATACAAATGGAAAAAAAACTTTGTATATATAATGTAGGGTTGTACTATGTTAAATATATACAAAAAAAGGCATTCTTACACCACATATTTGGCTGCCTATATTGTTCGTGTTAATCTTCATCATCTAAGTCTTGTATTGATTCACAATCCATACATCACCTTAAAATTTCATGCAAAATTGTTGAAATTATCTTATAATATTCAACCATCAATGCACATTATGTATATATGTATCATAGAGTTCTTGGCCTTACTATTTTTGAAAAAACAAAATTCTTGGTTTCAAATGTTGAGCAACGAGCCTAGAACTCCGATTAATTAAACACGGTAACAAAACTGGTAGGTGATAAAAAAAAAGTACCAGGAAATGAGATATTACTTTATTATATAGGTAGGCAGTTGTGATTGGATAAGATGACCAAAAGTGTCGAAGTAACTCCTGAATTGACATCCAATGCTGAAAAAAAAAAAGCAAGGTGTAAGAATTCTTCTCTAAATGACAAGAGCATAAAACCTTTGAATTGCAAAATTTGCAGCACAGAAGTATATGCAATATCCTACATAATTGGAGAACTAACACAATGCATGATCAAGCAAATAGGAAATTTGAATGCAACAGCTGCTCAAATCTTCATGCAAGCTTAAAGTTCCAAGGGAAACTCACAAGCATAATTTCATCCTTGGTCCTTTTAGGAAATCTATCAAGGACGCTCTCCTGTGGATTCTTTCCAAGATTATATCTGGTACTCGAAATCTGCTGTGTAAGCCCAGTAAGAACCTAGCTCATACCAGTGAGTGAGTTAGGTTTTCCTGCTCCATACAATAGTCATAATTTATGAACAAGTAAATTTAAATGATACAGACTAAAGCATTTCTCTAAAACAAAGGTCAACATCAAACATAATATTATTGAATTTCTGTTTATGGTTAGGGAAGATCCAACCCTTGCAAGAGGTTATATTAGTATCATCACCAGATCTACAAGAGGAACAGGAAAGGATGCAAGTATAAGGACCAATAAAAAATGGAGAGAATTGAAACAAAAGGAAGCAAAAGGAAATTGATCAGGAATGATATTGCGACAAGCAATATTTGATAATTGCCAAAGCTTAGGAAGGAAAAAGGACATGAGTAAAAGGAAATAGAGAAACTTTGCCAATATAGAAAACGAAGCTCCCGCCAATACGAGGTCCGGAAAAGGATCTCTATTGTACACAACCTTACTCTTCTTTGCAAGAAGTTATTTTTGAGACTCAAACCGTGACCTCTAGGTCACACGGCAACAACTTTACCGTTGCACCAAGGCTCCCAGAAACTTTGCCAATATAACACCTTAAATTTGCTCCCAGTTCTCAAGCAAAACACATGTAACGAATTAAAAAATTCAACGCACTTGGAGGACATGCTAGCAAAGCAATCTGAAAAAATAAAATGAATGAAAAAAGTAGATATGCATGATAAGATATAGAGAAATAATCCAGAAATAGAACCAAATAGTTAGGAGAAAAGTTAGCTCTCAGTTTGAAGAAATCTACCTTAAGAGCAGTGTCAGATTGAACAACTGGATTATGTACACCTTGCAACTTCACCTCAGAGATCTGTTGCAGTAGATAATAATATGCATCCTCAGAATTTATGCTGTAATCTATTGTTCTAGAACCAGTGCCACCTAAAGCCTTTAGTGCATTTACTTGTTGAAAATCAAAATACTCTCGTGGATCCTGAAACAACAAGCATTATTATCCGCTCGTGTTATCATAACAAAGATTTCATGATTCACACAAGAAAAATACACCTTGATGCAAAGTGATGCATATGGAAGGCTATGGGAAGCCTGAAGATCTTCAATCTCAGTCATTCGAACTACCCTTTCCTGCCTGTCTAGATTAGCATTCTCATCGGATGTGTCAACAGATGAGGCTGCTTGAAGCAATCATAAACAAACATAAAATTATGTAAAGTTGATAAACATATGGAGGGGACATATTAATAATGAAGAATGTGGTGCTAACCCTCTTTAGACCTTGCAAGTGCTTCAGCTACAGCCCGTGTGTCTCCTAACTCAATATCTATATCCACAAAGCAAAAGTGATGGTGAAGATTGTATCAGAGCGGACCTCGTTGGCTTAATACTGCACTTAGGGAGGAAAAACTAACAGGAAATATTGAATATCAACCATATTACCCTGTGGAATCACAGCTAGACTAGAGTTGATGTTGACTACCCTAGACCTCCTTGGAGGTAAGAAAGATTGCAAAAATCCCAGAGTTATAGCCAATGTTTTTCACTTTGACACATTCTTATCACCCTCTCCCTCTAACTATGACATTCCCATCCACCTTCAATCCATCTGCCTCAATAATCACATTTTCCCCACACCTAATCTGATTATTCATATGTTAATAACACAAAAATCTTATTATTGATAATATTTTTAGTAATTAGATTTAGTACATTCTTTAATTATAAGTTATAGTGTTATATAATTAATAAAGAAAAAAAAGAAATATCAAACAATATCTTAACTAAAAACACTAACATGCTGAAAATTCAGATTCAATTAACATACTTACACATAATTAATTACATTTGACAATTATAAATGTCTTGTAAAGGATTAGTAAAATGAATTACATTAATTAATCAATTAATATAACAAACTAAAATTGTATGAATAAAATACAAGGTGATAATTAAGAATCCAGAATATAACTAATTGATATTGTTAGAATGATGCTTTCTCTTCCTCATTTGCCATAAAACCAATTAAACACATTAAATTGTTTCGTATATTAGAAACTGTGCAAATTTCCAATTAATAAACAAACTTGGTGCAGGGACACTCCATTCCTCATCTTCTTTCGGATTTAACATCCCTCAACTTCAAGGCACCAATTCTTTTTCCTTCTGAGCAAAGGCCTGTTCCTCTTCTTTCTACAAACACACAGTTATGAGGTATTTGAATCCAAGATGACTTTATTTTTCTTTTTCTCCCAGTGTTTGCAACGATAAAAAGCCCATTTGGAGAAAAGAGTTGGCTCCTTCAATATTCATAATTATATCTGAATTTTCCCAAAATCAATTGGATTCCCAATTTTATTTTTCTTTCCCGGATTCTTGCATACATCCAAAGATCAATAGCATTGCCCAATTTTTTGGCCAAAATTGGATTGGTTTCTGCCTATTCTGAGCTGACTCTGTCGATCCATGTTGGGTTAGGCTGAGTTTGCCAACCATACATGAGATAACTAGGATTATGTTTAAATTATATGAATAGTTTGTCTCACCTAATGCCCTCCCTTCAAGAACAACCGTTGCATGACGGTTAACATCATGTGCAAGAGTCCTCTTAGCAAAATCATTCTCGCTGTCAATAGTCTCCTTGTTGCCATCTCGAAGAATTCCATGAACCTGTAAATTAACAAAAAGCAAACTACAGTTTGGCAAATAAAGTGATTCAATATACTTGTAATGAGTGCAAAATTATTCAAGGACACTAATTATTATTATTTACTATCAAGTGTAATTAAGATCCAGGAAACAATTAACTCAACCAAATAACAAGAATAACAAAGAAAACAATTGGGAAAAAAAATTCTAGTAAACATCTAAATTTCAATTACTATAACAGAAAGGAAATTCCTGATCATGCGAAAAAAATAACTAGGGCAGGTAATCCAAAACCAATAGAAAGTGGAATTGGGTATGCAAACTGGCTCATCATGCTCGTTAGTCAGCAGACTTGCTCCCAATCATCACATTAATGCAAACTTTCCAGTTTATCATTGGCTGCTAGTTTTAACCCGATGGAACCAACATGGAAATCAACCCAACAAGAAATTCTACAGAAGGAGAAAAGGCAAGTATCTCATACGTACAGAAAGATGAATGTAGTCATCACTAAAATCAGCTACCATGTCTACGGTTGGATCAACCCGTCTGATCTGCATTACAATAGACTGTTACTCACAAAACTGCAGCATCCATAGTTCGCAAATCTTAACAACCTATGCAGTTACAAAATTATCTGAGAGAAATGTAGTAGGCTGATGTCTAAATCAGCCCAGTAAGTAGTACCTTTCGCCGGGCTTCATTTGCCAGTATGTCATCATGCTTCAAAAAAACAGCAAGTTCTTCATCTTCAGCTGCCTCTGCTGCTGCAGCCACAGAATTTTTTGTCCTGTGGAGATACTCAGCTCTACAATATTTTGTCCAAAAATCCTTTTCTGTCATCTAGAACTCCCAAAGAAATGAGTTAACATGCACTGCTATAGTATCAAAGGGAAAAGCACAACATTATCCATGCTTGAGATATTTAAAGCCATGAAAGGAGATCTGACAAACAAAAAGAGTCTCTGAAGGGTATAAAGGTCTGACAACAAAATATCATGGTACCTTGACTGGAACAAAATTCAAAAATGCCCGATGAACAGCAGGTTTTTCAGAAAAAATCTGTGAAATAAAAAGAAGTCTGAGTCCATTAGTCCGAAAAGCATGGTAGCAATAAAAGAAGACTAACCATCTTCTTTACACTAAACATACTACTTAGTTGCCCATCCACTCAATCTATTACCTTATTCCCTATCCAGTCAACAATAAATAGAAGTTCCTCTCATAAACATAAACAGCTAAAAACAAATCTCTACCACCTTTTTCCATCTATTAAATAATTCCATTAAAAAATGTATTTACCTGATGAATTATCTCCGGCGTCAGACTGAATGTAACTTTATTGGTCTGCCAAGAATATCAACAAAAGAGGAATTAAAGTAAATCAATAGAATCTTTTACAATGAATAATTAAAGAAGAAAAACAATTTTTTAACAGAAGCTCGTGGAAGGACAAGATCCATGTAGCCAATCCCAAATGGCTGGGGCATCCATGGCTTGAAAGCAGTAAAGGAGGTCATTGAAACTAAAAGAAAATACAAAAAAAATTAATGACTCAAAGAGAGTCTTATACTACCTGGCCATCAGTTGATGGTCTTACATCTGCAAGCATTGCACTTTTGAAGCCTGTCCGCTGCTTTAATGTTCTATCAGAATCATCATCAAGTAGAGCCTGCATCAGATAAGGCCAAGAGAACATTTCAATATCATCTGAAGCAAGACAAAATATTTAACTAATGGATTCCCAATAGTTTAAAATAGTTTACCCACCTTCCTCGTGGCCCAAAATTCAGATTCTGTCAGCACATTGCCAAAGACAAGTTCTTTGTGCAATTTTTGCAATTCACTGCAGAATGCACAAGTTAGCATGTGTAGATCAGGTATTGCAACATATATACATATATATCTATATAGGAAAATAGAATAGATAGGTTCCAACACCAGCAGAGCATTTTCATTGTTCCAGATTTTAATTAGCATAAGTACAAGGACTAGTGAGTCAACACATTTAATGTAAAATTTAATACCAACAGCAACAGGAGTGAGAAACAGCCATAAAATTCAGCATATTCACACTTCAATAACATCAAAGAGAGGCAGATGAACATAAATCAACTACATTAGTAAAAATAAATATTTTCTAACCTAGCAGATTGTTTGAAAGCAACCAATGACAAATTGAGATAACATTTGAGGATATAAGACTTAGAAGAATACTTTAATCTAATGGTCAATGAAAAAAAAATCATGAGAACCAAATACTTTCTACCTCCATAAGAAGATTGAGAAAAAGAGACTGGAAAGATTGAATAGTTAGACCAAAACATAAATATTACCTATCTTCTCGCAACAACTTCATTCTGTGCTCCATCTCTTTAGTGCTAAGTTGTTCGATTGATGCAGTAGCTTTCTCAGATGCAGTAACTTTCCCAGATGATGGCTGGTCAGTTTGTTCCGTTGTCAAAGTCTGAAACTTCCCTAAAACTTTCCCTGTTAAGGGGTAACCAGTTATTTTACAAGCCAACAGAAATGTTCAAATATTAAACTTATCAACACACTGCATTTTCATGGTTGTTGAGGTAGCACATATAGAACCTCATGTCCTAAAAAAGAAACACATTTAATCAAACTATTTGGAGTAGGCTACATGGATATTTTCCTGACTCAACTCCATAGGTAATATTTTAACCACTGACAATTCATTCATCCCAGAGACAATTTCCATCTGACAGAACCTGCAGCTGCAGCTTACTTTTATGATCTTTAAACATGCCATTTAAACTCCATTGCAATATTCAATATAGGCATTTCTGGTGCTCGCTACAATGTTCATGTGGCATTTCGACGAATGCAAATTGTCTAGTTGCTAGGATTAGTGGATTGATGTCCATGGTTTGCAAGGACATGTGCCTTCCTATAGGGATGATATAAGTGGCATTGGAGTTACTTATTTGTAAAATGCATGTGACATGTACAGTTCATGCAATGTTTGGAGTTAGCTTTTTTTTATGGCTTGGTTGTTGTTGTTGTATGTATAGATAATTGTGCTGACATTTGTTATGGTTCATGTGCAGCAAGTGGGATCTTTAAGAGTGAGAACCCATACGGAACACGTATTCTCATGTGATACTATACATTGGTCGATAGAAATGGTGCAGGAAGAAAGTTTACATCCACAAAAACTATAGTTGTATATCAACTAGAGATTTGATACAAAATCCAAAAAAAATGAATACTTTCTCTGAATTAATAACATAAGATAATAAACCAATTTTACAATCTTTAAAGACAAAACAAATACACAATTAAATACATTATTTTGTATATAAGACAATTTTTATTTAATAAAACTTATACAATTTTTTCCAAGCCAAAGAATAAGTCAAAGAAACTAGATTTTACCTACAAAATCTCGACAAACATTGCGATCCGCAAAATTATTGAACTCAAAAATGTAGCCTCCACCCTGAAATAGTGAGGATACAAGGAGAATATGGAAATTGATATAGCAGCACATTATTTTGATAGCAAACACTAGCTCTTTTCCTGTATACTAAAATTATCAGGAAATGTTTAGATTAGGTATAAATATGAATCATAAAACACCTTTTCTGGATCTTGCGTAAGGTTCAACAATGCCTGCTTTGAACCATCTTTACTGAATTTATGACCTATAAATCACATGACAACACATGATGCAAGACAAAAACCAAAAAATCAAAAACAACTTTCTTTCATGAAAATTGTAGGGCAAGCAAATCTAGAGGGGTGCAAAAATGAGAAAAGCTACCTTACCTTTAATGTTTCTAAAATCTACTTTAAGCTTCTTTGCTGACCTCGGATCATTTGGAGTAAAAGAAAATACATCTTCCATCTAAAAGACATGGAATGATATTGATCATTACCATCAGAGATAACATGAGACATTCCGACACTAAATAATCTTCATTAAGATCATCAGAAGTAAAATCAGAACCACTATCTACTACATATAGGGAAAGAGATTGACCAACAACAGCAGGTTTAACATTAGTTATTTGGCAATGAAGGAAAGTTCATAAGCTTCCGCTGGCTCATAATCTTTCTCCAGAGAATGAAAGATGGATGCTATGTGGTAAACTGCAATTGTTTGGATTTGCCGCAAACATATAGGACAGCTACTAACTAATTACACAAGAAGTAGGCCGAAATGAAGAACCATCATGCCTAGAAACATTTGGCTAAAAAGTGAATTATCTACTGCAACCGAATGAATATCCACGCTATTCTAACCTAAAAGTAGCTTCTGACAAAAAAAAAAGTTGAATAAAGCCGGGGGAATCACCATCTTGAGCACCCCGGGAATCCCGGGCTCCTTGACAGTCGTCTTATACTTGGCGAGCATAGTGATCACCGCCATTGGTAAGTAGATCGAGGTGAGCGGCGAAAATTAGGGCAACAGTTGCAGCGTCCGCGGCGATGACGGCGTCAGCGGGCGATTGAGAGGCCGGAGAGCGAGTATTTAGGATTCCGATCGGAAAGCAAAGGGTCGAGAAGGAGGAATCTGCGGCAGGAGGGAGAAGGAGGGGAAGATCGCTCCGCCCTCGCGATCAGCGAATAAAGGAATGAGAGACGCTGTGGGTCGGTTTATATAAGCGTTCGAACTGGAGCTGAAATTGCAGAAGGGCGTGACGTGGCTGGTCTACTTGGATGGGCCGGTCCATGCTTTAGTCGATGAGCGTTGGGTTGGGTTGGGTTGGGCTAATGGCACCCAACCCAATCTTCGAATGACGAGCAATTGAAATGGAAAGAAACCGATGATCCGTAGAGCCCAATTTAGATTGGGCCATCGGAACGGATTGACATGCTCCAAATAATTCAGTCCAATTTAAATGAACTGACTTAAAATTTTATCAATTGATTTAATAGTGAACTTTAATTATATAATCCGCACGGGATGTAGGTCTAGGACGGAATGAACTAAGGGGGTGTTTGATTTGTGGAAGAGAATAGAAATATGAATGAGATTCATTTAAGTTAAGAATAGGAATGAGGAGTTTTGAATCCGTGGGACTTACGATTTCCATTCTCCCCATTTTACTTGGTAATGGCTTAATCCTATATTTAGGGTTTGAATCCGTAGGATCCATCATCAATATTTCAAATCAAACACTAACTTTCAATCTCATTTCCATTCTTCACTTCCATTCCCTTCAATCAAATATTCCCTAAAATGACCCATGAGTTGAGAAAGGAATTTTTTCCCCCAAAATTTAAAATTAAAATAAAACTTCATAAATCGAAATAGACCGTCAATACTAAAAAATTGTGAATTTTTTATATCAATTATTTTAGCTAATATGTATAAATGTGAAATCAAGTATTAAACTTAGAAATTTTTCTAGAAATATTTATTTATGAAATAATCGAATTTAATGAAGTCAAGTCTTTTGCAGACTTAAGTCATTTTCACTTTAAGTCAAAGTTAGTGATTGAATTGAGTATTCTTTTTCTAACCTTTCAAAATATTCTTGCGATCCAAATGTCTGTTGTGACTCTTTTTCTAATCGATAGCATGTGAACGAGAAGGGCAGGATAATTTTGAAAAGTAAAAGCACTCCCTTATTAGAATTAGAAAGAAGGGGCGCACTTTGTCCACAAGTTACGACCCCACTCTCTACATCGATCTCTCTATATGCGTCCACACTCTTCTTCAATTCAGTTCACATCCCAACCAAACCAAAATCCTCTCCCAATGAAGATACACTACTACTTTTATCTAAACTCTGGCTGCTTTCCGCGGCTACTTTTCTGATTGCTAGTACTCTTCCTCTTCTTCGTTCCAATCACATCCAAGTCGCATTTGTTGTCATGGCCGATCGCATACCCAGTGCCTCAAGGGTTGCCGTCGGAAAGGGTGACTTGCATACGTCCCAGCTATAATTGTGCAGTGCGGCCTCCAGTGCATAGCCCACCCATGACGGAAAAATAAGTTGAGAAATCTCAACATAAAATTTATGTATTCTATTCAATTCTTAAGAAATTATAAACTGGATAGACAAAAATTACGGAAGTGTACCAGAATCCATAGTATGCAGTCAATTTTGAGCAAGATCTTCAATTTGCAGATCTTCCTTAGTATCCAGAGAGTTTTGTTGATGAGGAAACAAAAAAAAAAACATCATATGCAAACTAGGACCATAACCCTTATTTATAGAAACATAAATTTACCTATTTCTAATTTGACCCCTCAATAAATTAGAAATTACACATGATATCAACATTAATTTATTCATAACAATTAAATCCTTAAGTCATATTCCTTAATCATAAAATTGATCACATAATTTTTATGACTTATTTAATTGATGACATTAGACATTTATAATTACAATTATGGTCCCAAAATTCTAATAATCTCCCACTGGACCATATGTGTAAACTTATAAATGTTAACCTTAATGAGCTCATAACTTTTGTCATCATAGCTGTAGGGTTTCTTTAACAATCTCGTCCATTAATTATATATACATAGGATCAATGTAGTGTTCGTTGTATCTATCACAACTAAATCATCAATGGTCGCGTACATCCATATAATCAAATGACATAGATCAATCATGAATATGTGGCATGAAAATTACATGCAAGGTGATCTATTTATGTCAATTTTCAACTGGTCCTCTTTAACCAAAGTGAGATCAAAACTTTAACTTAAGTTATACAAAGTGTAATGAAATAAACATTGAAGTTTATATCTGATCAGATAATCTCCAAATACATATGTTTCATCAACATAACCAAACATATATAGAAAACATATATAGTACAAACTCCCACTAGATCTAGATTTCACCAAACTGAATAACACCCATATGAGTGATATGCTGATAGAAGACATTGGGTGATAAACCCTTTGTAAAAGGATCTGCTATCATAGAGTTTGTGCCTATGTGTTCTATCAAAATCTGCCCACTTTGTACTCTTTCCTTCACAACAAGGAACTTGATATCGATGTGCTTCGATTTTGTCGAGCTCCTATTGTTGTTAGAATAGAATACAGCTGATCGATTGTCACAAAATAACTTCAGTGGTCTTTCAACCTTTCCCAAAATATGCAGCCTAGTGACAAAATTTTTCAGCCATATTCCATGATTAGATGCCTCATAACATGCTATAAACTCTGCTGCCATGGTGGAAGAAGCTGTCAATGCCTATTTGACACTTCTCCAAGAGATAGCTCCGCCGGCCAACAGAAAAACATAACCTGAAGTGGATCTCATGCTATCTTGGCATCCCGCAAAATCAGAGTCAGAATATCCCATGATCTCAAGAGTATCTGACCTCTTATATGTGAGCATGCAATCACTAGTTCTCTTTAAATATCTCATTACCCTCTTTGCTGCTTTCTAATGATTCATTCCTGGGTTGCTTAAATATCTGCCCAACACTCCAACAATGTACGCAATATCTGGACGCGTACATACTTGAGCATACATAAGACTTCCTACAGCTGAAACATAGGGAATCTTTTGCATTTCTTGAGTCTCGAGGCTTCCTTTAGGGCATTGTTTAAGACTAAACTTGTCTCCTTTAATGACCGGAGTGTTACCTGGTTTACAATCGCATGCCAAATCTTTTAAGCACCTTATCGATATAGTTTTTTTGCGATAATCTAATAATACCTCGAGAACGATCTCGATGTATTTGGATTCCTAATACAAAAGATGCGTTACCAAAATCTTTCATTTCAAAATATCTAGATAGAAATCTCTTGGTATCGTTTAACATACCTATATCGTTTTTAGCAAGCAAAATGTCATCAACATATAGAACCAGGAAGATATGCTTACTCCCACTGAACTTATGATACACACAATCATCTACCACATTCACCTCAAAACCAAATGAAATGATTATTTGATGAAATTTGTAGTAGCATTGACGAGATGCTTGTTTTAACCCATAGATAGACTTCTTAAGTTTGCAAACCATACTCTTCGAATATCCTAATACAAAGTATTCTGGTTGCCCTTATAGATTGTTTCCTCAATGTCTCCATTGAGAAAAGTTGTCTTGACATCCATCTGATGGAGTTCCATATCGAAGTATACAACAAGTGCCATGATTGTCCTTAAAGAGTCCTTCGTTGAAACTGGAGAAAAGGTCTCTTTAAAGTCAATCCCATATTTCTGAGTATAGCCTTTAGCTACAAGACGTGTTTTATACCTTTCCACATTATCATTTGAATTCCATTTGGTTTTAAAAATCCACTTACAACCAATGGGTTTCACACCTTTCATTGCCTCAATCCACTTTTGAGAATTTGAATCTTGCATGGCTTGACGAAAGTTGATCGGATCATCATCCGCCATACCATCATTTTCCTGAAGTAGTACTATGTAATCATCCGAAATAGCACTCCTCCTTTCTCTAGTGGACCTTCGTAAAGGCACTTGTTCTACATACACTGGTTCTTGAGGTTGTTGAGTTTGTTCTTCTAAAAGTTGATTAACAATGTCTTATTGTTCTGGTATTGCATCCTGATCACTTACAGGAATAAGATCCTGATCATTATTAGAAGCAATCATAGGAATATAAACCATTTCCTCTTAATGAGTAGTAGGAATGCATTCCTCCTCAAAGACATGGTCAGTTACTTTATTCTTCCCCCCAAACTCAATATCCTCAAAGAACGTTGTGATTCCCGTCTCAAAGATGGTCTTTACTTTGGGATCATAAAACTTATAGCTCCGTGATCGCTCATAATATCCAATAAAGTAGCTACTTATGGTTCTGGAGTCCAGTTTCTTTTCATGTGACCTATACGGTCTAGCCTCAGCTGGACATCCCCAAATATGAAAATGTTTGAGACTTCACTACAACAAAAACCTTCATAGACATCGGTTTTCCACCGGTGTCTATTTGATTTTCGACCGATGTCTATGAAGCCGATGTTAAAAGTCTGTCATTTTAGACATCGGGTTAAAACCGGTGTAGTATCACTTAACGACACTGGTTTTCGAATCGGTTATTAACCGGTGTAGTATCACTTAACGACACCGTTTCATCAACGGTGTAAAACCGATGTAATATTGTATGTTAATAACACCAGTTTTGGCAGCGGTAAATGACCGATGTAATATTACTTTATAACACCGGTTTTACATCGGTGGAAAACCGATGTAATATGTATATTTTTTAACAGCACAGATTTGATTTTAAAACTGATAATAACAAAAAAAAATACACAAATATTCACAAATTGTACAAATATTCTTCATTCAATAATATCCACAAATATTCACAAATTATATAAATAATCTTCTTACAACAATATCCATAAAATACCCAAACATTCTTTTTACATCAAAAGCTAGCTAATAGATATCAAAATCAAGGTAGAACATTCTTTTAACACATCAAGGTAGAACCGCACTTCAAATGTAATCTAGCATGCATTCAGCCCACTCGAACTGCACTTCATCAATTTCAACTCTGGAGTACTTGAGATTTGTAAACTGTAAAAACACATAAATCCACCATATGTCAAATAACTAAAACAAATGTGTACATGTATCAAATAAAAAATATAAGATCACAAGTGCTTGTCATAAACATGCTTACCAGCGTGTTGAAACCTATTCTGTGAATGGTGGCTTCGAATGAACTTCACGAGCAAGGCCAAAATTTGCTATCTTCACAAAGTCCTTGGTTACCAATAAGTTCTCTGCAAAGGTCATAATCTAGTTTAATAGAATGCTAACTTCACTAGAATAATTATAGGTGCATAAATCACATTTAACAAAATAAATGCTAATCCTAGATAACAACGTTGTAGGAATAGATATGTTAAGAGCACACAAATGAATCTTTATAGGGATATTTGGTTAAAAGCGGAACTAAAGAGGTACACCTACCTCCCATGTCAATAAGTCACTTCCTCGAGTTGGATATGGCTTTTGCAAATCTAGCTCCATATAGAAGGTGTAGAGTTTGATATCTTGAAGCTGCAAATCCAATCAGAAGTAGGATTAGCGTGGTAAGCAAGACATTGAAAATCCCATTAATAGACACATATTGGCCATGAGAACCCTTGTTCTTGTCATTGAAATAAGGTGACTAGGAATAAAATAGGCACTAGGAATGACTAAAAATAAGTACAACTAAAATTCATAATTAGGATATCACTAGGAACGACAGTAGTGAAATAGTCTCCTTTCCGATGCCAATCAATTTTTGTCACAACCTGCAAAGCAAAAGAATGAATAATAGAAAGGTAGTGGCAAAGAACATTATAAAACTAAAATTATTAATAGGTTGCAGCTTAGGAACACACGCAATATAATTAAAGAAGGAATCAAATATAAAACTGCTTTATTGCATAAATTCCTCAAGCCGAACCTTATTTTCTCCCCCATTTTCTTTGGCTTCATTTTAGAACACTTGCCGTGCCAATCACAACCTTCCGCAACGATCCAATGTTTAGAAAATCTTAAAATATCATCTTAAGCATGTTTTCTTAGGCTTCATTTTAGACCTGTCTTTTGTCGGCCTACTAGCAATGATCTTTAGCAAAAACAATAAACTGACTGCAAGCTGTGCACCTAATCTCATTATATGATAATGCAACAATCAAGTTGGAAAAAATTATACTAGATGTCATATCTGTATGACAAAACATTTCAAAGATATTTTTGTAAATCCATTTAGGTACATCAGTACATATTTGCTTTCATCCACATACTGAAATGTAAAAAGGATGAAGCAAAGCTGTCAACCTTTGGTCATATTGTTTGTTCTTATAACTGAATTGTAAAGATCAAACTTGTTAACAGATAGTGGAGGGAAGAAAGTGAAGAAAGCTTGCAGAAGCTACAACCAAATTCAGCTACAACACACACAGAAACATCAAACAATGAACAGGACAACTGGGAAAATTCCACACAGAAACATCAGTATAAAGAATGAGTCACGACTCCAACATCTAAGACAGCATCATCTATGGAAACATGATACTAGTGGAGTTGAAACTTACAGGATAGAAAATTCAACAAAAAAAATAAAACAAAGCCATCATGTGTCTCAAAGTCAAGGTTCAACATCATAAGAAATATGCATACCAAACTTATAAGTCGTTGATAAAATTAATTCTTGACAATAAGGATACTAGTTGGTGCTTACAGGTAAGGGGTTTGCGGAAATGAATTGGTCAAAAAAGAATAAATTATCAAGCAAAGAACATGAACTTGCTACCGTATTCATGTAGGATCAGCAAGTACTCACGTATCTTGACTCGAGGAGATTCTTCAAAGTTTCCTGGAGAATCTATCGTTAGTGGCAATACAGTTTAATGACAGAATCTGCTCCAGCTGTGAATAGCCATGGCTGCCTCGGATGAAATTTACAATCTAAAACACTTGTTCAATTAATAAGTTAATGTTAGGTCTAAGATAGGCAGGAATTGCAATTTTTATTTGAGTTAGAAAGCCATAGTTTCTTAATCTAGACGCGGTAAATGAAAAACAAGGAAAACAACAAAGTTTGCAACACAACTGACCTCTGTCATTAAACTGAGAGAATTTGGTATGCCTAAACTTTTCAGGGCACTTTAGGTTTCATCTTGATTCCAGCCTCAAAGGCTAGGTAACTAGGTATAATGTCATGATTTTTATATATTTCCAATTTGTCAGTGTGTATTAGAAAAAAGAAAGAAACAAAACTGAGATATAAAATAGGCACTAGGAATGACTAAAAATAAGTACAACTAAAATTCATAATTAGGATATCACTAGGAACGACAGTAGTGAAATAGTCTCCTTTCCGATGCCAATCAATTTTTGTCACAACCTGCAAAGCAAAAGAATGAATAATAGAAAGGTAGTGGCAAAGAACATTATAAAACTAAAATTATTAATAGGTTGCAGCTTAGGAACACACGCAATATAATTAAAGAAGGAATCAAATATAAAACTGCTTTATTGCATAAATTCCTCAAGCCGAACCTTATTTTCTCCCCCATTTTCTTTGGCTTCATTTTAGAACACTTGTCGTGCCAATCACAACCTTCCGCAACGATCCAATGTTTAGAAAATCTTAAAATATCATCTTAAGCATGTTTTCTTAGGCTTCATTTTAGACCTGTCTTTTGTCGGCCTACTAGCAATGATCTTTAGCAAAAACAATAAACTGACTGCAAGCTGTGCACCTAATCTCATTATATGATAATGCAACAATCAAGTTGGAAAAAATTATACTAGATGTCATATCTGTATGACAAAACATTTCAAAGATATTTTTGTAAATCCATTTAGGTACATCAGTACATATTTGCTTTCATCCACATACTGAAATGTAAAAAGGATGAAGCAAAGTTATCAACCTTTGGTCATATTGTTTGTTCTTATAACTGAATTGTAAAGATCAAACTTGTTAACAGATAGTGGAGGGAAGAAAGTGAAGAAAGCTTGCAGAAGCTACAACCAAATTCAGCTACAACACACACAGAAACATCAAACAATGAACAGGACAACTGGGAAAATTCCACACAGAAACATCAGTATAAAGAATGAGTCACGACTCCAACATCTAAGACAGCATCATCTATGGAAACATGATACTAGTGGAGTTGAAACTTACAGGATAGAAAATTCAACAAAAAAAATAAAACAAAGCCATCATGTGTCTCAAAGTCAAGGTTCAACATCATAAGAAATATGCATACCAAACTTATAAGTCGTTGATAAAATTAATTCTTGACAATAAGGATACTAGTTGGTGCTTACAGGTAAGGGGTTTGCGGAAATGAATTGGTCAAAAAAGAATAAATTATCAAGCAAAGAACATGAACTTGCTACCGTAGTCATGTAGGATCGCAAGTACTCACGTATCTTGACTCGAGGAGATTCTTCAAAGTTTCCTGGAGAATCTATCATTAGTGGCAATACAGTTTAATGACAGAATCTGCTCCAGCTGTGAATAGCCATGGCTGCCTCGGATGAAATTTACAATCTAAAACACCTGTTCAATTAATAAGTTAATGTTAGGTCTAAGATAGGCAGGAATTGCAATTTTTATTTGAGTTAGAAAGCCATAGTTTCTTAATCTAGACGCGGTAAATGAAAAACAAGGAAAACAACAAAGTTTGCAACACAACTGACCTCTGTCATTAAACTGAGAGAATTTGGTATGCCTAAACTTTTCAGGGCACTTTAGGTTTCATCCTGATTCCAGCCTCAAAGGCTAGGTAACTAGGTATAATGTCATGATTTTTATATATTTCCAATTTGTCAGTGTGTATTAGAAAAAAGAAAGAAACAAAACTGAGATATAAAATAGGCACTAGGAATGACTAAAAATAAGTACAACTAAAATTCATAATTAGGATATCACTAGGAACGACAGTAGTGAAATAGTCTCCTTTCCGATGCCAATCAATTTTTTCACAACCTGCAAAGCAAAAGAATGAATAATAGAAAGGTAGTGGCAAATACTCTACCAATTAAAATAAAGTAATCCAAAGGATTAAGTCTATGTCCAGAAACAATTAAGGTAATTTGATGTGCCTATATTGAAATTAATTACTATACAGATACATATGTACTCTGAAGGGGGGATACACAGTGAATATAGCTCACCTTGCAATGCTTTAATCGGATGCAATCATATTTATCATCTCGAACCCATCTCACTGCTGGAGTGGTATTTCCTAAAGCACAGAATCGAGTGCCAACTGATCTGAACAGAAACTAAAATAATATTATGAGTAAAAACACTTACCCTCATTCTCCTCTAGTTTTGATTCCTCCACATGAAGCAACTCCTTGACCCTTGCTTGATTCTCTGCACTTCCCAATCCAGTATCTAAAATAAGCACATCGCATCCTCTGAAACAATGTGTAAATGTATGTCAGAAAGAAGTAGGGTGGAATTAGGCATCGAAAACTGAATTAAAAAAAAACCTAGAGGGTGGAAATTAAATTACAAAAACCTGGAGGAAATGAACATACAAAAGAAACGCTAACCATAGGTACGGCTCCCTTCTTTTAACATAACCATATTAAATTTATATTCTAACCTAAACCATCCAATATCTAAATTCCCATTAGATCTTCAAGGTTACAATCTTCCATAATCACCTAACATGAAACCTAAATGTCACTGAAACCATTTCAGATTCAGGTTAATCTTTATTTACAACATTCAATTACCCAATATAACAACTCTTATCCTTGTTAACTAGTAACACATCATACCCTTAACCTCCAACACCAGAACAAACAAATTCTTATTGACTCTGCCGTGGATCCAGCTCAAAACACACAGGATTCATTAGGTAACATCTACTGCAACTAATGATCGCACAAGGGTAAGGAACAAGAACTAAACCGTACCTCAATCCCCTACAAACAGAACATTACATAGTGCATCTTCACTAGCCGGATCAAGAAGAAAGAATAACAAGAAGTCATCAAAACAACCTGTTAACAACAACAACAGATCGACCTCATTACCTCTGCACCCTTCAATCACCGGAGACGACCACTGATATGAAGAAGAGATCAATCCAACAGAGCTGTGGTGGCCGGGACCAAAATACCAGTCTCTGCTTCCCAGAAAGAACCACCTGAATCAACACTAGAAAGGATCAAGGTTCGAATTCACAACCAAAACCAAACCCTTACCTCCAAGATCGAAGTTAGGGCAACGACTTGTTCTTGCCGACGAACAGGGACAGAGATCGGGAAGGAACAATGGTTGTTACCTCCTCCAAACAATCGATGCTGGCCTGATCCAACGCCGATGCCCTTAGTTCCCTCCCGACAGCCGGCGAAATCCACCGATCGAGATCCGTCGCCGTTGTTGTACAGCCGCTGAACATGCCACATATTCAGCTTCCATAGTCGACAAAGTTACACAAGCTTATTTCTTGTTGTTCCAAGAGATGGCGCCACCATTCAGCAAGAATGCATAACCTGATGTGGATTTTCTATCATCCAGATCCCCAACCCAATCTGCATCTGAATAACCTTTCAGATTCATATCTGATCCTTGAAAATAGAGACAATAATCTATTGTCGCCTTCAGATATCTGAATATCCTTTTTACCGCCTTCCAGTGTCTAGGTCCTGGGTTTGACTGGAAGCGACTGACCAAGCCCACAACATATCTGATATCGGGACGTATACACAACATAATGTACATCAAACTACCAATAGCACTAGCATATGGTTTTTTATTCATCTCAACTATTTCCTCTGGAGTTTTAGGACATATACTCTTGCTCAACACAATACCTTTCACAATAGGTGTATGTTCTATGTTACAATTAGACATGCTGAAATGATGTAACATCTTATTTATATAAGACTCTTGTGACAGATCCAAAAGTCTTTTAGGACGATCTCTTATGATCTTCACTCCTATGATGTATTCAACTTCTCCCATATCTGTTGTATCAAATTGTGATGACAACCACTTCTTGACTTCATTCACATATCTTATGTCATTTCCAGCTATTAGCATATCAACAACATATAATGATAAAATGACATACTTTCCTTTTTCCCTTTTCAGGAAAACACAATGATCCTCATTGATCATCTCAAAACTATAAGATAAAACGACTTCGTTAAATCTTATGTTCCATTGTCTTGACGCTTGCTTTAGCCCATATATAGACTTTCTAAATCTACATATTTTCTGCTCTAGGCCTTCAGCAATGAAACATCCTGGTTGAACCATATAGATTTCTTCGTCAAGATCACCATTAAGGAAAGTGGATTTTACATCCATTTGATGTAATTCCAAGTCATAATGTGCCACAAAGGCCAAAATAACTCGTATTGATATAAATTTCACTACGGAAGAAAATGTCTCTTCAAAGTCAATACCCTCCATTTGGGTATATCCTTTTGTAACTAAACGAGCTTTGTATCTGTTAATCGATCCATCTGCTTTGCTCTTTATTTTGAGAATCCACTTATTCCCAATAGCCCTTCGGCCTGGAGGAAGATCGACTAAGTCCCAAACATGATTCTAAATCATGGACTCTATCTCTTCAACCATTGCAGCTTTCCATTTTTCTCTAACTCTACATCCCAATGCTTCCTCAATGGATTGTGGTTCGTCATTGTCAATTGGAAGTGTTACCAATGCCTCATTCTCAATATCAAACCTCTTCTTAGGCTTAACCTTACGAACGCTTCTTCGTAAGTTGGGCTGTTAAGAAGTCAACTCATGACTCGACATATTACTCCCACTCGGTTGACTAGACTCAGGTGTCCCTTTTGACACTTCACTTGTTGATAATATCTCATCCTCCTCAAATAGAGGAACATTTTTATCAACATTGTTAGAGTGTATACTGAAAGCCTAAACTTTTGTAAACATTTATTTTGAATAAAAAATCACATTTGGTCAAATCATCTACATTTGTTGTAGTTGTTCAATTAATTTATATTGTAGATAACATAGTATGTGGTGTCACATACGGAAGATGATGTTATCAGTACCTTATAAATTATAAACAGTAGCTCATGACCAAAATGGAAAGGAACAAGCCATTGGAAGGTCGTAGTGTAATTAAGTATTAGTTTATCTTTACTATATAATTACACTAGTAGACTTAGAGTGTATTGAGTAGGACCATTAGAGGTTGTTTTCTTTTATACTGACTTTATAAAGGAACGAAGACCTCAGTTATTATGGAAGTGTGTGCTCTTAATCCTAATATAATAACAAGCACATATATTTGATATTTATTTCTTTAATTTATCAATGGGTGAGATTTAGTTCGATGAATCAATAAGCCCGATAAGTTGGGAAATGATATCACTTATAGTGTGTGTTGTTGATTATAGAAGGAAACTGTGTTCTAGTAATTTAGGTTGATAATGTCCCCAAGATGAGCTCATAAAGATTGTCATGTTAAACCCTGCAGGTGGACTTAGTCCGACATGACGATAAGGTTGAGTGGTACTATTCTTGGACTAAGATATTAATTAAATGAGTTGTTAGTAACTCACTTAATTAGTGGACATTTGACATCTTAAACACAGGGAGACTAACACACTCATAATAAGAAGGAGCCCAAAAATGTAATTTGGGATTGGTGTGGTAGTTCAATAATAGTTCTCTAGTGGAATGAATTATTATTGATAAAATTAAGTTGTGTGTTCGGGGCGAACACGATATGCTTAATTTTATCGGAGGACCAAAACCAATTCCTCCTCTCGGTCCCTATCGTAGCCTCTTATTTATAGAGTACTATACCCACCTATACCCACCTTCATACCCATGATAAGGGGGCCGGCCAAGCTAGCTTGTGGTTCAAGCTAGGGCCGGCCAAGCCTTGATTCATGGGTGGCCGGCCCTAGCTTGAACCCAAGCTTAGGTGGCCGACCCCCATTAAATTAAAAAGAATTTTAATTTTTAATTTTTATTATGTGGAAGATATAATTTATTAAAGAGAATTAAAATTAAAATATCTCTCTTAAAAGGATCTACAAAAGATTAAAGAAAGAGATTAGATTTCTTTCCTTATTTGTAGATTGGAAAGATATTTTATTTTTTCTCTTTGAAAATTATTCACATGTTGAAAAATTAAAATTATAGAAATTTCTTTTTATCAACCATGAAGGGATTTTAAAGGGAAATTTTATTTTAAAAATTTCCGGAAACAAATTAGGAAGTTTTATTTTGTTGATTGAAACTCTCCTAATTTATCTATTTGAGGTGGCCGGCCATGATTAATTGATTAAGAAATTTTATTTAATTTTTCTTAATTAATTGTTGTCAAGGAAAGTTAAGAAAATTTTATTATAAATAAATTTCCTTATTTGCCAAAATCAAGGAATATAAAAGAAGGGGTGGGGGGTGCCTTCATGGGTTACAACTTCTATAGTTTTCTCCCTCTTTTCCTTGGTGTTGTGGCCGGCCATCCTCCCTCCCTCTCTTCCTCTTTGTGGTGGCCGAAACCTATCTCTTGCTTGGAGCTTTTGTGGTGGCCGGATACTACTTGGAGAAGAAGAAGAAGAAGGAGAGAAAGCTTGCATCCCTTGGAGCTTGGTTGGTGTTATTCTTCATCCTTGGTGAAGCTTTTGTTTTTGGCCGAGCCTAGCAAGGAGGAGAAGAAGGTGCTTAGGTGTTTTCTCATCTTGGAAGATCGTTGCCCACACAACGTCCAAGGTTAGAAGAGGAATACGGTAGAAGATCAAGAGGTCTTTCTAAAAGGTATAACTAGTAATTTTTCCTTTCTGCATCATACTAGTTATTTTTGGAAATAAATACCAAATACAAGAGGCTTACGATTCTAGTATTTCGAATATGTTTTTCGATGTTGTGTTCTTTTGTTTTTTCTTTTCCTTGTGATTTGATTGTTCTTTTCGGTTAACCTAAAGTTATTTTAGGAAATTAAATATTAGCTTTCCTTAAAAGATTTTGTCTAGTCGGTGGTGGTTATTCCCATATCCAAGAAGGTCATGTGCCTCGCCACGTCAGTACTGGGAACCAATTATGGAAATTAATATTTAATGGAATTAATAACTTAAGTGATTTGGATTAAACGTGTAAAGTTCCGCAGGAGATCCAAGTCAAAACCTAAAATAACAAATAGATTAAGTTTTGGATCAAACGTGTTAAGTTCCGCAGGCGATCCAAAATTTAATTTAAAAGAACACATGGTAGCTAGGAAAAGGTTCAGACCTTTGTACAAAATTTTTGTACAGTGGAACCTCTAGGTTTTTCGAGTAACAACCAACAATTGGTATCAGAGCTAGGGTTTTGCCTCTGTGTATTTGGTATTAGTTTAATTATGCACATGTCATACATAATTTAGGCAGGTTAATAGTAGGATGTGCTAACTTTGTGGATGCAGGATCCAACTATTATGGCTTATAGTTTTCTTTATGTGTGTGATTGGACCCTTGGACATGTCAAGGGAAATTATATGTGTGTGCATGATTGTATTATAAAATACAGCAGGAGCTGTATTTAGTTTTTATTAGGATTTTATTTTTTTGATCTAGTTACATGTACATTCCTTTTATGGAATATAGTATCGATGGATGTAAATTTTTATTTATGTTCGATCTAGTTTACATGTACATTCATTCGAGGAATATAGGATCGGAAAAATGTAAAATTCTATTTAAGTCGCGGATCGAATCTTGCAAGGCATGGAACCTTTTTTTGAGGACCAAAGGCGCAGCGGAACAAGGATCAAGATGGATGCGACATCTAGACCCAGTGGCGGTGGCCAAATATGGCAGCAGCTTGGGATGACAACACACGGAGGATAACCATAGATAAAAGCCATAATAGTTGAAAATTAGATTTTCTATTTATTGCTTTTATATTGTGCTGTGTGTGTATGTTAGTATACAGCTTTAGTAGGCTAGCATAGTTAAAATTCCTCATTTATAAATAACTAAGTGGGAGAGGGATTTTAAATAAATTCCACGGTCTCCATTACTGGTTTGTAAGTGATGCAAACAAGCTTGCGCGTTGGCTCTGAGTGCCTTTCTCCATATCGGATGAGCTTGTTTGTGGATCACTAGAACAAACTTCCATTGAGGATGACTATAGGAAATTAATTAAGAGCGTGTGATCTTCCCCATTGGAAGGGGCACAATCTTATTAATGGACTTAGTGTCAAGTAATGGTATACACTTATGCACATCTAATAAGTATCCTCCCCATCGGAGTCACTGCTATTATTTGTGTGACCAAAGGATACCAACTATTAATTTTATTTGTCAAAAAGTTAGGTTGACAAGATAATAAAATTAATGGGTTAAAACCCTCCTTTTACAAATGCTGAATTTGTATACGTCCACACTATCGTGGTATACAATATTCGCGGTGTTTTGAGGTGTTGGTTAATTTAAAATAGTATTGTTAGAGGAATCAATATTATTCTAAATTTAGAGTTCTGACCAAAAGTTATTTGTGATTCTTAGGATGACTTTCAGCCCACTGCCCATCATACTACAACAGAATATACTTACTGGTCCTAATTACATAGATTGGAAAAGGAACCTGGACATTGTTCTTACTGCTGAAAGTTATAAGTTTGTACTGACTGAGCCTTGTCCTGATGCAGTCACTGGTGAATCTACCCAAGAGGAGATTGAATATCATAGGAAATGGGTAAAAGCAGATGAGATGGCGTGGTGTTACATTTTGGCTTCAATGTCAAATGTATTGCAACATCAGCATCAAGATTTACCAACAGCCTATGATATTATGAACAATCTCAAGGAACTCTTTGGTCATCAGGATCGGGCTTCTAGGCAAGAAGCCATGAGAAAGATAATGACAGCCACCATGCAAGAGGGTACTCCTGTGAGGGATCATATCCTAAAGATGATGACTTATCTGAACGAGATACAGATCCTTGGAGAAGAAATTGATGGGGAAACCCAGATCGATATGATCCTCCAAACACTACCTAGAAGTTTTGAGCAATTCCGCCTGAATTACAATATGAACAAAAGGGTATATTCATTGGCGGAACTACTGACAAAACTTCAGGTAGCAGAAGGTTTGTTTCGTCACAATTCTCATATTCACTATGCTGAAAATGGTTCTACTTCTAAACCGAAACGAAAGAAGAAGAAGAAACAAGTTGGTTCAGCAAAGAAAGTGAATAAATCTCAGAGTACAGGACCTAAAGCTGGAATAAAGAAGCCGAAGGGCAAGTGCATTGGAAGGCGGACTGTCCTCGTAGGAATCAGAACAACAAAGGTATATCTCATGCTCTAGTTGTTGAAACATGTTTAGCGGTGTTATCTACCAGCACCTGGTATGTAGATACGGGAGCCACTGATCATGTCTGCAATTCCTTGCAGGGTTCCAGGAAACCCGACGACTAACTGAAGGAGAGATTACCGTCTACATGGGCAATGCTACTAAGGTGGCGGCTGTTGTAGTGGGAGACATCTACTTATCTTTTAATAGAAATAGAAATTTGGTTTTAAGAAATTGTCTTTATGTACCCAGTTTTAGAAAGAATTTAATTTCAGTTTCTAAACTGTTTTTGGATGGATATTCAGTTTCTTTTAGTAATGATGTAATTATTAAGAGAAATAAAGTGATTATTTGTTCTGGTGCATTAGTAGACAATTTGTATACTTTAAATCCAATTTCTCCCATAAAGCAAAACATGGAAATTTATAACTCATCTTCTAACTCTAATAAGAGAAAAGAACCTTCGAAAATGAACCAAGCATATCTTTGGCATCTTAGGCTTGGTCATATTAACTTAAGTAGGATTCAGAGGCTTATAGCCGATGGACTTTTGAGTTCATTAGAGTTGGAAAATTTTCCAACTTGTGAATCTTGCTTGGAAGGTAAAATGACCAAAAGGCCTTTCAAGGCCAAGGGGTATAGAGCTAAAGAAGTGTTAGAATTGGTTCATTCTGATTTGTGTGGTCCTATGTCTGTCCAGGCAAGAGGTAGTTTTGAATATTTTGTCTCTTTCATAGATGATTATTCAAGATACGAATACATTTACCTAATGCGCCGCAAGTCCGAGTGCTTTGATAAGTTCAAAGAATACAAGGCTGATGTGGAGAAACGACTAGGTAAAAGTATCAAGACACTACGGTCTGATCGTGGTGGCGAATACCTCTTAGGAGAGTTTAGGAATTACTTATCAGAGGCTGAGATTTAATCCCAATCGCACTGGTACACCCCAACAGAATGGTGTGGCAGAACGAAGGAATAGGACTCTTATGGAGATGGTTAGATCGATGATGAGTTATTCAGAATTGCCAAATTCGTTTTGGGGATATGCTCTGGAAACAGCAGTGTACATTCTGAACTTAGTACCTTCTAAATCAGTTTCTTCTACTCCCACAGAATTATGGAATGGGCGAAAGCCCAGTCTAAGACATATTCGGATTTGGGGTAGTCCAGCACATGTGCTGAAACCAGATGCTGATAAGTTAGAATCTCGTACAGAAGTTCGCGTGTTTGTGGGGTATCCCAAAGGAACGAAAGGTGGTTTATTTTATAGTCCTAAAGACCAGAAGGTCATTGTTAGCACCAATGCCCAGTTTTTAGAAGAAGACTATATAATGGATCACAAGCCCAGTAGCAAAGTTATTTTAGAAGAACTTAGAGAGGATACGTCTACCTTAGTACCAAAAGTACAAGATGAAGTATCACAAGAGACTGCAACACGTGTCACACATGATACACAACCACAGACTGTGCCTCGTCGTAGTGGGAGGGTTGTTAGGCAGCCTGATAGATTCATGTTTTTGGGAGAGTCTTCGGACTTAATCCCAGGTAAACATGAACCTGATCTCCGAACATATGACGAAGCACTCCAAGATATAGATGCAGCATCTTGCCAAAAGGCAATGAATTCTGAAATAGAGTCTATGTACTCTAATAAGGTCTGGGAGCTCGTAGAACCACCTGATGGTGTAAAAGCCGTTGGATGCAAGTGGATCTACAAGAGGAAAAGAGGGACAGACGGGAAGGTAGAAACCTTCAAAGCTAGGCTTGTTGCGAAAGGGTACACTCAGAAAGAGGGAATCGATTATGAGGAGACCTTTTTGTTGGAGTGTATACTGAAAGCCTAAGCTTTTGTAAACATTTGTTTTGAATAAAGAATCACATTTGGTCAAATTATCTACATTTGTTTGTAGTTGTTTAATTAATTTATATTGTAGATAACATAGCATGTGGTGTCACATGCAGAAGATAATGTTATCAGTACCTTATAAATTATAAACAGTAGCTCACGACCAAAATGAAAAGGAACAAATCATTAGAAGGTCGTAGTGTAATTAGGTATCTGTTTATCTTGACTGTATAATTACACTAGTACACTTAGAGTGTATTGAGTAGGACCATTTGAGGTCGTTTCTTTTATACTGACTTTATAAAGGAACAAAGACCTCAATTATTATGGAAGTGTGTGCTTTTAATCCTAATATAACAACAAGCACATATATTTGATATTTATTTCTTTAATTTATCAATAGGTGAGATTTAGTTCGATGAATCAATAAGCCCGATAAATTGGGAAATGGTATCACTTATAGTGTGTGTTGTTGATTATAGAAGGAAACTGTGTCCTAGAGATACTAGGTTGATAATGTCCTCAAGAGGAGCTCATAAGGATTGTCATGTTAAACCCTGTAGGTGGACTTAGTCCGACATGATGATAAGGTTGAGTGGTACTACTCTTGGACTAAGATATTAATTAAATGAGTTGTCAGTAACTCACTTAATTAGTGGACATTCGATATCTTAAACACAGGGAAACTAACACACTCATAATAAGAAGGAGGCCAAAAATGTAATTTGGGATTGGTGCGGTAGTTCAATAATAGTTCTCTAGTGGAATGAATTATTATTGATAAAATTAAGTTGTGTGTTCGAGGCGAACACGGGATGCTTAATTTTTTCGGGAGACCAAAACCAATTCCTCCTCTCGGTCCTTATCGTAGCCTCTTATTTATAGAGTATTATACCCACCTATACCCACTTTCTATACCCACCTAAAGGGGACCGGCCAAGCTAGCTTGGGAACCAAGCTAGGGCCGGCCTAAGCATGAATTGGGGTGGCCGGCCCTAGCTTGAACCCAAGCTAGAGGGGCCGACCATATTTATTTAAAAAAGAATTTTAATTTTAATTTTTATTATGTGGAAGGTATAATTTATTAAAGAGAATTAAAATTAAAATATCTCTCTTGTAAAAGATCTACAAAAGATTAAAGAAAGAGATTAGATCTCTTTCCTTATTTGTAGATTGGTGAGATATTTTATTTTCTCTTTATAAATTATTCACATGTTGTAAAATTAAAATTATGAAAATTTCTTTTTATCAACCATGAAGAGATTTTAAAAGGAAATTTTATTTTTTAAAAATTTCCAAAGACAAATAAGGAAGTTTTAATTGTTGATTAAAATTATCCTATTTGCTTTACATGAGGTGGCCGACCACATACAATTAATTAGGAAAATTTATTTAATTTTTCTTAATTAATTGTTGTCAAGGAAAATTAAGGAAATTTTATTATAAATAAATTTCCTAAATTGCCAAGGCTAAGGAATATAAAAGAAGGGGTGAGAGTGCCTTCATGAGACAACCTCTATTATTTTCTCTCCCTCTTTTCCTTGGTGTTGTGGCCGGCCATCATTCTCTCCCTCTCTTCCTCTTGTGGTGGCCGAATACTTCATCCCTCTTGAAGTTCTTGTGGTGGCCGGATACTACTTGGAGAAGAAGAAGAAGAAGGAGAGAAAGCTAGCATCTCTTGGAGCTTGGTTGGTGTTTTGATCTTCTTCCTTGGTGAAGCTTCCTTATTGTTGGCTGAACCTAGCTAGGAGGAGAAGAAGGTGGTTGGTGGTTTCTCATCTCGGAAGATCATTGCCCACACAACGTCCGAGGTTAGAAGAGGAATACGGTAGAAGATCAAGAGGTTTTTCTAAAAGGTATAACTAGTAATTTTTCTTTCCGCATCATACTAGTTATTTATGGAAATAATACCAAATACAAGAGGCTTACGATTCTAGTATTTCGAATATGTTTTTCGATGTTGTGTTCTTTTGTTTTATTTTTCCTTGTGATTTGATTGTTCTTTTCGGTTAACCTAAAGTTATTTTAGGAAATTAAATATTAGCTTTCCATAAGAGGTTTTGTCTAGTCGGTGGTGGTTGCTCCCATATCCAAGAAGGTCATGTGCCTCGCCACGTCAGTACTGGGAACCAATTATGGAAATTAATATTTAATGGAATTAATAACTTAAGGTGACTTGGGTCGAACATGTTAAGTTCCGCAGAAGATCCAAGTCAAAACCTAAAATAACAAATAGATTAAGTTTTGGATCAAACGTGTTAAGTTCCGCAGGCGATCCAAAATTTAATTTAAAAGAACACATGGTAGCTAGGAAAAGGTTCAGACCTTTGTACAAAATTTTTGTACAGTGAACCTCTAGGTTTTCCTAGTAGCAACCAACACTTTTCACCAGTAGTCATGCTTAAGTCTATCCGGATACTCTTATCCATTGCTGCTCATATGGATTATGAGATTTGGAAAATGGATATCAAGACAGCTTTCCTTAATGGAAGTCTTGAAGAGAACATCCATATGAAGCAACCAGAAGGGTTCATTGAAAAAGGCAAAGAGCATCTAGTGTGCAAGCTTAATCGGTCCATTTATGGACTGAAGCAAGCTTCAAGGTCTTGGAACATCCGATTTAATGAAGTAATCCAGTCATATGGATTTATTCAGTGTCCGGATGAGTCTTGTGTATACAAGAAGTGTAACGGAAATGTGGTGGTATTTCTTGTACTATATGTAGATGATATTTTGTTAATTGGCAACAATGTCAAAGTATTATCGGACGTAAGGGTATGGTTGTCCAAACAATTTGATATGAAGGACTTAGGAGATTGTGCACACATTCTTGGGATCAAAGTTATAAGGGATCGCAAGAAAAGAATGTTGTGTTTGTTTCAAGCTTCATATATAGATACAATCCTTGCTCGTTTTAGCACGTAGGATTCCAAGAAAGTTTTCTTACCTTTTAGGCATGGAGTAGCTCTATCTAAAGAGATGTCTCCGAAGACATCAAAGGAGATAGAGGACATGAAAGCAGTTCCTTATGCTTCGGCTGTAGGAAGCCTAATGTATGCAATGCTATGTACGAGACCTGATATCTGTTTTATCGTGGGCATGGTTAGCAGATATCAGAGTAACCCTGGATAAGGACATTGGACTGCGGTAAAGCATATATTAAAGTACCTGAGAAGGACTAGAGATTATATGCTAGTTTACCAAGCAGATGATTTGCTCCCTGTGGGTTACACGGATTCAGATTTCCAATCAGATATGGACAACAGTAAGTCTACATCAGGCTATATGTTTACTTTAGGAGGTGGAGTCATAACATGGAGGAGTGTTAAGCAGAAATACGTTTCGGACTCAACCATGAAAGCGGAGTATGTAGCAGCCTCTGAGGCAGCTAAAGAAGCAGTATGAATCAGGAACTTTCTAATGGACTTAGATGTGATTCCTGGTTTGCCCAAAATCATCACAATTTATTGTGATAATAGTGGTGCAGTTGCAAACTCGAAGGAACCACGAGCCCATAAGGCAAGTAAACATATAGAGCGCAAGTACCACCTGATACGAGATATCGTGAAGCGAGGAGAAGTTGTCATCGCCAAGATTGCATCAGCAGATAACCTGGCAGATCCTTTCACTAAGGCCTTTCCGGCAAAAGCTTTCGATCGACATGTGGAGGGAATGGGAATCAGATGTATGACAGAAGATATGGCAGCTTAGTCATTAGTATAAGTGGGAGATTGTTAGAGTGTATACTGAAAGCCTAAGTTTTTGTATACATTTATTTTGAATAAAGAATCACATTTGGTCAAATCATCTACATTTATTGTAGTTGTTCAATTAATTTATATTGTAGATAACATAGTATGTGGTGTCACATACGGAAGATGATGTTATCAGTACCTTATAAATTATAAACAGTAGCTCACGACCAAAATGGAAAGGAACAAGCCATTGGAAGGTCGTAGTGTAATTATGTATTAGTTTATCTTTACTATATAATTACACTAGTAGACTTAGAGTGTATTGAGTAGGACCATCAGAGGTTGTTTTCTTTTATACTGACTTTATAAAGGAACGAAGACCTCAGTTATTATGGAAGTGTGTGCTCTTAATCCTAATATAATAACAAGCACATATATTTGATATTTATTTCTTTAATTTATCAATGGGTGAGATTTAGTTCGATGAATCAATAAGCCCGATAAGTTGGGAAATGATATCACTTATAGTGTGTGTTGTTGATTATAGAAGGAAACTGTGTCCTAGTAATTTAGGTTGATAATGTCCCCAAGATGAGCTCATAAAGATTGTCATGTTAAACCCTGCAGGTGGACTTAGTCCGACATGACGATAAGGTTGAGTGGTACTATTCTTGGATTAAGATATTAATTAAATGAGTTGTCAGTAACTCACTTAATTAGTGGACATTTGACATCTTAAACACAGGGAGACTAACACACTCATAATAAGAAGGAGCCCAAAAATGTAATTTGGGATTGGTGCGGTAGTTCAATAATAGTTCTCTAGTGGAATGAATTATTATTGATAAAATTAAGTTGTGTGTTCGGGGCGAACACGGGATGCTTAATTTTATCGGGAGATCAAAATCAATTTCTCCTCTCGGTTCCTATCGTAGCCTCTTATTTATAGAGTACTATACCCACCTATATCCACCTTCATACCCATGATAAGGGGGTCGGCCAAGCTAGCTTGTGGTTCAAGCTAGGGCCGGCCAAGCCTTGATTCATGGGTGGTCGGCCCTAGCTTGAACCCAAGCTTAGGTGGCCGACCCCCATTAAATTAAAAAGAATTTTAATTTTTAATTTTTATTATGTGGAAGATATAATTTATTAAAGAGAATTAAAATTAAAATATCTCTCTTAAAAGGATCTACAAAAGATTAAAGAAAGAGATTAGATCTCTTTCCTTATTTGTAGATTGGAAAGATATTTTATTTTTTCTCTTTGAAAATTATTCACATGTTGAAAAATTAAAATTATAGAAATTTCTTTTTATTAACCATGAAGGGATTTTAAAGGGAAATTTTATTTTAAAAATTTCCGGAAACAAATTAGGAAGTTTTATTTTGTTGATTGAAACTCTCCTAATTTATCTATTTGAGGTGGCCGGCCATGATTAATTGATTAAGAAATTTTATTTAATTTTTCTTAATTAATTTTTGTCAAGGAAAGTTAAGGAAATTTTATTATAAATAAATTTCCTTATTTACCAAAGCCAAGGAATATAAAAGAAGGGGTGGGGGTGCCTTCATGGGTTACAACTTATATAGTTTTCTTCCTTTTTTCCTTGGTGTTGTGGTCGGCCATCCTCCCTCCCTCTCTTCCTCTTTGTGGTGGCCGAAACCTATCTCTTGCTTGGAGCTTTTGTGGTGGCCGGATACTACTTGGAGAAGAAGAAGAAGAAGGAGAGAAAGCTTGCATCCCTTGGAGCTTGGTTGGTGTTATTCTTCATCCTTGGTGAAGCTTTTGTTTTTGGCCGAGCCTAGTAAGGAGGAGAAGAAGGTGCTTAGGTGTTTTCTCATCTTGGAAGATCGTTGCCCACACAACGTCCAATGTTAGAAGAGGAATACGGTAGAAGATCAAGTGGTCTTTCTAAAAGGTATAACTAGTAATTTTTCCTTTCCGCATCATACTAGTTATTTTTGGAAATAAATACCAAATACAAGAGGCTTACGATTCTAGTATTTCGAATATGTTTTTCGATGTTGTGTTCTTTTGTTTTTTCTTTTCCTTGTGATTTGATTGTTCTTTTCGGTTAACCTAAAGTTATTTTAGGAAATTAAATATTAGCTTTCCTTAAAAGATTTTATCTAGTCGGTGGTGGTTGTTCCCATATCCAAGAAGGTCATGTGCCTCGCCACGTCAGTACTGGGAACCAATTATGGAAATTAATATTTAATGGAATTAATAACTTAGGTGATTTGGATCAAACGTGTAAAGTTCCACAGGAGATCCAAGTCAAAACCTAAAAGAACAAATAGATTAAGTTTTGGATCAAACTTGTTAAGTTTCGCAGGCGATCCAAAATTTAATTTAAAAGAACACATGGTAGCTAGGAAAAGGTTCAGACCTTTGTATAAAATTTTTGTACAGTGGAACCTCTAGGTTTTCCGAGTAGCAACCAACAAACATCACCTCTGATTGGGAACTCTGTTTCGAGAAAAGTCGCATCTCTCGAATCTATTTCGGAGATGGTTCCATCTAGTTGCTCACTTATGAAAACATAACCTTTGGAGGTCTCATGATATCTTATAAAGATACATTTCTTACCTCTCGACCCTAGTTTTCCATACTTGTGAGAACTATCATGAACATAAGCAGCTGACCCCAGGGTCTCAGATTACTCAAATATGGTTTTCTTCTTGTCCAACGTTTATATGGGGTAGATGGAACTAACTTTGAAGGCACTTTGTTAAGTATATAGGCTGCAGTTAATAATGCATCTCCCCAATAAGAGATTGGCAAATTAGCTTGCGTCATCATAGACCTAAGCATTTCAAGAAGAGTCATATTTCTTCTTTCAGCTACCTCATTTTGCTGTGGAGTTCCAGGGATTGTCTGCTGTCTAATAATCCCTCTATCATTACATATTGTCTTGAACATATCAAACAAATGCTCCCCTCCACGTTCAGTGCGTAAAGTCTTAACTTTACGTTCCGTTTGATTCTTAACTTCGTTCATATAACGAATGAAGCAATCTAATGCTTCAGATTTGTGAGAAATTAAATACATATGACCGAACCTAGAGAAATCATCAATAAATGTAATGAAATAGGAAGCTCCATGTCTAGCCTTCACATTCATTGGACCATAAATATCCGAATGAATTAACTGCAATGTTGATTCAGATCTAATAGCCTTACCAAATGATTTCCTAGTTACTTTTCTAGCAAGACAATGCTCACATATAGACAATTGAATCTTAGCCCGAGTGCTCAATAGACTCTCTCTAGCCAATCGATTCATACGTTCTTGTCCTATGTGTCCTAATCTAGCTTGTCAAACCTCATTAGATATATCTGCATCACTAGTTAGAATAATGTTTGAAAAACAACCATCAATAACATAATTGACATCTGGTTCTACATCAAGAACCATAAAACCATTTGTTAAAAAATCATGTCTGATTGACACTGAGTCAATCTTAAGTTTAACAGATCGATTGAAAAAATTAATACAATACCCCAAATCAAGAATACATGTAACGGAAACAAGATTCCGTCGAATTTCAGGAGCATATAGTATATCATGTAGAAACAAAATTCTACCACTACAGAGGTTGAGTTTGCAAGTGCCGACTCCTTTGACTTCAACTCTTGCATTGTTTCCCACATAGATCCACTTGTTGCTAGCTGGTACCCGACGGTACTCAACAAATGTAACTCGTTCCCGAGCTACATGGTTGGTTGCTTCCGAATCTATAATCCACAAAGGATAAGAATCAGTTAACAATACTGAACTAGCAACAAAATGCTCTTGAAAAGAAGACACACTTGAATTTACCTTTTTCGGCTCAGTGCACTCCCGAGTGAAGTGACCCTTCTTGCCGCAGTTAAAACAAGTCAACTTATTTTTAGGTTTCTTTCCAGTCTTCTTTACTATCTTGTTAATTGATCCCTGTCCCACAGCAGCAGCTTCCCTCTTCTTTCCCTTCCCTTTCTTGAACCACTTCTTTTTCTTGGATCCAGATGATCTGGAACCTATAGCCACATAGGCTTGTCCAAAAATCCTTGCGGATTCAACTCTCTCCGCCTCCAATTCTACATGGCGTGAAACGTCAATGAAAGTTTTGATACTCTCACTGTGAGTTAGGGTTTGCTTCATGGTCTCCCAAGAATTTGGAAGTGAACGAATAACTACTTGAACCTGTTGTTCATTAGTCAACTCATGATCAGTAGTTTTAAACTTCCGAATCATATTTGACATCTCCCTGAGGTGTTGAACCATTGATACATTCAGACGCTTTTTGTAGCTGTCAAACTTGATTGTCAACTGTCGAAGCTTGCTTAGACTTACTCCACTGTATTTTTCTTTAAGGGTTGCCCAGACTGCATGAGCCGTAAGATATGACTCATACTCAAAAGTTAGGTCGTCTACCATTGAACTAATCAATATGCCCTTTACAGTGGAGTCCTTTTTCTTCCATGCCTTATAGACATCAAGATCTCATCTGTGTTGTGCAGTAGGACCATCTACAGGTTCTTCCATAACCTAATTTACAATCTCTAGAACTTCTTGTTCCTCAAGTACATACTGTATCCTGAGGTGCCAGATCTTATAGTTATCCCCATTTAGTTTTTCACCTTTGTTGAGTTCAGCTATTATGTTTTTGGTTGTCATAATCTATCATAAATAAATACATCATTTAATATTCAGTGTAAATCATATGCATGCAATTTATGATTGACTCAATATTACTTTGAGTTGATTTACAAAATTAAGTGACAACTATATTTTCACTCATCATTCGTATGACCAATCAAATTAATATTAGTCATTTCTATTACATACATCCCAACAAATGAACTGATCATTTTTAATATCATGAATTCTTTAATTAAATGAACTAATCATTTAATACATCATGAACTAATCATGCATTATGTCAAGTAAACAACATAAATAAATGAATATATCATTAACATAAAATTATGCTACATAATGTTAATATATAACTAACTGACATGAATGAAAATGGACTAAATATTGTTCATACATAACGACAATAACAATAATAGAACTCTTGTAAACTAGATAGGCTACTACCACCCCCACTAGGACAGACACTAATGCATTGGCCAATATTATCCCTTTTAGCTTGGACTCATTTAGGATAATCTCAGGCAGGACAGCTTCAGGATTCTCTATTGGATCCTCCACACACTCTTCCATATCCTGTACTGATTGTTCAGGATCTTCTGAATCCTCCTTAGATTCATCTGGATCTTCAGAATCTTTTGAATCCTCCTCAGATTCATTTGGATCCTCCTCTTGATCTTCAGAACCCTAATAAAAATGAAGTAATTGTTTGCACATCTCTAAATACGAGATGTTCCCATCATAATGATCTCATAGTTGGAATGCTATCTGTCTGAGATTTTTCGGCAGTGAATAGACCAGAGCCCATCTTCTGTGTGTGTCTTGGATTGGAAACTCTTCTCGTTCGAGTTTCCAAAACAACCGATCGAGCAGACCAATAAGCCATCCGAGTCCTAGAACCGGGTCGAAATCAAGCTCCTTAATCTCCTCCCAAAGCTTATGTTGTCATAAATCGTGACTAGCCATTTGAAAAATTGAAATTAAATAAGTCAGTACAAAACATACTAACCAGTACAAAACCAACTTATTTCAATTTATATAGGCATAATACCAACATAATAAATCAAGAAAAATAAATCTTCTCGATTTTCAAGAGTCTCAGTCGACTGACCCATCGGATAGATTGAATAGGAATCCAGATCCTAAACTTGGTCCATTGTCCTTAATTAGAACTAATTTAATTGGACAGAAATTTTTGTACCTATGTTCTGTTACTGTTTGATCTAAGTCCATTTCTACCAATTTTAGAGTTTATTGATCAAACTCAGGTCCGTTTGATCAAACCAATGTCCATTGGTTTAAGTCAGACTATTTAGAACAAATCTAATCATTTTGATCAAATCTGACCCAATAGAACAAATCTGGTCATTTGATCATATTTGGTCCATGCCCAATTAATTAACCCAAATTGATTCAGGTTTATATCAAATTGATTTGATTAAATTAACTAATGATTTAATCTAAATTAGGTCTAATTGGACCAATTATTTATCATAAATGGAAAATTCATTGAACCCTATATTCAATTAATTACCGTATACATATTACAATGTTTATCACATGCAATTACCGCATGCATTAAAAAAAATATACAGGTAAGCATGTATTTGGAAAATTTATACGGGCAAGCATCAATTTGAAATTTTCAAATTTTACAGTAAGCATGCATGGGTTATCTTCAGTGCATATTCCAAATCAAAAATTTTGTTTTTTAAATGAAACTTTATCCAAAAAAAAACATGAAGCACGTAAACCCACGAAGCACTGTTGTTACGTCTTCAACCATTTTCTTCGCCGCGCATGATGCCTACGCTGCGCACACTACGCGTTGCACGCCGCACGCCGCACGCCGCACGCCGAACAACCACGACAAATTCAGTCGTTGGCCTTGCCAGCCTCAGCCGGTGGTGGCCGGTGTTAGAATGTATACTAAAAGCTTAACTTTTGGTATAAACATTTATCTAGAAATAAGAATTATATTGGTCAAATGTCTACATTTATGATAAATGTAGTTGTTCAATTAATTTATATTGTAGATAACATGGTGTGTGGTGTCACACACAGAAGATCATGTTATCAGTACCTTATAAGTTATAAATAGTAGCTCACGACCAAGATGGAAAGAAACAGACCATTAGAAGGTCGTAGTGTAATTAGGTATTAATTTATCTTAACTATATAATTACACTAGTACACTTAGAGTGTATTGAGTAGGACCATTAGAGGTCGTTTCTTTTATACTGACTTTATAAAAGAACAAAGACCTTAGTTATTATGGAAGTGTGTGCTCTTAATCCTAATATAATAACAAGCACATATATTTGATATTTATTTCTTTAATTTATCAATGGGTGAGATTTAGTTCGATAAATCAATAAGCCTGATAAGTTGGGAAATAATATCACTTATAGTATGTGTTGTTGATTATAGAAGGAAACTGTGTCCTAGTAATCTAGGTTGAGAATGTCCTCAAGAGAAGCTCATAATGATTGTCATGTTAAACCCTGCAGATAGACTTAGTCCGACATGACGATAAGGTTGAGTGGTACTACTCTTTGAGCTAGATATTAATTAAGTGAGTTGTCATTAACTTACTTAATTAGTGGACATTTGTTATCTTAAACACAGGGAGACTAACACACTCATAATAAGAAGGAGCCCAAAAAATGTAATTTGGGATTAGTGCGGTAGTTCAATAATAATTCTTTAGTGGAATGAATTATTATTGATGAAGTTAAATTGTGTGTTCGGGGCGAACACGGGATGCTTAATTTCATCTGGAGACCAAAACAAATTCCTCCTCTCGGTCCCTATCGTAGCTTCTTGTATATAGAGATTTATAGCCACCACATACCCACCTTCTTACCCATCCTATAAGGGCCGGCCAAGCTAGCTTGGAGACCAAGCTAGGGCCGACCATGGTTTGGTTCATGGGTGAATTCATGTGGCCGGTCCTAGCTTGAACTCAAGCTTAGGTGGCCGACCCTATTAAAATAAAAAGGAATTTTAATTTTAAAATTTTTTTCTTATGTGGATAACATGATTTAAAAGAGAGTTTAAAAATTTAAATATTTCCTTTTATAAGATTCTACAAAAGATTAAGAGAAGAGCTAAAACTCTTTCCTTATTTGTAGATTAAAAGGTTGATTTTAATTTTGGTAAAAACTTTCCTATTAATCATGTTTATTATTTAAAAGAAAGTTTAAAAATTAAAAATTCTCTTTTATTAGTTTCTACAAAAGATTAAGAAAAGATTTAATATCTTTCATTATTTGTAGATTAAAAGAGATTTTAATTTTTAGAGATAACTTTCTTTTTATCCACATGTTAAAAGAAAGATTTTAATTTATAAAATTTCCTTTTTATTAACCAATCATGAAGGGAAAAATTATTGGAGAAATTTTTTATAAATTTCCGGAAGCAAATAAGGAAGTTTTAATTTGTGTTTAAAATTTTATTTGCTTGGAAATTTTATGGTGTGGGCGGCCATTGTAAATTGAAAAGAAAAATTATTTTTAATTAAATAAATTTTCCTTTTCAATGGCAAAAGAATTAAGGAAGTTTTTATTAAATTTTCCTTATTTGGCAAGACCAAGGATTATAAAAGAGGGGTAGAGAAAGCTTCATAGCGAAAAACTCTATTCTATTTTCTCCCTCTTTTTCTTCTTTGGTGTGGCCGACCATCTTCTCCTCCTCTCTTCTCTTTGATGGCCGAACCTCATCCTTCTTGTGGAGACTCATATGGTGGCCGGATCAAGTTTAGAGAAGAAGAAGAAGAAGGAGAGAAAGAAAGCTTTGTTTCTAACATCCCTTGGAGCATGGTGGTGGTGGTCGAACCTCTTCATCCTAGGAGAAGTTTTGATGGCCGGAACTTGCAAGGAAGAAGAAGGTGTTTCGTGGTTCTCGTCTCGGAAGATCGTTGCCCACACAACGTCCGGGATTAGAAGAGGAATACGATAGAAGATCAAGAGGTCTTTCTAAAAGGTATAACTAGTATTTTTCCTTTCCGCATCATACTAGTTATTTTTGGAAATAATACCAAATACAATAGGCATGCGATTCTAGTATTTCGAATTTGTTTTCGATGTTGTGTTCTTTTGTTTTTTTTCTTTTCCTTGTGATTTGATTGTTCTTTTCGGTTGACCTAAAGTTATTTAAGGAAATTAAATATTAACTTTCCTTAAAAAGCTTTGTCTAGTCGGTGGTGGTTGTTCCCATATCCAAGAAGGTCATGTGCCTCGCCACGTTAGTACTGGAAACTAACGTTAATATTTAATGAAATTAATGAACGTGTTAAGTTCCGCAGGAGATTCAAGTCAAAACCTAAAAAAACAAATAGATTAAACTTTGGATCAAACGTGTTAAGTTCCGCAGGCGATCCAAGTTTAATTTAAAAGAACACATGGTAGCTAGAAAAAGGTTCAGACCTTTGTACAAAATTTTTGTACAGTGGAACCATTAGGTTTTCCGAGTAGCAACCAACAGCCGGTCCTTTCCGGCACCAAAAAACCAGTCATCTATAGGCCCGATAAGATCGTCGACGGTGGCTCTGCCCGTCCTAGCCACCAACACATAGTCGGTCAGCCAGGATGCCATCGACGACCACGGACTGCTGTCGTCGGCAAATCCCTGCAGCGCCGTGATTTTACAAATTTAGCACAGCGTTGTCGAGCAGCAATGCTAATGTCGGCGGTGACTCTTACCAGCGACTCTGTCGCCGATCTCTCTGCCGTTATGTAGTCGCCGACGCTTGTTTGCTACGACACATTAGTCGTGCAAAACAACCACAAGAAATGGCAAAGCAAGAAAACATTCGTACAGCAATTTCATAATTCGTCTTAAGCATTTAGAAATAACACAGCTCTGATACCAATATTGATTATTCTAAATGCATGAAAGACGACAAATTAAAGCAGTAAAAACTTACAACGATCTCCCGTAGATCTGCAATCGGCAATGGCGAAACTCGCTGTCGGAAGAGTAATCACAGGATCGGAAAGCCCTCCACGATTCCACGAACCAAATCTCACCGCCTCAGATGTCCTTCTCTAGCTCTCGTTGCTTTCGTTTTCTTCTTCGTTGTTTTTTTTTCTTTCTTTCTTAAATGATCCTTGGACGCTCCCCTTTATATAGGAAAATAACTCAAGGGCATAATGGATTTTTCCATTATGAGTAGTGGGAAACGTGGGCCATGTTTTCACGTTTCCCACTTTCCCATTTCCTACATCATATCCATACCTTACATAATGAATATTACTTCTTTAATAGATGTAATAACAGTACTATTAGCAGCTACCTTGGCTCTTGCTCAAACAGATATAAAAAGAAGTTTAGCTTATTCTACAATGTCTCAATTGGGTTATATTATGTTAGCTCTAGTTCTAGGTTCTTATCGAGCTGCTTTATTCCGTTTGCTTACTCAGGCCTATTCTAAAGCTTTATTATGATTATGATGGGCGGTTTAAAAAGATATGTTCCAATTACAAGAACTACTTTTTTTTATTAGATACACTTTCTATTTGTGGTATTCCACCTCTTGCTTGTTTTTGGTCCAAAGATGATATTCTTAATGAGAGTTGGTTGTATTCACCATTTTTTGCAAAAATAGTTTGTTTCATAGCAGGATTAACTGTATTTTATATGTTTCGCGTGTATTTACTTACTTTTGATGGGCATTTGCGCATAAATGGTAGAAATTACAGTAATACCAATAATAGCTCGTTTCATTCAATATCTTTACGGGGAAAAGAAGTTCCAAAAAAAGTTGATAGAATTTTTTTAAGTGAATAAAGGAATGAGAGACGCTACGAGTCAGTTTATATAAGCGTTCGAACAGGAGCTGAAATTGCAGAAGGGTGTGACGTGGCTGGTCTGCTTGGATGGGTCGGTCCATGCTTTAGTCGATGAGCATTGGGTCGGGTTGGGCTAATGGCACCCAACCTAATCTTCGAATGACGAGCAATTGAAATGGAAAGACAACTTATCCCTAGAGCCCAATTTAGATTGGGCATCGAATTGGATTGACATGCTCCAAATAATTTAAATAGGCTGAGTTAAAATTTTATCAATTAATTTAATAATGAACTTAAATTATATAATGCACACGAAATGTAGGTCCAGGACGGAGTGAACTAAGATGGCCCAGCTGAGAAGGAACTTTTTTTCCTCAAAATTTAAAATTAAAATAAAAACTTCAGAAATCGAAATAGATCGTCAGGATTAAAAGTTGTGAATTTTTTATATCAATTATTTTGACTAATATGTATAAAGGCATTCACATTGATGGGTATTATAATACCCACCATCTCATCAAAAAAGTATGAGATCCACATGTCACATACATATTATAATAACATATTCATTCTCTCAAATTCGTTTTAACATTAACCTTCATTATTTGTGGGGTCCGCTGTCCATTCATCTTTATTTTTTTTACAATTTTAATTGTATTTACATAATTTAAATAATTATTATTTAAAATAATTAATAATATTATTTTAAATATATTATTTACGTAAAAATAAAATATATTTATTTAAACGTAAAATAAATAATAATATTAACAATTTTATTTAAAATTAAAATATTATTATAAATTTGAAATGAAGTAGTACAACATATAAAAAATTACACTTGTATAAACTTAAAATACAATACTTCTCGGTTATTTTCATCCATTTCGGAGGAAAATAAGAGAAGAATTTTAGAGGAATTTAGGTGTTAAAGATTGAAATAAGGTGATGAGTATTTATAGATGAAATTTTATATTTTTTAAAAAAACTATCCGTTGAATTTTGAAATAGTTGTTGAAAAATTAAAATGATCCGTTGTATTGATTAATATTCATTGCGTTGAAAAATTAAAAACTAAGAATTTTTTCTTAAAACTATTAGTTAAAAAAATATTAAAAAATAATCCATTGATTACTATTTAAATGATTTTTTAAAATTTTTTTAATAGAATATATATAAAATTTATGGTGGGTCACAAACTTGAATGTTTGTGATGGGCCACACAGAAATTAAAAATGGTAAAATATACATTGAACACGTTTAATTCATTGAACGCGTTCAATATTTGTGTGAATCTCATATATATTATAACTATTCTTACATTGATTTTAATGTTCATAGAATGTTATAACACTTGAATAATACTCCAATGCAATTATTCTAAGTGTGAAATCAAAAATTAAAAATTTTACATAGAATTTCTCTAGAAATATTTATTTATGAAATAATCAAATTTAATGAATTATAGAGATTTTTATATTATTTTATTTTAAAATTTTTAATGAGTTAATTCATCTAATTTGTAACCCACTTTGAGTTAGGTTTGATTGGAGATGATCACATCATATCATAATGGTTGATAAACTATGATACAATGGATGATATATTTTCATATTGATCGTAAGATTTTATTTTATTATTCTAAAATAATTTTTTTTTTTTTTTTTGAGCTCTAGAGATATTGTGCAATGGTTAAATCTTCAAATAATTAATCTAGAGTTCAAAATTCAATTATGAAAATTAGTCGATATGGAAAATTTAAGACGGAGAGTGTCCCACGTCTCATGCCGTGAGGAACACTTTGGGATGAAGTCAAGTCTTTTGCAGACTTAAGTCATTTTCACTTAAGTCAAAGTTAGTGATTGAATTGAGTATTCTTTTTCTAACCTTACAAAATGTTCTTGCCATCCAAATGTCTGCTGTGACTCTTTTTCTAATCAATAGCATGTGAACGAGAAGCGCTAGGATAATTTTGAAAAGTAAAAGCACTCCCTTATTAGAACTAGAAAGAAGGGGCACACTTAGTCCACAAGTTCTGACCCCACTTTCTACATAGATCTCTCTATATGTGTCCACCCTCTTCTTCAATCCAATTCGCATCACAACCAAATCAAAATCCTCTCCAAATGAAGATACACTACTACTTTTATCTAAACTCTGGCTGCTTTCCGCGGCTGCTTTTTTGGTTGCTAGTACTCTTCCTCTTCTTTGTTCCAACCCCATCCAAGTCGTCTGTGTTGCCACCGCCGATCGCATACCCAGTGACTAGGTTTTACCGAGGAAGGGTGACTTGCATACCTCCCGGCTATAATTGTGTAGTGCGGCCTCCAGTGCATAGCCCACCAACGCCGCCGCCTTGCAAATATCCCCCTCAATGTTAAGGGAGGCTGCCGCGAGTCTCCTACCCCAACAAGGGTCGCGTGCATTAGATCGTACGGGCTATACTGACATAGTCATTAGATCATCCGTAACTAATTATATGAATCTCATTCTCCTCGATCATAATATATGATCAAGGTTATGGTTGTGCATGATTATTACTTGTTTAGCTACTGTAAGGAATGATTAATGCAGGTGAAAGATGATTAGATGATGGATTGTGTTTATACACATAGATGTTTAAGTGCAACTGGCTAAGTGTACTCGGTATGGTGATAAATAATAACATAAATAATCATATCGGATCCTTTAATGGCTTGTGTATTCTTTTAGTAGTTACTTGTTAAATATATAATTACAAAAATTAAATAAAAAATAAATTAGAATAGATGAAGATATTCAGAGTGCAGGCATCAACTTCTTAGGATCTGATTTTCGCAAGGAATGGACGGAAAAGGGAAAGAAATTAAGAAGGGTGTATTCAATCAAGAGATTGAGTGATTTTTATTGATTGATTTTTATGGAGTTGATAGATTTTTATTGACTTTTATAGAATTTCATATAGTTATGAAAATAATTTGATGGAGTTCTATATACTTTTTTTATAAGACTTTTACAAACATCTATAAATTTTATGAAAACTTGTAGATTTAAGGGGGTGTATTCAATCTTGGAAAAACGTATGTGGTCATGGTCTCATACGATATTTATTTTCGAACAAAACCTAAAATATCTAATTAAATTTATTTTTTTATAAAAGAATAAATAGCATACTTGTCCATAATTTTTTTTTCTTCAACTTTTTATACTTTTATCTTGTTTTTGCTAAAAACAAAAAAAAAAAGATAATGTCTCAATTTATATTTTTTTTAAAAAATTAAGAATATAATTTTAAATCTAATAATATTATAATAATTTTAAATATTTTTATTTACAAATTTGATCTAAATTATAATGAAATGTTGGTCAACCCTTTAATTTAGTCAAATTTTAAATAAAGTGTTGAATTAATAAATTTGATTAGTAATAAAATTAATAATATTATTATTATTTGATTAGTAACAATATTATTAAAATAAATAAATATAAATATATAAAATTTATTTAGGAATTTTTAATATTTAAATAAATTTTATAGATTATTTTTAGGGTCTAATTTCATTAGACTTTATTAAATTATCTATTAATTAAGTTGAGAATTAATTTGATTTTTAGGGTCTATTTTATATTAAAACCTAATGTTTAAAGTTTCTCTTTCCTGTAAGCACAGCGCTACCATCCAAATCGACTTTGACTTCGACTTGCTCACAAGTAGCCAACGGAAGCATCACCAACCGTCTCAAACAATTTTTCTATTTATTTTCCTCCTTTCCGACGCACCGCAAGCTTCAACTGATGACACTCCTCATTGTTTCCCATCACGAGCAACCAGAGAAAATTCTTCGCCTGTAGCTTGCCGCCGTGAGCTACCATCGAAGAAAAGGCTGCAAGCGGCTACCGTTCCGTTTCGACAGTTTCGATCCATTATTTTGCTATTATAACGTTGAAGAATGATGTTTCAGAGGACTCTCAGCTTTACATGAAATGCATGTTGAGATGTTGATGCAAGCCGCCGACAGGTTGAACAAGGACACGACCTTTTAGATCAAAGAAATAATCAAAATTGAGGAGTAGGAAGATAAATGACTTATTCGTAAAAAATTAAAGTTGATAGAAATCTCAAGAGTGGGGAGAAGACTTTTTATTTTATTTTTAAAGTTGTATCAAGTGTTTTGGAGAGCTCTTATTGGTTAAAATTTATATCCAAGAAATTCTAAAAGAATCCATGAAAATCTATTGAAACTTTGGGTACCAAATGATTTTCAAAGAGTTTTAAAAAGTCAGGTTTGAATACCGCATGACATTTTAAAACTCTATAAAAATCTAATTTTAATCTCATTAGATTTCTATAAAGTTTATAAAAGTCTAGATTGAATACACCTAGATTTTTAAAATCCATAAAAATCATTCAAAGTAATTAAAAAATTTACCATTGAATACACCCCCTAAGACCTAAACAGAAAGGAGGAGGAAAAAAGAGGTCAGATTGTAGAGGAGCAATCTTGTAGCAAAATTGTGGTTGTGATTCAGGGCTAGGCAAGAGCTCGTGGCCGCGATTGGCAACCAAGCCATGAATCACGGCCAAAACGTGATTGATTTACGATAACACAACTAGACTATCCGGTCGACCGGGGTCATTGCGACCACAATTCTTTTCTAGGCTAGAATTCACGGTCATGATCTACAATCTTGCAGCTACGAGCTCATGACTGCAATTCGCAACTATAACTCATGACGAAGCTGCAGGAGGGCGTGACTCACATAGGCCTCATAAATTATTGTTTGGGAGTCTTGTTTGGGAATTCATTGGAAACTTAAGAGAGGTTTTTCTCTAACTTATATTCAAGAAACATTTTTACTTTTCAAAATGTCGTAGCTATCGATCCAAATGCTTGTTGATGTGGTAGAAACCTACCCCGCATCGTAGAGCAATGATGTCAAAGCTTTCTCCTTGTGATGTAGTTAACTCTGTGAAGAATAACACACATCTAGAAAGTACCTCGGATTGATTTTAACGTAATCAACTAAGTTGGGTCCTATCTGCTTTTGATGTCTTATGTCTAAGTGTGCAAGAGCTTAGAAACACAAGAAGTCGAGTGAAAAACACAGCTGATGAGAAGGATAGCACAGGAAACGAGTCGATGGACTTGATGTATCCGAAGGACGAGAAGCTGCAGAAGAATATACCGGTGGAGCGAGAAAGATGCGCAAAGCAGTCCGAGGGACAAGAAGCTAGAGAGGAAGTCTGCTCAAAGAGAAGATCGGAGTTGGGTTCGGGTGAACTCAACTCCAGACAGTCGAAAGTATCATCCACAGGAGCAAAAGCCAGAAAAGTTCAACTCGAAGGTTAACCTTGGAATGAAGGGTTATGCCTTGAAGACCCAAGGCACCTCGGTGAACTGGAGGCGCCTCAGGTGATATGGTTTGCCTCTGCCGCAGAAAGGTGTAGAGGCACCTCAGCTGAAAAGGCGAGGAGGCGCCTCAGTTGAACTGAGGCACCTCTGAGCAAAACTCAACCAAAGTAATGGCTACTCACTAGAGACACCTCAGTTGAACTGAGGCACCTCCACGCAAAACTCAACCAAAGTAATGGCTACTCATTGGAGGCGCCTCAGATGGAACAGAGGCGGCTCCATGCATTCAGAGCCATTGGACAGATCATGTATGATCAGATAAGTTTTGTTGATCTGGAGACGCCTCGAGCTCAACTGAGGTGCCTCAAGTACCACATCAACCAACAATAAAAAATGTTCTAAGCACTATAAAAAGAGGGGATGTCCTCTAACTCAGACACAACACTGGTATTCAATTTCCAAGTCCGTTTTACTATTTTATGAACTATAAACTGTTGTATGAGTCTTCTTCGCCTCCAACCTTGTCGAAGAAAGAGATTCTTGTTAGTACTTTACTTCTACCTTGGATTAGTTGTAGGATTGAGGCATTTGGGTGGGGGGAAGGGTTGAATCACGTGTATTTTAAAAATATTTGTCTTTTTTTAAACTAAAAAGAAGGTGAATGTGCGGCGAAATTAGAAGTAATAATGAATGCACAAAAAAAAAAAAATAAACACAAGTGGTTTACTTGGTTCGGAGTCTTTATTGACTTTTACTCCAAGACCAACGATCCCTCAAATTATATTGATGGACAATCGACTAAAAAACTCTTCTAAAATTGCCAAAAGAGTGAATCGAGTACAAAAATAAAGAACAGTGTAACAACCTACGCCGTCTTTTGAATAATAACAATGTAAATGACTAATTAAAATTTAGCAACACTGGATTGTTGAAGTTTAGAGCTCGTGTGTTGATGTCGATTTTGTTGGTTGCTACTTGGAATATCGTACTGGTTCCCCTGTACAAAAATTTTGTACAAGTCTCGAACCTTCCCTAATAACCTATTGTGTTCTTTAGAAATTAAATTTGGAATCGCAAACAGAACTTAACATTATTGATTCCAAATTCAACTTATCTATTCTTAGAGGTTTAGACTTGGATCGCAAACGATGCTTAACATTATTAATCCAAATCCACCCATGTTACAAATTTGATTAAATATTTATTTCCAAGATCGGCTTCCAGGTTAAACATGACGAAGCACTGGGCCTTCTTGGTTATGGGAGCATCCACCAAAACCTTCTTCTTCCTACCAAGTTTCAACTACCAACAATCTCCTAGAGATGAAGAACTTCGACCACCAACCAAGCTCCAAGGAATGCTTAGAAACAATGTCTCCTATCTCTCCTTCTTCCTCTAACAAGATCCGACCACCTTGAACTCCTTGAGATGAGATGCCGCCGACGACCAAGGAAGAAGAATAGGAGGAAGAAGAGGGCCGACCACCACCAAGGAAGAGATGAGAGGAATAATAGATGTGTTGTCTCATGAGGCACCTCTACCCTCTCTTTTATATTCCTTGGTCTTAGCAAATAAGGAAAGTTTTAAACATAATTAAAACTTCCTTATATTCCTTGCCAATGTCTAAGAAGGAAAATTTAATTAAAAACTTTCTTATGAACCTTTAATGGTCGACCCCTACCTTGTCCTCCAAACAAGGAAAGTTTTAAAAATTAAAACTTCCTTAATTGTTTCCGGTAAGAAATTTTAATTAAAACATTTCTTTCTTTAAATTCCTTCGTGGTTGGTTATAAAAGGAAAATTTTATAAATTAAAATCTCTCTTTTAAAATATGTGGATGGTTACAAAAGGAAAGTTTTATAAAAATTAAAATCTTCCTTTAAACTACAAATAAGGAAAGATATCAAACATTTCTCTTAATCCTTCATAGAAAGCTATAAAAGGAAAGATTTATAATTTTAAAACTATGACTTCCACATAAGGAAGGATTTAAAATTTATTAAAAAATGAAAATCTTCCTTTTAACTACAAATAAGGAAAGATATCAAACCTTTCTCCTAATCCTTTGTAGAAAGCTATAAAAGGAAAGATTTATAATTTTAAAACTCTCTTTCAATGTGAATGTGGCTGGCCACCATTGCTTGGGCTCCAATCTAGGGATGGCCACAACTTGGACCCATCTAACCTTGGTTTGGCCAGCCCTAGCTTGGGCTTCCAAGCTTGGCTTGGCCGGCTACCTTAAGGCGGGTAAGAAGTTAGGTTTGGTGGATATAAGACTTTATAAATAAGAGGCTACAATAAGGACCGAGAGGAGGAATTAGTTTTGGTCTCCTGATGAGCTTGAGCTTCCCGTGTTCACCCCGAACACTCAACTCAAGTTCATCAATAATATCTCATTCCACTAAAGAGTTATTATTGCACTACCACACCAATCCCATATTACTATATGGGCTCCTTCTTATCATGAGTGTGTTAGTCTCCCTGTGTTTAAGATATAGAATGTCCACTAATTAAATGAGTTATTGACAACTCACTCAATTAATATCTAGCTCCAAGAGTAATACCACTCAACTTCATTGTCATGCCAAACTAGGTCCACCTGCAGGGTTTACATGACAATCCTTATGAGCTTCTCAAGGGGACATCATCAACCTAAATTACTAGGATACAGTTTCATTCTATAATCAACGATACACCATATAAATAATATCATTTCCCAACTTATCGTGCCTATTAATTTAACGAGGTAAATCATACCCTTTGATAAATTAAAGAAATAAATATTAAGTATATGTGCTTGTTATTATATCATGATTAAGAGTGCACACTTCCATAATAATAGAGGTATTGTTCTTTTATATAGTCAGTATAAAAAGAAACTACCTCAAATGGTCCTGCTCAATACACTCAGAGTGTACTAGTATAATTTTATAGTTAAGATAAACTAATACCAAATTACACTACAACTATTCTAATAGTTTGTTCCCATCCATCTTAGTCGTGAGCTACTATTTATAATTTATAAGGAACTGATAACATAATTTTCTGTGTATGACACCACACATCATGTTATCTACAATATAAATTAATTGAACAACTACACTTAGCATATAAATGTAAACATTCGACCAATGCGATTCTTATTTCTAAATAAATGTGTATACAAAAAGCTTGGCTTTTAGTATACATTCCAACAGGTCTGCCGGTAGTGGATAGATGTCTTAGAGCAATAACGCAGCAATAGTACGATGTGTTTGTGTTAACATAGCGGTGCTGGCAAGAGGGGGGGGTGAATTGCCTATATAACAAAAATTAAACTTTTCTGATCTTCCAACTTGGATTAGTAGCACAATTACAATAAAAGAAATTGAACAAATAAAAATAAAAGAGACTAAGAAATTACTTGGTTACAACCTAGGTGGTTGTTAATCCAATGTAAATGAAAGCACTAAAAAAGTCTCCTTTGTTGAAGGCGGAGAAGCCTCTTATACTCTTTGAACACTAAGAAATAAGCTAGGAAATGAATACAGGAGTTGTTGATTATTTCCTAGGTCCAGGGGTCTTTTTATAGCCCCTGGAAAACTCTATCCGCAGCTTGAAAACGCCTCCAATGAGGTCCAAAGCGCTTTCTATCAGATAAGTTTTATTCGTTGTTAATAAAACTCTATCTGCAACTAACGACTATCGGAAGACACCTTTAAATGCTGGAAGGCGTCTTCATACTGTTCATCGAAGGCGCCTTCCAGCCATGGAAGGCGCTTTCCACAGGACAACTCAGCTCAACACTGATTCTTCGGCGAACTGGAGTTAAGCTCACCCAAACCCAACCCTGACCATCTCTTCAAGCAGCCTTCCTCACCAGCTTCTCATCCGTTGGACCACCGCGTGTGTTCTTCTCATCCGCCGGCGTACTTTTTCGCAGCATCTAATCCTTCGGATGCACCAATCCTGTTGACTCTCTTCCCGTGTCATCCTTCTTGCTAGCTACGTATTCTGCTCAACTTCTTGTGTGCCTAAACTCCTGCACACTTAAAAATAAGGATAAAACACAACAGGACCTAACTGAACTTAGCTGACTACATCAAAACTACCTCGGGTACTAACAATCTCCTCCTTTTTGATGTGCATCAACCCAAGTTCAAGTTAGGGTTAAAAATGTAATAATATAGTAAACCAATGAATTAAACAAGTTAATTGAAAAAATAAATACAAGGATAAAAATTCTAGGAATTAAGCGAGTTAAAAAAATTGCAAACTTAGTAAACAACAAAAGAATGTCCTTACTCCCCCTTAGCTTATACTTATTTCCCCCCTTTGATCACATAAAAAAAAATAATATAAACCTATTTCTAGGGGTATATAACAAGAATTTTCAATAAGTTGATATTTTTCAAAAATAATTGTCATACTAGTTTTCTAAGTTTTTAAATTTCTATTTACTTTGATTTTTTAATTTAAAAATATGATCTTCGCAAAGTAATTCGTAATAATTTTGATAATATTCATAAAATTTTATAAAAAAAAATGGTAAGGATAGAAAATATCATATTTCATCACAGAAGAGAAACCTTTTTCATAAATAAATCTAAAATTATTGTTAATTTTTAATATACCATTTTCGTTAATAAATTCATACAAAATAACTTAAACAGTAAAAAAAATTCAAATATTTTTCTTTTAGCAGATAATATTATATTTTATCACAGCAAAATAGAATTTTCAATCTGTAAAATAACATTAATTTCAAAGTATGTTTTCGTTAATAATTTTATATGAAAAAATTACTCAATAGTCAAAATTTTTTATAAAAAAATTTTCTGTTTGTAGATTAAATCATCAAATAGAAAAAATTTTAATTCGAAATATGAAAAAAAATAAATATATATTTTTCTAATTGAGATAATTTCTAAAATGAAATTTAATCTAAAAAAGATTTTAGAACCCTATATAGGCTCCTACCTACTAGATTTATTAAAAAATTTAGTGGTACATAATTTCTAGAGATTTTTCTTATCTGTCCCTGGTGATTTCTAATGTATCAGTTGGTTCTACCATAATTTCTAAATTTTGATTTTTGACAACTATTCAAACATACATAGTCATTTTCTAGTTTTTCTATTTGTGTTTCCAATTTATCATTTTCTATTCTTAGATTATCATACATTATTATGGGGCATGAATTAGCTAAGGTTAGTTTTATCTTATCATTTTCTCTTTTTAGTTTTACTAAATACTTAGAGAGTAACTTAATAAATTGAAATGACTTTTCAGGAGGTAAGACACATACCTTACTTATCTCATGTTCTGATGCTCCCCCTTCATTGCAGTTTTTTTTTTTCTGAAGATCCTCCCCTTCATTAATGTTCATCTCTGAATTGCTTTCAACTTCTTCTTGGTGGTCAGCTGGTAGGGCTAGTCTAGTGCAGACCTCAATCTCGGACTCAGAGGACGAAGATTCATCTCATGTTGCCTTTAAATTCTTGAGCTTTGATCTTGTTGGTTTTTTCCCCTTCTCTTTCTCCTTTTTTAGTTTGGAGTAGTCGTCTTTAATGTGCCCTTCTTCTTGGCAATTGTAGCATCAAATTTTCTTTTTTCCTCCAAAAGTTCTTTTTCGTTTGCGACTTGAATTTATTAGATTTAATAAATCTATTAAATTTTCTTACCAATAATACTGCTTCATCTGCGTTGATGGATGCTCTGAAGCCTGAATCTGGTATGCCCTTCTGGGCTTGCAGTGCTAGGTTTTGACTTGGTCCTTTTCTTTGTCTTACACACTAAGAGTCGTGTAATGCGAAAGTGTAAAAAAAATTTCTAATGTACTTACCTCGAGATCTTTGGAGATATAGTAGGAGTCTACTATAGATGTTCATTCTGGTGTACTTGGGAACACATTTAAAGCATACCTTTGCGCATCTCGATTAGTTATCATTTTTCGGAGGTTTGTTAGTCCGATGATTAACTCCTTGATTCTTCCATATAGATTAGCAACTGATTCGCCTTCTACCATCCGAAGGTTGCTGATTTGGTTCCGGAGCAGGTCTCGTCTCATGAGCTTTGCTTCGGGCATTCTTTCGTGTAGCTCCAGGAATTTCTCCCAAAGATCTTTTGCTGATTTGTAGGCGCTGATTTTGCTGACTTCCTGCCGAGGTACCACGCTCAGCAGATGGAATTCGGCTCGCCCGTTAGCTATGAAGTCCGCTTGTTGTTTCTTTGTCTATGAATACTCCTCTTTCTCAGCTCCTTATTAGTCCGTGAGGGCTATAAAACCATATGTCATAATTAAGAGAATTTCAAAATTCGTTTTAAAAATTACTTTCATCCGACGTTTCCATTGCGAGAAGTCTCCCTCAAACTTCGGTGGATAAATGCTCGGTCCGGCCATCATCTTTCTACTTTAATCGGCGGTTAATCCTTCTAAAGTGGTTGAACTCTAATACCACTTGTTGACGTAGCGGTGTCGGCAAGAGGGGGTGAATTGCATATATAACAAAAATTAACCTTTCCCGATCTTCCAACTTGGATTAGTAGCACAATTATAATAAAAGAAATTGAACAACTAAAAATAAAAGAGACTAAGAAATTACTTGGTTACAACTTAGGTAGTTGTTAATCCAAGGTAAATGAAAGCACTAAAAAAGTCTCCTTCATTGAAGGTGGAGAAGTCTCTTACACTCTTTGAATGCTCAGAAATAAGTTAGGAAATGAATACAGGAGTTGTTGATTATTTCCAAGGTACAGGGGTCATTTTATAGCCCCTGAAAAACTATATCCGTAGTTTGAAGGTACCTCCAACGAGGTCGAAAAAGCCTTCCATCGGATAAATTTTATCCATTGTGGATAAAACTCTATCCGCGGCTAACGACTATCGGAAGGCACCTTCATACTGTTAGGATCGGTGTGGGTGACAAGAGGGGTGAATTGCCTACACAATAATAATAAACAAACCTTTCTCGATCTTCTGAAATAATAATATACTTGTATAAAAAGAATTGATAAACTGAAAAGAAAGAGGCTACCGAGTTTTTACTTGGTTACAACTGGTAAGGTTGTTAATCCAAGACTCTAAAGCACTACTCAAATTCTCCTTTCGTCATAGGCGAAGAAGCCTCTTACAAGCGTTGAAAGCACACAAAATCATAGAACACTTAAAAAAAACTTACATACAAGTTGTTCTAGACTACTAGGATTAGGGCTATATTTATAGTCATGTTCGGGGTGCCTAGAAGGGTTCTAAGCGCCTAAAAGGGGATAAAATTTTATCCCCATCGCGACGACTCGTGCCACGTCAAGTTTGGATAAAGTCCTGATCCAAGCGCCTGGACCAAGAAAGTCAACATCCTGTTGATTGTGCTCCCAGTCTTCCACTTCGGTTCCGCTTGCCTTGGTCCGGGTCTTTCACTCTCGTTTCGCTCGCTTGGGTGATTTCAGCCATCCGGAATAAGGCTCACCGGAACCCAACTTCGGACCTTCGAGCAATCTTCCGCTCCGACTTCTGGTCCCTCAGAAACGCCGCGTGCCTACTTCTCATCCGCCTGTATACTCTTCCGTAGCACCTCGTCCCTCAGACGCATCGAGCCCGTCGGCTCTCTTCCGTGTCGTCCTTCTTACTAGCTACGCCTTTCGCTCGACTTCCTATACTCCTAAGTTCCTGCATACTTAAACACAGGAGTTAAATACCAATAGAACTCAACCTGACTTGGTTGATCACATTAAAACTACCTTGGGATATTAATAATCTCCCCCTTTTTGATGTGAGTAAACCCAAGTGAAGTTAGGGTAAACCTAAAAAATAACAATTATATTTTTTTTAAAAAAAATATTGCAAGTAAAAAAAATAAAAATATGTATTAACTACCCTCTCCCTAGACTTAATCTTCACTACTCTCTCTTTTGATCACATTAAAAAAATGAAGTACTTGTAAAATGACTTTGGAAAGGTAAATATAGAGTCTAAGGGAAAAAAATGAAAGGTTAAGCTTCAAAAACTCTAGTTTTATTAACAAGTTTTAATAAAAACTTTAAATGTTAAAAAGATTTAATAAGGGTAAAAATTTGAATTTTAGAAAAAAAAAAAATCACACAAAACAAACTTGTATTTTAATAACTAATTCATAGAAAATTTTTTAACATAAATTTTGATAAACAATGTAAAGCATTAGTTAAATGCTTCATAGTAAGTAAATTAAATATTCAATTCAGTAATTGACTTTCAAGTCGTGGCGAGACACTAGGTTTTCTTGGTTATTGGAGCATCAACCACTTCTAAACAAAGCCTCTTAAAGAATTTAAATATTTAATTTTCTTTCTGAAAGCCCTAGGTCTAACAGGTCATACATCAAAATATAATTTTAATTTAAGCATGATTTTGTAACTCAAAACAAATTCTTTCCTACCGAATTTATCAAAAACATTCTAGGAACGTATTTTTGTGATATTTTTCTAATTTAGCCCTTATGATATTTAAGATACCAATTTAGGTTTCTATAATTTTTCCAAGTATTTTGATTATCATATGCAAAGTTTCTTGATTTTTCAATTTGGTTCTTTAATTTTTTATTTTCATCTTTTAATTTATCATATATTTCTAGGGGACATGTTTTTGCTAGGATTGTTCTTAATTCCAAAACTTCCTTTTTCAAATTAATACTTTTCATTTTAGGTTTATATAGGGATCTCGTCATGGATTTAATACTTAAATATAACCGGTTAAAGGGTAGTAAACATACCTCACTTATCAGATCTGTTTTGAAGTTTGTTTCTTCCTCCTCACTTCTACTTTCCTCTGAGGAGTCTCCCCCTTCATCTATGCTCTCGTCCTGGTGGTTTGCCATCAATGCAACTCTAGTGTACTCCTCCAGATCTGACTCTGATGATGACTCGTCTCACGTTGTTTTCAGGGTTTTGTGCTTTGTTGCGATTGGTCCCTTTTTGTTTTCCTTCTTCAGCTTTAGGTAGTCATCTTTAATGTGCCCCTCTTTATTGATGTGATAGCATCTTACCTTCCTTGCTCTTCTTTTCTTTGCCTGCATTTGATTAAACTTATTAGTTTTAAAAATTTTCTTGAATTTCCTTACCATGTATGTTGTTTCATTATCGTCTAAGGACTTGCAGACGTATGATTCATCCCTCTTGGCTTTTAGATCAATGTTATTTTATTTTTCTATTTCTTGAGAATATATACAGCGAGACTCGTGAAGTTCGAAAGTTGAAAATAGGCTTTCAAGAGTACATGCCTCAAGGTCCTTAGAGATGTAGTAAGTATCTACTAAGGCTGACCATTCTTGAGTTCTCGAAAAGGAGTTAAGTGCGTACCTTAAGGAGTCACGATTTGTTACCTTTTCTCTGAGGTTGTTGAGCTGGGTGATCGGGTCTTTGATTCTTGCATGGAGTTGGGCTACCTTCTCTCCCTTTTTCATCTGGAGGTTCGTCAATTGGCTTCAGAGGATATCTCGCTTACCAAGTTTGGATTCCGAGGTACCTTCGTGAAGCTCCAGGAATTTCTCCTAGAGATCTTTGGCAAAGTTGTAGCTTCCGATCCGGCTTACCTCCTGGGGTGGAAGAACGCTGAGTAGATGGAACTCTGCTTTTCCATTAGCCACGAAGTCGGCTTGCTCTTTCTTCATCCATGTGTATTCTTCTTTCTCGGCTCTGTCTGATCCGTAGGTGCTACAAAACCGTATTTTATACTTAAGAGAATTTTGAAATCAGTTTTGAAAAATACCTCCATGCGCTTCTTCCAAGTTGCGAAGTCTCCCTCCAATTTCGACGGGTAGATGCTAGATCCGACAATTTCTTTTGCTTCGAATGACGGTTAGTCCTTCTGAAGCGGGCTTGGCTCTGATACCAATTGTTAGGATCAGTATGGCCGACAAGAGGGGGTAAATTGCCTACACAATAATAACAAACAAACCTTTCTTGATCTTTTGAAATAATTATATACTTGTATAAAAAAAATTGATAAACCAAAAAGAAAGAGATTACCGATTTTTTACTTGGTTACAACTGTAAAGGTTGTTAATCCAAGACTCTGAAGCACTACTCAAATTCTCCTTTCGTCATAGATAGAGAAGCCTCTTACAAGCATTGGAAGCGCACAAAGTTATAGAACACTTAAAAAACTCATATACAAGTTGTTCTAGACTACTAGGATCAAGGCTATATTTATAGCCCTGTTCGGGGTGCTTGGAAGGGTTCCAGACGCCTGGAGGGGGATAAAATTTTATCCCCGTCACGACGGCTTGCAACACGTCAAGTTTGGATAAAAGTCCTAGTCCGAATGCTCGGACCAAGAAACTCAACATCCTGTTGACCTTTGGTCTCGGTCTTCCGCTCCGGTTCTGCTCGCCTTGGTCCGGGTCTTCCACTCCGATTCCGCTTGCATGAGTGATTTTGGCCATCTGGAATAAGACTCACCCGAACCCAACTTCTGACCTTCGAGCAATCTTCCGCTCCGACTTCTTGTCCCTCAGAAATGTCATGCGTCTCCTTCTCGTTCGCCCGCGTACTCTTCTATAGTACCTAGTCCCTCAGACGCACCAAGCCCATCGACTCTCTTCCATGTCGTCCTTCTCGCTAGCTGCGTCTTTCGATCGACTTCCTGTGCTCCTAAGTTCCTGCACACTTAGACACATAGGTTAAATACCAATAGGACCTAACTTGACTTGGTTAATCACATCAAAACTATCTTGGGATACTAACACATACTATTCATCAAAGGCACCTTCCAGCCATGGAAGGTGCCTTCCATCAGGCAACTCAGCTCAACACTGATCTCTTCGCGTAGTTCTTCGCATAGATAATTCTGTGGCTAACTGGAGTTGAGCTTACCCAAACCCAACTCTGACCTTCTTCTCGAGCAGTCTTCCTCCCCAACTTCTTGTCCCTTAAACCATCACACACATCCTTTTCGTTCGCCAGTGTACTTTTTCGCAGCATCTTGTCCTTCGGATGCACTGAGCCCGTCGACTCCCTTCCCGTGTCATCATTCTCGCTAGCTACACACTTAGACACGAGGATCAAACACAATAGGATCTAACTAAACTTAGTTGACTACATCAAAACTATCCTGAGGTACTAATAGTTTGAAGAAGCAGAAGAGTCGTAGTAGCTCGGAAATGAGTTGTGTATTCAATGTTGGTCGAACAACTCTTTTATAGAGAGTTAAGGGCACCTCCAGCCTTGTCTAAGGTGCCTTCAGTAGAAAAAATTATCCCTTAAGCTTCAGCCGTGATAAGTCACACAAACTGCAACTTCTATCCACTCAAGGGCACCTTACATGAGCTTTGAGGCACCTCTGTGCAACTCCAAGACACCTCCCCGCCGCAAGAACTTTATCCTCAAAGTTAATCCGTGCGAGGGCACTTTTGCTAGATCCAGGGCGCCTTCGCGCCACTCTGAGTCACCTCCCCAGAGTTCAGAGGCGCCTTAGACACTGTTCAGCCAATAGTACTTTTGTATTTTCACCCCTATAAAAAGTGTTAGTCCAAGTAACAAACTATACCTTGCAAAATAGAGTTAGCACAATAAAATATAAGGGATTATTAAATAGATCATGTTGTTAGGATATATACTAAAAGCCTAATTTTTTGTATGAACATTTATTTTGAAATAAGAATCACATTGGTCAAATATCTATATTTATGTTAAATGTAGTTGTTGTTGGTTAGTCCTAGGAAAACGTACCGGTTCTACTATAAAAAACTTTTTTGTACAAGTGTCAAACCTTTCCTTAAATAACCTATTGTGTTCTTTAAAAGTTAAATTAGGAATCGCAGATGGAACTTAATATCATTGATTCTAAATTTAACTTATCTGTTCTTAATGGTTTAGATTTGAATCGTAGCAGAACTTAACACTATTGATTCAAATCTACCTAAATTATTAATTCCATAAATATTAATTTCTAAAATTGGCTTCCAGGACTGCATGGCGAGGCACATGGCCTTCTTGGATATGGGAGCAACCACCACCGCCTAGGCAAAGCCTTTTAAGGAAAGCTAATATTTATTTCCTTAAATAACTCTAGGTTAACCAAAAGGAACAATCGAAACACAAGTTCGAAAAAGAAGAAAACATAAACTCGAAAAACTATTTCGAAAAACTAGATCTAATTGCCTCTTGTATTTAGAATTCTTACAAAGAGAAAAATTAGCATGATGCAGAAAATAATTGTTAATTATACCTTCTCTTTGTATGCTAATGACCTCGAGATCTTCTGCCGTATTCCTCGCCTCGCCTTGGACATCGTGTGGGCGACGATCCTCCAAGATGAACACCACCCAAAAGATAACTTCTCCTCCTTGCAATATTCGGCCACCACCACCTCAATAGAAAAGAGAGCAAAGGGAGAGAAGAGAAGGGAGAGGGCCGGCCACCAAGAGATCTCCAAGCACAAGAATAAGAGTTGTGTCTCATGAAGCCCCCTTACCCCTTCTTTTATATTACTTGCCCAAGGCAAATAAGGAAAGATTTTTATAATTTTCCTTTTCCCTTTTTATTTTCCTTTTCTTTCCTCTTGATTGAATTAATCACCAAATCAATAGTTGTGATCAATCCTATTTGGTTTAGGATTTGTATTTGGCCAACCCCTTGCTTGGGCACCAAGCAAGGTGGCCGGCCACCTCATTAAGAGAAAAAGGAATTATATTTTTAATAAAATTTTACAAGAAAAATTCTTATAAAATTTTACAAGCTCTCTTTCCTAAAGTAGGAGTTAAAAAAAGGAAAGTTTCTAAAAATTAAAACCATGTTTTAAATTTAAAAACTTTCTTATAAAATTTCCTTTTTTTAACATTGTGATAGAAAATTTAAATTTTAAAACTTCTTTTCCTTTTTTCTTAAACCATGAGGATGGTTAAAAAAAAAAAGTTTTAAAATCTTTTAAACTCTCTATTTAAACATGTGGCCTAATTCAAATAAGGAAAGTTTTAAAAATTAAAATCTCTCTTTTAAAACTTATAGTTTTCTACAAAGAGAATATTTTAAAAATTCAAAACAAACCTCCCCTTTTGAATTATTGTGGTCGGCCCCTATAAGCTTGGTCACCAAGCTATAGGGTCGACCCCTATAAGAGGATGTGGCCGGCCATTGCTTGGTCACCAAGCAATGGTCCGACCCCTTTCTTGGACACCAAGAAGAGCCTTACATTTAGATGGACTTGAGGCTATAATGACGCTACGACAGGGACCTAGAGGAGAAATTGGTTTTGGCCTTCCGATGAGCTTGAGTATCCCGTGTTCGCCCCAAACACACAACTCAAGTACATCGATAACAACTCATTCCACTAAAGAGTTATTACCGCACTACCGCACCAATCCCAAATTACATTATGGGCTCCTTCTTATCATGAGTGTATTAGTCTCCCTGTGTTTAAGATTACGAGTGTCCACTAATTAAGTAAATTACTGACAACTCACTTAATTAATATCTAGCTCCAAGAGTAGTACCACTCAACTTTATTGTCATGTCGGACTAGGTCCACCTGCAGGGTTTAACATGACAATCCTTATGAGTTCCTCTTGGGGACATTCTCAACCTAGATAACTACGACACAGATTCCTTCTATAATCAACAACACACACTATAAGTAATATCATTTCCCAACTTATCGGGCATATTAATTTATCGAGCTAAACCTCACCCTTTGATAAATCAAAGAAATAAATATTAAATATATGTGCTTGTTATTATATTAGGATTAAGAGTACACACTTTCATAATAACTAAGGTTTAGTTCTTTTACTAAGTCAGTACAAAAAGAACTTACCTAAATGATCTTACTCAATACACTTAAAGTATATCAGTGTAATTTATTAGTTAAGATAAACTAATACTTAATTACACTACGACTATACTGATAGTTTGTTCCTTTCTATCTTAGTTGCGAGCAACTGTTTATAATTTATAGAGAACCGACAACATGATCTTCTGAGTGTGACACCACACTCCATGTTGTCTACTATATAAATTAATTGAACAATTACATTTAATAAATAAATGCAGATATTGACCAATGTGATTCTTTTATTTCAACAAATAAATGTTTACAAAAGCTAGGCTTTTAGTATACACTCTAACAATCTCCCACTTATACTAAAAGACTAAGCTGCCATATCTGTTGCCTTACATCTGATTCCCATCCCTTCCACATGTCGATCAAAAGCTTTCGCCGGAAGGGGCTTTGTGAAAGGATCTGCTAGGTTATCTTCTGATGCAATCTTGGCGACGACAACTTCTCCTCGCTTGACGATGTCTCGTATCAGGTGGTACTTGCGCTCTATATGTTTACTTGCCTTATGAGCTCGTGGTTCCTTCGAGTTTGCAACTGCACCGCTATTATCACAATAAATTGTGATGATATTGGGCAAACCAGGAATCACATCTAAATCCATTAGAAAGTTCTTGAGCCATACAGCTTCTTTGGCTGCCTCAGAGGCTGCCACATACTCAGCTTCCATGGTCGAGTCCGAGACGCATTTCTGCTTAACACTCCTCCATGCAATGACTCCACCTCCTAGAGTAAACACAGCCTGACGTAGTCTTACTATTATCCCTATCTGATTGGAAATCCGAATCCGTGTTACCCACAGGGAGCAAATCGTCTGCTTGGTAGACTAGCATATAATCTCTAGTCCTTCTCAAGTACTTTAATATATGCTTTACATGTTGGTTGCTACTCGGAAAACCTAGAGGTTCCACTGTACAAAAATTTGTACAAAGGTCTGAACCTTTTCCTAGCTACCATGTGTTCTTTTAAATTAAATTTTGGATCGCCTGCGGAACTTAGCACGTTTGATCCAAAACTTAATCTATTCATTCTTTTAGGTTTTGACTTGGGTCTCCTGCGGAACTTAACACGTTCGACCCAAATCGCCTTAAGTTATTAATTCCATTAAATATTAATTTCCATAATTGGTTCCCAGTACTGACGTGGCGAGGCACATGGCCTTCTTGGATATGGGAGCAACCACCACCGACTAGACAAAACCTTTTATAGAAATCTAATATTTAATTTCCTAAAATAACTTTAGGTTAACCGAAAAGAACAATCAAATCACAAGGAAAAGAAAAAACAAAAGAACACAACATCGAAAAACATATTCGAAATTCTAGAACGTAAGCCTCTTGTATTTGGTATTATTTCCATAAATAACTAGTATGATGCGGAAAGAAAAATTACTAGTTATATCTTGTAGAAAAATAACCTCTTGATCTTCTACCGTATTCCTCTTCTAACCTCGGACGTTGTGTGGGCAATGATCTTCCGAGATGAGAAACCACCAACCACCTTCTCCTCCTTGCTAGGTTCGGCCACAAAGAAAAAGCTTCACCAAGGAAGAAAATTAAAACACTAACCAAGCTCCAAGAGATGCTAGCTTTCTCTCCTTCTTCTTCTTCTTCTCCGAGTAGTATCCGGCCACCACAAGAGCTCCAATGGAAAAGGGAGATTCGGCCACCACAAGAGGAAGAGAGGGAGAGGATGGCCGGCCACACCAAGGAACAAAAGAGGGAGAGAAAATAATAGAGGTTGTATCTCATGAAGGCACCCTCACCCCTTCTTTTATATTCCTTGGCCTAGGTAAATTAGGAAATTTAATTATAATAAAATTTCCTCAATTTCCTTGACATGATTTAATTGAGAAAAATAAAATAAAATTTCCCAATTAAATCTATATTGGCCGGCCACATCAATGAAGAACAAATTGGACAAGTTTCAATCAACAATTAAAACTTCCTAATTTGTTTCCGGAAATTTTAAAATTAAAATTTCTCTTCAAAAATCTCTTCATGGTTAATAAAAAGAAATTTTCATAATTTTAATTTTACAATATGTGAATAATTTTTAAAGAGAAAATAAAATATCTCACCAATCTACAAATAAGGAAAGATATCTAATCTCTTCCTTTAATCTTTTGTAAATTTTACAAGAGAGATAATTTAATTTAATTCTCTTTAATAAATTATTTCTTCCACATAATAAAAATTAAAATTAAAATTCTTTTTTAATTTATTTTGGCCGACCCCACTAGCTTGGGTTCAAGCTAGGGCCGGCCACCCAATCTTATACCTAGGCCGACCCTAGCTTGGTTCCCAAGCTAGCTTGGCCGGCCCCCTATTGGTGGGTATAGAAGGTGGGTATAGTACTCTATAAATAAGAGGCTACGATAGGGACCGAGAGGAGGAATTGGTTTTGGTCTCCCGATAAAATTAAGCATCCCGTGTTCGCCCCGAACACACAACTTAATTTTATCAATAATAATTCATTCCACTAGAGAACTATTATTGAACTACCGCACCAATCCCAAATTACATTTTTGGGCTCCTTCTTATTATGAGTGTGTTAGTCTCCCTATGTTTAAGATATCGAATGTCCACTAATTAAGTGAGTTACTGACAACTCATTTAATTAATATCTTAGTCCAAGAGTAGTACCACTCAACCTTATCATCATGTCGGACTAAGTCCACCTGCAGGGTTTAACATGACAATCCTTATGAGCTCCTCTTGAGGACATTATCAACCTAGTATCTCTAGGACATAGTTTCCTTCTATAATCAACAACACACACTATAAGTGATACCATTTCCCAACTTATCGGGCTTATTGATTCATCGAACTAAATCTCACCCATTGATAGATTAAAGAAATAAATATCAAATATATGTGCTTGTTATTATATTAGGATTAAGAGCACACACTTCCATAATAACCGAGGTCTTTGTTCCTTTATAAAGTCAGTATAAAAGAAACGACCTCAAATGGTCCTACTCAATACACTCTAAGTGTACTAGTGTAATTATATAGTCAAGATAAACTAATACCTAATTACACTACGACCTTCTAATGGTTTGTTCCTTTCCATTTTGGTCGTGAGCTACTGTTTATAATTTATAAGGTACTGATAACATCATCTTCTGCATGTGACACCACATACTATGTTATCTATAATATAAATTAAATGAACAACTACAAACAAATGTAGATAATCTGACCAAATGTGATTCTTTATTCATAATGAATGTTTACAAAGCTTAGGCTTTCAGTATACACTCCAACAATCTCCCACTTATACTAATGACTAAGCTGCTATATCTTCTACCATACATCTGATTCCCATTCCCTCCACTTGCCGATCGAAAGCTTTCGCCGGAAGGGCCTTAGTGAAAGGATCTGCCAGGTTATCCGCTGATGCAATCTTGGCGATGACAACTTCTCCTCGCTTCACGATATCTCGTATCAGGTGGTACTTGCGCTCTATATGTTTACTTGCCTTATGAGCTCGTGGTTCCTTCGAGTTTGCAACTGCACCGCTATTATCACAATAAATTGTGATGATTTTGGGCAAACCAGGAATCACATCTAAGTCCATTAGAAAGTTCCTGAGTCATACTGCTTCTTTAGCTGCCTCAGAGGCTGCTACATACTCAGCTTCCATGGTTGAGTCCGATACGCATTTCTGCTTAACACTCCTCCATGAAATGGCTCCACCTCCTAAAGTAAACACATAGCCTGATGTAGACTTACTATTGTCCCTATCTGATTGGAAATCTGAATCCGTGTAACCCACAGGGAGTAAATCGTCTGCTTGGTAAACTAGCATATAATCTCTAGTCCTTCTCAGGTACTTTAATATATGCTTTACCGCAGTCCAATGTCCTTGTCCAGGGTTACTCTGATATCTGCTGACCATGCCCACGGCAAAATAAATATCAGGTCTCGTACATAGCATTGCATACATAAGGCTTCCTACAGCCGAAGCATAAGGAACTGCTTTCATGTCTTCTATCTCCTTTGATGTCTTTGGAGACATCTCTTTAGATAGAGCTATTCCATGCCTAAAAGGTAAGAAACCTTTCTTGGAATCTTGCATGCTAAAACGAGCAAGGATTGTATCTGTATATGAAGCTTGGGACAGACACAACATTGTTTTCTTGCGATCCCTTATTACTTTGATCCCAAGAATGTGTGCACACTCTCCTAAGTCCTTCATATCAAATTGTTTGGACAACCATACCCTTACGTCTGATAATACCTTGACATTGTTGTCAATTAACAAAATATCATCTACGTATAGTACAAGAAATACCACCACGTTTCCGTTACACTTCTTATATACACAAGACTCATCCAGACTTTGAATAAATCCATATGACTGGATTACTTCATTAAACCGGATGTTCCAAGATCTTGAAGCTTGCTTTAGTCCATAAATGGACCGATTGAGCTTGCACACTAGATGCTCTTTGCCTTTTTCAATGAACCCTTCTGGTTGCTTCATATGGATGTTCTCTTCAAGACTTCCATTAAGGAAAGCTGTCTTGACATCCATTTGCCAAATCTCATAATCCATATGAGCAGCAATGGATAAGAGTATCCGGATAGACTTAAGCATGACCACCGGTGAAAAGGTCTCCTCATAATCGATTCCCTCTTTCTGAGTGTACCCTTTCACTACAAGCCTAGCTTTGAAGGTTTCTACCTTCCCGTCTATCCCTCTTTTCCTTTTGTAGATCCACTTGCATCCAACGACTTTTACACCATCAGGTGGTTCTACAAGCTCCCAGACTTTATTAGAGTACATAGACTCTATTTCAGAATTCATCGCCTTTTGCCAAGATGCTGCATCTATATCTTGGAGTGCTTCGTCATATGTTCGGGGATCAGGTTCATGTTTACCCGGGATCAAATCCGAAGACTCTCCCAAAAATATGAATCTCTCAGGCTGCCTTACAACCCTCCCACTACGACGAGACACTGTCTGTGGTTGTGTATCACGTGTTGCAGTCTCTTGTGGTACTTCATCTTGTACTGTTGGTACTAAAGTAGACGTGTCCTCTCTTAGTTCTTCTAAAACAACTTTACTACTGGGCTTGTGATCCATTATATAGTCTTCTTCTAAAAACTGGGCATTGGTGCTAACAATGACCTTCTGGTCTTTAGGACTATAAAATAAACCACCTTTCGTTCCTTTGGGATATCCTACAAACACGCGAACTTCTGTACGGGATTCTAACTTATCAGCATCTGGTTTCAGCACATGTGCTGGACTACCCCAAATCCGAATATGTCTTAGACTGGGCTTTCGCTCATTCCACAATTCTATGGGAGTAGAAGAAACTGATTTAGAAGGTACTAAGTTCAGAACGTATACTGCTGTTTCCAGAGCATATCCCCAAAATGAATTTGGTAATTCTGAATAACTCATCATCGATCTAACCATCTCCATAAGAGTAGACCCGACCCCGGGCCGGGTCTGGCCCGGACCCGGCCCGGGCCCGTAACCGGGTCAACGGGCCGATTGCCCGTTGACCCGGTTCGCCGGGCCGAATCGGAACCGGCCCGGCAAGTTGCCGGGCCGGTTCCGGTTCATTAGATGTAAAAACCGGCGGGTTGAACCGGCGGTTCAGCTGTAATTTTTTTTTTTTTTTTAAACGGCTTGAACCGCCGGTTAACCGGCGGTTCGTAGCCGTTGGGAGGGTTTTTTAGGTATTTTTTTTCAACGGTTAGGATCATTTGACCGTTTTTTGATCAATGGCTATGATTTAGTGTCCGTTACCATCAAAACTCTATAAATAGAGAGCTCATTTCATCATTTTTCACACACATCTTCTCTACTCTTAATCTCATTTTCGTATTCTCTAATCTCTACATGCTTTCATTTTCAATTTTCAATTACAATGGAAGGAGGCCGCGGAGGTGCATCATCTCGAGCTCGGAAGGGAAAGCAAATAATGAATCCGCGGGAGGAGGACCCCAACATTCAATCTACCGATGATGAGATCGAGCATCTTCCGAATCCGACACCCGAAACACAAGGAAGTACCGATGCAATTACTTCTAAGGTTCGGGAACTTCCTCCTCTAAAGTCTTCTATTTTTACTAAACATTTTGAGAAGGTCACTCTTCCGTCAGGAGAAATGTGTGCAAAATGTAAGCACTGCAATGCTTCCTACAAATTCCAAGCCGGCGGCGGCTATGGACGGAATATGGACTCGACCGTTCTCAAACACAATTATCAAGATTTTCTTCAACTAGCGGTAGTACTGATTCCTGTTTTTTTTTATATTCGGATAATAAATTAATAGAATCATTAGCTAAATTTGTTTCCGTAGAACATCTTTTTTTTAGTTTTGGATCTAAATGCACATTTGAAGATTTTTGTAAAGAATCTCTTAATCCATGTGCTAAACGTGTTCCTAGGACTACACTTACTCGTACAATTAAAAAATTAGTAAAACAAGGAAAAAAGAATTTAATTGATGAATTTAGTAAATTAGATAATAAAGTTTCTTTATGTTCCGATATTTGGAGTGATCATTGGCAAACACATTTGTATATGGGTGTGACTTGCCATTGGATCGATAACTCTTGGAACCTCCAAAAAAGATTATTAGCTTATAGAGTTTTTGATGAATCACATAATGCTCATAATATCGCACAATTATTATGTCTAATTTTAGAAGAATATGGTTTAACTCATAAAATATTTTCAATATCATTAGATAATGCTAGTTCTAATACCGCTTGTATAGATGATCTAAAATTTGTTTGACAACCTATTATTGGAGGTTTATTTTTTCATATTCGTTGTGTATGCCATGTTTTAAATTTATGTGTTCAAGATGGTTTAAAAATTTTAGAAAGTTATATTAAACCAATTAGAATTGCAATTTCTTATTTATGGTCTCATCCATCTATAATGAAACAATGGGGTAGGTTTTGTAAAATTAATGGAATGAGACCTAAAAAATTTTCACGTGATGTACCAACACGTTGGAATTCAACATACCAATTATTACAAGATTCATTTCAATATAAAGAATTATTATGTTCATTTTTTGCACAAAACACTAATACTAATATATATTTATTTTCACAACGATGGAATATTTGTAGTAGTATTTGTGAAATTTTAAAAGTATTTAATGATGCAACCGAACAACTTTCCGGTGTTTATTATCCCACTGCTCAATTAGTTTTAGAAAATTTTTCTAATATAGTATTAGTTTTAAATGAAATATTAATAATGAATCTTTATCTCCTTGCATCTTAGCTATGAAAACTAAATGGGAAAAATATTTTTATTTAATTCTTGAAATTTATTTAATTGCATTTGCTTTAGATCCTAGATTTAAATTAGAAGTTTTACAAGAAATGTTAACTTTATATTATGACGCTTTAATTCTAATTAAAGATTCTTCTTCTCCTGATCTAGTTAATATTATATATAATGTTAGAATTTATTTATATGATATTTATAATCAATATTATGCAAAATATGGAACACAAATTAATATTTCTGAAATTCAACAAACTACTAGTAGTAATTTAAAACTTACAAAAGCACAACTCTTATTAAAAGAACGGGCAAAACGTCCACGAGGATCCTCAAATTCCACACAGGAACTTGAGAATTATTTTACGACTTCTTTTGATTTTAATGAAGCAGATAGCGAAAACTTCGATATCTTAAAGTGGTGGTCACAGAAGGCTCAAAGCTTTCCCGTTCTCTCCGTGATCGCAAAAGAAATTTTAGCTTGTCCAGTGTCAACTGTTGCTGTGGAGCGTTCAGTGCCGACAGCAACATATTAGATGAACGACGATCAACTTTGTCTCCCGACTCCTTGGAAGCCCAAGCATTACTGGATGATTGGACCAGAGCGGAGAAAAGAATCCAAGGAATGTAACTTTCAGATGACGAAGTTGAAGATTTTGATACTGAAGGAACAAATACGACAGGAACAGGAAATGGAAGTGAATGAAAATGTAAAAGGATAAAAAATGTAAAAGAACTACGTGGGCTTTGATTCCCCTAAAGGGATACGTAGGCAACTTAAATAAGTGCAAGCCCTTTGTTTAATAAATTTTAATTTCTAATGTTTAATGTTTAATGTTTAATGTTTAATGTTTAATTTTTAATTTTTAATTTTTTTAACATATTAATCTTGAACCGTGACGAACCGTGACGAACCGTGAACCGAACCGTGAACCGGCGGTTCTGAACCGTGAACCGTAACCGTCTTGGGCGGTTAAGGTTAAGGGTCGACCTGCCTGGAATCGTCGAACCGGCGGTTCCGAACCGTCGAACCGTCGGTTCTGAACCGTCGAACCGTCGGTTCCGAACCGTGGTCAGGTCTACATAAGAGTCCTATTCCTTCGTTCTGCTACACCATTCTGTTGGGGTGTTCCAGGTGCAGACAATTGGGATTGAATCCCGGCATCTGATAAGTAATTCCTAAACTCTCCTAAGAGGTATTCGCCACCACGATCAGATCGTAGTGTCTTGATACTTTTACCTAATCGTTTCTCCACATCAGCCTTGTATTCTTTGAACTTATCAAAGCACTCGGACTTGCGGCGCATTAGGTAAATGTATCCATATCTTGAATAATCATCTATAAAATAGACAAAATATTCAAAACTACCTCTTGCCTGGACAGACATAGGACCACACAAATCAGAATGAACCAACTCTAACACTTCTTTGGCTCTATACCCCTTGGCCTTAAACGACCTCTTGGTCATTTTACCTTCCAAGCAAGATTCACAAGTTGGAAAATTTTCCAACTCTAATGAACTCAAAAGTCCATCGGCTATAAGCCTCTGAATCCTACTCAAGTTAATATGACCAAGCCTTAGATGCCAAAGATATTGATCCTGTCCGAACCAGGAGTCAACGGACACTGGGCACGTGGCGCTCCCTGCTGGATCCTCGAGTACTCCGGCGAACCTGCAGCAAAACCGAGCCGGGAGGGGTGTCCTGGCGATGACCCTCCGACGCTCAAGTCAGGCGAGGAATAACAAAAAGGTGGCCTCAGGATGAAGACTCGCGTACCTCCGGTGAAGAAATGGAGACCTTATATAGACCTCTTGAAGGAGCCTGGGCGCGCCAATCAAAGCAATCACCTGCTTTCGACCATGCCCAGGTATGGGTCTGTCAGAAGGACCATGCCCAGGTATGGGTCTGTCAGAAAGACGTCCATAAGGCCATACCGCTACTATATCAATCTCTTCATGATGTGACGGCGAGATCCTCCATCGTGCACTCTTGTGTACGGCGTACTCATCAGACATGCATTTGCTGACATCCCCTATCCTGAGCCGAACGAATAGGCCGCTCGGCTAACCTTCGTACCCTCGCCCTTATCCTGGCCGAACGGACCACCCGCTCGGACCTTCGGTCCCAGCCGGGCAGACGCCCCGCTCGGCCATTCGGTTCTCCCGCCTTGGCGTCGGAAACCCCAGCCCATGACTGGGTTATCTTTGGTTCCGCTCGGACCTACTCAGCTGCTCGGCGCGGCCATTAACCGCTTAGTCAGCCCTCCATCTGTCCTCAAGCTGAGACCCTTCAGGAAGTGGATCCCCCATTCTTACCGCCGGATCACTTGCCTTCCCTTCAAGTCTAGTCGAAGGAGGCAGTGAGTCCGACTGACTGGACTATGTGTCCGAGCGGGCGGTCACCGCCTTACCGTCGCTTATAATATCCCTTGAGCCGTTCGGCCCTTATGCCAAATTCAGCCGCTCGGCTCTTCGTTTTGGTTGTCTTGTCGCTCAACGTGGATGTTTGCTTGTCTAAATCTTCTCAAAAATCACGTAAATCCTCTTCATTAAGCCGAAGCATGCGCGGTATGGGCGCCTTAATTGCGCCTGGTGGCTCTTCTTGCGTGGCGGTGATGATCCGTACGATGGGACGTCGATTACTTTGAAATGGACGGTTAGATGATGACCTCGTCTCTCGTGACCTGCATCCGACGGCGGAGGCCGACCGGCCTCGGCCGTATAAAGCCTTCGTCGCCTTCCTTCGCCGCATGCTTGCTTGTGCGTTGTCCTTCTGCCTCTTCTTCTGCTGCGACCTCCGACGATCCAGTTCCTGTTTTTCGGCGGCTACCATCCCACCGGTGATCCTTTCCGCCCGTTTCCTTCTCAGTGAGTCTTCTCCCTTCGTTTACAAGGTCTTCCCAACTCGTTTTGCCTCTTTTGTTCCCATTCCTTCGGTTTCTTGCTATCTTTTTGCTTCTCCGAGATGGCAAGCTCCTCCGAACCCGCTGTTGATGTTCATGGCCCTTGGTATCTGACCATGGAGAGTCGATTGGATGAAGAGGGCGCTCGGCGCCTTGTTCGGACGTACGGGATTCCTGATGACCATGAAATAGTTATAGCCGACCCGACCGACCGGCCCCATGACCCTCCGATCGGCACCGTTTGTTTTTTTCTAGACCAATTCCAGGGCAGCCTTAGATTTCCTACTCATCCCTTTATTTTAGAGGTTTGTAATTATTTCCGCATCCCGCTCGGCCAACTTGTGCCGAATTCCTTTAGGCTGCTGAGCGGGGTGGTCGTCCTTTTTAAGCTGCACAGTATCCCACTCGACCCCAAGATATTCCACTATTTCTTCTACACCAAACAATCCGAGTTGGGCACTTTTATTTTCCAAAGTAGAATAGGCTTCAAATTTTTTGATAATATGCCGACCTCCAACAAGCACTTGAAGGAGTTCTTCTTCTATATACGACTTCCCGGGCGGCCAGCCTTTAGAACCAAATGGCAGACCGCTGTGCCGACCCAGCCAGAGCTCGGCAAATTCAGAAGCAGTCCAGCCTACCTTCATGCGGTGAACTGGTTGTCTGGTCAACGGTACAAAATCGACCAGTTGCTTCTCAAGGGGGTGTTGTACATTTTTGGATTATCTCCCGTTCGGGCCAACCTCCCCTACCGCATGGGTAAGGACTCTTTACTTTTCTCACCTTTTTTGTCTAACTGATTTTAATTTCTTCTGCTGCAGTTGAAGTCATGTGGCGCTCTAAGGCTACCGACCATCTGAAATTGAAGGCCGTGGAGATTGAGGCGGCCACCAAAAAAGAACTCGCCGAGCGGGGTCTAATCCCCAGCCGCCCGGCAGCTACAGGAGAGGGGGGGACGCAGTCCGCCCCTGAAACAGAAGTTACTCCATCCTCTTCAACGGAGGTTGAGGCGGATCCTGTTTCCTCTGCCCCAGCCGTCGCAGATCGGGACCTCAGTGATCTCGCCCACCGCACAGCCCTCTGGCTCCCCTCCACGGACTCGTCGTCGCTTACGACGGTTGGGCGAAACTTCAACCATTGGGGAGTCCTCGGGCCAGGCGACTGAGGCTGAGGAAGTGCCGGCCGGCCACCCGACCATCAAGACTACCCTCTGATTCCCATCGGAGGAATATTTACTGTCTGCCGATCGGCCATCAAGCCCCGTTCATGAAATAACCCTGACGGGTCCGCTCACCAAGCTCTTCGAGGACGCCCAGATTCAGGTGGCCCTCATGACGCCCAAGCAGTTCGGCGATAACAACATGCAGCAGGCCACTCAGGTACGTTCATTTTTCTTCCCGTGCCATGCTACCGTTTGGCTCCTGATTTTATTATTTCCTTTATAGCGTTGGGCTGAGCAAATCGCCACTAGCCATCGGCTAGCCGAGCTAGAGGATCTCCTGGGAAAACTCCAAGTGTCGGGAGGTCCATCAGCCGAGCGGGAGAAACAAGCCCTCGAGGCCGAACAGAAGAAGGCCGCCGACCTGGCTACAGAGGTGGCTCGACTCGAAGACTTGGTGAAGAAGCGCGACGGGGACGTGAAGCGTGCCAGTAGCCGGAAGAGGCGGGCGATTGCTGATCTGGATAAGATGAAAGTTGAAGTCCGAGCCCTAGATCAGCAATCTAAAAAGCTGGAGTCCCAACTGGCTGCCGAATGGGATGAGCGCTCTGCTGAACGCACCAAAGCGGAGATGGACCAGAAAGTTCTTCAAGATTCACTGATTGCCTGCCGGGCGGCGCTCAGACAATATAAGGAGGGAGAGTCGAGTCGCCTAGCAGTAGCACGCCAAGAATACCTCCGCTCGGAACGGTTCGGCGCAAAATTCGGCGGCAACGTTTCCTCAACTTTCGCCGAGGCGGTCGAGGTCACCATGGCATACTTGAAGAAGGGTGGCCACCTTCCCGCGGGGATGCACATTCCCGCTTCCGACCTGGCTGCCATGATAGATGATATCCCGGACGCCTTTTTTAATTTTGGGGACCCGGAGTGAGGCGAGCTCTTCTAAGTACTTTCTGTATTTCATCCGCTTTGCGAATGTAAAACTTTTGTACGTGTCGTTCGGCATAATTGTGTTCCTTTAATTGTATTTTTGTTTTCCCTTCATTGCCCCTTTTTATTCTGTTTGATGCTCATTCGTAGAATCAATTAGGCTCCACGTGTTTCTCACTAGACGACCGATCAGGTTAATCGATTGGCTCGTTTTCCTCAAAATCGTTTAGCGATTGGCTGTACTGTATGCATTCAGTGAATGCGAAGTATTGGCAAACCGATGGCCGATCGGACTTAATTAATTTAGTACTTGCGAACGCTCGTTATTTGGCGTCCTTAGTTCCGTCCAAGTTCACAGTCGCGGGTTCGGCACTCGATCTTTAACTACAGAGCTCGTCGGCGCGGATATTTATAGCCGATCGGCGCGGCTCTCGATCTTTAACGACGGGGCTCGTCGACCTTCCGCTCGGACGTTTATAGACGCCGGCTCGTCTCTCGATCTTTAACGTCGGAGCTCGACGGCGCGGATATTTATAGCCGATCGGCGCGGCTCTCGATCTTTAACGACGGGGCTCGTCGACCTTCCGCTCGGACGTTCCATCGGCGCGGCCCTCGATCTTTAACGTCGGAGCTCGACGGCGCGGATATTTATAGTCGATCGGCGCGGCTCTCGATCATTAATGACGGGGCTCGTCGACCTTCCGCTCGGACGTTTATAGACGCCGGCTCATCTCTTGATCTTTAACATCGGAGCTCGACGGCGCGGATATTTATAGCCGATCGGCGCGGCTCTCGATCTTTAACGACGGGCTCCGACCTTCCGCTCGGACATTTATAGACGCCTGCCGCTCTCGATCTTTAACGTCGGAGCTCGATGGCGCGGATATTTATAGCCGATCGGCGCAGCTCTCGATCTTAACGACGGGCTCGTCGACCTTCCGCCGGACGTTTATAGACGCCGCTCGTCTCGATCTTTAACGCCTGAGCTCGACGCGGATATTTATAGCCGATCGGGCGGCTTCGATCTTAACGACGGGCCTCCGACCTTCCGCCGAAGTTTATAGACGATGGCTCGCTCTCGATCTTTAACGTCGGCGCTACGGCGCGGATATTTATAGCCGATCGGCGCGGCTCGATCTTTAACGACGGGCTCGTCGACCTTCCGCTCGGACGCTGGCTCGTCTCTCGATCTTTAACGTCGGAGCTCGACGGCGCGGATATTTATAGCCGATCGGCGCGGCTCTCGATCTTTAACGACGGGGCTCGTCGACCTTCCGCTCGGAAGTTTATAGACGCCGGCTCGTCTCTCGATCTTTAACGTCGGAGCTCGACGGCGCGGATATTTATAGCCGATCGGCGCGGCTCTCGATCTTTAACGACGGAGCTCGTCGACCTTCCGCCGGACGCTTATAGACGCCGCCTGCCCATCGATCTTTAACGCCTGAGCTCGACGGCGCGGATATTTATAGCCAATCGCGCTCTCGATCTTTAACGACGGGCTCGTCGACCTTCCGCCCGGACGTTTATAGACGCCCGCTCGTCTCTTGATCGGAGCTCGACGGCGCGGATATTTATAGCCGATCGGCGCGGCTCTCGATCTTTAACGACGGGGCTCGTCGACCTTCCGCTCGGAAGTTTATAGACGCCGGCTCGTCTCTTGATCTTTAACGTCGGAGCTCGACGGCGCGGATATTTATAGCCGTTCGGCGCAGCTCTCGATCTTTAACGACGGGGCTCGTCGACCTTCCGCTCGGACGTTTATAGAAGCCGGCTCATCTCTCTTTTTTTTTTTTTTTTGATGAAGGGTAAATTATATATATCAAAGAAAATGTACAATCTACATGTCCTAGGATATCCAGTCAGTTCTGACAAAATGTCAGATGAAGTCGGCTCATCTCTCGATCTTTAACGTCGGAGCTCGACGGCGCGGATATTTATAGCCGATCGGCGCGGCTCTCGATCTTTAACGACGGGGCTCGTCGACCTTCCGCTCGGACGTTTATAGACGCCGGCTCGTCTCTCGATCTTTAACGTCGGAGCTCGACGGCGCGGATATTTATAGCCGATCGGCGCGGCTCTCGATCTTTAACGACGGGGCTCGACGGCGCGGCCGATCGGCCTTCTCGATCTTACTTGCGAGCGATCTCGGCGCTGATATTTATAGCCGATCGGCGGCTCTCGATCTTTAAAGACGGGCTCGTCGACCTTCCGCCCGGAAGTTTATAGATGCCGCCTCGTCTCTTTAACGCCGAGCTCGACGGCCGGATATTTATAGCCGATCCGGCTCTCGATCTTTAACGACGGGCTCGTCGACCTTCCGCTCGGAGCCGATCGGCGCGGCCCTCGATCTTTAACGCCGGAGCTCGACGGCGTGATATTTATAGCCGATCGCGGCTCGATCTTAACGACGGGCCCGCCGACCTTCCGCCGGACGTTTATAGACACCGCTCTGCCTCGATCTTTAACGCCGGAGCTCGACGCCGGATATTTATCGGCGCGGCTCTCGATCTTTAACGACGGGCTCGTCAACCTTCCGCCGAGTTTATAGACGCCGGCTCGTCTCTCGATCTTTAACGTCGGAGCTCGATGGCGCGGATATTTATAGCCGATCGCGGCTCTCGATCTTTAACGACGGGCCTCGTCGACCTTCCGCCGGACGTTTATAGACGCCGGCCGGCCCTCGATCTTTAACGCCGGAGCTCGACGGCGCGGATATTTATAGCCGATCGGCGCGGCTCTCGATCTTTAACGACGGGCTCGTCGACCTTCCGCCCGGAAGTTTATAGACGCCGGCTCGCTCTCGATCTTTAACATCGGAGCTCGGCGGTCGCTCGGATATGCGACGCTGCTCTCGATCTTTAATGACGGGCTCGTCGACCTTCCGCCCGGACGTTTATAGACGCGGCCCTCGATCTTTAACGCCGGAGCTCGACGGCGCGGATATTTATCGATCGGCGCGGCTCTCGATCTTAACGACGGGGCTCGTCGTCCGGCCGGACGTTTATAGACGCCGCCTCGCCTCTCGATCTTTAACGTCGAGCTCGACGGCACAGATATTTATAGCCGATCGGCGCTACGTCGATATTTAACGACGGGCTCGTGACCTTCCGCCGGATGTTTATATCGCCGCCTGCCTCGATCTTTAACGCCGAGCTCGACCGGATATTTATAGACGATCGCGCTGTCGATATTTAACGACGGGCTCTGACCTTCCGCCGGACGTTTATGACGCCGCTCGCCTCGATCTTTAACGCCGAGCTCGACGCGGATATTTATAGCCGATCGGGGCCTCGATCTTTAACGACGGGCTCGCCGACCTTCCGCCGACGCTTATAGACACCGCCTGCCTCGATCTTTAACGCCGAGCTCGACCGGATATTTATAGCCGATCGCCGTCTCGATCTTTAACGACGGGCTCGTCGACCTTCCGCTCAGAAGTTTATAGACGCCGGCTCCCTCGATCTTTAACGCCGGAGCTCGACGGCCGGATATTTATAGCCGATCGGCGCGCTCTCGATCTTTAACGACGGGCCTCGCCGACCTTCCGCCGGACGTTTATAGACGCCTGCCTCCTCGATCTTTAACGCCTGAGCTCGACGGCGGATATTTATAGCCGATCGGCGGCGGCTCTCGATCTTTAACGACGGGCCTCGTCGACCGCCCGGAAGTTTATAGACGCCGGCTCGCCTCGATCTTTAACGCCGGAGCTCGACGCAGATATTTATAGCCGATCGCGCGCTCTCGATCTTTAACGACGGGCTCGTCGACCTTCCGCCCGGACGTTTATAGACGCCGCGGCCCTCGATCTTTAACGCCGGAGCTCGACGCGGATATTTATAGCCGATCGCGGCCTCGATCTTTAACGACGGGCCTCGCCGACCTTCCGCCGGACGCTTATAGACGCCTGCCTCTCGATCTTTAACGCCTGAGCTCGACCGCGGATATTTATAGCCGATCGGCGCGGCTCTCGATCTTTAACGACGGCTCGTCGACCTTCCGCTCGGAAGTTTATAGACGCCGGCTCGTCTCTTGATCTTTAACGTCGGAGCTCGACGGCGCGGATATTTATAGCCGTTCGGCGCAGCTCTCGATCTTTAACGACGGGGCTCGTCGACCTTCCGCTCGGACGTTTATAGATGCCGGCTCGTCTCTCTTTTTTTTTTTTTTTGTTCTAGGGAAAATTATATATATCAAAGAAAATGTACAATCTCCATGTCCTAGGATATCCGATCAGTTCTGACGAATATAGACGTCGGCTCATCTCTCGATCTTTAACGTCGGAGCTCGACGGCGCGGATATTTATAGCCGATCGGCGCGGCTCTCGATCTTTAACGACGGGGCTCGTCGACCTTCCGCTCAGAAGGTCGGCGCGGCCCTCGATCTTTAACGCCGGAGCTCGACGGATATTCCGATCGGAGCGGCTCTCGATCTTTAACGACGGGCTCGTCGACCTTCCGCTCGGACGTTTCGGCGCGGCCCTCGATCTTTAACGCCGGAGCTCGACGGCGCGGATATTTATAGCGCGGCTCTCGATCTTTAAAGACGGGGCTCGTCGACCTTCCGCCGGAAGTTTATAGATGCCGGCTCGTCTCGATCTTTAACGTCGGAGCTCGACGGCGCGGATATTTATAGCCGATCGGCGCGGCTCTCGATCTTTAACGACGGGGCTCGTCGACCTTCCGCTCGGAAGTTTATAGACGCCGGCTCGTCTCTCGATCTTTAACGTCGGAGCTCGACGGCGCGGATATTTATAGCCGATCGGCGCGGCTCTCGATCTTTAACGACGGGGCTCGTCGACCTTCCGCTCGGACGTTTATAGACGCCGGCTCGTCTCTCGATCTTTAACGTCGGAGCTCGACGGCGTGGATATTTATAGCCGATCGGCGCGGCTCTCGATCTTTAACGACGGGGCTCGTCGACCTTCCGCTCGGACGTTTATAGACGCCGGCTCGTCTCTCGATCTTTAACGTCGGAGCTCGACGCGGATATTTATAGCCGATCGGAACGGCTCTCGATCTTTAAGGCTCGACGACCTTCCGCCCGGAAGTTTATAGACGCCGGCCCGATCTTAACATCGGAGCTCGACGCGGATATTTATAGCCGATCGCCGCGCTCTCGATCTTTAACGACGGGCTCGTCGACCTTCCGCTCGGACGTTTATAGACGCCGGCTCGCCTCGATCTTTAACGCCGGAGCTCGACGGCGCGGATATTTATAGCCGATCGGCGCGGCCTCGATCTTTAACGACGGGCTCGTCGACCTTCCGCCCGAGCCGATCGGCGCGCCTCTCGATCTTTAACGCCGGAGCTCGAGCGGATATTTATAGCCGATCGGCCGGTAGCCGATATTTAACGACGGGCTCGCTGACCTTCCGCCGACGCTTATAGACGCCGCTGCCTCGATCTTTAACGCCGGAGCTCGACGGCGGATATTTATAGACGATCGGCGCGGCTCTTTTAACGACGGGGCTCGACCTTCCGCCCGGACGTTTATAGACGCCGGCTCGTCTCGATCTTTAACGTCGGAGCTCGACGGCGCGGATATTTATAGCCATCGGCGCGGCTCTCGGTCTTAACGACGGGCCTGCCGACCTTCCGCCGGACGCGTTTATAGACACCGCCTGCCTCTCGATCTTTAACGCCGGAGCTCGACGGCGCGGATATTTATAGCCGATCGGCGCTCTCGATCTTTAACGACGGGCTCGTCGACCTTCCGCTCGGAAGTTTATCGGCGCGGCCCTCGATCTTTAACGCCGGAGCTCGACGGCGCGGATATTTATAGCCGATCGGCGCGGCCTCGATCTTTAACGACGGGCTCGCCGACCTTCCGCCGGACGTTTATAGACGCCTGCCTGCCTCGATCTTTAACGCCTGAGCTCGACGCCATGATATTTATAGCCGATCGGGCGGCTCGATCTTTAACGACGGGCTCGTCGACCTTCCGCCCGGAATTATAGACGCCGGCTCGCCTCTCGATCTTTAACGCCTGAGCTCGACGGCCAGATATTTATAGCCGACGGCGCGGCTCTCGATCTTTAACGACGGGCTCGTCGACCTTCCGATCGGACGTTTATAGACGCCGGCTCGTCTATCGATCTTTAACGTCGGAGCTCGACGGCGCGGATATTTATAGCTGATCGGCGCGGCTCTCGATCTTTAACGACGGGGCTCGTCGACCTTCCGCTCGGACGTTTATAGACGCCGGCTCGTCTCTCGATCTTTAACGTCGGAGCTCGACGGCGCGGATATTTATAGCCGATCGGCGCGGCTCTCGATCTTTAACGACGGGGCTCGTCGACCTTCCGCTCGGAAGTTTATAGACGCCGGCTCGTCTCTTGATCTTTAACGTCGGAGCTCGACGGCGCGGATATTTATAGCCGTTCGGCGTAGCTCTTGATCTTTAACGACGGGGCTCGTCGACCTTCCGCTCGGACGTTTATAGAAGCCGGCTCATCTCTCTTTTTTTTTTTTTTTTTGATGAAGGGTAAATTATATATATCAAAGAAAATGTACAATCTACATGTCCTAGGATATCCAGTCTGTTCTGACGAAATGTCAGATGAAGCCGGCTCATCTCTCGATCTTTAACGTCGGAGCTCGACGGCGCGGATATTTATAGCCGATCGGCGCGGCTCTCGATCTTTAACGACGGGGCTCGTCGACCTTCCGCTCGGAAGTTTATAGACGCCGCCTGCCTCGATCTTTAACGCTTCGGAGCTCGACAGCGGATATTTATAGCCGATCGGCGCGGCTCTCGATCTTTAACGACGGGGCTCGTCGACCTTCCGCTCGGACGTTTATAGACGCCGGCTCGTCTCTCGATCTTTAACGTCGGAGCTCGACGGCGCGGATATTTATAGTCGATCGGCGCGGCTCTCGATCTTTAACGACGGGGCTCGTCGACCTTCCGCTCGGACGTTTATAGATGCCGGCTCGTCTCTTGATCTTTAACGTCGGAGCTCGACGGCGCGGATATTTATAGCCGATCGGCGCGGCTCTACGGTTTAACGTCTGGGCTAGACGGCTTTCAGGCTAATTTTGACGCTTCCGTTCGACGAAGCTTTTTGCCCTCCTTTTTATCACTTTTGGTTCCTTTCACCCAGCTTGGATAACGTACTCTTGGCCGAATGGCTCAGGGTCTGCTTCGTCGAGCATTTTGGCTAGGATAATATACCTCCTTCCGAATAGTACGGGGCCTTCAATCTTCGAGCGCTTGGCTCGACCCATTTACCTCCGGCCGAGCGGCTCGGGGCCTTCGTTCCTTTGTTGGCGATGCCTTATTTGTTCTCTCGATTTTTCATTTTTGCATTTCAAGTATTCAGTCGAAAAAAGTACACAGGATGATTTACATAGGCACACCTTTCACCCTGCCCGGTAAGGTTGGAGGTGGTTCGTGCTCCACGGCCTATCTAGCTACCGACCTTCCTCATCCTCCAAATAATACGCACCCGAGCGGAACTTCTCGATGATTTTGAAGGGACCTGCCCACGGAGCTTCAAGCTTGCCGACGTCGCCGACCGGCTTGACTTTCTTCCAGACAAGATCGCCAACCTGGAATGATCTGGGAATGACGCGCCGGTTGTAGTTTTGCTTCATCCGCTGATGGTATGCCATCTGCCGAACGGACGCCTTTGCCCTCTCCTCTTCTACCAAATCCAGCTCCATGTTCCTCCGTTCGGCGTTGTCATCATCGTAGCTCTGGATCCGGGCGGACTCAACGCCGACTTCGACCGGAATGACGGCCTCGCCGCCATATACCAGATGGAACGGTGTGACTCCTGTCCCTTCTTTTGGCGTCGTTCGGATGGCCCACAAGACGCTCGACACTTCATCCGGTCAACTTCCTCCCAAATGGTCGAGCCGAGCGCGCAGAATACGGAGAATTTCCCGGTTGGCCACTTCAGCTTGACCGTTGCTCTGAGGAAAGGCCACGGACGTGAAATGTTGCTCAATGCCGTAGCTTTTGCACCAATCCTCTAACATCTTCCCTGTGAACTGCCGCCCGTTGTCGGACACTAGTCGGCGAGGGATGCCGAACCGACAAATGATGTGTTGTCAGATGAATTTTTTAACCATTTGTTCAGTGATCTTTGCCAGCGGCTCGGCCTCCACCCACTTGGAGAAATAGTCGACCGCCACTAGTAAGAATTTCCTCTGCCCGGCGGCCATCAGAAATGGACCGACAATATCCATTCTCCATTGGTCGAACGGGCATGAAACGCTTGACGCCTTCATTTCTTCGGCTGGTCGGTGGGAGAAGTTGCGATACTTCTGGCATGAAAGGCAGGTAGATACTGTCCGAGCGGCATCTGTTTGTAAAGTTGGCCAAAAGTATCCGGCCAAGAGGATCTTCTTGGCCAACGAGCGGCCGCCCGGATGCCCCCCGCATGATCCTTGATGCACTTCCTGGAGGATGTAAGCTGAGTCCTCCGAGCTCACACATTTCAGCAAAGGGCGCGAGAAAACTTTCTTGTAAAGTTGATCTCCGATGAGTGTAAACCGACCGGCTCTTCTTCTGAGGAGCCGGGCTGCATATTCATCGGATGGTGTGGCTAACGGAGGATTTCGTGGTCGGTCGGCAGGTCATAAGTCCGGACGAGACGCAAGGCGTCTTCCTCATCAAAACAGCTCTCCATGGTCGTGTACCATAGACCTGGAGCTCCGCCAGTCGACTCTGAAGTAGCTGAGTCAAAGGCCTCAGCGTAGAGTTTAAGCCGAACGCTGTTGATTTCAAAGGTGCCGGAAAGTTGCTGAGCGGCCAACTGTGAATCCGAATAAAGTGTCACCCGACCGGCTCCCACATGCCGTGCAGCCTGCAATCCGGCTATAAGGGCCTCATACTCTGCTTCATTGTTGGTAGCTTTGTAATCTAGCCGGACGGATAGGTGCATCTTTTCTTCTTGAGGTGAGAGTAGTAATATTCCGATCCCACTTCCGAGCTGAGTGGAAGACCCATCCACATATATTCTCCACGTAGCTTTTGGCTCTGGCCTTTGCACTTCGGTCACAAAATCAGCCAAGGATTGCGCTTTGATCGCCGAGCAAGGCTGATATTGGATGTCAAATTCACTGAGTTCTTCCGTCCACTTGATGAGCCGTCCGGACGCTTCTGGATTCAACAGTACTCTTCCTAGTGGACTGTTCGTCCGGACAATGATGGTGTGAGCCAAGAAATATGGTCGGCTAGAACCAAAGCAAAGGCCAACTTCTCGAGCCCAGTGTATTAAAATATGGCTCAGAAAATACACCGGCTGCTCCTCGCCGCTGGACCTTACAAGCGCCGAGCCTACAGCATGCTCGGTTGAAGACAGATAAACATAAAGTGACTCACCCCCGACCGGCTTGGCTAGTATAGGCAGGGAATTAAGATACGTCTTCAATTCTTCGAACGCCCGGTCGCACTCCTCGTCCCAGTGAAATTTAGTGGCCTTGCGCAAAATTTTGAAGAAAGGGAGGCTCCGGTCGGCAGTTTTGGAGATGAATCTGGACAATGCGGTTATCCGACCGGTCAACCGCTGTACTTCCCTTGTATTTCTTGGAGGCGTCATGTCTTGTAGAGCTTTCACCTTGCTGGGATTTGCTTCGATTCCCCGCTCGGTCACTATATACCCCAAGAAGCGCCCTCCTTTTGCTCCGAACAGGCACTTCTGGGGATTTAGTTTGACTCCGTATTTGCGTAGCGCTCGGAAGGTTTCTTCCATGTCCTTGAAGAGATCGACCGCTCGGACGGATTTGATAAGAATGTCGTCCACATAGACTTCCAGATTCCGCCCGATATGCTCCCTGAACACTTTGTTCATCAAGCGCTGATAGGTGGCTCCGGCGTTCTTCAATCCGAATGGCATCACATTATAGCAATATGTGCCGTCAGCCGTTACGAAGCTTACTTTTTCTTGATCTTCCCGGGCGAGCGGCACTTGATGATATCCTTGGTAGGCGTCGAGCATGCAAATTAATTCGCAGCAGGCCGTAGAGTCCACCAGCTGATCTATCCGGGGCAGGGGATAAAAATCTTTGGGGCATGCTTTGTTTAAGTCCCGAAAGTCGATGCAGACTCTCCACTTGCCGCCCGGCTTGGAGACTAATACTACGTTAGCCAACCAGCTCGGGAACTGCACCTCGCGTATATGGCCGGCCTCCAAAAGCTTCTCGACTTCCGCCCGGATGATGGAGTTCTGCTCGGCACTGAAATCTCTTTTTCTCTGCTTTACCGGCCGAGCGTCCGGTCGGACATGTAACTCGTGCTGCGCTATGCTCGGCGAAATTCCGGGCAACTCATGTGTCGACCAGACGAATACATCATGATTCCGTCGGAGGCATTGGATCAGACCCTCTTTCTGCTTCTCCTCCAGATCGGACGCAATAAAGGTGGTGGCCTCCGATCGGATTGGATGAATCTGCACTTCTTCTTTTTCCTCATAAATTAAAGTGGGTGGCTTTTCAGTGATGGCGTTTACCTCGATCCGAGGCGTTTTCCGAGCAGAATTAGCTTCTGCTCTGACCATTTCGATGTAACATCGCCGAGCTGCTAGCTGGTCTCCTCGTGCTTCTCCCACTTTGTCCTCCACGGGGAACTTGATCTTCTGATGGAAGGTTGAGACGACCGCTCGGAATTCGCTGAGCGCCGGTCGTCCCAAAATGACGTTGTAGGATGAGGGAGAGTCGACCACCACGAAATTTATGGTCCTGGTCCTCCTGAGCGGCTCCTCTCCCAGCGAAGTAGTCAGCCGGATCTGTCCGACCGGCTGAACTTCGTTGCCCGTAAACCCATAGAGCGGGGTTGTCATGGGTAGCAGCTCGGCTCGATCAATTTGTAGCTGATCGAACGCCTTCTTGAATATGATGTTGACCGAGCTCCCTGTGTCAACGAATATGCGGTGAATAGTATAATTTGCTATTACCGCTTTAATGACCAGAGCATCGTCGTGGGGCACTTCAACTCCTTCTAAGTCCCCGGGTCCGAAAGTGATTTCCGGTCCACTTGCCCGCTCCTGGCTGCAACCGACCGCGTGGATCTGGAGCTGCCGGACGCCCGCCTTTCTGGCTCGGTTGGAGTCTCCTCCGGTCGGCCCCCCAGCAATAACGTTGATCTCGCCTCGGGAAGTGTTTCTCCTATTTTCCTCTTCCCGAGCGGACGGTCGGGACCGTTCTCTGGACGCTCGGCGATTCTCCTGTCTTGGAGATCGGTGCCGATCGGGCGTCTGTTGATGTCGCCTCTCGGTGCGAGTCCGGTCGGCTTCATGGGTCCTTTGTCTTCGGTCGACGGAAGGAGACCGTCGTTCAGCCTTCCTGGGCACGGGATTAGCCACGAAGGGAAGACTTCGACAATCCCTCGTGTTGTGCGTATCCGTCCGGTGGAAGGAGCAGAACATAGGGGTCCATTTCTTCTTTGGCTTCATCCGAGCGGCAGCTACTTCTTGAACTTGGGACCTCACACGAGGGGAGCAGATTGCTTCGGCCCTTGGTCCTCTAGGCGGCTGATGAGCGGCCTGCTGTCTCCGATCGGCCTGAATAGGCGCCCTCTCGGTTGGAGTTTCCTTTTTCCGGGCGGCTTGCGCTTCTTCCACGTTGATGTATTCATTGGCTCGGTGTAGCATGTGATCATAATCTCGGGGCGGCTTTCGGATGAGCGACCGGAAGAAGTCCCCATCCACTAGGCCTTGTGTGAAGGCATTCATCATGGTCTCCGATGTGGCTGTTGGAATATCCATTGCCACCTTGTTGAACCGCTGGATGTAAGTTCAAGGCTTCTCTCGGTCCTTGCTTGATGGCGAACAAGCTAACACTTGTCTTCGAGTAATGCCGACTGCTGGCAAAGTAGTGAAGGAATGCCGCCCGGAAGTCCTTGAAGCTATGGATTGATCCGTCCAGCAACCGTTTGAACTAGTGTTGTGCTAATCCAGAGAGAGTGGTAAGGAAGGCTCGACATTTAACTCTGTCAGTGTACTAATGGAGTGTGTCCCGCATTGTCAAATTTGGCCAGATGGTCATCTGGGTTGGTGGTTCCATTGTACTTTCAGATCGCCAACGGCGTATAGTGCTTTGGCAGAGGGTCGCTGAGAATCCCCTCAGAAAATTGCTAATTGATCCGCTCGGGCGAATCGTCCGCTCGGGGTTCCTTCCCTTTCCTCATCTCGCCTAGGCATCTCGTCTGAAGAAGATCCTCTATCTCTTCGAGCTGGTACGACTTCAGGGGTGCGAAATAAGGCTCGATGGAATGCGACGGTGGCTGGAGGTGCTTCCACTCGGCCACCTGACGCAGATGTTGCTTGTTGCTCCGGCCGCTCGGCTACTGCTTTCTGTTTTTGCTCCACAAGTTTGGCGGCCCTCATCTCGACCAGAGCGTCGAGTTCTTCTGTTGAAAGCGCCACCGTGTGTTGTCGTCCAGCCTCGTCCATCGTTTTTGTTCGGATGCAGGTGGGTTCCCACAGACGGCGCCAAATCGATCCTGTCCGAACCAGGAGTCAACGGACACTGGGCACGTGGCGCTCCCTGCTGGATCCTCGAGTACTCCGGCGAACCTGCAGCAAAACCGAGCCGGGAGGGGTGTCCTGGCGACGGCCCTCCGACGCTCAAGTCAGGCGAGGAATAACAAAAAGGTGGCCTCAGGATGAAGACTCGCGTACCTCCGGTGAAGAAATGGAGACCTTATATAGACCTCTTGAAGGAGCCTGGGCGCGCCAATCAAAGCAATCACCTGCTTTCGACCATGCCCAGGTATGGGTCTGTCAGAAGGACCATGCCCAGGTATGGGTCTGTCAGAAAGACGTCCATAAGGCCATACCGCTACTATATCAATCTCTTCATGATGTGACGGCGAGATCCTCCATCGTGCACTCTTGTGTACGGCGTACTCATCAGACATGCATTTGCTGACATCCCCTATCCTGAGCCGAACGAATAGGCCGCTCGGCTAACCTTCGTACCCTCGCCCTTATCCTGGCCGAACGGACCACCCGCTCGGACCTTCGGTCCCAGCCGGGCAGATGCCCCGCTCGGCCATTCGGTTCTCCCGCCTTGGCGTCGGAAACCCCAGCCCATGACTGGGTTATCTTTGGTTCCGCTCGGACCTACTCAACTGCTCGGCGCGGCCATCAACCGCTTAGTCAGCCCTCCATCTGTCCTCAAGCTGAGACCCTTCAGGAAGTGGATCCCCCATTCTTACCGTCGGATCAGATATGCTTGGTTTATTTCCGAAGGTTCTTTTCTCTTATTAGAGTTAGAAGATGAGTTATAAATTTTCATGTTTTTCTTTGTGGAAGAAATTGGATTTAAAGTATACAAATTGCTAACTAATGCACCAGAACAGATAATCACTTTATTTCTTTTAATAACTACATCGTTACTGAAAGAAACTGAATATCCATCTAAAAACAGTTTAGAAACTGAAATTAAATTCTTTCTAAAACTGGGTACATAAAGATAATTTCTTAAAATCAAATTTCTATTTCTACTAAAAGATAAGTAGACGTCTCCCACTGCAACAGCTGCCACCTTAGTAGCATTGCCCATGTAGACGGTAATCTCTCCTTCAGATAGTCGTCGGGTTTCCTGGAACCCCTGCAAGATCAGTGGCTCCCGTATCTACACACCAGGTGCTGGTAGATAACACCGCTAAACATGTTTCAACAACTAGAGTATGAGATATACCTTTGTTTTGGTTCCTACGAGGACAGTCCGCCTTCCAATGTCCTGCCTGCTTGCAGATGAAGCACTTGCCCTTCGGCTTCTTCACTCCAGCTTTAAATCCCGTACACTGAGACTTATTCACTTTCTTTGCTGAACCGACTTGTTTCTTCTTCTTCTTTCCTTTCGTCTTAGAAGTAGAACCATTTTCAGCATAGTGAATTTGAGCATTGTGACGAAATAATCCTTCTGCTGCTTGAAGTTCTGTCAGTAGTTCCGCTAATGAATAAATCCTCTTATTCATATTATAGTTCAGGCGGAACTGCTCAAAACTTCTAGGTAGCGTTTGGAGGATCATATTGATCTGGGTTTCCCCATCAATTTCTCCTCCAAGGATCTGTATCTCGTTCAAATAAGCCATCATCTTTAGGATATGATCCCTCACAGGAGTACCCTCTTGCATGGTGGCTGTCATTATCTTTCTCATGGCTTCTTGCCTAGAAGCCCTATCCTGATGACCAAAGAGTTCCTTGAGATTGTTCATAATATCATAGGCTGTTGGTAAATCTTGATGCTGATGTTGCAATACATTTGACATTGAAGTCAAAATGTAACATCGCGCCATCTCATCTGCTTTTACCCATTTCTTATGATATTCAATCTCCTCTTGGGTAGATTCACCAGTAGGTGCTTCAGGGCACTGCTCAGTCAGTACAAATTTATAGCTTTCAGCAGTAAGAACAATGTCCAGGTTTCTTTTCCAATCTATGTAATTAGGTCCAGTAAGTCTATTCTGTTGAAGTATGATGGACAGTGGGTTGAAAGTCATCCTAAGAATCACAAATAACTTTTTGGTCAGAACTCTAAATTTAGAATAATATTGATTCCTCAAACAATACTATTTTAAATCAACCAACACCTTAAAACACCATAAATTTTGTATGCCACGTTAGTGTGGACATATACAAATTCAACATTTGTAAAAGGAGGGTTTTAACCCATTAATTTTATTATCTTGTCAACCTAACTTTTTGACAAATAAAATTAATAGTTGGTATCATTTGGTCACACAAATAATAGCAGTGACTCCGTTGGGGAGGATACTATGAGATGTGTCTAAGTGTATACCATTACTTGACACTAAGTCCATTAATAAGATTATGCCCCTTCCGTTGGGGAAGATCACACGCTCTTAATTAACTTCCTATAATCATCCAAAAAAGGAAGTCTGGTCTAGTGATCCGCAAACAAGCTCATCCGTTATGGAGAAGGCACTCAGAGCCAACGCGCAAGCTTGTTTGCATCACTTACAAACCAGTAATGGAGACCATGGGATTTACTTAAAAATCCCTCTCCCACTTAGTTATTTATAAATGAGGAATTTTAACTATGCTAGCCTACTAAAACTTGTAAACTAACATGCACACACAGCATAATATAAAAACAATAAATGGAAAATTTAATTTTCAACTATTATGGCTTTTATAGTTGTCCTCCGTGTGTTGTCATCCCAAGCTGCTGCCATATTTGGCCACCGCCACCGGGTTTAGCTGTCGCATCCATCTTGCTCCTAGTTCCACTGCGCCTCTGGTCCTTAGAAGGTTCCACGCTTTGCAAGAATCGATCCGCGACATAAATAGAATTTTACATTTTGATCCTATATTCCATAAAAGGAACGTACATGTATCTAGATCAAAAATAAAATCCTAATAAAACTAAATACAGCTCCTGCTGTATTTTAATACAATCATGCACACATAGATAAATGCCCTTGACATGTCCAAGGGTCCAATCACACACATAATAACTAAAATCCATAATAGTTGGATCTTGCATCCACAAAGTTAGCACATCCTACTATTATCCTGCATAAATTATGTATGACATGTGCATAATTAACCTAATACCAAATACACAGAGGCAAAGCTCTGATACCAATTGTTGGTTGCTACTCGGAAAACCTAGAGGTTCCACTGTACAAAAATTTGTACAAAGGTCTGAACCTTTTCCTAGCTACCATGTGTTCTTTTAAATTAAATTTTGGATCGCCTGCGGAACTTAACACGTTTGATCCAAAACTTAATCTATTCATTCTTTTAGGTTTTGACTTGGGTCTCCTGCGGAACTTAACACGTTCGACCCAAATCGCCTTAAGTTATTAATTCCATTAAATATTAATTTCCATAATTGGTTCCCAGTACTGACGTGGCGAGGCACACGGCCTTCTTGGATATGGGATCAACCACCACCGACTAGACAAAACCTTTTATAGAAATCTAATATTTAATTTCCTAAAATAACTTTAGGTTAACCGAAAAGAACAATCAAATCACAAGGAAAAGAAAAAACAAAAGAACACAACATCAAAAAACATATTCGAAATTCTAGAACGTAAGCCTCTTGTATTTGGTATTATTTCCATAAATAACTAGTATGATGCGGAAAGAAAAAATTACTAGTTATACCTTGTAGAAAAATAACCTCGTGATCTTCTACCGTATTCCTCTTCTAACCTCGGACGTTGTGTGGGCAACGATCTTCCGAGATGAGAAACCACCAACCACCTTCTCCTCCTTGCTAGGTTCAGCCACAAAGAAAAAGCTTCACCAAGGAAGAAAATTAAAACACTAACCAAGCTCCAAGAGATACTAGCTTTCTCTCCTTCTTCTTCTTCTTCTCCGAGTAGTATCCGGCCACTACAAGAGCTCCAATGGAAAAGGGAGATTCGGCCACTACAAGAGGAAGAGAGGGAGAGGATGGCCGGCCACACCAAGGAACAAAAGAGGGAGAGAAAATAATAGAGGTTGTATCTCATGAAGGCACCCTCACCCCTTCTTTTATATTCCTTGGCCTAGGTAAATTAGGAAATTTAATTACAATAAAATTTCCTCAATTTCCTTGACATGATTTAATTAAGAAAAATAAAATAAAATTTCCCAATTAAATCTATATTGGCCGGCCACATCAATGAAGAACAAATTTGACAAGTTTCAATCAACAATTAAAACTTCCTAATTTGTTTCCGGAAATTTTAAAATTAAAATTTCTCTTCAAAAATCTCTTCATGGTTAATAAAAAGAAATTTCCATAATTTTAATTTTACAATATGTGAATAATTTTTAAAGAGAAAATAAAATATCTCACCAATCTACAAATAAGGAAAGAGATCTAATCTCTTCCTTTAATCTTTTGTAAATTTTACAAGAGAGATAATTTAATTTAATTCTCTTTAATAAATTATTTCTTCCACATAATAAAAATTAAAATTAAAATTCTTTTTAAATTTATTTTGGCCGGCCCCACTAGCTTGGGTTCAAGCTAGGGCCGACCACCCAATCTTATACCTAGGCCGGCCCTAGCTTGGTTCCCAAGCTAGCTTGGCCGGCCCCCTATTGGTGGGTATAGAAGGTGGGTATAGTACTCTATAAATAAGAGGCTACGATAGGGATCGAGAGGAGAAATTGGTTTTGGTCTCCCGATAAAATTAAGCATCCCGTGTTCGCCCCGAACACACAACTTAATTTTATCAATAATAATTCATTCCACTATAGAACTATTATTGAACTACCGCACCAATCCCAAATTATATTTTTGGGCTCCTTCTTATTATGAGTGTGTTAGTCTCCCTATGTTTAAGATATCGAATGTCCACTAATTAAGTGAGTTACTGACAACTCATTTAATTAATATCTTGGTCCAAGAGTAGTACCACTCAACCTTATCATCATGTCGGACTAAGTCCACCTGCAGGGTTTAACATGACAATCCTTATGAGCTCCTCTTGAGGACATTATCAACCTAGTATCTCTAGGACATAGTTTCCTTCTATAATCAACAACACACACTATAAGTGATACCATTTCCCAACTTATCGGGCTTATTGATTCATCGAACTAAATCTCACCCATTGATAAATTAAAGAAATAAATATCAAATATATGTGCTTGTTATTATATTAGGATTAAGAGCACACACTTCCATAATAACCGAGGTCTTTGTTCCTTTATAAAGTCAGTATAAAAGAAACGACCTCAAATGGTCCTACTCAATACACTCTAAGTGTACTAGTGTAATTATATAGTCAAGATAAACTAATACCTAATTACACTACGACCTTCTAATGGTTTGTTCCTTTCCATTTTGGTCGTGAGCTACTGTTTATAATTTATAAGGTACTGATAACATCATCTTCTGCATGTGACACCACATACTATGTTATCTACAATATAAATTAAATGAACAACTACAAACAAATATAGATAATCTGACCAAATGTGATTCTTTATTCATAATGAATGTTTACAAAGCTTAGGCTTTCAGTATACACTCCAACATTACAGCAGTCCAATGTCCTTGTCCAGGGTTATTCTAATATCTGCTAACCATGTCCATGGCAAAATAGATATCAGGTCTCGTACACAGCATTGCATACATAAGGCTTCCTACAACCGATGCATAAGGAACTGCCTTCATGTCCTCAATCTCATTTGACGTCTTCGGAGACATCTATTTAGATAAGGCTACTCCATGCCTGAAAGGTAAGAAACCTTTCTTGGAGTTCTGCATGCTAAAACGAGTAAGGACCGTATCTATATATGAATCTTGGGATAGACACAACATTCTTTTCTTGCGATCCCTTATTACTTTGATCCCAAGAATGTGTGCACATTCTCCTAAGTCCTTCATATCAAATTATTTGGACAACCATACCCTTACGTCTGATAATACCTTGACATTGTTGGCAATTAACAAAATATCATCTACGTATAGTATAAGAAATACCACAACATTTCCGTTACACTTCTTGTATACACAAGACTCATCCAGACACTGAATAAATTCATATGACTGGATTACTTCGTTAAACCGGATGTTCCAAGATCTTGAAGCTTGCTTCAATCCATAAATGGACCGATTAAGCTTGCACACTAGATGCTCTTTGCCTTTTTCAATGAACCCTTCTGGTTGCTTCATATGAATATTTTCTTCAAGACTTCCGTTAAGGAAAGCTGTCTTGACATCCATTTGCCAAATCTCATAATCCATATGAGCAGCAATGGACAAGAGTATCCGGATAGACTTAAACATGGCTACTGGCGAAAAAGTTTCCTCATAGTCGATTCCCTCTTTCTGAGTATACCCTTTCGCAACAAGCCTTGCCTTGAAGGTTTCTACCTTCCCATCTGTCCCTCTTTTCCTTTTGTAGATCTACTTGCATCCAACGACTTTTACACCATCAAGTGGTTCTACAAGCTCTCAGACCTTATTAGAGTACATAGACTCTATTTTAGAATTCATTGCCTTTTGCCAAGATACTGCATCTATATCTTGGAGTGCTTCATCATATGTCCGGGGATCAGGTTCATGTTTATCCGGGATCAAGTCTGAAGACTCTCCCAAAAACATGAATCTCTCATGTTGCCTTGCAACCCTCCCACTACGACGAGGCACCGTCTGTGGTTGTGTATCATGTGTGACACGTGTTGCAGTCTCTTGTGGTACTTCATCTTGTACTGTTGGTACTGAAGTAAACGTGTCCTCTCTAATTTCTTCTAGAACTATTTCACTCATGGGCTTATGGTTCATTATATAATCTTCTTCTAAAAATCGAGCATTGGTGCTAACAATGATCTTCTGATTTTTAGGATTATAAAACAAACCACCTTTCGTTCCCTTTGGATATCCAACAAACAGACAAACTTCTGTACGTGATTCCAACTTGTCAGTATCTCCCTTCAGCACATGTGATGGACTATCCCATATCCGGATATGAGACTAGGCTTACGCCCATTCCATAATTCCATGGGAGTAGAAGGAACTGTTTTAGAAGATACCATATTCAGAATATACACTACTGTTTCTAAAGCATATCCCCAAAACGAATTTGGTAATTCTGAATAACTCATCATTAATTAAACCATTTCCATAAGAGTCCTATTCTTTCGTTCTGCCACACCATTCTGCTGGGGTGTACCAGGTGCAGTTAATTGGGATTGAATCCCAACTTCTGATAAGTAATTCCTAAACTCTCCAAAGAGGTATTCGCCACCACGATCAAATCGTAGTGTCTTGATACTTTTACCAAGACGTTTCTCCACATCAGCCTTATATTCTTTAAACTTGTCAAAGCATTCAGACTTGCGGCGCATCAGATAAATGTATCCGTATCTTGAATAATCGTCTATAAAGGAGACGAAGTATTCATAACCACCTCTTGCCTGGATAGACATAGGACCACACAAATCAGAATGAACCAGTTCTAACGCATCTTTGGCTCTATACCCCTTGGCCTTAAAAGGTCTTTTGGTCATTTTACCTTCCAAGCAGGATTCGCATGTTGGAAAGTTTTCCAACTCTAATGAACCCAAGAGTCCATCGGCTACAAGCCTTTGAATCCTACTTAAGTTAATATGTCCAAGCATTAGATGCCAAAGATATGTTTGGTTCATTTCAGAAGGTTCTTTTCTCTTATTAGGGTTAGAAGATGTGTTATTAATTTCCATTTTTTGCTTTGTGGGAGAAATTGGATTTATAGTGTATAAATTACCAACCAATGCACCAGAACAGATAATCACTTTATTTCTCTTTATAACGACATTATTACTAAAAGAGACTGAATATCCATCCAAATACAGTTTAGAAACTGAAATTAAATTCTTTCTAAAACTGGGTACATAAAGACAATTTCTTAAAATCAAATTTCTATTCCTATCAAATGATAAGTAGACGTCTCCCACTGCAACAGCCGCCACCTTAGTAGCATTGCCCATGTAGACAGTTATCTCTCCATCAAATAGTCGCCGGGTTTCCTGGAATCCCTGCAAAGAATTGCAGACATGATCAGTGGCTCCCGTATCCACACACCAGGTGCTGGTAGATAACACCGCTAAACATGTTTCAACTACTAGAGTATGAGATATACCTTTATTGTTCTGGTTCCTACAAGGACAGTCCGCTTTCTAATGTCCAGACTGCTTGCAGATGAAGCACTTGCCCTTCGGCTCCTTCATTCAAGCTTTCTATCCTGTACTCTGAGGTTTATTCACATTCTTTGCTGAAAAGACATGTTTCTTCTTCTTCTTACCTTTCGGCTTACAAGTTGAACCATTTTCAGCATAGTGAATATGAGAACTTTGACGAAATATTCCCTCTGCTGCCTATAGTTCTGTCAGAAGTTCCGCCAACGTATACTCTCTTTTGTTCATGTTACAGTTCAGACGGAACTGCTCAAAACTTCTGGGTAGGGTTTGGAGAATTATATCGACCTGGGTTTCCCCATCTATTTCTCCTCCAAGGACTTGTATTTCATTCAGATAAGTCATCATTTCGAGGATATAATCCCTTACGGGTGTCCCCTCAGACATGGTGGCTGTCATTAGCTTCCTCATTGTCTCTTGCCTAGCAGTCTGACTCTGGTGCCCAAAGAGTTCTTTGAGATTGTTCATTATATCATAAGCTGTTGGTAAATCTTGATGCTGATGTTGCAATACATTTGACATAGATGCCAAAATGTAACATCGCGTCATCTCATCAGCTTTTACCCATTTCTTATGATACTCAATCTCCTCTGGGGTAGAGTCACCGTTAGGTGCTTCAGGGCAAGCCTCGGTCAGTACAAACTTATAGCTTTCAGCAGTAAGAACAATGTCCAGGTTTCTTTTCCAATCAATATAGTTGGGACCAGTAAGTTTGTTCTCTTTCAGTATAATGGCTAGTGGGTTGAAAGTCATCCTAAGAATCACAAAAATAAACTTTGGTCAAGACTCTAAATTTAGAATAATATTGATTCCTCAAATAATACTATTTTAAATTAACCAACACCTCAAATCACCGTGAATATTGCATGCCACGTTAGTGTGGACGTATATAAATTCAACATTTGTAAGAGGAGGGTGTGACCCATTAATTTTATTATCTTGTCATCCTAACTTTATGACAAATAAAATTAATAGTTGGTTTTACTTTGGTCACACAATACAATAGCAGTGACTCCGTTGGGGAGGATACTATTGAATGCGTCTAAGTGCATATCATTACTTGATACTAAGTGCATTAAATAGGATTGTGCCCCTTCAGTTGGAGAAAATCACACGCTCCTAAATAATTTCCTATAACCATCCATAAAAGGAAGTTTGATCTAGTGATCTGCAACAAACCCATCCGTTGTGGAAGGAGGCACTCAGAGCCAACACCCAAGCTTGTTGCATCACTTACAAACCAGTAATGGAGACCATGGAATTTATTAAAATCCCTCTCCCACTTAGTTATTTAAAATTGAGGATTTTAACCTATGCTAGCATACATCACATGCATATAAATATCACAGTAAACAAAAGCAATAAATTTGGAAATTAATTCTCCAACTATTATAACTTTTTCCTTCACTGTCTTCGGTATGCTCCAACCCTAGCTGCTGCTATCTTTAGCCACCGCCATCGGGTCGAGTTGTCACATCCATCTTGCTTCTTATTCCGCTGCGCCTCTGGTGCTCCAAATGTACCATGCCTCGTAAGAATCTGATTCGCGACAAGAAAAGAATTTTACATATATCAATCCTATATTCCTCGAGGGAATGTACATGTAATCTAGATCGAAAAATAAAATTCTAAAAATAATACAGCTCCTGCTGTATTTTATACATACAATCATGCATACAAATAATGCCCTTAACATATCCAAGGGTCCAATCACACATAATAACAATAATCCATAATAGTTGGAGCCTGCAACCAAAGAGTTAGCACATCCTACTATTTTCCTACCTAAATTATGCATAACATGTGCATAACCTATTTGAATTCTAAAAATACACAGAGGCAAACACTAGTTCTGATACCAATTGTTGGTTAGTCCTAGGAAAACATACCGGTTCCACTGTAAAAAAAATTTTTGTACAAGTGTCGAACCTTTCCTTAAATAACCTATTGTATTCTTTAGAAGTTAAATTAGGAATCACAGACGGAACTTAACATCATTGATTCCAAATTTAACTTATCTGTTCTTAATGGTTTAGATTTGAATCACAAGCGGAACTTAACACTATTGATTCAAATCTACCTAGATTATTAATTCCATAAATATTAATTTCCAAAATTGGCTTCCAGGACTGCATGGCGAGGCACATGGCCTTCTTGGATATGGGAGCAACCACCACCGCCTAGGCAAAGCCTTTTAAGGAAAACTAATATTTATTTCCTTAAATAACTCTAGGTTAACTAAAAGGAACAATCGAAACACAAGTTTGAAAAAGAAGAAAACACAAACTCGAAAAACTAGATCTAATTGCCTCTTGTATTTAGAATTCTTACAAAGAGAAAAACTAGCATGATGCGGAAAATAATTGCTAATTATACCTTCTCTTTGTATGCTAATGACCTCGAGATCTTCTGCCGTATTCCTCGCCTCGCCTTGGACGTCGTGTGGGCGATGATCCTCCAAGATGAACACCACCCAAAAGATAGCTTCTCCTCCTTGCAATATTCGGCCACCACCACCTCAATAGAAAAGAGAGCAAAGGGAGAGAAGAGAAGGGAGAGGGCTGACCACCAAGAGATCTCCAAGCACAAGAATAAGAGTTGTGTCTCATGAAGCCCCCTTACCCCTTCATTTATATTACTTGCCCAAGGCAAACAAGGAAAGATTTTTATAATTTTCCTTTTCCCTTTTTATTTTCCTTTTCTTTCCTCTTGATTGAATTAATCACCAAATCAATGGTTGTGATCAATCTTATTTGGTTTAGGATTTGTATTTGGCCGGCCCCTTGCTTGGGCACCAAGCAAGGTGGCCGGCCACCTCATCAAGAGAAAAAGGAATTATATTTTTAATAAAATTTTACAAGAAAAATTCTTATAAAATTTTACAAGCTCTCGTTCCTAAAGTAGGAGTTAAAAAAGGAAAGTTTCTAAAAATTAAAACCATGTTTTAAATTTAAAAACTTTCTTATAAAATTTCCTTTTTTTAACATGGTGATAGAAAATTTAAATTTTAAAACTTCTTTTCCTTTTTTCTTAAACCATGAGGATGGTTAAAAAAGGAAAGTTTTAAAATCTTTTAAACTCTCTATTTAAACATGTGGCCTAATTCAAATAAAGAAAGTTTTAAAAATTAAAATCTCTCTTTTAAAACTTATAGTTTTCTACAAAGAGAAGATTTTAAAAATTCAAAACAAACCTCCCTTTTTGAATTATTGTGGCCGGCCCCTATAAGCTTGGTCACCAAGCTATAGAGCCAGCCCCTATAAGAGGATGTGGCCGGCCATTGCTTGGTCACCAAGCAATGGTCCGGCCCCCTTCTTGAACACCAAGAAGAGCCTTACATTTGGATAGACTTGAGGCTATAATGAGGCTACGACAGGGACCTAGAGGAGAAATTGGTTTTGGCCTTCCAATGAGCTTGAGTATCCCGTATTCACCCCAAACACACAACTCAAGTACATCGATAACAACTCATTCCACTAAAGAGTTATTCCCGCACTACCGCATCAATCCCAAATTACATTATGGGCTCCTTCTTATCATGAGTGTGTTAGTCTCTCTGTGTTTAAGATTACGAATGCCCACTAATTAAGTAAATTACTGACAACTCACTTAATTAATATCTAGCTCTAAGAGTACTACCACTCAACTTTATTGTCATGTCGGACTAGGTCCACCTGCAGGGTTTAACATGGCAATCCTTATGAGCTCCTCTTGGGGACATTCTCAACCTAGATAACTAGGACACAGATTCCTTCTATAATTAACAACACACACTATAAGTAATATCATTTCCCAACTTATTGGGCATATTGATTTATCGAGCTAAACCTCACCCTTTGATAAATCAAAGAAGTAAATATTAAATATATGTGCTTGTTATTATATTAGGATTAAGAGTACACACTTCCATAATAACTAAGGTTTAGTTCTTTTACTAAGTCAGTACAAAAAGAACTTACCTAAATGATCCTACTCAATACACTTAAAGTGTATCAGTGTAATTTATTAGTTAAGATAAACTAATACTTAATTACACTACGACTATACTGATAGTTTGTTCCTTTCTATCTTAGCAACTGTTTATAATTTATAGAGAACCGACAACATGATCTTCTGAGTGTGACACCACACTCCATGTTGTCTACTATATAAATTAATTGAACAATTACATTTAATAAATAAATGCAGATATTGACCAATGTGATTCTTTTATTTCAACAAATAAATGTTTACAAAAGCTAGGCTTTTAGTATACACTCTAACAGTTGCCCATTTAATTTATATTGTAGATAACATGGTGTGTGGTGCCACACAGAAAGATCATGTTATCAGTTCCTTATAAATTATAAATAGTAGCTCACAACTAAGATGGAATGAAACAAACCATTGGAATGATTGTAGTATAATTTGGTATTAGTTTATCTTGATTATAAAATTACACTAGTACACTATGTGTATATTGAGCAGGACCATTTGAGATTGTTTTTTTTTATACTAACTGCATAAAAGATTAAAACCTCTATTATTATGGATATGCATACTCTTAATCCTGATATAATAACAAGCACATATACTTAGTATGTATTCTTTAATTTATCAATAGGTGAGATTTAGTTCGTTAAATCAATAGGCCCGATAAGTTGGGAAATAATATTATTTATATGGTGTGTTGTTGATTATAGAAGGAAACTGTGCCCTAGTTATCTAGGTTGATGATGTCCCCTTGAGGAACTCATAAGGATTGTCATGTAAACTTTACAAGTAAACCTAGTCCGACATGATAATGAAGTTGAGTGGTACTACTCTTGGAGCTAGATATTAATTAAGAGAATTGTCAATAACTCATTTAATTAGTGGACATTCGATATCTTAAACACAGGGAGATTAATACACTCATGATAAGAAGGAGCCAATAATGTAATTTGGGATTGGTGCGCTAGTTCAATAATAACTTTTTAGTGGTATGAGTTATTATTGATGAACTTGAGTTGGGTGTTCGAGGTGAACATAGGAAGCTCAAGCTCATCGTGAGATCAAAACCAATTTCTCCTCTCGGTCCCTGTTATAGCCTCTATAAAGCCTTGTATCTATCAAGTCTATTTCTTACCCAAGTAATGGGTCGGACACATCCTTGCTTGGAGCAAGAGGGCCGGCCAAGCATTTGTTTGGAGCCCAAGAGGTGGCCGGCCAAGCCATGCTTGGTGTCCAAGCATGGGGTCGACCACACCATTATAACTAAAGGGAGATTTTATTTTTTGTTAAAATCTTTCCTTTTGTAGACATTCATGAAGGGATTTAAAAGAGAAATTTTAATTCTAAAATTTCCTTTTATAGCTATCCTCATGGTTTTAAAAGAGAGTTTTAATATTTTAAAATCTTTCCTTTTATAACTATCTGCAAAAGATTAAAGAGAGATTTTAATTTTGTTAAAATCTTTTCTTATTTGTAGTTATCTATAATGTTTAAAAGAGAGATTTTAATTTTTGATAAAGCTTTCCTTTTTTGTAACCATGATTTAAAAAGAGAAGTTTTAATTAATCTTTTCTTTTTTTGTAGTTGTTTACATGTTTTAAAAGAGAGAGAGATTAATTTTAAAACTTTCCTTTATTGCCATGTACAATAGGAAATTTAGAAAAGAGAGATTTTAATTGTTGTTAAAATTTCATTTTTTATGGGGAGGTTACAAATAAGGAAGTTTTAATTATGTTTAAAACTTTCCTTTTTTACCATGACCAAGGATTATAAAAGAGAAGGAGAGGTGCCTCATGAGACACACAACCTTAAGCCTTCTCTCTTTTCCTTGGTGTGGCCGGCCCCTTCCCTTCTCCTTTTCTCTTAGGTCGGTGCCCCACTTATCTCCTCTTTTGCTTCCTTAGGGCCGGTGGTATCCTTGTGGTCGGTTGCTTGGAGAGGAAGAAGAAGAAGAAGAGAAGCACTTGGTGGCCGGTTGCTTGGAGGAGAAGAAGAGGAAGAAAGTTTCCTATTTTGGCATCCCTTGGTGGCTCGAGAGTCTTGGAGGAGAAGAAGTGGTTTGGGTAGATTCCATCTTGGTAGATCGTTGCCCACACAACGTCCAAAAGGAGGAGAGGAATACAACAGATGATCAAGAGGTTTTTAGCTACAAAGAAAGGTATAACTAATTAATGGTTTCTGCTTCGAATTAATTAGTTAGTTTTTTTTTGCATGGATTCTAAAACACCAACACAAGAGGCTAGCGATTTTATGTTTTAATTTCGTTCTATCGATTTTTTATTTCGATTTTGCGTTTCGATCTTGTGATTCTATTATGGTGTAGTTAAACCTAAGGGTTACTGTAAGAAGTTAAATATCCAATTTCTTTGAAACGTTTTGTCTAGGAAGTGGTGGATGATCCCATAACTAAGAAGGCCTAGTGTCTCGCCATGTTTAACCTGGAAGCCAATCTTTGAAATAGATATTTAATCAACTTCTGTAATATAGTTTAACTTAGGAAGATCACATCGGTTAAACTTAGAGTAAAAATGTTAAGTATCATTTCCAATCCAAGTTTAACTTCTGAAGAGCAACTTGGATTAATAATGTTAAGCATTGTTTGCAATCCAAGTTTAACTTCAGTAGAGCACATGGGTAGCTAGATTAAGTTATGTGCTTGTATAAATTTTTGTACAGGAAAACAGAACAGTGTTCTGAGTAGCAACCAACAATTGGTATCAGAGCTAGGTTTATGCCTCTGTGTTTGGTTTTCAGTTAAATTATGCACTTTTCATACACATATTTAGGCGAGATAATAGTAGGATGAGCAAATAGATTAACTCTGTGGTTGCAGACATCCTAGATCCAACTATTATGACCATATTGTGCTTGTGTGTGATTGGACCCTCGGACATGTCAAGGGCATTTTATATATGTGCATGATTGTAATTATTAAATACAGCAGGAGCTGTATTAGTTTTAGGATTTTACATTCTGTTCGATCTAGATTACATGTACATTCCTTCGTGGAATATAAGATCGATAAATGTAAAATTTTATTTTTTTTTTGTCATGGATCGTATCCTTGTGAGGCGTGATGCTATTTGAGGACCAGAGGCTTAGCAAAAAAGGAAGAAAGATAGACGCGACGACATGACCCATTGGTGGCGGCTAGGGTTGGCGGCACACGGAGGACAACTATGGATGAGGTCATAATAGTTGGAAAATTAGTTTTCATATTTATTGCTTTTTATGATGTGATGTGCTATGTTTGTGTGCTTGTGGGCATGTTAAAATTCCTTGTTTCTAAATAACTAAGTGGGAGAGGAATTAATTAAATTCCACGGTCTCCATTACTGGTTTGTAAGTGATGCATTCAAACTTGCGTGTTGGTTCTGAGTGTCTTCCTCCACATCGGATGTATTTGTTTGCGGATCACTAGATCAAACTTCCTTAATGGATGATTTTAGGAAATTATTTAGGAACATGTGATCTTCTCCATCTGAAGGGTACAATCCTATTTAATGGACTTAGTATCAAGTAATGGTATACACTTAGACTCATTTAATACTATCCTCCCCATCAGAGTCACTGCTATTATTTGTGTGACTGAAGAAAAACTAACTATTAATTTTATTTGTCATAAAGTTAGGTTGACAAGATAATTAAATTAATGGGTAAACCCCCCTCTTACAAATGTTCGAATTTGTATATGTCCACACTATTGTGGCATACAAAATTCATGATGTTTGAGGTGTTGGTGAATTTAAATGATATTATTTGAGGAATCAATATTATTTTAAATTCTAATGTTTTGACCAAATATTTGATAGACCAACTATTAATTTTATTTATCAGAAAGTTAGGTTGAAAAGATAATAAAATTAATGGGTAAAACCCCCTCTTATAAATGTCTGAATTTGTATACGTCCACACTATCGTGGCATAAAAATTCACGGTGTTTTGAGGTGTTGCCTCTTTTAATAACAAAGTTGTTATTAAGAAAAAGAGGGAAGTTATCTGTTCTGGTACGCTGGTTGGCAATTTATAAATCCAATAACTCCCACGATGCAACAAATGGAAATTAGTAACACATCTTCTAACTTTAAGAGAAAGCAATCTTCGGAAATGAACCAATTATATCTTTGGCATCTAAGGCTAGGTTATATTAACTTGAGTAGGATTCATTGGTAGCCGATGAACTTTTGGGTTCATTGGTAGTGGAAATTTTTCCAACATACGAGTCTTACTTGGAAGGAAAAATAATCGAGAAGCTTTTAAGTATAAGGGGTATGGAGCCAAAGATACATTGGAATTGGTTCATTCTAATTTGTGTGATCCTATGATTATCCAGACAAGAGGTAGTATCGAATATTTCGTCTATTTTATAGACAACTATTCAAGAAACAAATACATTTACTTGATGTGCCGCAAGACTAAGTGCTTTGATTAGTTCAAAGAGTATAAGGCTGATGCGGAGAAACGTTAAAGTAAAAATATCAAGTCATTATGGTAAGATCGTAGTGGTAAGTAACCTCTTGGGACAATTTATGAGTCACTTATCAAAAGTAGGGATTCAATTCCAACTAACTGCACCTGGTACACCCTAACAGAATGGTGTAGTAGAAAGAAGGTATATGACTCTTATGGAAATAATTAGATTGATGATGAGTTATTCAGAAAATTACCAAATTCGTTTTAAGGATATACTCTGAAAATGGAAGTGAATGTAGTACCTTCCAAAGTCAGAACTCTCTACTCATATAGAATTGCTGAATAGGCGTAAGCCTATTTTGAAGCATATTCGGATTCGGGTAGTCCAGCACATATGCTGAAGAGAGACAATGATAAGTTGGATAGGAATTCACTTGTTTGTGGGTTATCCTAGAGAAACGAAAGTATGTTTATAGTCTTAAAAATCAGAAGGTCATTGTTAGCATCAATGACTGATTTTTAGAAGAGGGCTATATAATGAACCACAAGCCCATAAGTAAATTTGTTCTTAATAAAGGACACGTCTAATCTAGTACCAACTGTACAAGATGAAATATCACAAGAAACTGCAATATGTATCACAATTGATACACAATTATATACAGTACCTCATCGTAGTGGGAGGGTTGTCAAACAACCTAAAAGATTCATATTTTGGGAAAATCTTTGGACTTGATCCCAAAAGAACATGAGCCTGATCCCGGACATATGACGAAGCACTCCAAGATAAAGATGTAGTATCTTGGCAAAGAGCAATGAATACAGAATTAGAATATATGTATTCTAATAAAATTCTGGGAGCTTATAAAATCACCAAATGGTGTAAAAGTCATTGGGTGAAAATATGTCTACAATAGAAAAAAGGGATAGATGGGAAAGTGGAAACTTTCAAAGCAAGACTTGTTAAAAAAGGGAAACCTTTTATCTGTAGTCATGCTTAAGTCTATCGGGATTTTTTTTATCTATTGCTGCTCATATAAACTATGAGATTAGGCAAATGGATGACAAGACAGTTTTCCTTAATGGAAGTCTTGAAGGAAACATCCATATAAAGCAACCAGAGGGATTCATTGCAAAGGGAAAAAGAGCATTTTGTTTGTAAGCTCAATCAGTCTATGGACTGAAGCAAGCTTCAAGGTCTTGGAACATCCAGTTGTAATCCAGTCTTATGGATTTAGTTACCGGATAAGTCTTGTGTATACAAGAAGTATGATGGAAACGTGGTGGTATTTCTTGTACTATACGTAGATTACATTTTTGATAGTTGGAAACAATATCAAGGTGTTATCGGAAGTTAGGGTATGGTTGTCCAAGCAATTCGTTATAAAGGACTTAGGAGAATGAGCACATATTCTTGGGAACAAGGTTCGTAAGAAAAGAATGTTGTGCTTATCCCAAGCTTTATATAACGAGCTCGTTTTAGCATGCAAAACTCCAAGAAAGGTTTTTCTACCTTTTAGACATGGAGTTACTTTATCTAAAGAGATATCTCCGAAGATATCAAAGGAGATAAAGGACATGAAAGTAAGTTCCTTATGCTTCGGCTGTTGGAAAGCTTAATGTATGCTTTGCACGAGATCAGATATTTGTTTTGCCCAGTGCATAATTAGTAGATATCAAAGTAACCCTGGACATGGACATTGGTCTGCGGTAAAGCATATATTGAAGTACCTTAGATTATATGCTAGCTTACAAGGCAGATAATTTATTCCCTGTGGGTTGCATGGATTTAGACTTCCAATCAGATAAGGGACAATAGTAAGTCAACCCCGGGGCTTTGTGTTTACTTTAGGAGGTGAAGTCATAACTATGGAAGAGTGATAAGCAAAGGTATTTTTTTTGGACTCTACCATAAAAAGTTGAGTAAGTGGCAGCCATAGAAGCTGTATGACTCAGATACTTTAAGATAGACTTAGATATGATTTCTGGTTTGTCCAAAGATTATTACAATTTATTGTAATAATAATGGTGTAGTAGCAAACTCGAAGAAACCATAAGTTTATAAGGCAAGTAAACATAATAGAGCGCAAGTACCACCTAATACGAGAAATCGTATAAACGAGGAGAAGTTGTTGCCACCTAGATTGCATCAGGTGATGACCTATAGATCCTTTCACTAAGGTCCTTAAGGCAAGAGCTTTTGATGGGCATGTTAAAGGGTTGGGAATCAGATGTATGGCAGCAGATATGACAGCTTAGTCTTTTAGTATAAGTGGGAGATTGTTAGGATGTATACTAAAAGCCTAGCTTTTGGTATAAACATTTATTTAGAAATAAGAATCACATTGGTCAAGTGTCTACATTTATATATACCAAATGTAGATGTTCAATTAATTTATATTGTAGATAATATGGTGTGTGGTGTCACACACAGAGGATCATGTTATCAGTACCTTATAAATTATAAACAGTAGCTCACGACCAAGATGGAAAGGAACAAACCATTGGAAGGTCGTAGTGTAATTAGGTATTAGTTTACCTTAACTATATAATTACACTAGTACACTTAGAGTGTATTGAGTAGGACCATTAGAGGTCGTTTCTTTTATACTGACTTTATAAAGGAACAAAGACCTCAGTTATTATGGAAGTGTGTGCTCTTAATCCTAATATAATAACAAGCACATATATTTGATATTTATTTCTTTAATTTATCAATGGGTGAGATTTAGTTTGATAAATCAATAAGTCTGATAAATTGGGAAATGATATCACTTATAGTGTGTGTTGTTGATTATAGAAGGAAACTATGTCCTAGTGATCTAGGTTGATAATGTCCCCAAGAGGAGCTCATAAGGATTGTCATGTTAAACCCTGCAGGTGGACTTAGTCCGACATGACGATAAGGTTGAGTGGTACTACTCTTGGACTAAGATATTAATTAAATGAGTTGTCAGTAACTCACTTAATTAGTGGACATTCGACATCTTAAACACAGGGAGACTAACATACTCATAATAAGAAGGAGCCCAAAAATATAATTTGGGATTGGTGCGGTGGTTCAATAATAGTTCTTTAGTGGAATGAATTATTATTGATGAAATTAAGTTATGTGTTCGGGGCGAACACGGGATGCTTAATTTCATCGGAAGACCAAAACCAATTCCTCCTCTCAGTCCCTATCGTAGCCTCTTGTATATAAAGATTTATAACCACTACATACCCACCTTTTTACCCAACTAATAGGGGCCGGCCAAGCCAAGCTTGAAGCTCAAGCTTAGGGTCGGCCAAGCCTAAAGGTTGAGCCTTAAGGTGGCCGGCCAATAGCTTGGAGCCCAAGCTTAGGTGGCCGGCCACATCATATTAAAAAGGGTTTTTTGTTAAAATTATTTCTTATGTGGATATCATGGTTTTAAAAGAGAGTTTAAAATTTAAATCTTTCCTTTTATAGCTTTCTATAAAAGATTAAGAAAAGATTTGAAATATTTCCTTATTTATAGATTGAAAGGTAGATTTTAATTTTGAGAAAACTTTCCTTTTTAACCATGTTCATGATTTAAAAGAGAGTTTAAAAAGTAAATATTCTCTTTATAAGTTTCTACAAAAGATTAAGAAAAGATTTGATATCTTTCCTTATTTGTAGATTAAAAGAGAATTTAATTTTTAGAGATAACTTTCTTTTTATCCACATGTTTAAAAGAAAGATTTTAATTTATAAAATTTCCTTTTTACAAACCACCATGAAGGGAAAAATTATTGGAGAAATTTTTATAAATTTCCGGAGACAAATTAGGAAGTTTTAATTAATTAAAACTCTCCTTGTTTTGTTTTTTAAAGTGGCCGGCCATTGTAAATTGAGAAGAGAAAATTGTTTTTAATTAAATAAATTTTCCTTTTCATGGAAAAAGAATTAAGGAAGTTTTTATTTAAATTTCCTTATTTGCCAAGACCAAGCATTATAAAAGAGGGGGTAGAGGTGTCTTCATGGGTTAACGACTCTATTATTCTTCTCCTCTCTTTTCCTCCTTGGTGGCAGGCCCTAGCTTCTCCCTCTTCTCTTCTTCTTGTGGCCGGCGGCAACCCTTCTTGGAGCTCTTGATGGTGGCTGGTTCTAGCTAGGAGATGAAGGAGAGAAAAGAGGTTTTGTTTCTAGCATCCCTTGGAGCTTGATGGTGGTGGCCGGACCTCTACTTCTCATGGAGAATTCTTGGTGGCCGAATCTAGATTGGAGAAGAAGGAGTTTGGTGGTTCTCATCTCGAAAGATCGTTGCCCACACAACGTCAGAGATTAGAAGAGGAATACTGTAGAAGATCAAGAGGTTATTTTTGCTTACAAAGAAAGGTATAACTAGTAATTGTTTTCCGCATCATACTAGTTTTCTTTGTATAGTTATTTTTGGAAATACCAAACACAAGAGGCATATGATTCTAGAGTTTTCGAAATAGTTTTTTTTCGAGTTTGTGTTTTCTTCTTTTTCGAATTTGTGATTCAATTGTTCTTTTTTGTTAACCTAGAGTTATTTAAGGAAATAAATATTAGCTTTCCTTAAAAGGCTTTGCCTAGGCGGTGGTAGTTGCTCTCATATCCAAGAAGCCCATGTGCCTCGCCATGCAGTCCTGAAAGCCAATTTTGGAAATTAATATTTATGGAATTAATAACTTAGGTATATTTGAATCAATAGTGTTAAGTTCCGCTTGCGATTCAAATCTAAACCATTAAGAACAGATAAGTTAAATTTGGAATCAATGATGTTAAGTTCCGTCTGCGATTCCTAATTTAATTTTTAAAGAACACAATAGGTTATTTAAGGAAAGGTTCGACACTTGTACAAAAAAATTTTGTACAGTGGAACCGGTACGATTTTCTTAGGACTAACCAACAATTGGTATCAGACCTAGGGTTTGCCTCTGTGTGTTTGGTTTTCAAATTAGGTTATGCACATGTCATACATAATTTAGACAGGATAATAGTAGGATGTGCTAACTTTGTGGTTGCAGGCTCCAACTATTATGGCATATTTTTATTGTGTGTGATTGGACCCTTGGACATGTCAAGGGCATTTAATTGTGTGTGCATGATTGTAAAATTAAATACAGCAGGAGCTGTATTAGTCATTAGGATTTTATATTTTTTTGTTCGATCTAGAATATATGTACATTCCTTTATGGAATATAGGATCGATGTATGTAAAATTCTATATTTGTCGCGAATCGGATGCTTGCAAGGTGTGGTACTTATGGAGCACCAGAGGCGCAACAGAATAAGAAGCAAGATTGATGCGACGACTCGACCCGATGGCGGTGGCTAAAGATGGCAGCAGCTAGGGTTGGAGCACATGGAGGACAATGATGAAAATGTCATAATAGTTGGAAAATTAATTTCCATGTTTATTGCTTTTATTTACTGTGATGTGTGTCTATGCATGTGTTATATGCTAGTATTAGGTTAAAATTTCTCACCTTAAATAACTAAGTGGGAGAGGGATTAGTATATTAATCCCACGGTCTCCATTACTGGTTTGTAAGTGATGCAACAAGCTTGCGTGTTGGTTCTGAGTGCGTCCCTCCACAACGGATGAGTTTGTTTGCGGATCACTAGATCAAACTTCCTTAATGGATGGTTATAGGAAGTTATTTAGGATGTGTGTGATCTTCTCCAACTGAAGGGACACAATTCTATTTAATGGACTTAGTATCAAGTAATGGTATACACTTAGACACATTTAATAGTATCCTCCCCAACGGAGTCACTACTATCACTTGTGTGACCAAAGGGAAACCAACTATTGATTTGTTATAAAACTAAATTGGCAAGATAATAAAATTAATAAACCCCTCTTATAAATGTTTGAATTTGTATACGTCCACACTAACGTGGCATACAATATTCATGGTGTTTGAGGTAATTTTATTTGTCAAAAAGTTATATTGACAAGATAGTCAATGGGTAAAACCCTCCTCTTACAAATGTTGATTTTGTATACGCCCACACTAACGTGGCATGCAAAACTCACAGTGTTTTAAGGTATTGGTAAATTTAAATAGTATTGTTTGAGGAATCAATATTATTTTAAATTTAGAGTCTTGATCAAATATTTGATCAAAGACAGACCAACTATTAATTTTATTTGTCATAGGTTGACAAGATAATAAAATTAATGGATAAAATCTCCTTTTAGAATTTGTATACGTCCACACTAATGTGGCATACAAAATTCACAGAGATTTTTGAGATGTTGGTCTTGACCAAATATTTTTGTGATTCTTAGGTTTTTCAAATGTTAGTCAATCCCCTAGTTGTTATACTATAGAATAGACTTAGTAGTCCCAATTGTAATGTTTGGAAAACTTGGACATTAAGGTAGACTGCCCTCTTAGAACTAAGAACAATATAGGTGTATTTAATTCATTAGTTGAAACATGTTTAGTGGTGTTATCTACCAGAACCTGGAGTGTAGATACAGATGTCATTAATCATGTCCACAATTCATTGCAGGGTTCCAGGAAACCCGACAACTAAATGAAAATAAAAACACCGTTCACATGGGCACTGCTGTAAAAGTGACAACTGTTGTAGTGGGAGATGTTTATCCTTTGATAAAATAAAACATGGATTTTTGAGTAATTGTTTTTACGTACCAAGTTTAGAAAGAACTAGTTTTCAGTTTCTAAACTATTTAAAGAACTTGATATTCTGCCTCTTTTAATAACAAAGTTGTTATTAAGAAAAAGAGGGAAGTTATCTGTTCTGGTACATTGGTTGGCAATTTATAAATCTAATAATTCCCACGATGCAACAAATGGAAATTAGTAACACATCTTCTAACTTTAAGAGAAAGCAACCTTCGGAAATGAACCAATTATATCTTTGGCATCTAAAGCTAGGTTATATTAACTTGAGTAGGATTCATTGGTAACCGATGAACTTTTGGGTTCATTGGTAGTGGAAATCTTTCTAACCTGCGAGTCTTACTTGGAAGGAAAAATAATCGAGAAGCTTTTAAGTATAAGGGGTATGGAGCCAAAGATACATTGGAATTGGTTCATTCTAATTTGTGTGATCCTATAATTATCCAGACAAGAGGTAGTATCGAATATTTCGTCTATTTTATAGACAACTATTCAAGAAACAAATACATTTACTTGATGTGCCGCAAGACTAAATGCTTTGATTAGTTCAAATAGTACAAGGCTGATGCGGAGAAACGTTAAAGTAAAAGTATCAAGTCACTATGGTAAGATCGTAGTGGCAAGTAACCTCTTGGGATAATTTATGAGTCACTTATCAAAAGTAGGGATTCAATTCCAACTAACTGCACCTATACACCCCAACAGAATGGTGTAGTAGAAAGAAGGTATATGACTCTTATGGAAATAATTAGATTGATGATGAGTTATTCAAAAAATTACCAAATTCGTTTTAAGGATATACTCTGAAAATGGAAGTGAACGTAGTACCTTCCAAAGTCAGAACTCTCTACTCATATAGAATTGCTGAATAGGCGTAAGCCTATTTTGAAGCATATTCGGATTCGGGTAGTCCAGCACATATGCTGAAGAGAGACAATGATAAGTTGGATAGGAATTCACTTGTTTGTGGGTTATCCTAGAGAAACGAAAGTATGTTTATAGTCTTAAAAATCAGAAGGTTATTGTTAGCATCAATGACTGATTTTTAGAAGAGGACTATATAATGAACCACAAGCCCATAAGTAAATTTGTTCTTAATAAAGGGCACGTCTAATCTAGTACCAACTGTACAAGATGAAATATCACAAGAAACTGCAATATGTATCACAATTGATACACAATTATATGCAGTGCCTCATCGTAGTGAGAGGGTTGTCAAACAACCTAAAAGATTCATATTTTGGGAAAATCTTTGGACTTGATCCCAAAAGAACATGAGCCTGATCCCGGACATATGACGAAGCACTCCAAGATAAAGATGCAGCATCTTGGCAAAGAGCAATGAATACAGAATTAGAATATATGTATTCTAATAAAATTCTGGGAGCTTATAAAATCACCAAATGGTGTAAAAGCCATTGGGTGAAAATATATCTACAATAGAAAAAAGGGATAGATGGGAAAGTGGAAACTTTCAAAGCAAGGCTTGTTAAAAAAGGGAAACCTTTTATCGGTAGTCATGCTTAAGTCTATCCAGATTTTTTTTATCTATTGCTACTCATATAGACTATGAGATTAGGCAAATGGATGACAAGACAGTTTTCTTTAATGGAAGTCTTGAAGGAAACATCCATATAAAGCAACCAGAGGGATTCATTGCAAAGGGAAAAAGAGTATTTTTTTTGTAAGCTCAATCAGTCTATGGACTGAAGCAAGTTTCAAGGTCTTGGAACATCTAGTTGTAATCCAGTCTTATGGATTTAGTTACCGGATAAGTCTTGTGTAAACAAGAAGTATGATGGAAACGTGGTGGTATTTCTTGTATTATACGTAGATTACATTTTTGATAGTTGGAAATAATATCAAGGTGTTATCGGAAGTTAGGATATGGTTGTCCAAGCAATTCGTTATAAAGGACTTAGGAGAATGAGCACATATTCTTGGGAACAAGGTTCGCAAGAAAAGAATATTGTGCTTATCCCAAGCTTTATATAACAAGCTCGTTTTAGTATGCAAAACTCCAAGAAAGGTTTTTCTACCTTTTAGACATGGAGCGGCTTTATCTAAAGAGATATCTCCGAAGATATCAAAGGAGATAAAGGACATGAAAGCAAGTTCCTTATGCTTCGGCTGTTGGAAAGCTTAATGTATGCTTTGCACGAGATCAGATATCTGTTTTGCCCAGTGCATAGTTAGCAGATATCAAAGTAACCCTGGACAAGGACATTGGTCTTCGGTAAAGCATATATTGAAGTACCTTAAATTATATGCTAGCTTACAAGGTAGATAATTTATTCCCTGTGGGTTGCATGGATTTAGACTTCCAATCAGATAAGGGACAATAGTAAGTCAACCTCGGGGTTTTGTGTTTACTTTAGGAGGTGAAGTCATAACTATGGAAGAGTGATAAGCAAAGGTGTTTTTTTGGACTCTACCATAAAAAGTTGAGTAAGTGGCAGCCATAGAAGCTGTATGACTCAGATACTTTAAGATAGACTTAGATATGATTTCTGGTTTGTCCAAAGATTATTATAATTTATTGTAATAATAATGGTGCAGTAGCAAACTCGAAGAAACCATAAGTTTATAAGGCAAGTAAACATAATAGAGCGCAAGTACCACCCAATACGAGAAATCGTATAAACGAGGAGAAGTTATTGCCACCTAGATTGCATCAGGTGATGACCTATAGATCCTTTCACTAAGGTCCTTAAGGCAAGAGCTTTTGATGGGCATGTTGAAGGGTTGAGAATCAGATGTATGACAGCAGATATGACAGCTTAGTCTTTTAGTATAAGTGGGAGATTGTTAGGATGTATACTAAAAACCTAGCTTTTGGTATAAACATTTATTTAGAAATAAGAATCACATTGGTCAAGTGTCTACATTTATATATACCAAATGTAGATGTTCAATTAATTTATATTGTAGATAATATGGTGTGTGGTGTCACACACAGAGGATCATGTTATCAGTACCTTATAAATTATAAACAGTAGCTCACGACCAAGATGGAAAGGAACAAACCATTGGAAGGTCGTAGTGTAATTAGGTATTAGTTTACCTTAACTATATAATTACACTAGTACACTTAGAGTGTATTGAGTAGGACCATTAGAGGTCGTTTCTTTTATACTGACTTTATAAAGGAACAAAGACCTCAGTTATTATGGAAGTGTGTGCTCTTAATTCTAATATAATAACAAGTACATATATTTGATATTTATTTCTTTAATTTATCAATGGGTGAGATTTAGTTCATTAAATCAATAAGCCCGATAAGTTGGGAAATGATATCACTTATAGTGTGTGTTGTTGATTATAGAAGGAAACTATGTCCTAGTGATCTATGTTGATAATGTCCCCAAGAGGAGCTCATAAGGATTGTCATGTTAAACCCTGCAGGTGGACTTAGTCCGACATGACGATAAGGTTGAGTGGTACTACTCTTGGACTAAGATATTAATTAAATGAGTTGTCAGTAACTCACTTAATTAATGAACATTCGACATCTTAAACACAGGGAGACTAACACAATCATAATAAGAAGGAGCCCAAAAATGTAATTTGGGATTGGTGCGGTGGTTCAATAATAGTTCTTTAGTGGAATGAATTATTATTGATGAAATTAAGTTATGTGTTCGGGGCGAACACGGGATGCTTAATTTCATCGGAAGATCAAAACCAATTCCTCCTCTCGGTCCCTATCGTAGCCTCTTGTATATAGAGATTTATACCCACTACATACCCACCTTCTTACCCAACTAATAGGGGTCGGCCAAGCCAAGCTTGAAGCTCAAGCTTAGGGTCGGCCAAGCCTAAAGGTTGAGCCTTAAGGTGGCCGGCCAATAGCTTGGAGCCCGAGCTTAGGTGGCCGGCCACATCATATTAAAAAGGGTTTTTTGTTAAAATTATTTCTTATGTGATATCATGGTTTTAAAAGAGAGTTTAAAATTTAAATATTTCCTTTTATAGCTTTCTACAAAAGATTAAGAAAAGATTTAAAATCTTTCCTTATTTGTAGATTGAAAGGTAGATTTTAATTTTGAGAAAACTTTCCTTCGTTTTGGGGACTAACCAACAGTGAGATCAATGATAAGTTATTTAGAATTACCAAATTCATTTTATGGATATGCTCTGGAAACGACAGTATACATTCTAAACATAGTACCTTTTAAGTCAGTACCCTCTACTCCCATAGAATTGTGGAATGGTCGTAAGTCTAATCTGAAGCATATTCAGATTTGGGGTAGTGCAGCACATGTGCTGAAGGGAGACACTGATAAGTTGGAATCACGAACAGAAGTTCGCTTGTTTGTGGGTTATCCTAAAAGAACGAAAGGTGGTTTATTTTGTAGTCCTAAAAATCAGAAAGTCATTGTTAGCACTAATGCCCGATTTTTAGAAGAGGACTATGTAATAAACTACAAGCCCATGAGTAAAATTATTCTTGAAGAAATAAGAGAAGATACGTCTATTTTAGTACCAACGGTACAAAATGATATACCACAAGAAACTGCAACACGTGTTACAAAAGATGCACAATTACAAATAATGTCTCATCGTAGTGGGAGGGCTATTTTTGGAGAGTCTTCAGGACTTGATCCCTGGTGAACATGAATCTGATCCCTGGATATATGATGAAGCAAGATATCTTGGAACATCCGATTTAATGAAGTGATCAAGTCTTATGGATTTATTCAGTGACCGGATGGGTCTTGTGTATATAAGAAGAGTGACGAAAATATGGTGGTATTTCTTGTACTATACATAGTTGACATTTTGCTCATTGGCAACAATGTCAAAGTGTTGTCAGACGTAAGGGTATGGTTGTCCAAGTGTTTTGATATGAAGGACTTGGTAGAATGTGGACATATTCTTGGGATCAAAGTAATAAGGGATCGTAAGAAAAGGATATTGTCCTTATCCCAAGCTTCATACATCAATACTATCCTAGCTCGTTTTAGCATGCAAAACTCCAAGAAAGGTTTTCTACCTTTTCGGTATTGAGTACTCTTATCTAAAGAGATGTCTCCTCAGATATCAAAGGAGATAGAGGAGATGAAGGCAGTGCCTTATGATTCGGCTGTAGGAAGCTTAATGTATGCAATGCTATGTACGAGACTGGATATCTATTTTGTCGTGGGCATGGTTAGTAGATATCAAAGTCACCCAGGACCGAGACACTAGACTGTCGTAAAGCATATATTAAAGTATCTGAGAAGGACTAGAGATTATATGCTAGTTTTCAAGGCAGATGATTTGCTCCCTGTGGGTTACACGGATTCGAACTAATAAGAACAATAGTAAGTCGACTTCGGGGTTTTGTATTTACTTTAGGAGGTGGAGCCATAACAATGGAGGAGTGTTAAGCATAAATGCGTTTCAGACTCCACCATGGAAGCTGAGTATGTGGCAGCCTCTGAGGCAGTCAAAGAAGTTGTATGGCTAAGAAACTTCATGATGGACTTAGATGTGATTTCTGGTTTGTCCAAAATTATTATAGTTTATTGTGATAATAGTAGTGCAGTAACAAACTCGAAGGAACCACGGGCCCATAAGGCAAGTAAACACATAGAGCGCAAGTACCACCTAATACGAGGAGAGGTTGTTGTCGCCAAGATTACATCAATAGATAACCTGACAGATTCTTTCTCTAAGGCCTTTCCAGCGAGAGTTTTTGATGGGCATGTTGAGAGGATGGAAATCAGATGTATGGCAGTATATATGTCAACATAGTCTTTTAGTATAAGTAGGAGATTGTTAGGATGTATACTAAAAGTCTAGATTTTTGTATGAACATTTATTTTGAAATAAGAATCGCATTGGTCAAATATCTACATTTATGTTAAATGTAATTGTCCATTTAATTTATATTGTAGATAACATGGTGTGTGGTGCCACACAGAAGATCATGTTATCAGTTCCTTATAAATTATAAATAGTAGCTTACAACTAAGATGGAATGGGACAAACCATTAGAATGGTTGTAGTATAATTTGGTATTAGTTTATCTTGACTATAAAATTACACTAGTACACTATGTGTGTATTGAGCAGGACCATTTGAGGTTGTTTCTTTTTATACTGATTGCATAAAAGAATAAAACTTCTATTATTATGGATGTGCGTACTCTTAATCCTGATATAATAACAAGCACATATACTTAGTATGTATTCTTTACTTTATCAATAGGTGAGATTTAGTTCGTTAAATCAATAGGCCCGATAAGTTGAGAAATAATATTATTTATATGGTGTGTTGTTGATTATAGAAGGAAACTGTGTCCTAGTAATCTAGATTGATGATGTCCCCTTGAAGAGCTCATAAGGATTGTCATGTAAACTCTGCAGGTGGACCTAGTCCGACATGATAATGAAGTTGAGTGGTACTACTCTTGGAGCTAGATATTAATTAAGAGAGTTGTCAGTAACTCATTTAATTAGTGGGCATTCGATATCTTAAACACAGGGAGATTAATGCACTTATGATAAAAAGGAGCGCATAATATAATTTGGGATTGATGAGCTAGTTCAATAATAACTCTTTAGTGGTATGAGTTATTATTGATGAACTTGAGTTGGGTGTTCGGGGCGAACACAGGAAGTTCAAGCTCATCGGGAGATCAAAACCAATTTCTCCTCTCGGTCCCTGTTGTAACCTCTATAAAGCCTTGTATCCACCAAGTCCATTTCTTACCCAAGTAATGGGTCGGACACATCCTTGCTTGGAGCAAGGGGGTCGACCAAGCATTTGCTTGGAGCCCAAGAGGTGGCCGGCCAAGCCATGCTTGGTGTCCAAGCATAGGGTCGGCTACACCATTATAACTAAAGGGAGATTTTATTTTTTGTTAAAATCTTTCCTTTTGTAGCCATTCATGAAGGGATTTAAAAGAGAAATTTTAATTTTAAAATTTCCTTTTATAGCTATCCTCATGGTTTTAAAAGAGAGTTTTAAAATTTTAAAATCTTTCCTTTTATAGCTATCTACAAAAGATTAAAGAGAGATTTTAATTTTGTTAAAATATTTTCTTATTTGTAGTTATCTATAATATTTAAAAGAGAGATTTTAATTTTTGATAAAACTTTTCTTTTTTTAACCATGATTTAAAAAAAGAAACGTGGTAGTATTTATTGTACTATACGTAGATGACATTTTTGGTAGTTGGAAACAATATCAAAGTGTTGTCGGAAGTAAGGGTATGGTTGTCCAAGCAATTCGATATAAAGGACTTGGGAGAATACGCACATATTCTCGTGATCAAAGTAATAAGGGATCACAAGAAAAGAATATTGTGCTTATCTCGAGTTTCATATATCGATACTCATTTTAGCATGCAAGACTCCAAGAAAGGTTTTCTACTTTTTAGACATGGAGTAGCTTTATCTAAAGAGATGTCTCCGGAAACATCAAAGGAGATAGAAGAAATGAAGGCAATTCCTTATGCTTCAGCTATAGGAAGCCTAATGTATGCTATGAACGAGACTGGATATCTGTTTTGCCGTGGGCATGATTACCAGATATTAAAGTAACCCAGGACTGGGACACTGGACTGCCGTAAAGCATATATTAAAGTACCTTAGAGGGACTAGAAATTATATGCTAGCTTACAAGGCAGATGATTTGCTCCCTGTGGGTTACACGGATTTTGACTTCCAATCAGATAGACGCAATAGTAAGTCAACCTTGGGGGTTTGTGTTTACTTTAGGAGGTAAAGCCATAACAATGGAGGAGTGTTAAGCATATGTGCTTTTTCAAACTCCACTATGCAAGCTAAGTATATGACAACCTCTAAGGCAGCCATAGAAGCTAAATGGCTCAGTATCTTCATGATGGACTTAGATGTGATTCCTGGTTTGCCCAAAATCATTTGGTGCAGTAGCAAACTCGAAGGAACCACGAGCCCATAAGGCAAGTAAACACAATAGAGCGCAAGTACCACCCAATACGAGACATCGTATAACGAGGAGAAGTTGTTGCCGCCTAGATTACATCAGATGATAACCTGGGAGATCCTTTCACTAAGACCCATAAGGCAAGAGCTTTTTTATGGGGATGGGAATCAGATGTATGGTAGCAGATATGACAGCTTAGTCTTTTAGTATAAGTGGGAGATTGTTAGAGTGTATACTAAAAGCCTAGCTTTTTGTAAACATTTATTTTAGAAATAAAGAATCACATTGGTCAAATGTCTACATTTATATGCTAAGTGCAGTTGTTCAATTAATTTATATCGTAGATAACATGGTGTGTGGTGTCACACACAGAACATCATGTTATCAATTCCTTATAAATTATAAACAGTAGTTTACAACTAAGATGGTTAGGAACAAATCATTGGTATAGTCGCAGTGTAATTTGATATTAGTTTATCTTGACTATAAAATTACACTAATAACTCTGAGTGTATTGAGCAGGACCATTTGAGGTAATTTCTTTTTATACTGACTAAATAAAAGAACAATACCTCTGTTATTATGGAAGTGTGTGCTCTTAATCCTAATATAATAACAAGCACATATACTTAATATTTATTTCTTTGATTTATCAAAGGATGCGATTTAGCTCGATAAATCAATAGACCCGATAAGTTGAGAAATGATATTATTTATAGTATGTGTTGTTGATTATAGAAGAAAATTGTGTCCTAGAAATCTAAGTTGACAATGTCTCCAAGAGGAGCTCATAAGGATTGTCATGTTAAACTCTGCAGGTGAACTTAGTCCGACATGACAATAAGGTTGAGTGGTACTACTCTTGGACTAAGATATTAATTAAAATGAGTTGTCAGTAACTCAATTAATTAGTGGGCATCCGACATCTTAAACACAGGGAGATTAACACACTCATGATAAGAATGAGCCCAAAATGTAATTTGGAATTGGTGCGGTAGTTCAATAATAATTTTTTAGTGGTATGAATTATTATTGATGAAATTAAGTTGGGTGTTCGGGGCGAACACGAGAAGCTTAATTTCATTGGGAGATCAAAATCAATTCCTCCTCTCGGTCCTTATCGTAGCCTCTTATTTATAAAGTATTATACTCACCAATACCCACCTTCTTACCCATCCTTATGTGGCCGGCCAAGCCAAGCTAAGAGCCCAAGCAAGGGCTGGCCAAGACATGGTTTGGATGGGATGAAGTGTGGCCGGCCCTTGCTTGAGTCCAAGCTTAGGTGGCCGACCACAATAAAATTAAAAGGATTTTAATTTAAAATCTTATCTTATGTGAAAGTCATAGTTTTAAAAAAGAGTTTTAAAATTATAAATTTTTCTTTTTATAGCTTTCTACAAAGGATTAAGAGAAAAGTTTGATATCTTTCCTTATTTGTAGTTAAAAGGAAGATTTTAATTTTTGATAAAACTTTCCTTTTTTGTAACCATCTTCATGGTTTTAAAAGAGAGTTTTAAAATTATAAATCTTTCCTTTTATAGCTTTCTACAAAAGATCAAGAGAAAGGTTTGATATCTTTCCTTATTTGTAGTTAAAAGGAAGATTTTAATTTTTGATAAAACTTTCCTTTTATGAAACCATCCTCATGATTTTAAAAGAGAGTTTTAAAATTAAATATTTCCTTTTATAGTTTCTACAAAAGATTAAGAAAAGATTTGATGTCTTTCCTTATTTGTAGATTGAAAGGAAGATTTTAATTTTAGAAAAAACTTTCCTTTTTGTAAATCATCCACATGTTTTAATACAGAGATTTTAATTTATAAAAGTTTCCTTTTATAACTAACCATGAAGGGAAAAATTATTAGAGAAATTTTTATTTTAAAAATTTCTGGAAACAAATTAGGAAGTTTTAATTTTGTGTTTAAAACTTTCCTTACTTGGATGATTAAGAGATGGCTGACCACATTGAGTTTGAAAGGGAAATTTTTTATTAAACTTTCTTGTCATTGGCAAAGAGATTAAGGAAGTTTTTATAAAATTTTTCTTATTTGCCAAGACCAATGAATATAAAAGAGAGGGTAGAGGTATCTCACCTCACAACTTATGTTCTAGTTTTCCTCTCTTCTATTTCCTTGGTTGGTGGCCAGCTCTTTACATCCTCTCCCTCTCCTATTCTTCTTCCTTGGCTGATGGCATCTTCATCTCAAGGAGCTTGGTTGGTGGTCGGATCTTGCTTAAGGAAGAAGGAGAGATAGGAGGTTTGTTTCTAACATCCCTTGGAGCTTGGTGCTGTGGCCGAACCTCATCTATTCTTGGAATTCTTGTGGTGGCCGAAACCCACAAGAAGAAGGAGGAAGCTTGGGTGGATTCTCATCTCGGTAGATCATCGCTCACACGACGTCCGAGATAAGAAGAGGAATACGGTAGAAGATCAAGAGATTGTTGCATACAAAGAAAGGTATAACTAGTAATTATTTTTCGTATCATACTAGTTTTTCTTTGTATGAATTCCAAACACAAGAGGCATATAATTCTAGATTTCGAATTTGTGATTCAAGTTTGTGTTTTTTTTTTTCAAATTTGTGATTCGATTGTTCTTTTTTGTTAAACCTAGGGTTATATAAGGAAATTAAATATTAGATTTCATTGAAAGGCTTTGGCTAGGAAGTGGTGGTTGCTCCCATATCCAAGAAAGTCTAGTGCCTCGCTATGTTTAACCTGGAAGTCGATTTCTGAAATTAATATTTAATTGAATTTGTAACATGGGTGGATTTGGATCAATAATGTTAAGTTCTGTTTGCGATCTAAGTTTAAACCATTAAGAACATATAAGTTAAATTTAGAATCAATAATATTAAGTTCCGTTTGTGATTCCTAATTTAATTTCTAAAGAACACAATAGGTTATTAGGAAAAGTTCGACACTTGTACAAAATTTTTGTACAGTGGAACCGGTATGATATTCTTAGGACCAACGAATAGCAACGTTCAAACGCCACATCGAAATGGCTAAGAATTGGGTTCCGAGCACTCGGAGTCCCGACGCCCCCAGTCCGAGTGCCCCGGACAGGTCCGAGCGCCCCGGTCTAGTCCGAGCGCCCCGACCAGGTCCGGGCGCCTCGGTCTAGTCCGAGCGCCCCGGGGCCAAAAATCAGCTTTTGCTGATTTTTAATCCCGGTCTCCTACTCTGGTTCCGCTCGCATCGGTTCGGGTCTTCCGCTCCGACTCCGCTCGCTTGGGTAATTTCGACCATCTGGAATAGAGCTCACCCGAACCTAACTTCCGACCTTCTCGAGCAAACTTCTGCTCCAACTTCTCGTCCCTCGAAATCGCTGCTTGCTTCCTTCTCGTCCGCTAGCGTATTCTTCCACAACTTTTTGCCCCTCAGACAGTTGTGTCTTTTGCTCCTCGAGCAATCTTCCGTTTTGGCTTCTCGTCTCTCGAAAATACTGCACGCTTCCTTCTCATCCGCCGATGTACTCTTCTACCGCATCTCGTCCCTCAGACGCGCCGATCCCTTCAACTCTCTCCCATGTCGTTCTTCTCGCTAGCTGCGTCTTTCGCTCGACTTCCTATGCTCCTAAGTTCCTACACACTTAGACACAGGGTTAAACATAACAGAACCTAACTTAACTTGTTTGATCACATCAAAATTACCTTGGAGTACCAGCAGATTTTAGCCTGGTGTAAGGTCCTCCAGCCTCGTCAAGTCCTGTATACTTGGTAATAAGGTTAGATAACACAACATCTAACTTTAATCTATTTGTTATTAATTAAAACCTAAGTTTGATCATTGATACTTACTACACCAACATTAGCAACTTCCCTGATTGTGAACTAAGTAAGTCAGTCTAGCTCGATAGACTGGTAGGTCGGACTAGCTTGGTAGATAGGTAGGTCAGATTAGATCAACAGACTAGTAGGTCAGACTAGCTCAACGTACAAGTAGGTCGGACTAGCTTGATAGACTAATAAATCAGACTAGCTCAATAGATAGGTAGGTCAGACTAGCTCGATAGACTAGGAGGTTGGACTAGCTCAATAAACTAGGAGGTTGGGCTAGCTCGGTAGACCGGTAGGTCAGACTAGCTTGACAAACTAGGAGGTCGAACTAGCTCAGTAAACTGGAAGGTGAGACTAGCTTGGCAGGTCAGTCTGGTATGATTCAAAAGTAATGACTCAACAAGATGACCAAGCTTGCTTGAGGTGGAGTCACATCGGCGTGTCCTGCTGACCTAGAGCGGGCAAGATAACTTTTTGGGCTTTAGTCCATATATGTTGGGTTGGGCTAATAGCACCCAACCTAATCGGATCCATATCGCCTTCAAATGACGAGCAACTGTAATGTAATGGAAAGACAATTTATGATCACCTAAGTCAAAATTGGACTCGTCAGGTTGACTTATTCTATTAAATAATTTAAATGAATTGAATTAAAATTTTATTGACCTATTTAAAAACAGACCTAAATGGGTCAACTTATGTGAGTTGCGGATCTAGGCAAGGCGAGCTCAGGTGACCCATTAGTTGAGCAGAATTTTTTTTTTCATCTAAAATTTAAAACTAAAATGGAAAATCCAAATCTAAAATAGGCCTAGCCTTCAAACTAAAAGTTGTGAAAATTTTGTGCGTCAATTAGTTTGGTTAATATGTATAAGTGTGAAATAAAGAATTAAATTTTTTTATAAATTTTCTAGAAATATTTATTTATGAAAGGATCAAATCCAATAAATTATAGGAAGTTTATATATATATTTTCGATGAGCTGACCTCACTTAACTCATAATCCATCTTTAATTGGGTTAAGTTGGATATTTTTTCACCCATCAAGATGGTGGGTTAGCCTGTCCTCTACATACCAGGCCGTTCACATCACATGATAATATTCAATAAACTATGATATTGTGGATGATATATTTTCATATTGTTCATAGGATATTGTGAATGCCGTGACGAACCCTTTGTGATGAAGTCAAGCCTGGTGCAAAGAGTTAAGTCAATTTCAATTAAGTCAAACTTAGTTATTGAATTGAGTATTCTTTTCTAACTTTTCAAAATGTCCTTGCGATTCAAATGTTTGTTGTAACTCCTTTCTCCCCTTATCGATAGCATGTGAACAAGAATCGCTAGGATAATTTTGAAAAGTAAAGACACTCCCTTATTTGAACTTGAAAGAAGGGGCGCTCGTTTGATTTTTCGTCGGAAAGAAAACACATTCAGCCAACGAGTTATACCCTACTCTCTCCATAGATCTCTCTATATGTGTCCACCCTCTTCTTACATATCACAACCAAACCAAAACCCTCTCCGAATGAAGATACACTACTACTCTCGAAACTCTGGCGGCTTTCCACGTTTGTTTTTTGGGTTGCTAGTGCTCTTCTTCTCCTTCCTCTTCCTCTTTTTTATTCCGGCAGCATCCAGCCCAGAGATAGTTTGCAAATCTCCCACTAATTGTGATGTGCCGGCTCCAGTGCATATCCCACCGACACCGCTGCCTTGCAAATCTCCCTCTTGTTAAGGGGGACTCCCATGAGTCTTCTATACACCAACAGAGGCATGCATTAGATCATGCGGGATATACCAACATACTGTGGTAACTAATTATATTAATCTCATTCTCCTCGATCGTAAAATAGTATAATGGTCATGGTTGTGCATGATTATTAGTTGTTTAGCTACTGTAAGGAATAATTAGAGCTGGTGAAAGATGATTAGATGATGCATCATCCATATATACATAGATATGTTCAAGTGCAACTGGTAATCATATCAAATCCTTTGATGGCTTGTGTTTTCTTTTAGTAGTTACTTGTTAAATATATAATTATATTACAAAAAATAAATAAAAAATAAATTAGAACAGATGGAAGATATTCAGAGTGCAGGCATTAACTTCTTAGGCTCTGATTTCGCAAGGAATTAACACCTAAAGAGAAAGGAGGGAAAAAAAAATGGCCAGATCCTAGAGGAGAGATCTTGCGTCAAAATTGTAGTTGTGATTCAGGACCAAGCAAGAACTGGGGCCGCAATTTGCAATCATTATTCTCAAAGTTAGTAGTCGCCCATGATTTATCTCCTTCGTGTTGATCCTGAGATGGGTTAACGGCGGCGCTGGGGACTAACATATTCGTCTTTTGCTACCATGACTAGATTATGATTGATTTACAATAGCATAACTAGACTACAAGCTATTTGGGGTCGTTGCGGCCACAATTCTTGTCTAATTACAACCTTGCAGCCGCAAGCTCATGACTGCAATTCACAGCTATGACTCGCGGCTATGACTGCAATTCGCAGCTATGACTCGCGGCTAAACCACAGGAGGGCACGACTCGCATCCGCCTCATTAATTATTAGTTTGGGAGTTCACTGAAAACTTAACGGAGGTTTTTCTCTATTATATTAAAGAAGCACTTTTACTTTTCAAAATATCCTAGCAATCGATCCAAATGCTTGTTGATGTGATAGAGATCTATCCTTTATTATAGAATGATAACGTCGAAGTTTTCTCCTTGTGATAGTTGACTCTGTAAAGAATAACACGCATTAGAGTACTTAACGGTAGTTGTCCGACGACATTCCTCCGATGCCTAATTTCCTTTTTGGAGCATATATACTTGTTATTTATAAATGTGAGGTATAGACCATGGAAACGTAGAGAGCATATCATCACTCATACCTCCCTGTAATGTGCTGAGCCTGACTAAATGAGCTCAGACAGCCAAAAGGGCTTGGCTCCCTTTTCATCGCCTCGCTTTGCCTCACAGCACTTGCTAGTGGTTAACATAGTCTCCCGATTCCTTCACTAGCACTGAACAATTTCAATGATTGACTATGAATCCATAAGGGAGAGGTAGGACTCAAAACTCACACCCTTATCGACGATAAGTGAACCCAAAAGCACTAGGGGAATTTTGAAAAGTAAAGGCACTCCTTTGATAGAACTCGAAAGAGAAGGAGGCGGCCGTTTGATTTCCACTGGAAAGAAAACACACCTAGTCCACAAGTTATGACCCCATTCTCTACATAGATCTCTATATAGAACCACCCTCTTCTTCTATTCAATGCACATCGCAAACAATGAAGAAACACTACTACTCTCAAAACTCCGGCTGCTTTCCACAGCGGCTCTCCTCTTTGATGTTCTTCCTTTTATGGTTGTTAGTACTCTTCCTCTTCCTCATTCCGGCCACATCCACGCCGTCACCACCCCAAGAAGTTCCAACCGGCACATGAAGGAACTGCAAGACGCAACATCCTCCTGGTAATTGTGAAGTGTTGCCTCAGGTGCATAAATCACCAACACCACAGCTGCGAGCATTCTACCCCAAAGAGGGCAACCCTTATGGTTCTAGATTATGCGGGCTACACCAATATGGCTGCCGTAACTAATTATATTAATCTCATTCTCCTCGATCGTAATACATGATCATGGTTGTGCATGATTATTACTTGTTTAGCTACTGTAAGGAATAATAAATGCTGGTGAAAGAAGATTAGATGATGGATTATGTGTACAAAGATGTTTAAGTGCAACTGCGCAAGTGTGCTCAGTATGGCGATATATAACATAAAGACTACTATCAAATCCTTTGATCGATTCGTAGTAGCAATTTCATGGCCATACTGCAAATCATTCGCGGTTGTTGTGGCTGCGATTCTCGTCCAGGACAGAATTTGCAGTCACAACTTCACGGCCAGATCATGCCAAACATGATCACTGTGGTCGCGATTCCTAGCCAAGATGGAATGCACGGTCGTGATTTGCAACCTTGCGACTGTGAGCTCATGGCCGCAACCTTGCAGCTGCAAGCACTAGAAGGTGGAATATGATGAAGAATATTGTTGGACTGTATCTACGAAGTCTTAGTTCTAAGTCTTATGAAGAGAGTCAAAGTCTTTTCCAATAAAAACAAATCCCATTGCTGTAATGCTTGATGATGATAGGGAATGCACATACAAATAGAACACTCTGTAACTATAAGTCGCCTCTGCGATACTTTAATTTCTCCAGGACCTGGACAGAGTATGGTTCGTGTCCATTTTGATCCCAAAGTACCTGTCGTCTGTCGACTGCCTTCTTTCATTGAAACTTCAAGCACTTCAAACTTTTTAACTAATTTGAATAATTCATTATGCTAAATGAGCAAACTTCATTAATATGCATAAAACAAAAGATGGTGTTTGCGAACAATTGCATAAACAAGGTTTGTGAATCATATTTATTAAAAAAAAAAAACCTCTTATCAAATTTACAAAAGGTAAAGTTATTATTTTATAATCAAAATGTCACAAGTTCAAATTCTAAAAATAGTCTTTTACAAAAAAACAAGATAAAGTTATGTACAATGAAGCATTCCTCGGGACCCTGTATAACGGGAGCTTTATGCACTGGACTATTTTTTTTTAATCAAATTTACAAATATACAGATAAACTCTTAAAACAAGTCTGTAATATCAAACTCAATAATCAATCAAATAAGTTCGAAAATATAAAAATTTCAAACTAATGAATTGAACAATCCATAAGATATAAATAAATCAAACTCAACTAAGTTTGAGCTAAGCTTGTGTCAAGCTCTAAGCTTGAATAATTATTTTATGGACTTTATAGGTTTGACTTGATTTAGCTCAGTTACCACAAAATGTGACTTGATTAACTCGTTTAAAGCTCTACCTTCTATCATCACACTGCATAATCTAGTTCACAAATGAGTGAAGAAATCCTACCAGGTGTAAGGGCCATGATGCATGCTTGAGGCAATTCTAATCTATATATCCATTCACCCTTGTCATCCACTAATCCATAGATTCTGATGCCTTTTCCTTTGGATTGGCCAATCAAAATAAAAAGGAAAAAGAAGGGAAACCCTTTGGATTATGCTAATGATTTGAGGAAGGGCTTTGTGGCTAATAGGATTACATTAGGCTCCTTAATTGAGCAAAATTTATGGTGGAAGTCAAACATTAATCCCTGAAATTAAGGTCTTAAATACTAAGTCTTGACTACAAACTTGGCATTTGATTGATGAGTCGTAAGTTGGAATCATCCTCATTAGTAGCGCAATCTAGGCGTTTTGTTAGAAAGGAAGAACATAAGGCAATAAATTAATCGACCCATAAAAAAAATCTAATTACATGATTAGGCATGCTTTTGGTCGTGCTTAAAAAATGCTCGAGTTTATTGCGGTTTAAGCAAATTCTAGGGCTCAAAGCTAATGATTGCATGTGTTAGCATAATACAATTTTGACGACCATCATGGAAGTTTCTATGCCCTACAAACGTACACAATCTACAACCAATAGGGTATCTTGTAAAGAGATGTGTCCTAAAAATAGGTTTTTATTAAAGAGAGAGAGAGAGAGAGAGAGAGAGAGAGAGAAAGGAGGAACATTAGGCAATAAATTAATCAACCCATAAAAAATTTTATTACATGATTAGACTTGCTTTAGTTCATTGGAATGCTTAAAAAGTGCTTGAGTTTATTGGGGTTTAAGCAAATTCTATGGCTCAAAGCTAATGATTGCACGAGTGAGTGTTAGTAGAATACAATTTTGACGACTATTATGGAAGTTTCTATGCCCTAAAAACTTACACAATCTACATTAAATAAGGTTTTTTTTTTTACAAAAAAAAGGAGGAACACTAGGCAATAAATTAATCAACCCATAAAAAAACTATTACATGATTAGACTTGTTTTAGCTCATTGGAATGCTTAAAAAGTGCTTGAGTTTATTGGGGTTTAAGCAAATTTTATGGCTCAAAGCTAATGATTGCAAGAGTGAGAGTTAGTAGAATACAATTTTGACAACCATCATGGAAGTTTCTATGCCCTAAAAACTTACATAATCTACATCAAGTAGGGTATCTTGTAAAGAGGTGTGCCCTAAAAATAATTAAGTCAAATCAAAGTTGGGTTGATATGACCTCATCTATGGCCTCCACCTTCAAATTTTTTACGAGCTACCTAAACATATGCAAAGTGAGCCTTGTATATTACAAAAGCTAGCTTTTAAGAGAGAATATTATATATATATATATATATGAGCACTAGAAAAAAGACAGGACAAGTCTGATGGGCAAAGTATCAACTCATCAATTGTTTATATCAGAAAGTGCATTGAATGATTAAACTAAAACATGGAGTGGAATATTTCAAAACAATAAATAATGAGCAATCATTAACCTGATGGAAACATATTATATTACCTCTGGTTGTGCCATTAAAGCCTTGAAACACGCATGAAAGAAGAATACAGTCTTAATCTAAAACAAAAATATGCACACTAATTTTGTACTCTATATTACTCATTATGAATGGAGAGGATAGATTTTGACAGTAAAATAAAAACATAGGGGACAGTTTACCATTAAACAAGTATCAACCATTGCAATTCAAGTTTTGGAGAAAGATAAATAAATAGATATAAAGTTATATAAAATGAGACAAAATCTGATGCCCACCGACCTTGCATTTGTCGAGGAAGAAGAGTTGGAAGTCCCAACAGCTCGCATCAATCTCCACAAGAACGGCTACAGAGTTCAAAGCAACATCTCAAAGGCCTTGTCATCTCATGTTCCCTCAACAAAGAGATTTGTTCTTGGCCTCTCTACCTGTTAGCACCATGTGTGTTCTATTCATTAAAAAATATATCAGAGAAGGAGATGCACATAAGATTAAAGATTCCGCTCATTATATTCCACAAGCTCATTCTCCCTGTTCCTCCTGTAGAAACAAATCATACAGCAAGTTAAGTATCTAAGATTTCTTTTTGAAACTGATATTAAGTAGTTTATTGTTTCCTGACTCTGAAAAATCTATCTCAAGTTATTGTTCTTGAATCCGAGATGAAGGTGTTAAACTTACTAAGTTGGTAGATTTTAAAATTCATAGCCAAGGTCATCATCCAGTATTCACCATCTTTGAAATGAGAGCTTACTTCCATATGAATTGTTAAAGAAAAGATAGAAGTGTTAACCATGATAAATAAATATCAGAACATGCGGGTGCTTGCCATGAATGTGTGGAAAAGCTTGTGGTGATTGAAACGAAGTTGGATAGACTGAGGTAGAATGGTTCGACCATCTTGGGCGTGAGTGGGAGCTATGTGATCGAAGAACTTGGTGCAACTCCAAGATCAATTTATGTTAATGCCAAGGGGCATGCATTGTTAGTTAAAACTAGTGACAAAACTACACTCGTATAAGCTCCTCATTGCTTTTCAAGAACTGAGTCAAGCGATGTGGAAAATGCAAAAGGAGTTCATTTTCATAGTCTATAAATGTGATTGTCGACTTGGTTTCATAAGTCTCACACACTTCTCGAAAAGAATTAAGTCGAATCAAATAGAGTGTTCATACTAAGTTTGAAATAAATAACACAATCGACCAAAACTACTCAATTCAAAGCCAAACCCCACTCGTTAGAATGGGAATCAGGTTTGGTGGAACCCATCCACTTGCTCAAAATCATGACAACTTATCACTTATCAGTCATGGCTTGACTTTTACCCAACCCAAAGTAACCCCCACTCAACTTTTTCTTCCCTGGCCATATTATTCCACCACCATGAATCATTCTAATCAAACCCAGGGACCAAGGAACCAAAGATAAAGACTACTAATTAAACATGTCAACAGAAGTTGACATCAGTATCTTTCCATACTAACCTTAGCAAAGGCTCAAATCAACACTCCACCGTCGTTGTCGCCGGTCCATTGCTGTCTCTAAGATAAGACTGGGCACTACAGAATTCCCCAGTATCCTTATTAATAGGCTCTCTGAGTCATTTCTATGAACATCTGTCGGGCAACTTTGAGAAGAAGATTGAGCTAATAGTCCACTGCCTGCTTGGGATAATTTTGTCGAACACCTGTGGGGCACTGGTGTCCCTGCAACTGCACCTTGATGAGCCACAAAGGTCCACAATCTTTAATTGGCTTTGTCCTCAAAATTTTGAAAATTCAAATGTTTTCAAAAATTAGGAAGCAAAGAGAAATGATTTTCAAAAGAAGTCCAAGAATAAAACAATATCATAATTCAAATATAATCACAGAGACAGTACTTGATCACAAATTTGACATAAAGTTAAAAGTGTAAATAAAGCTAAAGAGCATCAAATTATATTGTTCATTGCATTCTCATTCTAACGTTATTGTAATAGTTATGACAGTAGTTGCTACGACCAAATATGCTACATCAGTGTTAAGCTATTTTGATCATGTTTTAACAATTTTACTCAAGTTGATAAATAATATTTTGATATATCAGTGTTCATATGGAATAAACTGTCATTTTGATCATAATAAAAATAAAGGTGCCCTTTTAACCTTTTTCAAAGAGTTAAATATCTTCTCAAAGAAGAACTTTGGTGCAATGATAAAATTACTATCGTGTGGTCTTTAAATCATGGATTGGAATTGTGAAAATAGTCTCTCTTTAATCAAAGATATTTTTAAAAAAAAGTTAATTTACTGAATTCTATGAGGGTAAAAGTAAAAAAATAATAATAAATTAAAAACTAAGAAGAAAAGAGAAATTTTCTCCTAATTTGGACATTTTGTGGGTCCGGCGGTGCACGGAACGACGACCGGCGGCCCCACCACCACCGCCACCACCATGACTCCTCCCTGGCTTTTCCTCACCTCTGTTTGGAAGCTCAGCACATGATTGGTTGCTTTATATATATATACACACACTACTACCCCAAACCTAATTGAAAGGATTCTTCTTCTATCTATACTTTCTATTGCTTCAGAAGGAAAAAAAGATCGATTTTTTAATTGGGATCGAAGAGGGCGCTTACCAATTCGGTCGAATTGAGGTCTATACCCCCGCGCTTGGAGCCGGCGGAGATGGTCGACGCGTCGAGGGTGGTGGTGGAGGAGGAGCATGTGCCACGGCGGCGATCGGAGGCGGAGGCGGAGGCGGAAGAGGAGCAGTTGATCCCTGGATTGCCCGACGACGTGGCGGAGCATTGCCTCCTCCACTTGCCTTTCCCTTACCAGCCGCTCGCCCGCTCCGTCTCTTCCGCCTGGAATCGCACCCTCTCCAGCCCTTCCTTCCTCCGCAGCAAGGCGGAGGCGGCCGCCGAGCGGTCGCTTCCATACTTGTTCGTCTTCGCCTTCGATCGCACCACCCTTCGGCTCCAGTGGCAGGCACACGACCCGCGGATGCGCCGCTGGTTCGTGCTCCCCCCGATGCCTCTGCCGGCGGGCGGAGACGGCCCGCTCTGTCCCCCAGCCTTCGCCTGCGCCGCCCTACCCGGCCGCGGCGAACTGTATGTCCTCGGAGGGATGCGGTCCGACACCCAGTCCCCGCTGCGGACCCTGCTCGCCTACCGCGCCGCCACCAACTCCTGGTGCGCCGCCGCGCCGATGCCCACCCCGCGGTGCTTCTTCGCTGCGGGCGCGATCGGGGACCGGATCTTCGCCGCGGGGGGAGGCGACGGCGGGATCTCTGCGGTGGAGTGGTACGACCCGGAGGCGGACCGGTGGGCTCCCGCGGCCGGGATGCGCCGCGGGATAACTCGGTACGACGCCGCCGTGGTCGGCCAGCGGATGTACCTCACCGAGGGCTGGACCTGGCCATTCGACTCCTCGCCCTGCGGCGGCGTCTACGATGCGGATCGGGACGCGTGGGATGAGATGCGGGTGGGGATGCGGGAGGGGTGGACGGGCGCGAGCGCGGTGGCCGGCACCCATCTCTACGTCATATCCGAGTGCGGCGACGGGCGGGTGAAGGCGTACGACGAGGGGACCGACAGATGGAAGGCGGTGGCTGGCGGAGCAGTGCCCGCCGAAGTGAGGCGGCCTTACGCGGTGATCGGGAGCGGCGGAGGCGCTGCAGAGAAAGGGAGAAGGACGATCTACGTGGTGGGGAGCGGGATGGACGTCGGCGTAGGGACGGTCTCGTCCACCGCCGGCACGGCGGAGGAGAGGGTGGAGTGGGAGGTGGTGAAAGGGCCGCCGGCGTTCGCAGATCTCGCACCTTGTAACGCCCTCGTACTGTTTGCTTAATAAGCGTTATAATTAAGTAACTAATATAAAACCGGTTTATTCGAGGCATTAAACGACATATCTCTGTAACATATTTTTTTTCTTTTCTTTTTTTAATGATTTAATAGGCACACGCCTATTTGGAAAGAGGAATATATAGGGTTGGGTTGAACCGATTCATTGATCGAGTCACCTTTGAAAATAAAGGGAATATAGCAATCAGGCTCATACAATGTGGGCAGGATGCCTTCCGCGAGCTGGTCTTCTTCGACCTAAACTTTCAACGATATCGGACCATCATAATCATCATACGTAAAGGTGACACTTAGCCAACGACTCAACCGTGTCAAGTGTATGATTCTATCGTTACCTCCCTCAGCGTCCTATCTCTCTTCGCTCGGCCAATTGTCTCTCCACACATGTGCCGTCTATGTGGCTCACGCGACAACTTACGTGTCAATGCGATCCACGTGGATATTTTTTTTTTTTTGAAGGGACAGTTAAACTAATGACTTTACCTTTTTAGTATAATAATTGAGGGGACAAATTATGTGAGTCAAACATTGGAGATAAGTGAAAAGATAGAGTCAGTCGAGTTAAGCAATTAAGCCAGAGTAAGTCTAAGTAATAGGGAGGGAGCAGATAAGTCAGAAGAGCGGGCCAAGCGGAGGAATGGAAAGACAAATTGAAGTTGCTTAACTCGAGTAAGGTTAAGATAAGGAGGATACACACAAAGTAGGCCTTTGCCACTGAGTCGCCATTAGTGTACAATGGGGCCCGAGTGAAAGGTGTTCACAGCTTGGACAACCCAACACGGCACCACTACAAAACGGCGCTCTAACACTCCACTCTTTCTTTTGACCCTTTCACTAAAAGCAACAAGGTGTCTGCCTGGTCATTACAATTATGCATGTCAAAAATGAATCTTATTTGTCCATCCGATCTAAGTCCCTTAAAAAAAATATCAAAGCCCTTCTGATAAGATTAACTTGATTGAGGGAAACTTTTTTTTTACTAATCAATTATAATTTACTGATTAATCTTCTCACATATGATTATGGGATCGATCGTGTGGGACAGTTGGGATGACGAATTATATCCTTTTACTATCATCTAAAAATATATCAAAATTAGATCAGAGATTTTCAAATTTATATCATATTCAATTGGAGGTTTTAAGATTATATTATGATCGGGTCAGATACAAGATACTCTGACTTTAACATTTAGTGGAATTCTTTTAGATTAAATTAAATTTTATTTTAAAAATTAAAATATTTTTATGTATATCAATATTAAAATTAATGATAATAATAAAGTATTGATATAAAAGTAACAAATTATAAGAAAAATAGTAAAAAAATTTAGTTATTATCAAATTAAAGATTTTCGGATTGAAATTTATGTTGAGATTTTTATAAAATCATTGTTTCAATGCCATATGAATTGAGTCATTAATCATGTGGACTCATTATCGTACTATTTTATTAAAATTATGTACCTTCTACTAACTCTCAATTAATTTTATGAAATTTAAAATTAAATTATATTAATATTTTTTTATATCAAAAATAATTTTAAAATTTATTATTAGTTTTCATAAATGTATTAAACAGTGATCAAGAATTGAAAACTGATATTATTAAGAATTTTTTTCATTAATCAATAAGGAATTTAAATTTTAAAATTGATATTTTAAAATTAAATATTATATTAAATTAATTTTTTTATAAGAGATGGTTCGCACCCCTTACTTAATTTATGAGGGTTGGATTTAATTTTACTATTTGATGAGTTGATGTGTTATTTTGTAATACATTAATTTTTATTATTATAAATAAATTTATTTTGTATTATTAGAAGGACTGTTAATCCGAATTCTGTTGATGGATTGATAATAGAATCTTGAGTCACTACTCCATATAAGGCATGTTGCCTATGGCGCCGTCACTTATTCTTATGGAAGATGCGTCTCTTATTTTTCTTCTCGGGGATTGTTGAATTCCTATGATAAATCAGTTACATCCAGTTCATCGTCTTTATTCTTTAATTACTTTTTAATTGTAAAATTCAATGTTACTAGATTCTTTTCGAAATTCATGATCTAGAAAAATCCATCAAGTTCGACTAGAGTTCGATCGAAAATATCTTTGAGATCTCCATGGAATGCGGTGGTGTATTTTGGACAAAATAATCTATCGAAAATATTTAGGACTTCATCTAATTTAAATTATATGAAATTAAATTCAACTTATCTATAGAAATAATATGAACTGATAATCTTAGTGTGTAAGTGCGAGTTGATTTTTACTAATTGTTGAGTACAGATTGATCTCCGAGTCCGAGCAACAAAGTTCGAGCGGACTGACGGACCGACAAGTAATAGATTGACCGACCAGGAAGAGTGTAGAGCGGCCAACCGAGTAGTTAGGCAGAGCAGGTGAGCGACCAACCCTGCGTCCGAGTCGCACAACAGAGAGGCCGAGCGAATAGTAAGGCCAAGCAAATTCCCCCGGACAGAGCAGCAAAGCGATCAAATGAGCGAAATGACAGTCGAACGAACGGACGACCGAGCGAGTGTGCGGTCGACCAGGCGAAAGCCGAGCGACCGTGTGAAGAAGCGGCTGATCGAACTAGGTGAGCGGGCTGAGTGAACTGAACAAGTGGCTGGGTGAGAGGTTGACCGGGCGAGCATGAGACCGACCTGGCAAAGAGGTCGAGAGAGCTTCTGTCGGACGAACGAAACAACCGGACGAGCGAAGCAGAGAAATTGGCAACACTGAAGGAGCAGTCACGCGAGCACAATAAGCGAACCGAGGCCTACAATGAACATAGTTTCCTTGAAACAAATTCGTCTTACCTCTGTCTATGCTTCGAGGTTTTCTTGGATCGTCTATCTCTCATGATACAACTGTGAACCGTGATTCTCACCAAACACAGATACTCACGGCGAACTAAGAGGTACCCGATTACTATCACGCGCACTCCGCCCAATAAGAGATGCACGACAGAGGAGGAAAGGAATGTAGGTGGAGAGTTTCAATTTTTCACGTGTGTAGCCTTTTGCCTGTGGTCGTAGTAGTAAAAAATTTTACGTGACAAAATGTTAGCTATTCCACTTAGACAAATTTTGCCGCAACCGATCTAGCATTCGACGTACGCAAGTTGTGCTCGTATACGAGTTAATATAGTTCAGTACAATTCGAACTTAGATTTACGCTCTCTTTGCATCCTATACATGAGAGAGAGAGAGTCTCTCTATATATTTATTCATATCATCAATAGATATATGAATCAATATATCTTAAAATTTTCAATGTAGAACTAATATTCCATTCGTAATGAAACTATCCATCAGTATAATGAATTTGCATATAACGAGGACTCGATTCTCTTACTAGCTATATCATATGTACTCGGTGTTTAAATTACTCACGATGTTTAGCCGTTTAATCAGACTTATCTACACGTTTTGAATTTACCTTGACCGATGACAAAATTTGAACCGAATCCATCATTTTAAAAAAAAAAAACCTTTGACATCGTTAAATGAAGTAAAGACCACTCTAACTTCACTTGTTAGAATTCGAGTGGTGAGTTTTCCTTGTGTTATGTCGCTTTCGCTTCTTAGTGTGAGATTAGTCATCTATCGTGTCACATCGAATAATACTAATTCTTTATTTGAATCTATCTTTTGTCATTATTATTGTCATTGTCAAGGTGAACAATGCGAAAACAAAGTGCTCCATGAATGTTACAATGGTTAGAACTATTCATGATTCTGTCCGAGATGTTTACGGGAGTTATAAGAAATCTATTGAATTAGACTTATTTACGTTGAGATGACGGATAATCTCAATCGGTCAAACTGGGCCAGCTGTTGAATTGCTCAAAGATAAATCCATTATCTTAATCATCCCTAACATTGATCCATCGGAGACGGAGAAAAATAAATACAGATGTACAGATATTAAATATATGATAGAATAAATTTTAGAGCATTAGTTTCCGTTTTTGAAAATCGATCATTGATCATTACGTCAGAGATATCATATATTTGAGACAGAATTTTCTGGACCACTTTTTGTGATTCAGGGGATATGTCACTCACATTTGCGGTCGGATCGCGACCGCGATCCGGACGCAAATGGTTGTGATCCCTTCCTGGGTTCATCGTCTCCACCATATTATAATTTTTGTTCGAAGTGGGCGGTCGGAGGTCACCCGGAGGACATCCTCACTCGGCGCCTAGTAATCTGGCAACTTATCCACCATCGGAGGCCTTCGGGCGGCCTCCGGCTGCTCGCTCCGAACAAAAACTATAACCTAGTAGGGACGATAAATCCAGGAAGGGATTGCAATTATTTGCGGCCGTATCGCGACCGCGGTCCGCCCGCAAATGCGAGTGACATATTCCCTAGGTCAAAAAAAATGGTCTAAAAGATCTGTGCTCCATATGTCCACTGTTTATACTACGCCCCTAGAGCATTGTTGAGTTGTTAAAATAATATGAAACCGCCACATCAACGAACCCCTAGAATCGATTCCACGAATATGGAGGAAGATAAATATAGGTACACAACTAAAAGCGCATAGCCGAGACTCTAATCCCAGATAATGACACATTGTTGAATTGTTCAAGCTCTTGTGGCATGTTGATCACCAAATATAGAGTGCTCCCGTGAATGGTCCCGAGTGTCGTAAGATTCGAATGGCTTGATTGCCGCCTGAGCGGGTTGTTGAATCGGGACGTCAAGTGCTCTCGAGTGGGACGCCAAATACTCCCACTGAGTGCCGAGTCGAGAAGTCGAGTCACCTAATTGTCGAGTTTAAATGGGTTGCCGCTACTTGAGAGTCAGTCGGGAGACCAAATCGCTCGATTGCCGAATTTGAATGGGTCGCCCATTCAAGAAAGAGAGAAATTGAGGTTTACATTTGATGCTATTTTCTTAAAACAGATTCATCTTCTCCAATTATATTTCGAGAATATGTTGAACGTCTATTTTCAGGATATCACAGAAAGACGGCGCAAGTGAAATGGACTGTAGTTAGGAAAAAAAACATGGGAGGAAAGATGGTAGATGGATTTTACGTTTTGGGTTTGCTCCGTGTGTCTTCATCTGCTAAGGTTACAACTTTCTTATACAAGAGCTCTAACCTTTCATAGCAGCCATTTAGCGCCTTTAGCGTGGATCGAAACATCAGCCATTGACCACCAATGGCGGGTCGTTTCACTTAAGCAGTTGCAGATACATCATTAATATCTAGGGGTGAGCATTTGGTTAATTCAGTTCATAAATTAATCGAATTAACTGAAAATCGATTTAGTATTGGTTAATCAAATCAAATCAAAGTTTTATTAAAACTGAATTAATCGAATTAGTTATTTCAGTTAACACCGAATTAACTAAATTTATTTAAAATAATAATAAAAATAATTTATACAAAATTAATATCAAATTAAACGAATTAATCGAATGCTCACCCCTATTAATATCTGATCGTTTCCATCAAGTGCACTTGAGTAAGTAAGAAAAATAGATTCAAGTGACAATTAGAGCTGTCAGATGGGCCAACCTGTGGCGGGGTGGGTCGGCCCGTGGTGGGCTAACCAATTGGCGGGGCGGGGCGGGTTGGGAAATTTTCAACCCAACCTATTCTAAGGCGGGTTGCGGCTTTGGCGGGCAAACCGCCGGCCCATCAAAAATTTTTAAAAAAATTAAAAAATATTTCATATTTTCGACCGTTTACTTCGAAAAAGTTTTCTACAATTAAATGTATACATAAACATGTATTTTAAATATAAATGAACACAAACGATTACTTATGTTGGATGAAAAGTACTATTTTTATTTCAAAATTATAACAAAGAAAGATAATAAATTAGCCTAAAACTCATCTTACATGTGTTTTTCAACCCGCGGGCCAACCCAAGCCCGAGCGGGCCGACCCGCGCGGGTCGCGGGCCTAGGCGGGTCGGCCCACGGTGGACTTGTATTGATAAAATTTCAACCCAACCCGTTTAAATTATTGGACGGGATGGGCCAACCCGACGGATCCAACCTAAATTGACGGCTCTAGTGACAATATTGGTTGATTCGTTCGAACAAATTTTTCTCTGGTCATACCGACATTCGGTGTACAGAGAATATGTTCGCACACAAATCATCCATTTTGGTTCCATACAATCCCCTAAGGGGATGATATAAATTTAAACACTGTAAGATTACCATGCTTTTGACTTAAACAGTGAAAGATTTCGTAAGTCAATGACACTTATCGTTATTCCCCTATCCTCTCAAAGCAAGCAAAGGTGAAAATGAAAGAGATGTTTGGTGCCCATTAATTAGAGTATCGATCCATATCCACATGTCAACGTCTAACGCTATCATAAAGAACATAGATGAAGAATCTTAGTTTTTAAACAGTCGTTATGTTAAGACAAATTGCCAACATGATTTATTATTTTTCAAAAATTATGAGATTGTTCTAGAGAAACCGCTAAAGTAAATCTTAATCATGAATGATCTGTCAATATGAATGTAAAGGATGCACTAAAGATACCTTGGGCCCTAATGCGACTGAAAAGTGCTAGACGGTTAAGTGGACACGCCTTGGTTCGGATAGAGGTTGCCGAGAGGCTGACCCTCCGATGTTGGAATTATCCCAAAAGCCCTATGTTTAAGTTATCACGGTCGCGCGCGTGATATTAAAGATATAATTAAAGTTTCATATTGAAAAAATATAAAAAAATCATAAATTTAAAAAATATGTATTTTTATTGACACGAGACTTTTAAGTCTAATCTAAAAATAAAATTATAAGAATTTAGATCTAAAGTGATCAATATCATGTTATTATGGAAATATGTAAATTCATTTTGAACCTAACAAATGGTATCAAAGTTATGATCTGAAAAATATTTAATTTGAATTTTAAATTATTAAATTTGAACTGAACTCGAAAATGTTTGATAATTTTTTAAAGACGAATTTAAACTCATAATATTTTATTTGATTGTTTAAGAAACACTCGCAAATTGAACTACAAAATGAATGTAAACTCAAATTTCATTTCGAGCCAAAGTTTTTTTTTTTTTAACCTTTGAGTGAATTCAGATATCACAAATATTTTTTGAAGCTCGAACTAGGATATTAATATTTTCATATTATTCGACTTGATTGGGTTTATATGCATCCTTACACGAGGCACTCAAAAGTTGTTGCCCCTATAGATACGGTATAGTGGGAAAATATTTAGGGAAACAAATAAGAGGATCCGAGTTTCAATTTTAGGGATGAATATTTGAAAGATCGAACTCTAAGAGTGTCTAAATTGTGCTCTATGATTTACTCAATGAGCAAACCAAAAGAATGGACGTGATTAATTAATTGGATAAAATTTAGACACCTAACTTATCAAAAAAAAAAAACACCAAAGAAGTCTAATCTCACTTAGAACACAGCCACATAGGCAAGTCATGCTAACCTGGAGGAGGGTCGATATAGATGGCATCAAGCCACATGAGAAAGACAGGAGGATATAATCTTTGTTACAAGTCATCAGGGCCGATCTTGATTTTTGGGGGTCCTTAAGCGAAAAGAGAAAATGAACCTCTATAAAAAAATACTAACCTACAATTTGAATATAGTTTAATAGAAAAACTTGTAAATTAATATATTTAATTTAAAATATGGTAAACTTCATACAAAATATATTTCTCTAAGTTTCTTCAAAAAGTGCAACACTATATAAAATATGTTTTCTAAGTTTCTCTAATAACTTACAAATACAAAAAAAATAAGTATAAAATAATTATTGAAAAAATATATATCTTCTAGCATTTTGAGAAGCAAAATTATCAATAAGATATTCAAAATCAAGTTTTTCTAACAACTCATTTTCAATACATTAAATTGTCAAGTCATTTACTTTCAAATCATTATCATCATTTTCTCTCAATTCTTTTTGCTCATTCGTTGCATGATTATGATCATCATTTTCTCTCAATTCTTCTTGCTCATTGATTGCATGATCATTTAATTCTTCTTGATTACTCGATTGTTGTATGATCATTTAGTTTTTCTTGACTTTCTTCTTGTAATTTATCGACTGAATCTTCAATTGAAAAGCTAGCTTTAAAAAATTTACAAAGAACACCTTTATGAGTTTTAATAATTTGTTCAACTCTTTTTCTTTTGTTTCTTTTAATACTCCGAGATTGATATTTTTTTGGAAATATATTTATACTACAAATTTTAAGTGTAAAAATAAAACACACAAAACTAGCAACAAAACTAATAATGAAATAAACACAAACAGTGAAAATAATAGTCAAAAGATAATAAAGCCCGGTTTGTGCTTGAAGAAATCGATATAATCTTCTATGATGATTAAAATTGGGATAATTTATTTAAACTCTTTTAAATCGGTAAGAAAAATCATAAAATATTGACTCCAATATAATATTAAAAATCAATATTGAATATTGATAATAACAAAAAATATAGATAAGTAAGTAACTTACATTATAAGTTTATATATTGATGAATGATGATATTGATAATTTGAATTGGAGAATAAACTTTTCTAATTTAATTAGAAGAGATTCAAAAGAGATGAAGGAGGAAATTAACGTTCAGGATTTATACTTTATTCTTTAAAGTCTTATGACTTATGTAAATAAATTATAAAAAAAATTGTACCAGAAATAAAATCTTGGAAAAAGAAAAAAAGATTGTTTATCTTCCTTTTTTTTCTTTTTTTTTAAATTCTTTCTTAAATTTTAATAGATTTTTTTACCTTTATTAAAATAATTCAACAATATATATTTTTAGACCTTTATTAAAATAATCCAATAAAATATTTTTTTTAGATTTTTATTAAAACAATCTAATTATATATAATATATATTATATATACATGTCAAATTTGGGAGCCCCTAAACATCAGGGGCCCTTGGTCGTCGCCTCCGGAGATATGTCTCAGGGCCGACCCTGCAAATCATGATGAATTCAAATCCTAAAAAAACAGAAGAAATGTTCTCTCTTCCAATTTAATTAGTTGATAATCATAGTGCCGAAAGATATGAAGAGGTGATCAGGTGGTTGGTAAGGTTGTAAATGAATCAAATGTCCGTGAACAAGTTTAGTATTTGATTTGGTAATAATTATTCATGTTTATTCAATACACACAAGATCAATTAAATAAATAAGCTCGAATAACTCATTAAATTAAATAAATAAGCTTGAATACATGTGTTATCTCGTTAATGTTCGTGAACAATATTTATGAATAACGTTCGTAAACAATATTTATGAATAATATTTGTGAACAATGTTCATTAATAAAACTCTTATCAACATGTTAAATAAACAAAGAACGTTTCAAAATGAATAAATAAGTTTATATTTCCAACCTTAATAACCAATCAATAAGTTTAAAACATAAAAGTCTAAAACAATCAAATAAACTTAAATTGAGAGCTTAATACCATCCAAATGAACAAAATTCAAGTCAAACTTAAACTAAGTTAAAAAAAAAAAGAAACAAAGTCAAACTTGAACAATCATTTCAACTATTCGATTCATTTTTTATTCGACTCAGCTTTACTTGGTTACTTTATTAAATAAACTTGAACACAATAAATTTGACTTAGCTTGGCTTGTTTATGACCCTGCCCTAATGGTTGAGTTGATCACTACTAATACATCACAGATATGTTTTCACCTTGTTTGGTCTACACTTTCTTAGAAAGAGAACCCTTGTGAGGCCGAACACACAAGCATATCTAGTGATATGATTTTATCGTACGATTTTCACAATATAAATTGCACAGTTTTATACGACAAGGACGAAGAAGAAGAAGAACAAGAAGAAGAAAAAGCAGCTCTTATAGTTCTCCAATCCATAGCCATCGGTAGTTTGAGTTTCCATTGGCATAAGATGGCTAACTAATTCCTCCGGAAGAAAAAAGAAAATTGGTTTAATTCAATTAATGTTTACATATTTTTAAAAAATAAAAAATAAATTAAAAAATGTCCCATCGTATTTGATACCTATGTCACTCGGACTCGGATACGAGTATTTGATATGTTTATGGATTTGAGTGTTTGATTTGTCTATTTCTAGAATCTTTTACATGTGATTAATAGAAATGAGTGTTCACTTGGAGTTAAAGTATTCAAGCGTTGGATATCTAACACAGGTTTGGAGAGTGCAAATGAAGAGTCTGAGTATCTACAAATATTTTTGAATTTTTTTTTACATGTGATATAGGAATATTGAATGTCCACTTGAATTGATGGTGTTTGAATGTTGGTATCTGAATGGGTAGATGAGCATTATTTGAAAGTGATTGCTAGCATTTGATCATCATTCATCTTATTTGTGCAAATATTGTTCTCGTGTATTTGCTCTACTAGTTTTATTTTGTCTTTCCATAGATCAATATGCACCTACATAGCATGCACCCATGAGTGCCTATGCTATTGCATGTGAATTTTCAGTCGTCTTAATAGTAATATAAGTGTAATGTTATGTTGAATTTGGTGTTTTAATTCAAACTATTTGTTGTTTTGGTAATGCATATGTGTATGCATTTTACTCCCATATTGCTAAGCAAAGAAGGTTGGAATGTCTTATATATGGAGTCCTTCCATCCTTGCTTAGCAATATGAATGGGGCATCTATGCATGCGCAGGTCAAGCCCAAATCAAGTGGTTTCGGGGGGTTTGAATCGGAAATCCATAAACTATGCGTGATGCACGCGATTATCGAGTGCAGGGGGGGTGCAAATCCTACACTCGTGGGTCTCGCGCTTGCAGGCGGCCCAGTTTGTTTTTGCCTGTCTCCGGTTTGGTCTGGTTCTAGATTCGACGTGCGCTGCTTAGGTTTGTTTTTGCCTGTCTCCGGTTTGTTCTCTCTGCTTTCTTCTTCTTCTTCTTCTTCTTCTTCTTCTTCTTTCCAAGTTCTGAGGCGCACCTACGAACGGCGCGAGCGGTTGTCGGATCTTGGGAGGATTTTGTCGGTAATAAATTCTCTAAAGACAGTCGACAAACCCGACGCTTCAACCGAAGATACACAAATTCTTAACCTTACTCTTATTACCGTTTATTGCATGTTTGTCATTTATTGGAGTAATTATAGATTACTGTGTTAGCGTAATCATATTACAACATGTTCATCTCAGAATTACCCGGAACAAATTCCTATTTTTATTTTTTTTTGACAAGTTAGTACATGCGAGGGAGATGGTTGCTCATTGTAGGATGCTTGCAAGTGCACTTTACAAAATGCAATTATATAAGCATGAAGCTCGGTTGCTTCTTCAATTATATATCTAAACTAAGACTTGTATGATGACTTTCTGTAGTTATTTTGTTTTCCAAGTTTTTGATAAATGTATTATTTTAACACCGCTGTGTTGGACCCATCCCTCTTCACCCAAGCTTTCCTTTGCTGTCGATCTGTTCAGATTCGGTCGGATTTTGACGTCGATCGTGCCCCTGGACTCACCTTCCCCCAGGATATGGTTTTGACCAGTCCAGCGGTCCGGCTGGCGGTGATGGGTTGGAGGCAATGAGTGAGACACGGGGACAGGGAAAAAGTGGGACACAGACAATTTTGCGTGTGCTTCATGCAGCTTACAGTACTCCAGATTGAGCTGTGGAATACCTCTATTCTGTATGTATAGTTCACATGTCATCGGAGAAAAACTGACGATATTAACTTAAACTATCTCTATCTGATGATACAAACTAAAATACTCACAGGTCGCATCTTTTAATTCTGATATAGGGCATTCCCACAACAGCTGAAATCACACTTTCTGGTGATCATTTCCCTTCATCCGTGGTATCTGCTCAAGGGGCTGATGTGGCTGTTGCAGGGCAACTCTTTGGAGTACCAAATTCCTCTCCTTTGAACATGTTCCCACAAGTTCGATGATGTACCTCAAAACTCCTGTGCTAGGTTGCTATGTTTGTTTTGGTGAGTGTGGTATGTGAATAAAAGCATATCTACTTGTTCCGCGGCAGGGCAATAACTCAGGAGGTGGTGCTGGTGGTGGATCTCTTGACTAGATAACCAACAAGTATGTCAACTTGTGGCATTATGCTTTTGATCCTTTTTTAAGGTGATAACCCTCCTGTATAGTTGGATATATTCTGCTCAGATTTAATTGCTGAGAGAGGCTTATTGGCATAATTTTGAATGGTATATGTCCTAATAGGCTTGATGGAAAAAAGAATGTGAATCTGTCCAGAAGTTTCTTCAATATAACTGGTTCCTTGAATCTGATTTTACATCCTCTAGGTAGGAACTGATTGGATAGTCCTATAATCAGTCCATTTTTTGTTAGCAAACTATGGGATCAGTCACAACTTTGTTGCTTTGTTTTGTTAGGCTATCTCCTGAGTGATTTAATTCCTTAAAACAACAGATAGACACTATTAATTGACCAAGAGGATCTTTTTTCATTGTATTTGTAATTAGGAACTTTTCTAATGGCTAATGGTATTTGTAGTTCTTAGCATTGTGAGCAATGGTTCAAGCAAATCTGCAAATATTGCAGGTTGGCACTGGTACTTTCATCTGAAGTGATTTGCCGTAACACAGTATGCTTTTATCTAGCTCTTTGCTTGCAGACAATGCTTCAGGAATTAAGCAAACAAAACCCTCAGCTGTTGACATTAATACAGGAGCATCATGCGGAGTTTCTTCAGCTAATAATGAACCTATTGAAGGTCTTGAAGGGTTAGTTATGTTTTGTAATTTTGATTTATTGATATGGTTGTGTTTAGGCTTTATACCTCCTGAGCATCCACTTTGGCTAATCCAACTTTTTTTTATCTGCTGGCTTCAAATTTCAAAATAAGATGCCAATTACCTCCTCTTCCGTCCCTTCTTCCTTTTTCTCTATATAGAAACATAATAAGAATACTAACATTCATATTTCAATCAGGCATAAAATACAGTATCTGGAGACTAATTCACTACTATTCTTAATTCTTCGGTATGGATTACCACACATTATTGTCTGTGAATGCACTAAATGCCCCTCTCATATTGGAGCTTTCACAATAAGTTTTGATTATTTCTTCGCAAGCCAGCAAAAATTCATGGAAAGGATTGGATTTAGAGGTTAGTTACTGAGACTTCTTATATGTGCAATATTGGTAGCTTTAGAGGTTAGCTCAGCCTTGATAGCATTGCATTCGGTCAGGGTTGTCTTTTGATGACGAACAGGAAGTGTGAACTTCCTCCTGGTTCATATAGTACTCCTGCACTAAAACAAAAGTCCTTTGCACCCAGGGTGGAGCTTGTGAAGATATCAGACTTATCTGGTTGGGCACAGCCCACATTTGAAGGGATGAAACAGCTGAATTGAGTGCAAAGCAAGGTGTATGAAACTGCTCTTTTTATGCCTAGTTGTTGTAAATGGTAAACATCACAACATTCTATGTGCATTTACTGGTGCTGGAAAAACAAATGTTGTGATGCTTACCATTTTACAACAACTTGGCTTAAATATGAAGGATGGGATCTAAGACACCAGCAAGTTCAAGATTGTTTATGCCACTCCAATGAAAGCTTTGGTTCCTCGTGTTGCCTCTAATAGCACGAAACAAACAGGAAATAAAATTGTAAATACTCACAGTGATCTCTTCCTAGAAGAAATTGAAGATGCCGACGAAGACGTTGCTGTTGTCACCGAGAAGACCATCGTTTGGAACCTCCTCAGATTTTTCACGAATCAAATCCCGACCACAGGATGTTCTCTTTTGCCCATCGTCGCACTAATCACCATCGCACTTACCCTTTTCCCCCGATTGCTCTTGGACGCTAGTATAAATAGGAAGCAAGCATCGGTTACAAACTGATGCTTTGATGGCATTCATTGGAGGAAGATGAAGGTGAATGGGCGCCCCTTCATCTTCCTAACGGTGCAATTGATGCAACGTCTTGCATTTCCCACTCGTCCAAGTCAATTCAAAAAGATTATCTGGTCACATAGAACATGTCAGTCACATAGACTACAAGATGATCATGTCATAATGCCAAATCTAAACATTAATTGGTCACAAAGATTGATTAAGTCATGTAGACTATTTGACGATCAAGTCATGAAGGCCAGAACAAAATTAATTAGTCACAAAGGTCAAATAAGTCACATAGACTTTATGATGATCAAGTCACAAAGACCAGTGCATAAATTAATTAGTCACAAAAATCATATAAGAACATCCATTTCATACATTAGGGAAAATAGTTCGTGCGACAGCAAGTACACTGTCTTAGGACCAAAAGTAGCTAGAGGGGGGGGGTGAATAGCTCGTCGCGTTCGCTCGGTGCTCGGCGTTGCTTGTTCCTTCAAAGATGTGCAGCGGAAATACAAAGAACAATCACACAACGCTAACACGGTTGGTTTACTTGGTATCCACCTCACAAGAGGTGACTAATCCAAGGATCCACACCAACACACACACCCTCCACTAAATAAAACTCTCCTTTATGGTAACTACCAAGGGCGGAGAAGCCCTACAAGACTCAATACAAGAAGAGAGGGAAAGGAAACAAGAAATACAAGCTTACAAGCTTACAATGAGTATAAACCCTAACCCTAGCTTCTCTTCTTGGCTTTGATCCGCCTCTTGACTTGGAAAACTTCCAAGATCCTTCAAGAACTGGCGATCTGAGCTTTGTGAGTGCTGTGGAGGAGCTGGCGAGAAATCTGGAGTGAATCGGAGAAGATGAACGCCTGCGGCCTTTATCGACGCCAACGGTCGGATCCCGATCGATTCGAATGTTCCCAATCGATCGGGAGGCTTTGGATCGATCCACGGATCGATCCAGAGCGCCTCGTGCTCGGAAAATCGCCACGGATCCTTATCGCGCGAAGCAGCCGCGTCCCAATCGATCCACCGATCGATTGGAACATCTGGATCGATCCACGGATCGATCTAGAGGCTCTCTGTTCGCTTAGGAGAAGCCTGGATCGATCCACCGATCGATCCAGCTCCTGAATCGATCCACTGATCGATCCAACACTTGGTTTTTGCCCAAAACCAAGTTCCAAGCCTCTCAAACCAACATCCGGTCAACCTTGACTGTTGGTACATCATGCCTAGCATCCGGTCACTCCTTTGACTGCTAGGACTTCCCACCAAGTGTCCGGTCAATCCCTTTGACCCACTTAGACTTTTCTATTCATGCCAAGTATCGGTCACTCCCTTGACCTACTTGGACTTCCATCAGATGTCCGTTGACCTACTTTGACTTCCATCAGATTTCCTCGTGCCAAGTATCCAGTCAATCCTTTGACCTACTTGGACTTCCCAACACCAGATGTCCGATCATCCTTGATCCATCTGGATTTTCCCTTGCCTGGCTTCACTCACCAGGACTTTCACCTAGCTTCACTCACTAGGGTTTTCCATCTGCCTAGCTTCACTCACTAGGGCTTTCACCTGGCTTCACTCACCAGGACTTTCACCTAGCTTCACTCACTAGGGTTTTCCTTCTGCCTGGCTTCACTCACCAGGACTTTCACCTAGCTTCACTCACTAGGGTTTTCACCTGGTTTCACTCACCAGGACTTTCACCTAGCTTCACTCACTAGGACTTTCACCTAGCTTCACTCACTAGGGTTTTCCTTCTGCCTGGCTTCACTCACCAGGACTTCCTTGTCAAGTATCCGGTCAACCTTGACCTACTTGACTCTTCTTCAATCAATTTCTTATTGTCAAACATCTAAACTCAAACCAAGACTCAGCTTGGTCACCCAGGTCAACCTTGACCTGAGGGATGTTGCACCAACAATCTCCCCCTTTTTGATGTTTGACAATACCACAATAACACTTACAATACCACATGTAAGTTAGGCTAATCCTATAGCCTCAATCTTCATGCCACTAGGTAATGAACATATAAATTAAGCTCTTCATTCTCCCCCTACGAGGGCACACTCCCTCTAGGTAATGAAAGCCTAACTTACACCCATTCATAGGTCCTTTCATTCTCCCCCTATTGGCACACATCAACCCATCTTTGGGCACACATCAACCCATGCCCCAATTTTGGGTACACATCAACAAATCCATTTGTTGACGACTCTCCCCCTGAAGAGTTACTCATCATTGTTCACAACATCACTCGTTGTGATCAACACGATAATGAAGGTCCCATACCCTTCATTTATCCTTAACTTCTTCCTCAATGTAGACAAATACCCAACCTTGAGCATTATCTAACCACTTGAGTTCCCACTTGAAATAATGAGGATATCCACTCCCCATTTCAAGTTCAAAAGCTCATACATGAGCATTTTCTTTAAAGAAGGTTAACCACCTTCCAAGGTTCATGAAAAGTAATTTTTCATGTCTTTAAAGAGTCCCTCCCCCTAAAGACATGGTGGTGACTTCTGTCATTGCACCAACAATGACTTGGAATCTCTAAACCTTTAGGAAACCCAAATTTAGAAGTTTTGAGGTTCAAATACTCAAAATTTGAAACAAACCTCAACCTAAACTTCAATGAAGCCTTCCTTAACCAATTCATCCTTGTTTTCACATGAAAACACCCTTTGAATGTATACAAATGTATTTTAGGGGTTTGGAATGGTTACCTAGACTCAAAGAGGTTCAAAGATGCTGAAATCAAGCCTTCCCAGCTAAAATCAGCAACTTGGATCGATTGGAGTTGGGTTCCAATCGATTGAACCTTTCTGAATCGATCAACTGATCGATTCAGACTACCTGGATCGATCGGCTGATCGATCCAGCGAGCTCCATGAGAGGATTCTACTGAATCGATCCACGGATCGATTCGGGCACTCCAATCGATCCATGGATCGATCGGAGCTCTGATAGTTGCTGAAATTCCATTTCAGTCAACTTCAGAAACCCCTAGAAAATTCTACAAAAATCCAAAAATCATGAAATTTCATGTAGACATTATTTAGGGCATATACTATTAAAGAAAAATAGTTTTCTATGAAAATACATCATATTTTCAAAGATTGACACAAACTTGAAAACTTGCAAAAACTTTAGTGTTTTTCTTCAAGTTTGTGTCTAACTATTCAATGGTGATTACTATCAAAAGATAGCCTTCACCAAGGTTTTCCAAAAACATTTTAAAAACATTTTCAAAACCAATATCCCATCATGTTCCTTGGGCATAATGCACATGACTTGTACATTAGCTTTCCCAATGATGGGAAAACACATAACTATGTGTTTTGATGAACCTAAAACTCAAAAGAATGCACTAAATCAACATCTTGAGCTTTGTTCATCATCCTAACATCTCACTTGTATCTAATGTGCACTAATCACATACAAGTCACCTTATAGTCTTTGTGAGATGTAGATTTTGATTTTTGCCATAATCTAGGGATCATGCATATTTATCTAGGCATTTTAGAAATATTAGACATCCACCTAGGATGTCACTTGTCAATAATTGTTGTTAAATGTCATTCGTCCTTAATTACAAGGAATTAAACTTAATGCATGATTATGTTATGGCATACATCAAAAGAAAATAATTTTCAAAAGAAAATATCCTATTACTACATGATGTATGAATGTCATGACATGGTATTTTTGGAGTTTTCATACTAAAACAATGAATTCAAAAATAGACATGATGTCATGGCATATGATGGGCAAACAATCATGGCAAGATTTAGCATAAATAAAATATACTTAGATTAACTATCTAAATATCCTTAAAGTCTTAGCTAAACTTACAACTTAAACCTAGATTGCCCTAAAGTGCTTCAAGAGAATGCCAAAGCCTAAATTGGCATTTCTAATTTCCTTGATTTAATGTATGCCAATTGAAAATAAACATGTCCTCAAATGTTGGCATATTCCATTTTTCACAAGAGTAGCACTTTTAAATTAAGGCCCGGATTGCCTTAAATTGCCTAAGAACATACCAAAATCCCAACTTGATAGTTCTTATGAATTTCCCAATATGTGCCATTTAAGATTAAAATCAATTCTTCCACCATTAGGCACATTTTACTCTTTCAAGGAGTAATCAATAGGTCCATTTCATTTTCAAAGGTTAACTAAAACCTTGAAAATGCTCCTTGAGTGTCAATTTCTTCATGATTGGGTTAACTACCCTTTCACTTAGAGTTGACACTCTCTAACCCATTTATGGGGTAGAGAAAATGCTCCTAGGAACCCAACACCTATTGGTGCTCCTTGGATGCTCTAGGTATTCACTAGGGATAACTTCCCTAGATACCTTCCTAGTGACCTTGTTTGGCTTCTTAGAAGCCTTGGTCACATTTTCTAGGTCAACTCTAGGGATAGCCTCCCTTGTGACCTTGTTAGTGACTTTCTTAAACTTCTTAGAAGTCTTAGTCACTTTGATTGCAAAGATACTTCTAGGGATATCTTCCCTTGTATCTTTGACTTGACCTCTAGACTTAGGGTTTGTTCCATAGCTATATGGAACCCTATGATAACTAGGCACATCCTTTTTAGCTTTGGGTTTGTATCCCAAACCTCTATGGCCATTGGATGACCTTTGTGCACCTAGCCCTAGGTATTGCTCATTTTGCCCTTTAAGGATATTCTCCATCCTTTTTAGGGTCTTTTCTAGTTTGTCAAGTCTTGACCTCAAGACTTGATTTTCTATCATTAAATCCTTAGGTTTTGGTCCATGAGCATTTTTGATCTTGGGCATGTGTCTATTTTCCTTAGTGTTCCCGCCCATGTGTCTATCTACCTTCCTAACCTTAGGTTGGGTAGTTTTGGCATGTAGGGCCACATGTTTTTCCTTAAAGCCCTCATGCTTTCTATTCTTATGGTAAATTGCATTAAAATGATATAAGTTATAACTATCATGCTTTTTACCATAATGTAAAGGGGTAGGCTCAATAAATGTTACCTTCTTCTTTACCTTGGAGGCTCCCCCTTGACGAATGCCTCCTTGAGCCTTGACCATCTTCTTCCCCTTGGGGCATTGACTTCGGTAATGCCCCTTTTGATTGCAAGAGAAGCATATAATATGCTCCTTGCTCTTCTTTGTGTTGGGGATGATCTCCTTGGGCTTCGCCTTGCCCTTTTGTGCCACTTGGCCCTTCTTCTTGGCCAATTTAGGGCACTTGCTCTTGTAGTGCCCATGTTCCCTACACTCAAAGCATATAACATGATTTTTATTTTTAATTGAAATATTTATACCTTTGCTTGTAGGGGTGGCATCTTTTCCTTTGGATCCGGAGATAGAAGCTTCCTCTTGATCCGATCTTGATTCTCCTCCATTTGATTTTTCTTGACTCGTGGAGGTAGAAGCTTCTTCAATCTCTTCATCTCTTGACCCGGATGTAGAAGCTTCTCCTTCTTCTTGATCCGGTGTCACCAAGGATTGCTCCCCCTCAATCCTAGAGGTGGAGGCTTCATCATCTTGAATATGAAACAAGGAGTATGCTCCCTCCTTGTTCCCTTCGTTGCATTCCCTTGAAGATGAAGCTTCTTCTTGAACTTCTTCTTCGGAGGTTGAGCATCTCTCAACCTCGGAGTCCTCCTCTTGGTCTTGATCCAATGAGTCGCCCTCTTTGGATTCTCCTTGATCTGGTACAGTGGAGGGGATCTCATGAATTCTTGCCAATTTGCTCCAAAGCTCCTTGGCATCTTCAAACTCTCCAATTTGTTCCAAGATGTTGCTTGGCAATAAATTGACCAAAAGCTTGGTCACTTTATCATTGGCCTCACATCTTTGGATTTGGTCTTTGCTCCACTTGCTCCTTTTGAGTACTTTGCCCTTGGAATTTGTGGGAGCTTCAAAACCTTCCATGAGAGCAAACCATTGCTCTATCTCCATCATAAGAAAATTTTCGATTCTTGATTTCCAAGAATCGAAGCTTGTAGATGAATATGGTGGAGCCACCCTTGTGTCAAATCCAAGTCCATCTTGGAATTGCATCTTGAAGTTGAGCTTGATAAAATCTTGAACTTGAAGAATTTGCTCCAACTTCTTCACCCCTCTAGCTTTTCTTGTTATGCTTGACCCTTCCGGCGATGATTCCGGTGAAGAGCGGCCTCGCTCTGATACCACTTGTTAGGACCAAAAGTAGCTAGGGGGGGTGAATAGCTCGTCGCGTTCGCTCGGTGCTCGGCGTTGCTTGTTCCTTCAAAGATGTGCAGCGGAAATACAAAGAACAATCACACAACGCTAACACGGTTGGTTTACTTGGTATCCACCTCACAAGAGGTGACTAATCCAAGGATCCACACCAACACACACACCCTCCACTAAATAAAACTCTCCTTTATGGTAACTACCAAGGGCGGAGAAGCCCTACAAGACTCAATACAAGAAGAGAGGAAAGGATACAAGAAATACAAGCTTACAAGCTTACAATGAGTATAAACCCTAACCCTAGCTTCTCTTCTTGGCTTTGATCCGCCTCTTGACTTGGAAAACTTCCAAGATCCTTCAAGAACTGGCGATCTGAGCTTTGTGAGTGCTGTGGAGGAGCTGGCGAGAAATCTGGAGTGAATCGGAGAAGAGATGCCGAAGGAAATGAACGCCTGCGGCCTTTATCGACGCCAACGGTCGGATCCCGATCGATTCGAATGTTCCCAATCGATCGGGGAGGCTTTGGATCGATCCACGGATCGATCCAGAGCGCCTCTGTGCTCTGGAAAAGCGCCTGGATCGATCCACGGATCGATCCAGCGCTTATCGCGCGAAGCAGCCGCGTCCCAATCGATCCACTGATCGATTGGAACATCTGGATCGATCCACGGATCGATCCAGAGGCTCTCTGTTCGCTTAGGAGAAGCCTGGATCGATCCACTGATCGATCCAGCTCCTGGATCGATCCACTGATCGATCCAACACTTGGTTTTTGCCCAAAACCAAGTTCCAAGCCTCTCAAACCAACATCCGGTCAACCTTGACCTGTTGGTACATCATGCCTAGCATCTGGTCACTCCTTTGACCTGCTAGGACTTCCCACCAAGTGTCTGGTCAATCCCTTTGACCCACTTAGACTTTTCTATTCATGCCAAGTATCTGGTCACTCCCTTGACCTACTTGGACTTCCATCAGATGTCTGGTCAATCCCTTTGACCTATCTGTATTTCCTCGTGCCAAGTATCCAGTCAATCCTTTGACCTACTTGGACTTCCCAACACCAGATGTCCGATCATCCTTGATCCATCTGGATTTTCTCTTGCCTGGCTTCACTCACCAGGACTTTCACCTAGCTTCACTCACTAGGGTTTTCCAGATGGATCAAGGATGATCGTCCATGTGAGTGGACTAATCTCAATCTGCCAACATGTTTATCGAGACTTTTATTCGAATGTAACAAAGACATATACACTGAATAGATCATGACATTTTCATTTATTAAAATATCTTTACAATTAGTTACATTCTTCGAAGTCCCAAAGATTTCACATGTCCATGAAATGACTATTTAGTTAATGGCTTAGTAAAAGGATCAGCAAACATATTTCGTGAAGGGATGTACTAAAAAATTATCTTTTTCTTGTCAGCAATATCCCTTACAAAATTATATTTAATTTCTATATACTTGTTTTTACTGTGATATTTGGGATTCTTGGAAAAAACTATTGCAGCTTGACTGTCATAGTACACAGTAACAGGACTTTCACTATCCTCAGCAATCTTCAGATGTTTCAGGAACCTTCTTAGTTAGACAGCCTCTTGCTCAGCCGCTGCACAAGCCACATACTCAGCTTCCATTGTCGACAAGGCTACATAAGCATGCTTCTTACTGTTCGATGAGATGATGCCACTATTCAGCAAGAAGGTCTAGCCAGATGTGAATTTTCTGTCATCAAGGTCCCTGCCCAATCTGCATCTGTGTAGCCACTTAGGCTCATATTCGATCCTTGAAAACAGAGGCAATAATCTGCTGTTCCTTTGAGATATCTAAATATCCTCTTCATTGCTTTCCAGTGTTTTAATCCTAGGTTTGACCGGAAATGACTAAGCCAACAACATAGCTTATATTAGGACGAGTACACAACATAGTGTACATTAAACTACCAATAGTACTAGCATATAGTTTTTTCTTCATTTCGGCTATTTCCTCAGGAGTCTTGGGATACATACTTTTGCTCCTCTCGCTATAAGCGTCTGCTCAATATTATAATATGATATATTGAAGTGTTATAGCATTTTAGTGATATTAGCTTTTTACCACAAATCCAAAAGCCTTTTTGATCGATCTCTAATGATCTTCACTCCTAAGATGTACTCTGCTTCTCCCATATCTATTATGTCAAATTGTGATGAAAGCCAGGATTTGATTTCTATTACACACTTTATGTCGCTTCCAACTATTAGCATATCATCAACATATAATGATAAAATGACAAATTTTTCTTTTTCTTTTCTTAGGTAAATACAATGATCCTCATCGATCATTTCGAAATCATAAGACAAAATGACTTCATTAAATCTTATGTTCCATTGTCTTGACGCTTGCTTTAGCCCATATAGATTTCTTAAGTCTACATGCTCTATTCTCTTGGCCTTCAGTAATATAACCTTCTGGTTGTACCATATAGATTTTTTTCGTCAAGATTACCATTAAGGAAAGTCGTTTTTACATCTATTTGATGTAATTCCATGTCAAATTGTGCTATTATAACTAGGATGACACGTATTGACACAAATTTCACAACTGGGGAGAATGTCTCTTTAAAGTCAATACCCTTCATTTGGGTATATCCTTTTGCAACTAATAGAGTTTTATATCGATTAATCGATCCATCTGCTTTCCTCTTTATTTTGAGAACTCACTTATTCCCAATAGCCCTTCGGCCTGGAGGAAGATCGACTAAATCTCAAACTTGATTCTTTCTAATTTGACTCCATTTCTTCATCCATTGCAACTTTCCATTCTTTTCTAACTGAGTATCTCAAAGCTTCCTCAACTGTTCGAGGTTTCTTATCGTCAACTGGGAGAATCATCAATGCCTTATTCTCAATATCAAATCTTCTCCGAGGAATAATTTGACGATTACTTCTTCATAGGTTAGACTATTGAGAAACTGACTCATTCAGTGGTAAATTACTTTCACTAGATTGACTAGATCCTGTCATCTCCTGATTTATTGATAAAGGAACATTATCCTCTTCCTCTATCTCATATAGAGGAATTATCTTATCAACTTTACCTCATGTTGGGAACTCAGTTTCAAGAAAAGTAGCATCTCTTGACTCTATCTCAGAGATGGTTCCATCTTGTCGCTTACTAATAAAAACATAACCTTTGGAAGTATCAGAATATCTTATAAAGATACATTTCTTACCTCTAGATCCTAATTTTTCATGTTCGTGGGTCTTATCATGAACGTAAGCAGTTGACCTCCAAGGTCTCAGATTACTCAAATCCGACTTTCTGTCTGTCTAACATTTATGTGAGCCAGATGGAACTGTCTAAGACACTTTGTTAATTATATAGGCCGCAACTAATAATGCATCTCCCTAATAGGAGATTGGCAAATTAGCCTGCGCCATCATAGACCTAACCATTTCAAGAAGAGTCTTATTTTTTCTTTCAGCAACCCCATTTTACTGTGGAGTTCCCTTTCTCATTACACATTGTCTTGAACTGATCAAACAAATATTCATCTCCACAGTCAGTACACAAGGTTTTAACCTAACGTTCCAATTGATTTTCAACTTCGTTTAAGTAACGAATGAAGCAATCTATGCTTCAGATTTGTGAGAAATCAAATATACATGACCAAAACGTGTGAAGTTATTAATAAATGTAATGAAATAAGAACTCCCATTTCTAGCCTTCATATTCATTAGACCACAAATAACCGAATGAATTAATTGCAATGGTGATTCAACCCTAATAGTCTTACCAAATGGTTTCCTAGTTTCCTTTCTAGCAAAACAATGCTCACATATAGACAAGTTAATCTTAGTATTAGTACCTAAAAAATCCTCCTTAGCTAATTTATTCATTCATTCTTATCCTATCTGTCCTAGTTTAGCATGTCAAATTTCATCATTAACATCAGTATTACTAGTAAGAGTAATGTTTGAAAAACAACCATCATTATTATTTGGTTCTACATCAAGAACCATAAAATCATTTGTTACATAATTATGTCCAATTAATACAGAGTTAATTCAAAGTTCTACACAACGATTGTAAAAATTTACACAATAACCTAAATCAAGAAGACAAATGACGAAAACCAGATTCCGTCAAATTTTAGGAGCATACAGGGCATCATGTAGAAACAAGGTACGCCCACCGCGTAGGTTGAGCTTGCAAGTGTCAATTCCTTTGAATTCAATTTTTGCATTGTTTCTTACATATATCCATTTGTTGCAGGTACTTCACATATGTAGCTCGATCACGTGCTACGTGGTTCGTTGCTCCTGAATCTACAATCCATAAATGATAAGAATCAGCTAGCAACACTGTACTTGCAATATAATATTCATAGAAAGAAGTTAAAGATAGATCTACCTTTTAAGGCTCGATTGTAATACAATCTCGAGCAAAATGCCCCTTCTTGTCACAGTTGAAGCAAGTCAACTTGCTCTTAGGTATTTGTCCATATTTCTTTCCTTTTTTCTTGATTTGGTTTTTAACAGCAACGACACTAGCCTCCTTTCCTTTTCCATGTCCTTTCTTAAATTATTTTTTCTTATTCTTGGAACCAGAACCTTCAGCTACAAAAGCTTAACTAGAAATCCTTGCGGATTCAATCCTCTCCGCCTCAAGTTCAACATGGCGTGAGACATCAGTGAACGTCTTAATACTCTCACTGTGGGTAAGGTTCTGTTTCATCGTTTCCCAAGAATCAGGAAGGGAACAGATTACTGCTTGAACCTGTTGTTCATCAGTCAACGCATGACCAGCACTCGTAAGCTCTCGAATCATATTACATATGTCCCTAAGATGTTGGGTCATGGTAACATTCGAGCGTTTTTTGCAGCTATCAAGCTTAATTGTTAGGTGACGGAGTTTACTGAGACTTACTCCACTGTACTTTTCTCTAAGGGCTACCCAGACATGATGAGCCGATGGTAATGGCTCATACTCAAATACCAAGTCATCCACCATTGAACTAATCAATATTCCCTTAGCAATGGAGTCTTTCCTTTTCCATTCCTTATAGGCATCAAGGTCACGTCTGTGCTTTACTGTAGAACCATCAGCCAGTTCCTCCATGAATTGATTTACAGCTTCTAGAGCTTCTTGTTCCTCAAGAACGTATTGTATCTTGAGGTGCCAGATTTTGTAATTATCTCCATATAATTTCTCACTCTTATTGAGTTCAGCTATGATGTTTTTAGTTACCATGATCTACATAAATAAACACATTATTTATTATTTCAGTATAATTCATATGCATGCAATTGATTATTAACTTACTATAAATTAGAATTGGTTTACAAAATCAAGTGATAACTATGTTTCCACTCATTATTTATATATTCCAATCTAATCAAAATTGATCAATTATATTACACACATTTCATCAAATGAACTAATCATTTTTCATATGAACTAATCATATGGATATATGAACTAATCATATTCACATGAACTAATCATATTCACATGAACTAATCATGAGCAAGTTAGTTAACACATAACATAACTGTTTTTATAACATAACTCTATTCGCACATAACGACAGAAATTATTACACGACTTAAATTAAATGGGCTAATAATGTTCGTACATAACGACAGTAAACAGAACACTAATAAATTAGATAGGCCAACACCATTCCCACTATGACAAATACTAGTGCAGCGGTTAACATTATCCCTATCAACCTGAACTCTTCTGGACTCTTTTGAGATAATCTCAAATGGGACAACTTCAGGATTTTTTATCGGATCCATTTTTGGATCTTCCTCAAACATTTTCAAGTCTTTTTCAGATTCTTCAGGATCCTCTTCACCCATATGGTGAAGTAGTTTCTCACGCAGTTCTGAATATGTGATGCGTCCTTCATGACGTCTCTATACATAGTCTGCTATCACTCTAGGATACTCTGACAATGAATGTATCAAAGCTCAGATCCTATAATTGTCCAGGACTAGAAACTCTTATTGTTCAAGTTTCCAAAATAGTCCATCAAGCAGTCTAACATGTCCGTCAACTCCATAATCAAAGTTATACTCTATCTCCTGAATCTCCTCCCTGAGCTAGTTTCGCTGCACTTCGCGACGAGTTAATGTGATAATCGTCTGTGTCATCTGAAAAATTAAATTTAAACAAGTCAGTACAAAACTGACTAACCAGTACAAAGCCAGTTTAATTCAATTTATACATGCATAAAATCATCATCATAAATCAAGAAAAATAAATTTTCTCGATTTTCAAGAGTTTAAGTCAACTGACCCATTAGATCGGTTGATTAGGAATCCAGATTCTAAGCTTAGTCCATTGTCCTTGTTTTAACTGATCTAATTGGATAGGGATTTCTGACCTATGTTCTGTTAATGTTTTAATCAAAGCCCATATAAGTCAATCTCAGACTTATTGATCAAACTCAAATCCTTTTGATTAATCCAATGTCCATTGATTAAGTCTGATCCATTAGAACAAATTTATTTTTTTTTTATCAAATCTGACATAATAGAACTAATCTGGTCATATTTGATCATACCAACTTATGTAATCATAATCACCCTAATTAATTCAATAATAAATCGAATTGGTTAAACCAACAAATGATTTGAACTAGATCTAGGTATAATTGAATCAAACTGGTCTGCTTAAATCGACTAATGATTTAAACCAGACCTGAATTTCATTGGACAAATTGGTCTAATTTAATTTTTAATTAATTGAACCCTAAATTTAATCAAATATGTATTTATTAATTAATAATATATTTCTATATGTATTTAATTAATTAATAAATATATTTAATTAAATTTTAATTAAACATACAAACACTGTTTGTTTTTACACGTTTTGAGAAAAGTTTGTTCTTTTCTTTTTTTTTTTTTATTTAATAAAATGAAACTTTTTCTCAACAAAACAGTATTTGACAGTTCATCCACTTTTAATCGATTACTATCAATTAAAAAATCTATTTAATCGATTACATACTAACATCAATTAAAAATTCTATTTAATCGATTACAGTACTTGAATCGATTATACCAATCGACTACACAAATTTATTGTGCTTCGTCAGTTTAATCGATTACATAAACTTTAAATCGATTAAGATTTATTTTAATTGATTAGTTTAATCGATTAAACTTCTTCTTCTCTTCTCTGTCGCGCCCGCGACACTCTCTTCTTCTGCTGCGACGAATGCGGTTGCCGTGATTATCGATTGTCACCCTCTCGACATGGTCATCGGCACTTTCCAGCCACGGAAGCCGATAGCTAGCAACCTCTCAGGGCTTGACAACGGTAGCAAATTGTAACCCAGTCGCGATCTTGCATAGCGAAGGTAGCAGAGACATTTTTCAGACGAAGAGACAAGTTTCATGCATTAGGCATCGGTCTGATACCATTATTGCCTCTAATAGAATGAAACAAAACAGGAAATAAAACTGTAAACACTCACAGTGATCTCCCGAGAAGAAATCGAAGAAGATGCCAACGAAGAGACTGCTGCTGTCGTCGAGAAAATCACCGTTTGGAACCTCCTCAGATTTTTCACGAACCAAATCCCGACTACAGGACGTTCTCTTTTGCCCACCGTCGTACTCACCCTTTTCCCCCGATTGCTCTTGGACGCCAGTATAAATAGGAAGCAAACATCGATTACAAACCGATGCTTTGATGACATTCATTGGAGGAAGATGAAGGTGAATGAGCACTCCATCTTTCTAACGTTGCAACTGATGCAACGTCCTACACCTCAAGTTGTTGGTAATTTGGTGCACCATTTAGAATCTTTTAATATTGCCATGAAGGAATTTAGTAGAGATCAAAACCTCACACGCCAACAGATTGAAGAAACTCAGATTATTGTCACCACTCCAGAGAAATGGGATATTGTTACACGAAAATCTGGAGATAGAGCCTATACACAGCTTGTAAAGCTACTTATAATCGATGAGATTCATCTTCTGCATGATAATTGAGGGCATGTTCTTGAAAGTATGTTTTGTTTTCTAATCTAAAGGAGGCTAATACAAACACCTCGTTGTGTGCTTCTTTGACTACTTTCTTAGCTGGAAGATGTCATTTCTTTAACTTTGTGTTGATATGGAAGAATCAATGGAATTCTTATTCTTTTATATTAGCTTATTTGCCTCCTTTACTGTTTCCTTGACAATAACCTCTCAGGGAACTTTCCAGCCACGAAAGCCGATAGCCAACAACCTCTCAAGGCTCGACAGCGGTAGCAAATTGCGATCCAGTTGCGATCTTGCATAGCGACGACAACAGAGACATTTTTTAGATGAAGAGATAAGTTTCATGCATTAGGTATTGCTCTGATACCATTATTGCCTCTAATAGCATGAAACAAATAGGAAATAAAATTGTAAACACTCACAGTGATCTCCCGGGAAGAAATCGAAGAAGATGCCGATGAAGACACTGTTGTTGTTGCCGAGAAGATCACCATTTGGAACCTCCTCAGATTTTTCACGAATCAAATCCCGACCACAGGACGTTCTCTTTTACCCACCGTCACATTGATCACCGTCGCACTCACCCTTTTCCCCCGATTGCTCTTGGACGACAGTATAAATAGGAAGCAAGCATCGATTACGAACCGATGCTTTGATGACATTCATTGGAGGAAGATGAAGGTCCTAACGTTGCAACTGAGGCAACGTCCTACACCTCAAGTTGTTGGTAATTTGTCGCACCATTTAGAATCTTTTAATATTGTCATGAAGGAATTTAGTAGAGATCAAAACCTCACACGCCAAAAGATTGAAGAAACTCAGATTATTGTCACCACTCCAGAGAATGGGATATTGTTACAAGAAAATCTGGAGATAGAACCTATACACAGCTTGTAAAACTACTTATAATCGATGAGATTCATCTTCTGCATGATAATTGAGGTCCTGTTCTAGAAAGTATGTTTTGTTTTCTAATCTAAAGGAAGCTAAGACAAACACCTCCTTGTGTGCTTCTTTGACTACTTTCTCAACTGGAAGATGTCATTTCTTTAACTTTGTGTCGATATGGAAGAATCAATGGAATTCTTATTCGTTTATATCAGATTATTTGCTTACTTTTCTGTTTCTTTGTTAATATTTCCTAGTTTTGTTTTTTGTATCTGCCATCTATGAAATACATTCTTGGAGATTTACATTCAAGCAATTTTGTGTCCCTAGTGTAGTTTCACGTTTCTGCATGGCTAACATCTTTTGTTTTCAATATTGACGGTGTTTACCGAATCTTTTTTTCATATTTCATTGTGTATGTTCTTATCTTTGTTTTCTTGTTCTGTTTACTACAGGTTCGAGGAGGATACATACCTTAAACCCCTGATGAAAGGTCTCCTGGATATATTGGCCTCGGCTACAGAGTTTGCACGGATTCCTGTTCGACCTAGCGAGGAAGAACCGATTAGAAAGTCGATCAACCATCGGAGGTTTTCCTTTGAAAATCCTAAATGCACCGATCCTCATGTTAAAGCAAATGAACTACTACATGCTCGCTTCTCCAGACAGCCGCAGGGAACCTTGTGGCTGACCAGCAAGAAGTTCTTCCTGCTTATTGAATGTTATATCGAGTAATAGATGACTAAACCTTGCCCTTTCCGCAATGGGGTTGAGTCAAATTGTCACTCAAGGGATGTGGAACTGGGATTCCGCACTTTTACAAATTCTTCATTTCACTAAGCCTACAAAGGAAGGTTGTTTAGTCTGATTCCAACTGAGAACGTCGATAATGAGTCACCAATGAGTATGCATTGATGTTGATTGGATTGTCGAGTGTCAAGCAACGATGGGGATTTATAGAGGGGACTGTCGAGGTATGAGGAGAGAAGGTTAGAATGACGACCGTGGGTTTCCAGCACATCTACTCTAATGCCTAAGTTTTTGGTGGGGGTGGAGGAAGGAGAACGAAGAACAGTAGTTAGGGTTTAAATGTGTGTGCGCGATCGTATGTACAGATGTATGCATACTTTGTGTTGATACAGTCTGACCTGGCTGTTGTTTTGATGTTGACACCGATTTAAGTTTGTATCAGATATTAATCAAACTCAGACTGACTACTGATCGAGGTTGATCCGTTGGGAGGGAAAGTCCTGGTGAGTGAAGCCAGGCAAGGGAAATCCAGATGGGTCAAGGTTGACCAGACATCTGGTGAAAAGTCCAAGCAGGGAGCTTGGCATGGGAAAAGTCCAAGAATGGAGACTTGGCACGGAGTGGTCAGAGAGGGCTCGGTAGCTCGTTCTCTGGACCGGACGAAGTCGGAGAGGGCTCGGTAGCTCGTTCTCCGGACTAGGTCAGAGAGGGCTCGGTAGCTCGTTCTCAAGACCAATCCTAATATCACATGGGCGTTGGATCGGTCAACAGACCGATCCAGTGGGATTTTGATTGCCTGATCGGTGCACAGACCGATCTGGTGAAACTATGTTTGCTGATCGGTCTGTAGACCGATCAGGAAACACTCAGTAGCCTACTGAGTGTAATCTGATCGGTCTGTAGACCGATCAGGAGATGATGTCGCGAGAAGGAAAAAGGCAGTGGATCGGTCCGTGGACCGATCCATATGAACCCTGATCGGTCTGTTGGACCGATCAGGTCATATCCTGATCGGTCTTGAGACCGATCAGGTGACGATCTCAGGAGTGCAAGGAACCGCACTCATTAATCCCTGATCGGTCTGCAGACCGATCAGGCCATACCCTGATCGGTCCTCACGACCGATCAGACATCAATCCAAAGGTGTGGATCGGTCCGCTGACCGATCCACCACACTGTCTGCACACACTGTCAGTTTCTGCTGATTTCTGATTCGTTTCTGATGCATCTGATCTAACATCTGCTTGTGAGCTTTTTGAGTAACAGGTTGCAGGTACCATGGTGATGCTTGAATTCAAATCAATGACTATCAAAGGAATAAAACAAAATGGTTTTTCCCCTGGTTATCGCTGCAAATTGTGCAAAAGAAGCGTCAACGTTCACTGGGTTGTTCAGTTGGCTCACTGGCTGCAATCAGCTTGACTCTTCCTTATTGGTTCGAGCTCAGAGACACCAGTGAAGACCAAGGATGGTATTGGTGTGAGCTCAGATAATCAGATGAGGAAGAAGCGTGATTGGCGACGCCTGGTTCGGCGACAGTGATACGCTACTGGTTGACGTGATTCGATGCAGTGGTTTGGCTCTGGCTGAAGACAGCAAGAGAGCAGAGAAATAAGAAGGAGGTAGAAGAGAGGTTTGAAAAGAATTCTTTTCTTTGGTAGCAAACTCTCTGTCGACGTTCAAGCAAGGGTGTTCTGTGAAGCTCTTGGCTGTGAATCTACTTCTTCTTCACTCTCTGCATTCATTGTGGCTGTAAGTTGATTGTGCATTCATTGTAGCCACAAAATTCTGTAAGTCTAAGTCTTGTGCTTCATTCTAAATCTGTTTTGAGACTTTGTGGGAGGTTTCTCCACCGAGAAGGAGAAATACTTAGCCGGAATCTGTCCGGGGGTTGATCTACCGAAAGATCAAGGGATCGTCCACCTTACGGACACGCCGAGGAGTAGGGGCAAGTTATCCCCGAACCTCGTACATCATTGTGTTAGTGGTGGTGTGTTTTCTTCTTTGCATAAGTGTTTGTTTTGATTATTTCCGCTGTGCTAACAAATCTCTGTGTAGAAATTTTGTTTTTGTTTTTAAGAGGCTATTCACCCCCCCCCCCCCCTCTAGCCATCTAAGATCCCAACACTTTGGTCCGTGGGGGCAAAATTTTTTTAATAGTACAAAGGAGTGAGATGTGAGTCGGGGTGTCCGAACGGCAGGGCAGATCGAAGGTGAGCTATGCGCTCAATCGGCAGGGTTGAGTGGAGAGCTGGGGTCGAAGAGGACTTTAGAGACACGACCTAGACCGATGGCTCAGAGGTCAGAGGGCTCCGAGAGGTGAAGCATGACATCGTGGTGTACAGCAGTGAGGGTGAAGGTCGCGTCAAGGCCAAAATTTGGCGGAGCAAGAAGGAAGGCAAGCAGCGATGGCAGCAAACGAGTGCCAAGAAGGGGCGGTAGCAGAAGAGAGATGGAGTTTCGACAGAGGTGCAACATTGGTTCGAGGGTGACAACGGAGGTGAGGAGGTGCTCCACTGAGGCGATAAGGCTACGAGGGAAGTCGACGGTGTCGTGACGAAGGAGCAGATGGTGGTGTACGTGAGAAGGCGTGTGTAGAATGAGGAAGGAGAGTTGAAGGGAGGTGATCTCCAAGCCTCCCTCCTCTCCTCTCCTTTTCCTCTTTTTGACAAACAAAATGTTGTTCCCTAGCGGCCGCGCGGGGGGGGGGGTTAATTGTCCTACACAAAAATATATCTTTTTTTATTTTATAGTTTGATTAAGACAAACACTTGTACACAAGAAATAAGAAACTAATTAATTAAAGAGAGAGGTATAGAAATATTTACTTAGTTTGTAATCAGAGGGTTGTTAATCCAAGGCAATTAAAGCTCATTAAAAATCTTCTTTGGGCGGAGTATCCTCTTACAAAGTTGACAGCTCAAAAACAAATAGTAGAACAAAAAGAAAATCGTTTACAAGTGTTGTTTTGAACTACTGAGATCAAGGCTGTATTTATAGCCTTGATCCGGACGGCTGGAAGGGTTCTGGACGCCTGGGCATGGATAAAACTTTATTCACGTCACAACGGATCGCATCACAACGGGTCTGGGTAAACTCTCTGCTCTGGGCGCCTGGACCCTTATAAATCTTATCTGCGTCGCCGAGCAGGTCGAGGCGCCCCCGGGCTATCCCAGGGGTCTAGGCAACTAGATTGTAGTCAATTTCGAGTTGACTTTCAATCTGGGTCTTCCGTTCCAGCTCCACTCGCTTGAGTGATTTCAGTCATCTAGAATTGGGCTACCCAAACCCATCTTCTGGCCTTCTCAAGCAGTTTTCCACTCTGGCTTCTCGTCCCTCGAAAACACCGCACGCTCCTTTCTCATCCGCCAATGTACTCTTCTGCAGCACCTCACCCCTCGGATGCACTGAATCTGTCGACTCATTCCCGTGTCGTTTTTCTTGCTAGTTGCATCTTTCGCTCGAGTACTTGTTCTCCTAAGTTCCTACACACTTAGACACAAGATATCAAACCACAATAGGACCTAACTTGACTTGGTTGATCACATCAAAACTACCATGGGGTACTAATACAAAACCCAAAAAGAGGAAAGTGATAAAAAAAAAACCCAAAAGAACCCTTCCACGTGGACTTCCCATTTACTCCATATCATAAGCTTCTTCTTCAAGTCTAGTCGAAGGAGACGTAAATTTAACTAACTGTTGTGTTATGGTAGGATGGGTAAAAGAATCATTGAACCTATCGTGAGACCTAATAGCTAGCACAAGGCTGGGTCTCTGATCCTGTAGTAAGGCTGTCTTTTGACTAAGGTGTTGGGAAGAGAATCTCCCTGCCTGTTGTAAGGCGAATCACTAGCACAGGGTTAGGGGTTCCGAGTCTGTTGTAAGGTTGTCTTCCGACTTAGGAGTCGGGGAAAGAAATTCCATGTCTGTCGTAAGACGAATCGCTAGCACGGACTAGGGGCTTTGCGCTTGTTGTATGGTGAATCACTAGCACGGGTTAGGGCCTTTGAGCGAGCCTGTCTTAAGGCAAATCTAAGCTTGTCATACGGCGGAGCAGCTTCCAACTAAGGAGTCGGGGAAGAAGTCGTGGAGCTTGTCGTAAGACTAAATCGCTTCCTACTAAGAAGTCGGGGAAGATTTGTTGGGCTTGTCGTAAGGCAATCAGAGCATGTCGTAATGTGGAGCCAGGAGAAAGCAGGATGACATCTCATCGTGTTCAATTTGCAACTTTCAACTGTTCGCTTACCTCTCCCTTTACCCTTCTTAACGTACAAAACTCTAAAAGGGGAAAGTAACAAAAACTCAAAAGATCCCTTGTCCACATGGACTTCCCATTTATCATGGTCAATAAAAGATTTGAGCCTTTCTAAGTCTACAAATGAAAGGAAAAAAACAAAGGTGATTTAGCTCAACCCCAAACGCTCCTCATTGCTAACCTCACACCAAGATGAAAGGAAAAAAACAAAGGTGATTTAGCTCAACCCCAAACGCTCCTCGTTGCTAACCTCACACCAAGATGAAAGGAGGTAAATTATATTTTCCAAGCCTACAAAAATTTAGTAAAAGATGATTATACTCATCCTAGGTATTCCTCACAGTTCATCTCCAAATTAAATCAAGAGAGATAAATCACGAGCCAGTCTATAGCCAATTACTACATTAACTAGGGGAAGAGGAATCCCCCTCCCCCAAACTTTCTAAGCCTACAAAGATTATAGTTGTGTTTCAAAACCTAACTAATATGGCAAATTGGTAGTGTATATATTATCCGTAGGGAGGTGGCATTTACCCCTCCCTTTCTCTAGTTAGTTTAGAATTAGTTGCTCTTTGAATGCTATCAGCATACGACTTGTGGATATTTAGGATATCTCCAATAGTTAAATCTCTCCATAATTTTTTTTTTTGTAGTTTATAATATGTCACATCAAGAGTAAAATTTTTTACTATTCTCTCCATAATTAAAAAGTCTCCCTACAATTTTTTGTTTAGATCCCACATTATAAATCATATATCTTTATTTATCATTTTTTTAATATCTATATATAATTTTTACTTAATATTTTAATTAGTTCTGATTTTTAATTATTTTTTATAATTAATAATTAATAATTTAATTTATAATTTAATTTAATTTATAATTTTTATTTAATATTTAATTAATTTATGAATTTTAATTTAATTATAGTCATTTGTATTTTTCTAACTTATCAAATATATTTATTTTAAAAAAATAGTATAACTTTGATCATTAAATAAAATATTTTAAATGTTTAAAAAGTTAAATATACAATATTATTTTTTCCAATGATTAATAGTTCCATTGTTTAAAAGAAAAAAAAAATTAAAAAATTAAATATGTTTTTAAATTAAAAATCTTAAAGTTTAACTCTATACTCATTAATTTTTTTTTATTGAGCTTTTTAAAGTTTATAAACCTTTCAAAAAACTTACATCGGAGACACTCAGATCGATCCTTTTATTGTCTTTCGCTGACTCTTCGAACATCTCTCACGTCAAAGGGGTTATCCATACTTTATTTAAGTGAATCTTGAGATCAACGATAAAGTATTAAGATAATTTAAAATACTCTTTAAAATTTAATAAAATTTTCAAAGAACACATTGTAAGATTTTATTAGCATTACGATATGGTTTTTTTTTTATTTTATTGATTTTTTCAGAAACATATATTATAAGGGTAAAATTGACTTTTCCTTTTCACTTTTCTCGAAATTTCTGCAATTTTGCTTTTCGCTCACGTGAACAGCTTTGCCAATTATTGTCAAATAAAATATATTTCGAGGGTCAAAATAAAAACTTTGGCCATTTTGGATAAACCGCTCCAACAATCACATATTAAAATAATATCATAAAAAACAATTATTATATACCATGAAATTATTAAGTTTAATAAAAATTATTATTACAATAAAAATATTTAATAAATTAATATATATATATATAAATAATAAATTATAAAATAGAAAAATAAAATATTTTAAGAAATGGTTTTTTTATGGTAGAAAATGATGTGTATTAGTTGGAGTTGAAAAAAATACCTGAGGCTAAAATGGCATCGTTGAAAATGCACCAAAATAGACTTTATGGTGGAGAGGGTCTAATTTACCATATTTACCCCCTCCGCCCTAATAAATAATATTTGGTTGCTCCTCTCGATTCTTCTCGAGGAACGTACTAATCCTCCTCCTGCTCTTTGGTCCGAGCCCGTCGCCGATCTGGCAATCGCCTCGACGCCGGCGGGCGGCGTGCCGTCGCCTTATCCACCTCCCTCCTCTCCGCATCGGATCTCTCATCTTCCACAGGTAGGTTACAAATTCCCCTTGCTGCAATCTCTCTTTCGCTTTCAATCTTCTCGCCCCTTTGCCACATGGTTGAGCTCGCGGCTCCTTCCGATCTGAGATTCCCACGCTTTGTGATTGTTCTCGATGCTCGCCCTCCTGATCGAATAGTTTCCTTTTGGATTTTGCTTTCCGTGTTCGATTCTTTGCGGAGCGAGGACAGATCTGACAGATTTTCTGTTTTTTGATAGTGCCGAAATTGGACCTCGAATGATGGGGTTTCAACATTTCTGTCGGTGTTGCGTTACCGCTTGCCCTACCGATCGAAAAGTTTCCTTTGGATTTTGCTTTTCGTGTTCGATTCTTGCTGAGCGGCAGATCTTGACGGTTTTTCAATTTTATTAATACCGAAATTGGGGGTAAAGGTGCCACCTTTTCCGCTTTACCTGGGGAGTCTGGAGACTTTTCTCTTCCAACAGATCTTCCCTAATAACCAAATTTCTCTATGGACATTTAACAGAACATTAAGAGACATTTGCTGCATTCATGGTGGTGTTCATCTTGAGTTATCTAGAGAAAATTATCTCCACATTAATATCTAAAAATCTCCCAGCCAATCTACTTTAATTGTAATTCATTAGCATTTACACAAACAAATCTAAGTTCCGGAAAGGGATCATGTCAGTTTAGATCCATTTAATTACTAGTAAATATGGTTCGGATGTAGTGCATATCCATGTCTGATTACTACTACTCACTCTTTTTCTCTTGCTTATAGATCAACATAATGTCATGCATGGTCTAAGATGCTAAAATGACTGGCCAATCTGTAGAAATCCTTACGAAGTTCTAACTTTAATGTAAAATAGAACATAGAGGTTCTATCCTTTTTCACAGCACATGAGGGTTCCTACTATACTGTTGAATATAAACTAGTTCAAATTTCATGCTTTCTTTGGCTCTAAACCTGTCCTGTAGCTGGTAAGTAGCTATTTTAATATTCACTGAAACTGCCTGTAAAGTAACTGATCGATAGTTTTAGCTTCACAGGATCCTTGATCTTCTTGTTTTTTTATCCTTTTCTTGGCACATTAAGTTTCCTTTTATACTGTTCTATATAAATTGGATCAAGTTTGCATGTTTTCTTCTGCTTCTAAACCTGTTCAGTACACTAGCTTTAGTGACTCTCCTCCTGTGTTTGTCCAGGGTATCAATTAGTTTGCTGAAAATCCAAACAGAATGGTGCATGATACCTTATCGTCGCCTCATAGGCGGGCTCAAAACACTTTCTTTTCGTCCTCTCCATCTAAGAAACAGATGTTGGGTCCCAGTGAGCTGGGGTCTTGGTCTACCCTTCTCGAGCGACACAGGTTCCTCCTGACGATGCTCGCTTTGTTGGCATTCTTATGCACCATCTACCTCTACTTTGCGATCACATTGGGCACTACCAGCTCCTGTTCGACCATGTCGGGCGCTGAGAAGGATCTCTGCGAAGCTAAGGCTTTGCACAAAGGGAAACTAAAATTCTTCTGACCGCAGATTGCGTCTGTATTACTAGTTCATGGAGACGAACCAAGAAACTTGGTCCGAGTTCCTTGACTCTTAACATCATTGAGATACAATGATACAAGCTTAACAGAGATAATGTCGCTTATTGAGATGCCATTTGTGCCCTATTGAAGCGTATGTATCGTTTTGTTCTATACTTGTAACTATTCGATGCCTTGAGCTGTGGAGCAGAAAATAAATCTACTAATGAAACCTGTCGCATAAAGTTCTCATTCTCCTTCACTTGTTGCCATACTAGTTATCATAATTGTTTAAAAAAAAAAAAAACCCCCCCCAATGCATGAAGTTCTCGTTATGTCGAATCCCGAGGAATTCGGAAGGATCTTTTGTACGCAGTCTTATCTTTTTTTTTGCAAGAGATTATTTTCAGAATTCGAACCTGTGACCTTTCGATCACAAAATAACGATTTTATCGTTACGTCAAGCCTCTCCTTCAAAATTGAGATACATTGACTGTTGAAAAACTAAATTGGGATGCATTCGATCTCGAGCTTAGAAACACTCTTGAAAATCTTCTAGCTTGGTCACAATCTACTTTGCAGTTATTTCCGCACAGCCCAAAACGACTGCATGATATGCTAATAAGCATGAGTCATGTGTATCGTCTGAGTTGTAAGTTAATCGAGCATAAGGTTATGGTCGATTGAATCGCAAGGTAAATGGTTGAGCTTCACTCAGATTAAATCACACTCCGCAAAAGGATTATGATCGCTTGTGAATAATTTCGCGGATGAGAGCCATAGCCCTGACTAATTTGAAAACTATGGCTATCAAGTTCATTATTCTCAATCAAATTTGCACCCTAAATCATACTACATGATATTTCGGTAGTGCATGTTATCAATGTCTTACTTATACCCAACACACAAAAACCTAAGTAAACTGTAAACTCAAGATTAGACTCTATTTACTTGCAGAGGGAATCAGAGTCGAGCACAACTGAACTTGATTATGTTCGAGCTTGTTATCTTATTGTGCATGTTCAAGCTTGTTTATTAAAAGGTTTCTCGAGCTCCAGCCAAGCTCAACTAGTAACATGATTTAGTTAAATTATGAGTATTCAAGTTATTTTCCTACTAATGGGATAAAGTCTGGCTATTGTTGTTGTTATTGTATGAGTATTCGAGTTATTTAATTAATGTGTTATTTCTGACACTAAACTAACAAAAACTAGAGTTGTGTGTCAATCTTGTCACAAACATTATCTTCATTTACAACCCTAAATCCCTAAATCCTACTTGCTCTAGCCTTGTGTTTCTTTGGTCAACAATGAATGGTGATCTAATTTATCAAGCTAGATTTGAAAATAGAGATCAAACTTTTATCAAATTAAGAACCAAAAATCAAAATAAAGTTGTGTTGCAATCTTGTCACAAACATTATCTTCATTTACAACCCTAAAACCCTAAATCCTACTTGCTCTAGCCTGGTGTCTCTCTAGTCAACAATGAATGGTGATCTAATTTTTCAACCTAGATCATAGCAAGACTTGAAAGTAGAGATCAAATTTTTTTATCAAACTAAGAACCAAAAATCATGCAAGCATGCTCTGTGTTGGCACTAGATTCTGAACAGACAAAATTGAATAATTGATAGTGGTGCAAAAAAATTCTTATCATTCAATGCAAAAAGACTACCTTAGTTTCCTGAATAAGATCAGCAATGAAGCTTCTTCATAAAGCTTTTTCTCTCTTCTTCCTTTTCTTCTTGTGATGATCTTTCTGATCCTCCAGCTCCATCAATTCTGCTCCAGAAAAAGAGTGCTGTGTCGGATTTCGGTGTAGAATCACTTCATCTACCTCTGGCTTCATCTTCTTCCTCCTTCCATTTCCATCTTCCTGTGACTCAACACCATCACTGCTATGCAAAAGCTTCCCCTCCTTTACAGCAAGACGGTTCCTTTCCTCCATGAAGCCCTTCCCACTATGCTGTTTCTTCTTCTCGCCATGACTACCAAATCCATTTCCATCTTCTTCCACAAAATTCGCGTCCTTACCATGGACTCCGACTCCACGGGTAGCTTTTTTGCCGATTTGCGGGTCTTCTCTGCTCCTTTTTCTGCTCTTCCACGTCTCCACCTCCTTCCTGCTGTTCTCGGACACATACAGCTCGGGGTGCTTCCGGGCGGCTCGGTTTGCGCGGTGGAAGATGACGAGCTCGTCGAAGGCGGCGGAGGCGTGGCGAACGAAGGCAGCGACGTCCGGGCGCGCGTCGGTCTGGCCAGCGGTAAAGCGAGCAAGGACGGCGGCCGCCTTCGACAGGGATATAGGTCTCGACGAAGCCACCGATCCCGTCACCGCCCTCATCGCCTTCCTAACTGGGAAGCAGGAGGGAGATTCCCGACTCTGGTTATTAGGGTTCGAAAGACTCCGCTTTTGAAGACCTGCGCAGCCAAGATCTACGTCCGTTTCGCCTTAATATTCGTGCTACGTCTGATACTTATATCAAGATTAGAGCTACGAAATCGTACCGGGGTGGGCTCCAGTCAACTAACCAATCACGCGTCTGGTACGTGGGTAATAAATAACGTTCGTCACTCCCATGTTCACTTCATAACCTGTGCTAAAATCTCGACGGCGACGAAGGAGCAAAGAAGAGAAAGGAATGGCGGAGTACGGCGACATCCTCCACCGCCTTCCGCAATCGAAGTCGGTCGACGCCGTCCGGTGGCTCTCCTCCGTCTCCGCCTTCGACCGATTCGTCGCCTCCGCCGTCCATGACCCGGACGCCGCTCTCCCTGCCGCGGCCTCCGCCATCGAGATCCACTCCCTAATCTTAGCCCCTTCCGCCGATTCATCCAGTCGAGAACACCCATGCCTCCACCTCCGCTCCTCCTGGCCCTCATCTTCCCGGATCTCCGCCCTCCGGTCCTCCCCCACTCCCTACAAGCATCTCGCCGTCGCCGCCTCCACCCTCTCGGGCTCGCTTCACGTCCTCTTCGTCGACCCGGTGGATGGGTCCATTGAGTCCGAACTATCCATTCCCAATGACCGCTCTCTGCACGCCGGCGTGGTCTCTGCCATCGATCTCCTGGAGGGTGGGAGGGAGTGCGTTACGGTGGGTGAGGACGGGCGTGTGAATCTGGCGAGCATAGGGGAATCAAGGATGGATTACCGGAGGGTGTACGACAGCCGAGGTCTGGCATCATACACTGCAGTTAGGTGGGCATCGCCGGTAGAGTTTGCAACCGGTGGTTTAGGGTTCGGCGTCCAGTGGTGGGATCCGAGGAAGCCCGGCGGATTCGTATCTCAGTTCACTTCTAACTGGTGAGAATTGCCATCTTCCCTTCTGTTCATTCAGATTAATTCAACATTTGCCCATTGGTGTGATCTTGTTTCAACCATGCTAATCCTGCAGGGCACAAGGAAAAACTACTGGCATAGTTCATTCAATAGATATCCATCCATCACGCAAGCATATATGCATGGTGAGCTGACTTCCTCAGTTCTTCTTGGTGGGTGCAATTTCATTTACAGATAAGTTAATGCAAGCAATCAAACAAATTTGATATTATTTTAATGGCTACAATTTGCTAATTTTCTGTTTCCCCAACAAAGAGTAGCTTTGCAAAAAATCTTTTATTTCCCCTCTTGTGTTTTCGTAGTGTAAAGAGTGTTTATACATTTGCTTCAATACTACTTGGGCTAGCAATTTATGTTGTGTCAAATTAATTGTATGGTATTGAAATAATGTAGTTTTGCATTGATATAACATTAGGTGAAGCGATCTAAAATTAGTTAAACTAAATAATGTAAATAAGGATATGGAGAATAATAGTGAGAAGAATTAACTAAATGTTAGAAGTTGAAATTAACCAGCTAAATAGATAAAAGTTTTATTTTTTTATTTTTTTGAAAGAGAATGGGTTACTGAGATGAATCAAAGCTTAGTTTGATGTTGAATTGCCACGGGTTGATCTTGATAAATTGATGGGAGATGAACAAGTCCCTTTCTTGCAATTTATCTTGTATCAGATCTGGAATTGCACTAGATCCTAGGCGCCTTGTAAGAGATGTGCTGCGAAGAACCTTGGACTTGATACAATCTTGGTGGCAAAAGGCGAATACGCTCGCCCCCAGCGCCCCCGCACAATGAATGTGGACTTGATACAATCTTGCACTATATCCTAATGCAAATGTAGCCCACCAATTACCCTTTTCTTTATTCCTTTTTTTATATTTTTTTTTATTGCTACAAGAACAAAACTTCTTTTGTTCAACTGAAGCTAATTAAGTTGGATCACAATTTTGGATTTGGTACACTTTCTCGAGAACAAAAATTATGGGATTCAAAATTTGTCCAGATTTCTTATTTGCATTACTTTTATTTAACTATTAATCTTTTATCCATGGTTAATATCTTCATCATCTTTCCTTGTAAAATTATTTAGATGCCCGATGCTCAAATTCTTTGTCAATTTTAGAGTTGCCCAATGCTCAAATTCTCCTTTTGGGGATTTCGAAGTTGCATTTCATACATTCAGTATTATTTTCATTAATTGACACTAGCAAATCTCTTGTCCATTCAATTGGCATCTTTAAATTTCAAAATTTGTAATAACGTAGTTCACTAAACTTTTACTTAGATTAGGTAAATTCTTCCAGGCTTCAATGTGGACATTTTTACCTATATCTTCATTACTTTAAATGTAGGTAAGAGACAATGACTTATGATCTCTAACCCCCAAACCAAATCTTATCTCTGATATTTGATAATGATTTTTCAAGTGATTTTTATTTTGTCTTTCTTGAGTTTTTTTATTCTTCAGCAAAACCACCTTTTAATTTTTCATCTCATATACATTTAGTGCTACCTAATTAAACAATCTGGTTGTATCTCCTCCCTATTCTTAGTTTCTAACATGCTCTGGAAATTATCGTTGGTTTATATTTGCTTCAAAATAGAGTGCAATCAAATAGTTTATCGGCTGATTTAACCAAAACCACATGTGGCTTATGCATCTGTTGTATTTATCTGACTACTTATTTTCTAGCTAGGGCATTTCTCCCAGCATTTGCTTTTGAATCTGAGAAAAATTGTTTGAGTTTTGAAGGTTGGAGGTTCCGCTGGTACAGTTTTTGCCTGGGATCTTCGATATCCACAACAACCAATTCTTCTGTCTGGGGCAGGTGGACCAGAACTGCTCTCTGATATCGATGAAGTTTGGCAAGTCCAGTATGATAGTCACACTCTCTCTTCAAGTGTTAACTCAGCTACTTCTGCCAAACTATTACCTGTCATGATGTGTTCAGAAGAAGGAATCCTTGCTGTTCTTGAACAAGGTTTGCTTCCTCTTACTATTTTACTTTTTTTGTACTGTTAAATTTGACTGACTACTTATTCCAAATGTTCGAGCTATATATTCATATATTTATATTCTCAACAACCCTTCCACATATTTGGTGACAAACTGGACTAGATTCTAACAGATTGTTAGGAAATAGATCTTTATGTGCACTTTTATTCTTGACATTGTGGATAAGAGAATGTTATATTCTTGCTGCAAATCTGCCACATGGTTACCGGCTCGGCTACGCCCTCGGGGTGAGAATGTTATATTCTTGAGTTTAGCCTTGAATCTCGTGATCCATCCAAAACTTTCGAAACTCTTCCTAGTAAAATAAACAAAGCAGAGAAAATATGCCAATACTGCTTCTAAACAAAAAGGAATAAGGAGTTCCATTAGCTCATATGGCCATGACGACTGTAATATCAACATCATAATAAATGGTATTGAAGCAAGGCTAGTCAGATGATTGAAGCCATGGGTTCAGACGATTTTAGCCTGGGTTTGGATGATTACGAGTCAAGGACGACATCACATACACCTGTAAGTGCTAATGATTTTAACTCCCTAAAAACTTGTGAGATAGTTGCATCGGTCAAGGCTTTAGATAGGTTGGCATTAACCATTTAGGATGAGTCGCTCACGCCTAAGCGTTCACTTTTCTTGTCGGCCTACGCGGTGACGTCTTTCTTTTCATTCTTTGATTTAATTAGTATTACTCTTTATCTTCTATGTCGAACTCATCTTTATAACCCAGGCTTCTGTATTCATGTTTAAGTAAGGAATCCATCGTATCTCTGAAAGTTTCACGCCTGTCTTTAGGAGACGGTCCTATTTGTTGTGTATGCGAATTGCAATTCGTTTTGTTGTTTAACACTATTAGTGTAACATATGCATTGTCTGAAATCAAACTATCTTAATTAAAATGCATTTACCTCGAACTGTTGTTGTTTTCTTGTGTTCTTGTTTTTGAAGAACTGTTGAAAGGTCTATCTACTTCGTGTCACAGGTGAAGAACCAAAAAGATTGCTACAGGAGTATTGCGCGATCAATTCCTTTGATATCGATCCCCAAAACCCATCAGTGAGTTCGATATAATTGATCACCTGCTAGCCTTTCACACCCGCTTGCTCCATCTCGTGATCTGATTTTAAATTCCTTCCATTTGACTTGTTCCTACAGGACGTTGTTTGTGCACTGGAGTGGGAAGCCGTTGGCATCTTGATGCGCCCGAAAGCGGGAAACTACGCATCGAGTTTTGGTAGACTCCCACCTTCATTTCATTAACAGACTTCCCGATATGCTCGGGTTGAACACTATCCTTGTACTCACTACATAGTTTGCAAGGGCAGTGAATCTGAGGAAGTGTTGGATGCTGATGTTTTTCTAATCGCATTTCGTAATGTAGAACATTTGACCCCAAATACTCGCGACAAATATGGTTTGATCGATGATTTTTATAATTTAGAAAGTTTTCCTACGAGTTTCCTTTGGTTCGTGTGTAGGGAAAGCCCCTCCTATCGTTGCATTCATGGTTGGTCTCAAGTGGTTGTCGATGCGTTTGCAACATCCCTTAGCAAACAAAATATCATGTATACATACACGCAAAGCATTTGCTAAACTCTCACCTCTAATTGTTCCTTTGCGATCGATCCCGTGTGGTCGTTCATGCAGTTGCAACATCCATTAGAATTGTGGTAGGGGAGCGATAGTTAGAAAGCTAAAACATTTGTATATTTTTCACTTCAAAAACAAAATTAAAAAAAAAAAATTAGGTGCACAATTTTTATCAATACCAGTCTTGAGAAATGGCCGCTTATATGCAATTATATATATATATATATATATATATATATATATATATATAGAGGGGAATATGATATCCTGTGTGATATACACCACTTCAAATTTCCTATCCTCAAATTTTTCTGTCCCCGTGTCCCCTGTCGATCGGACGAACTAGATTACATCTCAAGGCATCATGGCATCCTTAAGATGTGTGCAGTATCCTCGTGATGTGCAAGACATCCTTGAATGTAATCTGGTCCGTCCGATCGGTAAGGGGACAGAAAAATTTGGGGGGGATTCGACTGCGCATCGTGCACAATATCAACTTTATTCTATTTTTTAATTATTTTTTAATTTTGAATTAAAAAAATAATAAGATTTTATTTTTTATGCTTCCTAATTGGATTATAATTTATAATTTTTTTAAGATTTGACCTATAGGTTCAAGTATTTCAATTTGATTATAGTATTTAGTAAAAAGAAAAATTAAAAAGAAATAAATTTAAGTATTTATAGAGAATTGTAATGTATTTAGGAGATATATTTATGGATTAAGGATTTATATGAGAAAATATTGATTTTTTAAAATTCAAAATCTAAAAATAATAATAGATATCCTCTGTTATTTATTATTATTTATTATTATTATTATTTTAAATTTTGAATTAAAAAAATTAATTAAAATAACTTTTAGGATTTTATTTTAGGATTAACATTTCCTAATTGAATTATAATTTTCAAGTTATTTTTTTAAGATTTTATCTTTAGAGTTCAACTTCCCAATTGGATTATAGTGTTTAGTAAAAAGAAAAATTAAAAAAAAATAAATTTAAGTATTTATATAATATTGTAATATGTTTAGAGGAGATATTTATATATTAAGGATTTATATAAAGAAATAATAATTTTTTTAATTCAAAATCAAAAGAAAATTAAAAAAACGTCAGATATATACTATCAATCTTACACACTAACACTCAATAATATTTATATTTTTTTATACCATAAAATGAAAGAGTATAAATATTTATTATTGTTCAAACATAAACATCAAAAATCATCATCTAAAGCTCATTGATTATGTAGAATATCATACAATAAGCATCCAAGAATTTATAAAAAATGATAAAATATTATTGATCAAAACTAACTCAATAATAATTAAACAGATATTTAAATAATCTCAAAATTCTAATCCTAATTTTATAAAAAAATGAAAATTAATAATAAAAAAAAGATAACCTTCCATACTTTCAAAAAAACTTTAAACGATATTTTTAGGTCTGAAATTGAACGATTAATAATAACCAGGGTTAAAATTAATTATAGATCTCTGAACGAGTTTTGAGTTGATATATTATAGATCTCATGATTTAATTCGAGTTAAAAATTATGATATCTCAAAACTTCCACCGATCTTGTTCCGCTCCTACTAATCTTGCTCTGATTCTACTACATAACTTGATTATGCATGATACTGGATCAAGCAATCCTATGATCAAGGTCATAATTTTACAAACTATGCCCACGACCTTCAAATCACACACAACAATTTTTACAATTACATCGAGACTCCCCATGATGCATGATCATTGGTACATTTGCACCATCCTTTAGAATCATCGTCAAAGTAGTAGGTTGCAATTCAAGTGACAGAGCACACGGAAAGACTTAAAAATAAATAAAAAGATTAGAAAGTTAAAAGCATTTGTCTTATTTCACTTAATAAAAAAAAAACTCAACCAAAAACTAAAAGAAAAAGGAAGTGGCATTATTCACAAACTAATAACTTTAGGAAGTTCTTTCATCTACAAAGTGCAAAGCTATTATCCATAATATGTACATCATTACCCTTAAGCGAAAGAGAATTCTATGTTATGTACAATTTTGATCTTCCTTCATTTCTGCCAGCTGCGAGATCAGGAAGCCGAATGAATGGTGTCAGGTAGCATCGCAATCGTCACTATGGCGTATTCACAAGCAATGGGAAGATTGTAAGGGTTCGATGCAGCAGTCGGTCCGAGCAACCGACGGCTACTGGTTTCGCTGTTGTTTGAAGCCTCTAGCTGATCTCCGCGCTGACTCCTGGGAGACACCGATGGCCGTACAACTTGCCGTTCGATGTGCACTATCTGTCCAATTATGTAAATTGGACTAACTGAATGTTGTTCCTTGAACAGAGCGACGCACTCTTCGGAGAGGTAGTGCTTTGGGCAGTTTCGGTTGATCGCCTCGTAGTGTCCAGCAGAGTTCAAAACAAAGGCGGCGAGCTCGTGAACCTCAAAACGACCAAAAGCGATTTTCTCCTTGTTTGCCTGTAAGTAAACAGTCGAAAAGAAATATTAGATACCATGACTCATGTTACAAGACAAAATCATAAAGAGTTGGTAAACGCTAATGTTACTCATTTTAAGTTTCTGAGAACATACTAAATTGAAAACAACCTTACCGATTTATGTTTTTGTCCAAAAGAAAAGAAATGCAGCAGTATATTTCTGAGAATGGTAGGTCTATCATACCGTAACAAAATGCTAAAAAAAAAATTCAGAAGATTTTTCGACCCACCTGTTTCTCTAGTTGATGTTTACTGTATAAGCTTTTAAGTTGCTCGTTCTTCTCTTCGAGTTCCCTTAGGAGATTCCCTCGTACAACTTCTGCTCTTGAACAGCGCTCGGAGAGCTCAGCGCGATGGCGAGACAAAAAGGTCACCTTATCGGCAAACACCTTTATACAGGCTTGGAACTCCCTGGTAACATCATCTTCATCCTCACTGAGAGAACTGGAAAATCAAAAAGAAGAATAAGATATGAGCTAGCAGATAGAACAAGTTAGTCGTCTTGAGGAAAAGAATTTACTTTTACTAATCCCGGTACCATCAAACATAGACCAACTAAAGAATTCAAACAACAAAGATTCGAAGTAGAATTCATTATGAGAAAATGATCTTATAAATGGCAAGTTCAACTCAGATAGGAAAAGAATTCCCAAAAAGGTTTCTTTAGGTAGTGGTATTTTAAACTTTAAATGGAACGGGAGAAGAAAGCTTTCAATGGATACCTGCCAAGAGACTGAGCCAAAGAACATAACGAGTCTCCGAAATTGGCAACAGTACCAGGAGCAGTAACACAGCTGCGAAATCGTTCAAAGAAACTATGCATCTTAACAGCTTTTGAACGCAGAGCGTTGTACTCCGAGGCCCTTCTGTCCGCCGCACACAAGTTTGTGCGGGCATCCTCCCTTGCTTCGTGCAGGCAATTCTCCAAATGGACACAGTTCATCTTGCAGCGAGCAAAATTTAAAATTTCATAAGATGTATTAACCATGAAATTAAAAAATGTATGCATATTTCATATAAATAATGTTTTCGTCACGCCAATGAAGATAAACAATATGATACGAGTAAATATTTCACGAGAATCAGAATCATATCCCAGCATCCATGATGTGTCACAGAAATACAGGACAAGCATGTGTAAAGGTCTCTGATTTACATTCTTTTTCAAACACCCTTCTGTTTTTTCTCAGGTGAACTGATTATATTGGCTCAAGTTTTGAAAAAGCATATACAAGCGGGTATGCAATTGAACTACTGCATAAAATATATGAAGCATGCGGGAGCATATAGAGTCGATATCAAGAAATATTTGTATTGATAAAGAGAACTAACAAAGTTTATTAATCAATATGCCGAATTTTCACTTGCACAAAATAAAATGTCCATCATTAAGCACTCGACTTGTAACAACGATGTAGAATATCTAAAGTACATATCACTTGCAAAACAAATGATTAACTAAACACTTAAAAAGTTAAAATCTACCAAATAAGGTAATTTAGGACTTTAAGGTTAATTTGGTTCAATCTAAATTGGTTAAATGAACCAGATCCGATTTTTTTTTCCAATTTTACATGTGCAGTCCCCTTCCAAATCATTTGAAGAACTATAATTCAGTTGAAGCCCAACATGTGGATTGATGTAATTATAACTGTAAGTTTGTTTAATCAGAGACATTAGAAGGACTTGAACAAACATCCGGTGCCATGTTTGAATAATTAAGTAACAACCTTAGTGGATCCTATTTTACCACATGCTGTTTTAATATATACGCCTGTCGAAAGTCATTAACCTCTTATTATATTGCATAACCATATTACTGCATGTATATTAATTTAGGAATTAAATTTTCTGAACACAAACAAACAGAAAGCTCGAAAGACAAATGGAGAATTTACACGAAATCAGTACACGAACTACCAAAAACCTACTGGGATTTGTTGGATAGCTTCAATAATGAGGTGTCGGTCTACAGGATGTGGAGAACTTAGAGAAGACATAACTATTTGCTATAAACAGTGTAGATGCAAGCAACTCATCATAGCTCAAGAGATGCATGTCTCTCAATATAAACATTATTGCGTAGATACATAACACACACATATATGCACTATATATTCAGATGAAATTATCAACTATTCGAGAAACTAACCTGTGACTCATCAAGTAGGCTTTGATTCATCTCCAGTTCTTTCTTTAAGGAGCCGATCTCCTCCATAGTTGCTTTGAGCTTGTTTTCCAATTCATCACACTTCTTTGACTTCTCCACTAGGGCGTCTTGTAGGCCTATCACAAGGTCATCTCTATTTTTGGACTCCAAAAGTGGCTTATCAGAAGTTTCACAAGGTAAAATGTTCTTAGCATTTCCAGCACCAATACTCGATGAATCCTTTGTCATGGTCAACTGTGATGTCATCATTTTCACTGCATCGACAAGAGGGTCAACCTTGCCTTCATCCCGAGGTTGCTCTAGCATTGAAGCATCCATTAAATTGTGGGTAGAGTTGATAGCGTGCAAATTAAGTGTGCCAGAAAGATCACTCATATTCTCATCTCCACCTTCAGCTGCTTTACTTGCCTGTCCAAAAACATGATCCATCTTTGGATCCAACAAACCAGAAGTGATAGATACTTCATCCATCATCATGGTTGACGTGAAAGGTATGTGAGCATCACCTTCTCCAAAAACACCAAATTTACTAGAATCGTTCTTGACGCTGGACATATCAGAATCTGAAACATTTTTACCTGCAAGTTTTTGCCCGTGCAAATACTGATCTGACAAACCCTGCTCAAGCTCTTTGATCCTTTTTTCGTAAGACAAGCATTGTTCTCGCTTCATATTTAGCATAGACTGAAGATGATCGGCAAAGTCATCCTTTAATTTAAGCGCCTCAACTGTCTTCTCCTTCAGATTTTTCAACATATCATCATCCTTTGTGAATTCGTTTGAGTCATATCCAGTATCAGCATTGAGTGCACAGATCATAGCGATTGCTGAAGCAAGTTCAGCTTTCAATTGTGCATTCTCAACTTCCAGCCTACTAGTTCCAGCAATATCCACAGATTCACAACCGTCAAGAAAATGAACCTTCTCACCACTCTGTAAAGAAATTTCTTCAGATTTAGTGATATCGCTGCTGCCACATGCAGCAGAGAAATATTTCTCTTGTGCATGCTTCTCAGACATAGAGATCAATCCTCCTAACGACACTGGTGCAAATCGATCTACATCTACCATGTCAATCTCCAGCAAGTTTCCATCAAAAGGTGTTATGTGCACATCACACTGACTTGGAGAATCAAACAATCCCATAGTAGCTAACAAGTCATTCGGTATGTATTTACTCCAAGATTTAAGGAAGGACTCCCGTCGTCTAATCTCAGCTTCCCTCTCTGTTGCAAGCTTTTCAGCCAGTTGCCCGCCAAGGCCCATGTACAACTTCAAAGAAGATTTCCTTCTTACAATCTCGGCAAGGCAAGCTCTATATGCTTGTCCTACACCGTTGACAATTCTTACATTTTCAAACTCCCGGTCTTGATGCCCCATTACTTCTTGATATGCATGAAGCTCGTTGATTGTTTCTTTGATGCCGAATTGAACAGACCTAACCTTCTGCATACTGAGATGGACCAACAAATTCATGTCATTTTTCTTTAACTTGCACTTATCGAGTAACTTTGACATGAGATGATCACAATTCTGCATATTTGGAAGGTGATTTTTTTCATGCACATCATATATTCGACCGAGAGCTGACACAGCATCATGAGGGCGAAGTGAGGAAGAAAGTGGCAGATTGGAATCATCCACAAGTTTCTTAGCACTTTCGACATCCTTACTACAAAAGCAACATAAAATCAAACATTACATTCAAACAAGTATTCAAGAAAATAAACAAATAAATTCCTGAAAGCAAAAAAAGTTGCTCCATTCAATCAAAATTAGAAACTAAAATTTATTGACAAAATAACTGACAACTTAGCATGTCCTCCAATTACTGCTCAGTGTACTGACTGTATTCTATAACATAATACCCATTCAGACTCACCCCTCATACAATAAAGATTCTTATGCAAATGACCTAGTTAAGTGGTCAAAATAGCACTATTATTCATAAAGCTAAAAATGAGGTGGAACGAAAAGTAAACCCCATCTCAGCCAGGATAGTTATTAGGGTAATGTTTTCTGAAGCTTGAAGGATAAAGGCAGAAATTAAGTAGTGGGTTTCAAAGACATCTCTAATGGGCATTCAAAGTTACTACAAAGGTTTGTCAGATGGAGTAGGATGGCGATGGGTCGCCTAGAACTCTGCTTATAGATATTAGGATGAAATAACAAAAACTGTCTTGCTTTGAGAAAGTATCTTATTGAAGAACATGTTTAGGCAATCATAAAGATTACTTAGTTCAAAATGAACATCTAGAAGTCCATCTTAAGCAGAACACAGTCTGCAGCCTAACCAAACTTCCTTTTAAGGAATGGGAAAAGCTGAATAATATAGTTTGATTAATATTACCATGATTCATGAGATAGTATAATGAAAGACAAATGGTAAAGAACCTGATTCTGCCAATGTATCACCTGACAAAATTGGTTATACCACCACTGTTGTTCTTTATGCTACAGAAAGGTGGAATGAGTAGCCAAACTTATCTCAGTGTAGAGAAATCTTACAGCAATTTTAGCTGACACATAGGAGAAAAGCAAACGTGAAATTGTGAGGTTCAGTGAACCCTGGATGATTTGGACAATCACAGTTTCTACAAAGGTTCATTAAATCAAGTAAAATACAATTGGGCTATCTAAAACACAGCTTATATTAATGTGGGAGGAGCAATCACTTGTCTGAGAAACCGGTCTTATAAAGTCCTAATATCTAATCATAACAACCAGAAACTTCAAAAGTCAAATTGAATTGCTAAATATGAATGCTAGTCCATACTTAAGCAGATCAAATTCTAACAACTAGGCAGAGTTTTTCAATAAGAAGAGTGGGATGAGGTTCTGACAATAATAAGGAAATGATTGGATTGTTCAGATAGAAAGGAGCATCTGAAATATCATTGTATGCTAGTTAGACTTTTAAAAGAACGTGGAATGACTAGTTATGCTTTATAGGTTAAAAAGTGTTGAGCAGTTAAGAAATGATATGTAAGATCTAACAGCAGTGAGATTGTTGAGTTGAATATATTTGGTTGCTAGGAAAGACAAAATAGTATAAGTTAATATTCACAAGTAGTTGCTAGGAAAGATGGATAAAATATGTTAGTATTCACAACTACTTGAGCGTAGCTTGATAAACTAGAGATGCAGAATGAGTGAAATAAGCAAATATGGTACAATAACATTGAAAGATGGACAATTTAATAGTAACACAAAATTATCAATTAAATTCTGATGTGAAGGTATATGAAGACCCAAGAAAATATTCTTAACATCATTAAAAGTGTCAATTATCTTGGGCACTCTAGTAGCATAGTCTCACATAGGGATCGATCGAGGGTAAGACCCATTTAGTTAATGGTAAATAGTTGGGGCACATGACTTGTTGTTTGTTGTTTTACTCTCATGAGATAAAAGAGAGCATTCAGATCCACATATTGTAATTAGTCGCTTATTCTAGGGATCTTCTTAACATAAGAGCAATAGGTATTCTACACACGAAATTAGATACCCTAATAAGTCAAATTGATAGGCGTCATCATTGTCAAGATGCGAAAGATGCAGCTACTTAGGGTTGGCCACACAGATTTTATCCGTCTATTTAAGAGTATGCATGATTATATCACAAGCAATATTCAAATCAATTAAACAATTGTTTATTCCATTAAATAACTGATTCACTTCAATCTATTGGATTAGTTGGATGTTGCAGTAGCAAAAAATGGTAACATATGAACAGAAATCTAACCTCAGTGACTGCATTATAGTTTTCTGATCATTAAGAATCTTCTGATGATTTTTTATAAGATTTTCCAACTCCGCCCAACTAGCTGAGCTAATAGATGAGATTAAATTCTCAAACCTTCTCTTCAGCTCCATAAAACTCATTTTCAACTGTGAAACTTGATTTTCAAACTGCCGGTGAGGACCCAAGCAACTATCCATGCACTTTCTTAGGTCATCCTCCTTCACAAGATCAAGCAAGCACTTGCGGTTTTTCGATTGCAATTTCGGATGGAGCCTCAAGGACCGAAGCTTTTCCACATCCCTTTCGAAGTTGGCGAGGAGGTCAGAGTGGCTCTTGTGCTGCTGGGCAAAGCTCCTAATGAATTCTGTATATCTCTGGTGCAGCTTCTTAAATGTGTGTTCAAGATTGCCGCGAGCAGTGTCCAGTGCCCTCCCCTGAACCTGTTGCTCCCTCAGAAGTCTTTTGCACAACTCCAACTTCGCCTGAGAGCAGCCATACAACGCGTTGCCGAACTGGAAATGGTAACGGAACTGGCGCTCGTAGGAAACTAAAGCCTTCAGCGCCGGGTCGGGCGCATTGTCCAAAGGGTGCGAATCATTGGCCGGAGAAGGCGGTGGGGGGACGGCCGGCTTGGGAACTTCGATAGCTTCCAGGGGCGGCCTGGGGGAGTCATCGTGGAGCCGAGCCTTGTTGTAGAGAAAGACCTCACGGTCGTCCTGGGGGAGCTTGTAGTACGACAACGTCTGCTGCGCATCCAGCGAGGTGTTACGGCACAGCAGGAGCTGCTCCGCCAAGGCGACGCCGCAGTGGACCTCGATGGACCGCTGGATGGCCTCGACGGGGGTGGAGCCGTCGCACTCGAACTCCAAGCTGTGACCGTTCTCCGCGACGTGAACCAGGAGCTTCTTCCCGAGGACGACGTCCTCGGCGGTGGTGGTCGACGTCACCATCGACCCGGAACTCATCTTCCCCACCCCTCCCCTAAATCGAAGCCCTAGCCACCAAAAATCCAACCTTTACCAATCAAACCAGCAAAAAAAAAACACTTTTCCCCTTCAAATCCCCCGATTCAACACAACCCTCGCCGCAAAATTCACGAAAAAAAAAATCTCAAATCGGTTAAAACTAAGCCAATCCGGAAGCCCACCAGCTGCGAATTCGCGTGCGACAATAAATACCGATCGGAACTCGGAAGCGACGAGTAGACAAAATCAAAGCGATTTTTCCGAGACGGATCCCGAACCCCGTGGGGAATTCGATGAAACCAAATCGGCCAACAAATGCAGCGATCACGAGCCGTCACAATCTCTCTCTCTCTCTCTCTCCGCGAGGGGATTTGCTTGCTGGGCTGGATAAAGAAAGACGGTAGTTTGTGGGGGGAAGAAAGCGCAATAAACAATTATAATTAGAGATTATTATCACAAATTTTGCAGCTTAATTAATATTCTTTGCCTTTTTTGACTGTCTTTCTTAGGAATGGGAAGAAACAAAGAATGTGCGGAAAGCAATTCCAGTTTCCAAATAAAGAAAAAAAAACAATTCCAATTCAATTCCTAGCAAATGGAAAATAGTGGCATTGTTAGACTAACTAATTAATTAACTAACTAACAATTAGGTTTAAAACTATTTCTTAATTTAGTTTTAGGTAGATTATAAAAAAAATAATTTTTATTATAATCCTATCGATCTACTTTGGATAAAAATTAAAAGCGTGTCTATCATTTATTCATTTATATTTTTGTTTCAATTAAAGATAAATAGGAGCCTCATTTGATTTAAACAGTAGCAAATATCTTTACATTATTTGATCACTCGACCACCGTATAGAAATTAATTTATAGTGTAAAATCCAATTTTATTTTTTAAAAAAAAAATCAAGAGAAATATGATAATAAATTTTTTATTTTATTTAAGGGAATTAAATTGCTATTAAATAACTAATGGATTCATGGATTTGACCCAATTGATAAGCAATGGACCCTATCCTAGGGTTTAGTTTCTTATAAGAGGGGCGGTGGAAATTTAAAAAAAAAAAAAGAAGAAAAAAAAAGAGAATGAGAGGTCTCGGTGGAAGAAAAGAAGGGAAGAGGGAGAAGTCTCGGCGGAAGAAAAGAAAGGGGAGAGGGAAAGATCTCGACGGCAAGTAAGAAGAGGAGAGAAGGTTTTGACTTTGGAAGGAAGAACGAGGCCAAAGAGATACCCCATCATTGTTCCTTATCGTCATATGCTCCAACACCAAGCCTTCGAGCACAAAGGCACCTCTTAAGTACCTTTTTCCTTCTACTCCTTTGAATCTGTATAGACAGCAAGTTTTGACATTTCTTTCTACTCCTTTGAACTTGTATACGCAGCAAGATTTTGAGGGATTTATGGGTTATACGCAACAGATTTTCAAGGGAGATTAAAGGATAAGAACAGCAGATTTTTGAGAGATTTCTGGATTATACGTAGCAGATTTTCGAGGGGGATTAAAGGTTAAGAGCAGTAGATTTTTGAGAGATTTTTGGGTTATACGTAGCAGATTTTCGAGAGAATTGAGGGCTAAGAGCAACAAATTTTTGAGAGATTTTTGGGTTATACACATTAGGTTTTTGAGGGAGATTTGAGGACTAAGAGCAACAGTTTTTTTTTAGAGATATCTGGGTCATACGTAGCAAGTTTTCGAGGGAGATTTGAGGGCTAAGAGTAGAAGATTTTTTAAGGGTATTTGGGGTATGTGCGGCAAGTTTTTGAGAGGGGTTTGGGAACTACAAGTAGCAGATTTTTGAAGGATTTCTTGGGCTATTTGCGACAAGGTTTGAGAAATTGTCGAAAGATGTGTGGGTGTGTAGCAGATTTTGATGAATGGATGTCACATGATGATCAAGGAGGTCTAGGAGTATGGATGTTTATTTAGCTTTAAGTAATTAATGATGTTCATATTTATTTAGCTTCACGTAGCTAGTAATATGCATGCTTATTTGAGTCTTATGTGGATTAATGATATGATTGTTTAATTAGCTTTATGTAGTAAATGATAATCATGCTTATTTAACTTTATTTAGTTAATGATATCCATGTTTATCGAGCTCATGTAGTTAATGATATACATACTTATTTGAGTCTTATGTAAAAAAAAAAAATGATAATCCCACTTAGCCTCATTGACTATCTCTGGGGGTGACCGGCCCGATCCCACGAAAGTTTCTCACCGGCCACCAGGGTAAATCGGGAAGTGCACACGGCGGCCAGCCAGAAGCCCGAGATCCTTTGATTACACCTCCCATTTGGAGGAAAAAATTCTGCAAATACGCCGTAGCTGGGGTTCGAACCGCGGATGCCTGGGAGACAACCTGGATGTCCTACCCGGCACCATGACAATCATGCTTGTGTAGATTTATTTAGTTAATGATATTTGATCATGCCCGAAAGTCGAAGAGACGGAAAGCTGGAGATGTGTCGCTCACGTTGACCTCCTGTGGACTCCGCGCGGACCTGCAATATAGATTACGTCATTGCCGAGCCAGAGAAGGGGTCCTCGGCGTTGGCCCTCCGACGTTCAAGTCAATCACCGGCGATGAAGTGGAAAGCGGAGCAATAAGAAGACTACTGTAGTACAAATAGTGAATATTACATACCTCCGTCGATGCTTGGACCCTCATTTATATAGAGCTCCGGTAGCGCGCGTGCACGCTTCCCAAGGTGAGCACGCTTCTCAAAACTTCCCTTGAAAAGACTCGTCAGTAAAGTGTCTCTGACACAGTACCTTAACAGGCCGAGTATATCTCTGAAGAGACAGTGGAAGCTTCCGTCGTATGATCTTCTGGCAACGCATGCCCAGTGTCGATGGCACCAACTCTCACAAGGATATCACTGGATATCATGAGTGTACTGCTGGGCCGAACGGATTGGGCGCTCGGCCTGAATTTCGTCGCCCTGGTGCCTCGTCTAGTCGATCAGGACCTCGTTGTTCCTCAGTGTGTCTGCTCGACCGAAGGTCCACTTTGTTATTGCCGAGGCCTGTTGCCAGGCCGAGTGGGGTAGCCACTCGGTCAAAGTTGTTGCTAGGCCGAGCGGGGTAGCTGCTCGGCCGAAGTTGAACTCCACACATCAATCTCTGATGTTTGGCCAAGCGGGGTAGCCGCTCGGCTCGGCCTCTGCACATTGTCTCCCTTGAGCGTCGAATGTTTGATTGCTCCCCGTGTCGAAGGCAACAGTGGATCGAAGCCTTCTCCCCAGTCGGGGCATGCTTCGGCCGACTCACTGATACCATCTACGCGTTGACCACCTTGACTCTGACCTCCACCGTGACAACGGGGTGGGGTCCTTCATCATTACCGCATCAATATCCATGCTTATTGAGCTCATGTAGTTAATGATATACATATTTATTTGAGTCTTATTTCGATGAATAGTATGAATGCTTATTTAATGATGAAAAAAATAAAAATAAAAAATGACAATGATGATGAGGATTAATGAAAATTCGGTGAGGGTCAAGGCTTTAGAGGGACCCTGTTTATGGGACAACGTCCCAGAGGGACCCCAATTCCAAATTCTCATATTTGGCCATGACCCAGTTGTTGGAGCAATCTAGTGACCCTAGGTTTTGATGTTTGGGCAAAGGTTTAAGTTAGTTTTATTGTTGTATTTGATATGCATTGTGAGTGTGCAGGATACAGATACAACAAGGAAGTCCAAGTGTGATCTTGGCAAAGGAGGAAAGTCCAAGGATGAGTCTTGGCGGTGTAAGTCCAAGCATATGGTCTTGGCAACGTAAGTCCAAGTGTAACTTGGCAATGGATGAAGTCCCGGAGGCGCGACCTCTTGGCAAAGGAAGACCCGACAACAATGACAAGGCCGATAGAAGCTCCAGAAGGCAAGAAGTGAAGGATGGGGAGGCATCCGAGGGACGCAAGGCTGATGGAGGAGGCTAGAAGGCTAGGTCTAGGTTGGTCGGGCAAGGACGAGTGCTGAGAGATTGTACTCGGAGTAAAATATAAGAATTAGGTTTACTGTAGCAGTACTGTAGCGCTACTGTAGCAGTACTGCATGTTTTAGCAGTCGACTGAGTGCGAACAGAATGATTCTGTGAATTCGGTCAGTGGAATTTCCACAGAGGGCAGTCGACTGCATTTTTAGCAGTCGACTGGTAGGCGGGGTTTTCAACCCGCGGGCTATAAAACCAAAGCTTGGGAGCTTGGTTTGAGTTGACGAAATTAGACTTGGTTAAGGTCTAATTAGTAGTCTACAAGTGCTCAAGAGTTTTCCTTGTGTCCAAGAGGTCTTGGTGAGTTTGTGGTGAGGTTTCTCCACCCACAAGGAGTTTGAGCTAGCCGGAGGTCTTCCGGGGAGTAATCCACCGACGGATAGGGATCGTCCACCTTACGGACACGCCGTGGAGTAGGAGCTTTATCTCCGAACCACGTAAATGATCGTGTAGCTTGGTTTGCATTCTTTCTTGTCTTGTATTTTGTTTAGCTTGTTTATTTTTGTATTATTCCGCTGCGCAAGCTAACAACGTAGGAAGCGAACGATTTGGGTGAGCCGCTATTCACCCCCCTCTAGCGGACGTCAAGGTCCCAACAATTGGTATCAGAGCGAGGTCGCTCTTCTACGGACTAACCGCCAAGAGAGCAAGAAGCTAGAGGAAGAAGAAGATGGAGTCCGAAGGACCACTCGGATGGGATATCCGAATTCCACCTCCGTACGACAAAGAAGACTTCAATTATTGGAGGAAGCGGTTAGAGACATGGTTCCAAATGGATTGGAACCAATGGGTTGTCTTGAGTGACCCATTTGAAGCTCCTACGGACAAGAAGGGTAAATGCCTCCGACCTCGGCATTGGACCGAAGAGCAACGAGAGCAATCGGAGGCAGACAAGGAGGTAACGAGAATTTTGAATAATTTACTACCTTCTAATATTTTGTTGAGTGTAGGTGAAATCACAAATGCAAGTGATCTTTGGAAAAAGATCATTGCCTATCATGAAGACCCTATAAAAATCCAAGAAGTGGAAGAGCCCAAGGAAAATGGCTCATTGGTCCAAGAAGAGAAGGACCAATCCGATGTTGACAAGAGGTCAACATTCGAGGAGGAAAAGGAAGAGGAGGAAGAGAAAGAGAAGGAAGAGGTGGAAGAGGAGAGATCTTCCACATCCTCAAGAGATGAAGAAGTGGAAGAGTCCACATCTTCAAGTGAAGAGGAAGAAGAGAAATCCGAGGAAGAGGAGATCTTGGAAGTTCAACCCTCTAGTTCAACTACCAAGAAGAGCATAAAGGACCACATCAAATGTTTTGAGTGTGGTAAGATGGGGCACTACAAGAGTAGGTGTCCTTCGCTCAAGAAGGTAAACCCTAAACTCACTAAAGTTAATTTAGAAACTAATGTGAGTTGTAGGAAGAAGAAGAAGGAGAAGAAGCACATTAGGTGCTTTACATGTGGTGAGTGGGGTCACTACCACACAAAGTGCCCAAGGAGAGGAGAGCTCAAGAAATTGGCGCACTTGAAGAAGTGGGAGAAGAAGGGAGCTTCCAAGGTAAAAACCAAGGTATCATTTAATGAATCCATTCCGTTGACACATGATAAAAAGCATGCTAGAAATAACTCTTATCATCTTAATGCTATTTATCATGAGAATAGGAGGCATGATAACCTTAAGGATAAATATATTCCTCCTTATGCTAGATTTACCACACCTAAGGTTAGGAAGGTAAATAACAACTTAGGCAATAACACCAAGGATTTTAGATATATGCCTAAAAATAGAAATGCTCAAGGATTCAATGAAAAACCAAAATCTAGAGATTTATGGGGAGAAAATCAAGTCTTGAGGACAAGACTTGATAATTTAGAAAGGACCTTAACAAGAATGGAAAATATTCTTAGGGGTCAAAATGAGCATAACCTAAGAAAAGCTAGACAAGAGCCATCCAATGGCTATAGAGGTTTGGGATACAAACCTAAAGCCAAGAAGGATGTGACTTCCTTTCATAGGGTTCCATATAGTTATGGGACCAACACTAGGTTTAGAGGTCAAGTTAAAGATACTAGGGAAGGAATCCCTAAGAGTATTTTTGGCAAGACCAATGTGACTAAGGCTCCAAAAAGGCCTAATAAAGTCACAAATAAGGTTACAAAGGGAGTTAACCCTAGAAGTGACCTAGTGGAAGTGACCAAGGCTTCTAAGAAGCCAAGAAAGGTCGTTAGGAAGGTATCTAGGGAAGTCATCCCTAGTGAGTACCTAGAGCATCCAAGGAGCACCAATAGGTATTGGGTTCCTATGAACATATTCTCTACACCCTAGATGGGTTTAAAGAGTGTCAACTCCAATTGGAAAGGTAGTTAACCCAACCTTGGGAAAGTTGACACTTGAGAGCATTTTCAAAGTGATTGTTTGTAGGATCGAAAAGAATTTAGATATCTCCACAATGACATGATATTGTCCACTTTGGGCCTAAGCCCTCATGGTTTTGCTCTTGGGCTCTACCCAAAAGGCCTCATGCCAATGGAGATATCTTTTTCTTATAAACCCATGATCTTTTCCATGTATTTTCAATATGGGACTATGTTTGCAACCTTGCAACCCCAACAATCCCCCCCTCAAACAAAGGACCATGAGCTTCCCACGTCCGATCCTCGACCCACCAGGTCTTCCTGCCCCTCGGTCTACTCGACCTACTAGGACTTCCTTGCCTAGCCGCAACTAGGACTTCCTGCCCCTCGGTCCACCCGACCTACTAGGACTTCCTGCCTGGTGTCTAGTCCTCTTGATCCGAACATAGGTGCCCCCACTTTCTTTGTTCGAGGTCAATATTGTACTCACATGGTTCAATCAGACCATAGCTCTTGTGCACAGTCGGCGGTTAAACCTTCTGGCAGTCCAGGCTCTGATACCAATTGTTGGATCGAGACGTGCTAGAGGGGGGGTGAATAGCACTCGCGGCTATTTCGTTCGATTATTGGAATCGTAAAACGTAAGAGTTAAAGCAGCGGAAATTAAGTAAAGAGACACAGACACGAAGGAGTTACTTCGTTCGAAGCCTAAGGCGACTCCTACTCGAAGGCCCGCGATCCTTGATCGCTTTCCGTGGGCAACAACTATAAGCTCGTAAAATGTACAATAAGATGCTACAATTGAAAGAACTAAAACAAATTATACCGACAACAATAAAGTAGTAGAATCTGAAGCTCCGGGTTGTCGGGGACTTGCAACAGCACTTCTGGGCGTTTCTAGAGCAGCTTGTAGCGTAAGGATTGCTTGAAGTTGATGTCCTGAAGCTGCTGGTCGAGACCCCTTATAAAGGGGGTTCAAGGCGCCTTATACTGTTCACCAGGCGCCTTGAACGAGCCGAGTCACCCGTGTGGATCAGACCTGGTCGAACTCTATCTGGTTCAAGGCGCCTTCAGCCGCCTTGACCTCGGTCCAGGCGCCTTGAACTCCATTCAGGCGCCTCAGTCTGCTGCGCTGTCTTTTCCTGGCTCGCACCCGAGGCGCCTCCCTGTTCATCCGAGTTCTTCTTTGTGTTTTGGTACTGCAAGTATGTTAATCCAAAATACCGCACACAAAGTTAACACAAAATAATAGTATGAATATGAAATTATGGCAGTCTCGGACTGTCCGGGTCCGACGGATTTCCAACCGGAAACCCTAGGTCGACCCGACGCCTACTGTTCCCTCACCTACTCCACTCAGGAGATTTACCTGTTGCCAGTACGATCCACCAGATCGACTGGACTTTTGCTCGGCACTCGACGCTTCCGGACTTTCTGCTGGACATCCGCTTCCCGGCTAGTCCAGACTTTCACCTGGTTCGCGACACCAGGACTTTTCACCTAGGGTTACCACCCCCTAGGACTTTTGCCTGAAGCCATCGACCTGCCAAGACTTTCCGCATAGGGTTACCACCCCCTATGACCTAGGGTTACCACCCCCTAGGGTTTTCACCTGCCTAACCGCAGCTAGGACTTTTGCCTAAGTATCATTTAGGACTTTCCTGCAAGCTCCATGAACTTTGTTAGATAACACCACCACTTAACTTTGAGCCCTTTGCCATAATCAAAACTCAGGTTCGATCATCTGGTGCTCACTGCACCAACATTGTTAACCTTTGAAAATGAAAAGGATGATAAGTGTTACTCTTTGAAAGAGTAAAATGTGTCAAAATTTGAGGAGTTAAATCTAATTTAAATTGACACACTAGAGAGAAGCAAAAGTGATGCCAAATTTAGAATTCGACATTTTCTTATGGAATTAAGGGAAATGTAAACCTTAATCCAAATTGTCACTCTTGGAAAAGAGTAACATGTGGCAAATCTTAAGGAATTATGTTTGAATTAAATTGGCGCAATGTGGAAAAACATAAGAAATACCAAATTGGGATTTTGGTATCTTCTTAGAGTAATTAAAGAAAAATCTAGGTCATAATGTAAGATGTTCACTCTTTGGAAGAGTGAAATGTGTCAAACTTTGAGGTTTGAACTTAATTTAAATTGACACATTTAGAAAAGGATAAGAAATGCCAAGTTGGGGTTTTGATATTTTCTTAAAAGGTAAAAGGCAAATCTAAGTTTTAATTTAATTTCATTTACTCTTGGAAAGAGTAAAATGTACCATACTTTGAGAAATTTGTTTAAGTTAAAATGGCACAAATTTAGAAAGAAAAAATAAATGTCAAAATTGGGTTTTGACATTTTCATGGAAAATCATGGGCAATTTAGGGTTAAATTTTGAGTTAGCTAGGGTTAAGAATACTTAGATAGGTAATCTAGGTAAATTTTATTTATGCTAATTTGCCATGTTTTGTTTGCCTATCATATGTCATGACATCATATTTATATTTAGCATTCATATTTTATTATGAAAAATACAAAAATACCATGTCATGTCATACATACATCATGTAGCTATAGCTTGCTTTTCATTTTGAAAATTGCTTATTTTGATGTATGCCATGTAACATCATGCATTACTTTAATTCCCTTGTTATTTAAGGACAAATGGCATCTATTATAAATGGTAAATATCCCAACAAGAGGGATTATATCAAGTGGCATCCTAGATGGATGATCATGATTTTTATAATGCCTAGATAGAGATGCATGATCCCTTAGTTTAGGGCAAGACCAAATATACATCTCACAAAGAACTATAAGGTAATTTGTATGTGTTTTAATACACGTTAGATACAAGTGAGATGTTAAGATGGTGAACTAAACTCAAGATGTTGATCTAGTGCATCTTGTTGAGTTTTAGGTTCATCAAAACACATAGTTATGTGTCTTCCAATCATTGGGAAAGCTAATGTACAAGTCATGTGCATTGAGCCCAAAGAACGTGGTTGGATATTGGTTTTGAAAATGATTTCAAAATACTTTTGAAAAACCTTTGTGAAGACTATCTTTTGATAGTAATCATCATTGAAAAGTTAGACACAAATTAGGAGAAAACATTGAAGTTTTCAAGAGTTTTCAAATTTGTGTCAATATTTGAAAATAGAAAGTATTTTCATCGAAAACTATTTTTCCTTGATAAAGTATACCCTAAATAATGTCTACATGAGTTTTCATGATGAAAACAAGTATGGATTGGTTAAGAAAAACTAAAGTGAAGTTTCGGTTGAAGTTTAGTTTCATTATTGAATTTTGAACCTCAAAACTTCGAGTTTTGGTTTTCTTAATTATTTAAGAACCCCAAGTCATTGTTGGTGCAATGATAGAAGTTTGACCATATTTTTAGGGGGAGTTACTCTTTGAAAACATAAAAATCTTTTCCAAGACCAAAAGGAGGTTAAGTGTTAAGGTAGCACATGACATTGGTATGAGAGGTGTTACCAAGGACAAGGGAGAGTCATCCAAGTCCAATAAGAAGGAATATTCTAGGGTGGCATATAATTATAGCAAGGATGAGGTGTCAAGATTAAGGACAAGAAGAAATTAATCAAAGAAAGTGTCTAAGGTTAAGAAGGTGAGTTTAGTAGGCCAAGTGTCACCCGAGGTGCATCGAGTGACCTAGTTATAGTGGATGAGTCACGAGGGAGGTGACTAAGGTTAAGATTCCTAAGGTTAGGAAGAGCCTTTGGGACCCATGGTAGATGGGTTATCAAATGTGCCAGTGGTTGGGAGACGGACTTAAGTCTCTAACATGGTGGGTTAGCCTGATTGAGTTGAGTTTCATGCGTAGAAATATGAATTGGGTTCGTATTGTTGGAGTGTATCTTGAAAGCCTAAGCTTTGTAAACATTCATTATGAATAAAGAATCACATTTGTCCAATTATCTACATTTGTTTGTAGTTGTTCATTTAATTTATATTGTAGATAACATAGTATGTGGTGTCACATACAGAAGATGATGTTATCGGTACCTTATAAATTATAAACAGTAGCTTACGACCAGAATGGAAAGGACAAACCATTAGAAGGTCGTAGTGTAATTAGGTATTAGTTTATCTTGACTATATAATTACACTAGTACACTCGGAGTGTATTGAGGAGGACCATTCGAGGTCGTTCCTTTTATACTGACTTTAAAAGAACAAGACCTCGGTTATTATGGAAGTGTGTGCTCTTAATCCTAATATAATAACAAGCACGTATATTTGATATTTATTTCTTTAATTTATCAATGGGTGAGATTTAGTTCGATGAATCGATAAACCCGATAAGTTGGAAAATGCTATCACTTATAGTGTGTGTTGTTGATTATAGAAGAAGCGTGTCCTAGAGATACTAGGTTGATAATGTCCCCGAGAGGAGCTCATAAGGATGTCATGTTAAACCCTGCGGGTGGACTTAGTCCGATGGCGATAAAGTTGAGTGGTACTACTCTTGGACTTAGACATTAATTAAATGAGTTGTCGATAGCTCACTTAATTAGTGGACATTCGATATCTTAAACACGGGAGACTAACACACTCATAATAAGAAGGAGCCCAAAATGTAATTTGGGATTGGTGCGGTAGTTGATGATAGTTCTCTAGTGGAATGAATTATCGTTGATAAAATTAAGTTGTGTGTTCGGGGCGAACACGGGATGTAATTTTATCGGGAGACCAAACCAATTCCTCCTCTCGGTCCCTATCGTAGCCTCTTATTTATAAGTCTATACCCACCTATACCCACCATACCCACCCAGAAGGACTAGCTTGGGAATCGAGCTAAGTAGGCTGGGTATATTTGGTGGTAGGCCCTAGCAGACCCAGCTAGTAGGGTGACAAATAAAATAAAAAGAAATTTAATTTTAATTTTTATTATTATGTGGAAAATATATTTTAAAGAGAATTAAAATTAAAATATCTCTCTTGTAAAAGATCTACAAAAGATTAAAGAAAGAGATTAGATCTCTTTCCTTATTTGTAGATTGGAAGAGATGTTTTATTTTCTCTTTAAAATTATTCACATGTTAATAAAATTAAAATTATAGATATTTCCTTTTATTAACCATGAAGAGATTTTAAAGAAATTTTATTTTTAAAATTTCCGGAAACAAATTAGGAAGTTTTAATTGTTGATTAAAACTTGTCCTCTTTTATTCAATGATGTGGCCGGCCATCACAAATTAATTGGGAAATTTTATTTTATTTCTCTCAATTAAATCATGTCAAGGAAATTAAGGAAAATTTATTGTAATTAAATTTCCTAATTTACCTAGGCCAAGGAATATAAAAGAAGGGGTGAGGGTGCCTAAGACACAACATCTATTATTCCTCTCCCTCTTTTGTTCCTTAGTGTGGCCGGCCAACCTCTCCATCTTTTCCTCTTGTGGTGGCCGAACCCCCCTTCCTTGGAGCTCTTGTGGTGGCCGGATACTACTTGGAGAAGAAGAAGAAGAAGGAGAGAAAGCTAGCATCTCTTGGAGCTTGGTTAGTATTTTGGTTTTCTCCTTTGGTGAAGCTTTTCTTTTGTGGCCGAACCTTGCTTGGAGGAGAAGAAGGTGGTTGGTGGTTTCTCGTCTTGGAAGATCGTTGCCCACACAACGTCCGAGGTTAGAAGAGGAATACGGTAGAAGATCAAGAGGTTTTCTACAAGGTATAACTAGTAATTTCTATTTCCGCATCATGCTAGTTATTTATGGAAATAATACCAAATACAAGAGGCTTACGTTCTAGTATTTCGAATATGTTTTTTCGAAGTTGTGTTCTTTTGTTTCTTTCTTTTCCTTGTGATTTGATTGTTCTCTTTGGTTAACCTAAAGTTATTTTAGGAAATTAAATATTAGCTTTCTATTAAAGGTTTTGTCTAGTCGGTGGTGGTTGCTCCCATATCCAAGAAGGCCATGTGCCTCGCCACGTCAGTACTGGGAACCTTTTATGGAAATTAATATTTAATGGAATTAATAACTTAAGGAGACTTGGGTCGAACGTGTTAAGTTCCGCAGGAGATCCAAGTCAAAACCTAAAAGAACAAATAGATTAAGTTTTGGATCAAACGTGTTAAGTTCCGCAGGAGATCCAAAATTTAATTTAAAAGAACACATGGTAGCTAGGAAAAGGTTCAGACCTTTGTACAAAATTTTTGTACAGTGGAACCTATAGGCTTTCCGAGTAGCAACCCTAGAATAAAGTATAAAGGATAACTGATACATCTCTACCCAAGAATGATATATGATAATAAATGCTAAAGGAAATGCTATATAATGTAATAATTAAATGACACACAAAAATGTCGAGTCATACTCATAGTTTAATGTTTTATGGAAAAATGTCTATATGCCTGCTTACTTATTTCTTTGGCAATAAATTCTAAGGTAGATTTAATTATGCATGCGACTAGTTAAGGGATTTTTGCTACTATGATTTGGAGGTATTGAGTTAGACTCACTAGGTTTGGTCTGTGGTAGGTAAAGAAATGGATGACGTTGGAGGCTCGGACCCTTGACTAGACTGGGCTGGACAGTACACTCCCAAGGACCTTCCAATTCCGCATAAAGAATAAATAAACAATATTTATGATTTAGAGAGAATAAAATAGTATTGAATTTAGACCTCCAGGATGTTTGACTGGTTTATTAATTACAGGCAATTTTTTATTTAATTGGATTGCTATATGGTGCATGGAATATAAACAAAAAAAAACTTAGGGTCGTTTCAGTTGATATCAGAGCAAGGATCTTGTAAGGGATGTGTACTGTCAGTTCCGAGGAGTTCAAGAGTTGAGCTCCAAGCCTGTAAGTTATTACCGCTTTGAATTGTATATACTGAAATTTAAATGCTTATATGATATAAAAGTTAGGTGGATAAATGTTTCGAATGTGCAAGATAATTACGAATGGGATTAGATGATATGTACAGGTATGCCTCCAAGACGGGTCTATCAAAGGCGTAAGGAAGATGGTCGTGATCGTGATGGAGGAGAACGTGAGGAGGAGAGACATGATATGCTCGATCCCCCATCTCCGCTACCAGATGTTGCTACCTGTATCTGGAAGGAATGACTCGACTCCTGGAGCAGCATACTAGTAATGCCCATAAGGGACTTCAGGAGGACGTGTATGTGCAATTCAGGAGGATAGACCATAAGGATTTTACTGGCACTACCGACTCCTTTGCTACTGAGGGGTGGATCCGATTGTTGGAGGTGATATTCCAATACATGAATATGGCTAACACTAACAGAGTTCGATGTGCCATATATTTGCTGAAGGATGATGTTTTTCTATGGTAGGAGGGAGTTGAAAAAGGGGTTAATCAGAATACCCTGACCTAGGAGGAGTTCAAGAGGATCTTCTATGAAAAGTACTTTACTATTGACATGAGATCGAGGTTGAAGAGGGAGTTTATGAGTCTCCGATAAGGAGACCTGTCTATTGCTGAGTTTGTCAAGAAGTTTGATAGAGGATGTCATTTTGTGCCCCTAATTGTAAATGATGCTACTTAAAAATTGAGGCACTTTTTGGATGGTCTCAGGCCTACCATCTGTCGGGACATTTTGTTGGGCGATCCGATTGAATATAAGGACATTATCACTAGAGTCTATAGAGCAGAGCAGTCCTTTAAAGATATCTAGTGGAAAGTGAAAAGGAAGAAACCTTCTCCACAACAGCAACAACAGCAGAATAAGAAGCCATATATCGGACCACGGAAAGGACAGGGACCACCGAAGTCTCAAGGGAAAATGAAGCAACAACCACATGGAGCAGCTACCCTAATGACAAAGGAAAAGTCATTGTGCAAGGAGTGTAATCGCGAGCACTATAGCTAGTGTATGTGGGGGTACCTACAAGTACTTCAAATGCGAAGGCAATGGGAAGAAAGCTAAAGAATGCCCAAAGCTGTGAGAATCGGTGACCGGATGAGCATTTGTGATGTATGCCAAGGAAGCAGAGCCAAACACTACACTTGTCACAGGTAATCCAACTAATTTAATATACTTATTGGCTATCACATAAAATATTAAGCATGGGTGATTTAGGATTGTATGTCTCGAATTCTTACATGATCTGAGATAGGACCACAAATAATAAGATTATAGACAAGAAATATAGAGCTCCAAACATAATAAGGACTAGAATTTGATCGATTCAAAACTTAAAGGGGCTTAACGGGTAATTTTTGGAAATTGTTATGCTTAAATGGGTATAATGGTATTGTTGTCACATATAGGATATCTATCGTAGGTGTAGCTACCTATGCTTTGCTAGATTCGGAAGCTACACACTCATTTATATCCAAGGCTTTCTTAAAGTGACTAGGAATCTTACCAGAAGACATGGGGATTGGGTTTAGAGTCATTGGATCTTCTAGCGAGCAGATGTTATCTACCAGGATGGTGAAGGATATGGAGCTTAGACTGCAGGGGCATGTGGTCCAGGTAGATCTCATCGTGTTGCCAATGCCTGAGTTCGACATTCTTATGGGAATGGATTGGTTATCGTAGAATGGAGCTTCGATCGACTTCCGGCAGAGGTCGGTGTCCGTTCGACCACTTGTCCGACCACCCAACGGAGAGTCATTTATTTTTGAGGCAGCCAGGAACAGACAGAGATCACACCTCATTTCTTGCATCAGTGCGAGGAAGCTCATGACGAGGGGCTACCAAGGATTTCTAGCAAATGTTATTTCGATACCTGATGCAGTCGGCCAGAAGGTGGGGGATGTCGAAGTTGTCCGAGAATTTCCTAGCGTATTTCCTGAGGATATCTCTGCATTCCTTCGTAAAGGGAAGTGAAATTTTCTATTGAACTGATACCGAGTACAATGCCAATCTCTAAGGTATCATATCGTCCCGCTCTGGTAAAAATAAAAGAACTAAAGAATCAGATTCAAGAGCTACTGGATAAAGGATTCATTCACCCAAGCTTTTCACCATAGGACGCACCGGTATTATTCGTGAAGAAAAAGGATGGAAGTATGAGGCTTTGTATCGATTATTGAGAGTTGATAGAGTGACAGTGAAGAATAAGTATCCTTTGCCAAGAATTGAAAATTTATTTGATCAGTTGTAAGGGGTGTCGGTATTCTTGAAGATAGATCTCCGATCAGGATATCATTAGTTGAGGGTAAAAGAAATGAACGTGCATAAGACGGCTTTCAGGACGTGATATAGACATTATGAGTTTATGGTGATGTCATTCGGAGTGACAAATGTCCCAGCGATCTTTATGGATATCATGAATTGCGTATTTCAACCATATCTTGATTAGTTCATTATCGTATTCATAGATGACATTTTGATCTATTAAAGGAGCAGGGAGGAGCATAGCCAACACTTGAGGATCACTTTGCAGATAATGCAAGACCAAAAGTTGTTTACAAAGTTTAGCAAGTGCGAGTAATAGTTAGAGAAAGTCGCATTCCTATGCCATGTTATTTCAAAGGATGGGGTAAAAGTAAATCTTACTAAAGTCGAGGCTAACAGAGGATGGTCAGTGCCTAAAAATGTAACCGAGATACGCAATTTCCTGGGTTTAGCGGGCTACTATCAAAAATTCATCAAGGGCTTTTCTTCCATTGCAGTGCCCTTGACGACCCTGATGAAGAAAAATGCCAAGTTTATATGGGGAGCTGATTATCAAGACAGTTTTGAGTGGTTGAAGCAAGTGCTTACTATAGTACCGGTTTTAATTATGCCATCAGGACAGGGAGAGTATGTGTCGTATACAGATGTTTCGAAGCTAGGTTTGAGCGCGATTCTTATACAGTGTGATCGAGTCATTGCATATGTGTCCCGACAGCTAAAAGTGCATGAAAATAATTATCTTACCCATGACCTTGAGCTAGCAGCAATTGTGTTTACTTTGAAGATATATCTGGGGAGAAGTGCAAAATCTTTACTGATCACAAAAGCCTAAAGTATTTTTTTACCCAGAAAGAGTTGAAAATGAGACAGAGAAGATGACTAGAGTTTGTGAAGGAATACGAGTGTGATATTAGCTACCACCCTAGGAAAGCTAATATAGTTGCTAATGCCTTGAGTAGGAAAACGACAGTCATTGTGAGAAGGACGGCACGGGAAAGAGTCGACGAGCTCGGTGAGTTTGAGGGACGAGGTGACCGCGGAAGAGTACACCGGTGGACGAGAAGACCGTACGCGACATTCGAGGGACGAGAACCCGGGGAGGAAGGCTGCTCGAGGAGAAGGCCGGAACTTAGGTTCAGGTGAGCCCTATTCCGGATGGCCGAGATCACCCAAGCTAGTGGAGCCGGATCGAGAAGCTCGGACCGAGACGAGCTGAACCGGAGCAAACGTCCCGGACTGAGAAAAGGCAACCCTATTGATTTTCTTGGTCCGGGCGTCCGGAACCATTCCGGGCCCCCGGACCTAGATATATTCCAGATCATGGTCAAACTGCTATCTATACGTTGGGGAATAAAATTTTATCCACCCTAGGGTGCCCCGAACAGTACTATAAATATAGCACTGTTCTGCACAGTTTATTCAATTCACTTGTAATTCATTTCTCTGTGCTTTACTTTTCTGTCTGTGTTGTTAACGCTGTAAGAGATTACTCCGCCCGAAGGAGACATCAGTTAGTGCGTCATATTTTCCTAGGATTAGCAATCTCCTGATTGCAAACCAAGTAACTTCCTTGTGTCTGTTTGCTTTTCATTAGTCTCTTTATTTTAATTATAAGGGCGTTTATTTAGTTGAAAATCTGAGAAAGGGTTGTTTTATTTTGTAGGGCAATTCACCCCTCCCCTCTTGTCGACCTCCAAAGGGACCAACAAGTGGTATCAGAACAAGGACGCTTCAGGAGGACTAACCGTCGATCGAAACAACGAGATGGCCGGACCAAGTATCGTTCCACCAAAATTCGAGGGGGACTTCGCACACTAGAAGCGTCGTATGGAGGTATTTCTGAAAATCGATTTCGAAATTCGTCTAATTATAAAATATGGTTTTGTAGCTCCTACTAATCAACATGGAGAAGAAAAAGAAGAGAGTCTCTGGACGAAGAAGGAGCAGGATGATTCCGTAGTGAACAAGCGAGCGGAGTATCACCTGCAGAGCGTGCTGCTGCCTCAAGAAGTCAACCGCGCCGGAAGATACTCATCGGCGAAAGAACTCTGGGAAAAATTCCTGGAGCTTCACGAAAGCACGTCCGAAGCCAAACTAGCAAGAAGAGACATCATTCGGAACAAACTGACGAACATCCATCTGGAAAAAGGTGAGAAGGTAGCCGATCTACACGCGAATGTAAAGAAATTAATTACCGGTCTCGAGAACCTCGGTGAAACAGTAACCAACTGGGACACTATACGCTACGCACTCAACGCGTTTCCCAAAACTCCAGAATAGATGTCAATCATCGACGCCTACTACATTTCAAAGGACCTGGAGGTAAGTATCTTAGAAGAGTTATTTTCTACTCTTGAATTACATGAAACCAGATGTGCAAGGACAATAAAGGAATCAAGCCAGATTATTGCTCTAAATGAAACCAAAAAGGATGAACCCGAGTCAAACTTAGAAGAAGATCAAGAAGCGTATATGGTAAGAAACTTTAGAAAATTCTTTCGATCTAATAAATTTAAAGAAATACAGAATAAGAAGAATCCGAGAAATAGAAGAAGGGTTCGTTGCTACCAGTGTCAAAAGGAAGGACACTTAAAAGAGAATTGCCCAGAACTCAAGAAAGACAAAGTCAAGACACACAAGAAGCACAAGAATCTAAAAGCTACTTGGGACGATAGTTCATCATCTGAGTCTGAGATACAAGAATATGCTGGGCTATCACTGATGGCAAGCTATGAAGGGCAAAGTATATCAGAACCTAGCATCGATGAAGGGGGAGCGACTTCAGATGAATGCAGCGAAACAAGGGGAGAGTCAGGCTTCAAGTCTGATATGGTAGGTGAAGTATGCCTCTTACCTCCTGATCAACTTTATTTTGGTATTAAGGCTATGGCAAAATTCATGTACAAATTAGAAAATAAAAATACCAAATTAAAAAATGAAATTTTAGAAATAAAAAGAGTTTTGGCAAAATCTTGTCTAATAGAAGACTTTGATAAAATAAAATTTGAAAATGATAAATTAAAAGAAGAAATAGAAAATTTGAAAAAGTCTACCTGTTCGAATATTCTACTTTTAAAAATTATAGAGGATTAAACTGGTACTATAGGTTTCACCAAAGTCAAATCAGAAAAATATCAAAAGCTTATGTGCCTAGAAAATACTTGATTAACCCTGTAGGAAGGAACCTCTATTAGGTTTCAAAAACCTGTTTAATTTAAATCCAAAATTAAAACTTAGCATTTTCAGCGAGAAAATTAAACAGATAGTTTCTTTATGAGGTTTTGTCTAAGGAAGTGGTTGTTGCTCCAATAACCAAGAAGGCTTAGTGTCTCGCCACTACCTGGAAGCCAAAATATTGAAATCAAATGTTTAATTGACTTTCTGATAAAACATTAAATTTAGAATTAAATAATGCATAAAAAAGTTTTTAAACATTTTTTTTGGAAATTTTTAAAATATTATTTTTAGAACAATTCTCTTTTGTAAATTTTTTTTTACTTAATAAATTCTGAGAATATATTTTTGTCTAAGTCAAAATTTTCAAAAACTTAGAAATTTTTTAAGTTGCAATTTACCTTAGAATTTCTTTTTACTTATGAATTTTTTTTTTACTTAGAAATTTTTACACACTTAAATTTTTGAAAAATTCTCAAAAAATTCTAACTCAGTTTTTTAATACTTAAATTTTTTTTAAGTTAGAGTTAACCTTAGACTTGTCAAAGAACCCCATTTTTTATGTGATCAAAGGGGGAGAAAAATGTTAAGTCTAGAGGAAGGTATAAATTTTTTCTATTGAATAATCTTTGCACTTATTTGTAAAATTTTGTTTTTACTTTATGTTTATTTTACCATAGCTTAACTTGGGTTGCTCACATCAAAAATGGGGAGATTGTTGGAACCTCAAGGTGTTTTGATATGATCAAACAAGTTAAGTTAGGTCATGTTTGTTTTAACCCTTGCGTCTAAGTGTGCAAGAGCTTAGGAGCACAGGAAGTCGAGCAGAAGACGCGACTAGCAAGAAGGACGACACGGGAGAGAGTCGACGGGCTCGGTACGTTCAAGGGATGAGGTGACCGCGGAAGAGTACACCGGTGGATGAGAAGAACGTGCGCGACGTTTGAGGGACGAGAAACCGAGGAGGAAGGCTGCTCGAGGAGAAGGCCGGAACTTGGGTTCGGGTGAGCCCTATTCCGGATGGTCAAGATCACCTAAGCTAGTGGAGCCGGAGCGAGAAGCCCGGACCAAGACGAGCTGAACCAGAGCAAAGGTTCCAGACCGAGAAAAGTCAACCCTGTTGACTTTCCTGGTTCAGGCGCCCGGACCTGGATATATTCCAAATCACGGTCAAACCACTATCTGTACGTTGGGGGATAAAATTTTATCCCCCCACGGCGCCCGGACCCTTCGGGGCGCCCCGAACAGTACTATAAATATAGCACTGCTCTGCACAGTTTATTCAATTCACTTGTAATCCATTTCTCTGTGCTTTACTTTTCTGTCTGTGCTGTTAACGCTATAAGAGGCTACTCCGCCCGAAGGAGACATCAGATAGTGCGTCATATTTTCCTTGGTTAGCAATCTCCTGATTGCAAACCAAGTAACTTCCTTGTGTCTGTTTACTTTTCATTAGTCTCTTTATTTTAATTACAAGTGTGTTTATTTAGTTGAAAATCCGAGAAAGGGTTGTTTTATTTTGTAGGCCAATTCATCCTCCCCTCTTGCCGACCTCCAAAGGGACCAACAAATTATACATGCGACTAGTTAAGGAATTTTTGCTACTATAGTTTGGAGGCGCTGAGTTAGACTCACTAGGTTTGGTTTGTGGCAAGTGAAAAAATGGATGATGTTGGAGGTTCGGACACTTAACCAGACTGGGTTGGACAATACATTCTCGAGGACCTTCTGTTTCCGCATAAAGAATAAATAAACAATATTTATGATTTAGAGAGAATAAAATATTATTGAATTACACCTCTAGGATGTTTGATTGGTTTATTAATTGCAAACAGTTTTCTTATTTAATTGAAATGCTATATGGTGCATGGAATGTAAACAAAAAAAAAACTTAGAGTCGTTTCATGTAGCCTTTACAATAATGACTTTATATCACTTTTATTTTACTCTTCTGAGTGATAACCTAATTAAAATGGCATTCCAATAATTAAAACAATTGATGAGGACTCCATAACACTCATTACATTTCAAATGAATATTATCTAATTATGATTAGTAACGAAAAAACTAACATAAAATTTCAATACGTTGTAGAAGCTACTTATAGAAGCTAATTGCTAGTTTTGATAACATGTTGAAGTTAATTCTTAATTTCTATAATAGTAACTTTATATCATTTTTATTTTGCTTCTCATATTAATTACTTGATTAAAATATTATTTCAACGAGCAAAACAACCAATAGGACTTCATGACACTCGTTAATTTCAAATAAACATTATCTGATCACAATTTGTCGCATAAAAACTAGCATATAGTTTTTACATGATCGAGTGATCAGATAATGTAAGGGTACTTTGTGTTGGTGCAACCTTAGGTCAAGGTTGACCTGGGTGACCCGACTCGAGTTGACCTGACTCGAGGTATATTTTGATGTTTGACAAAATAGAGAAGTTATATTTTGATGTTTGACAAGAATAGGAATTTGGGGGATTGTGGGTGCAACCTTTGGTCAAGGTTGACCTGGTTGACCCGACTTGAGTTGACCTGATTCAGGAAAAGTCCAAGTATGGAGACTTGGCACGGAAAGGTCCAAGCAGGGAGCTTGGCACGGGAAAAGTCCAAGTATGGAGACTTGGCACGGAAAGGTCCAAGCAGGGAGCTTGGCACGGGAAAAGTCTAAGTATGGAGACTTGGCACGGAAAAGTCCAAGCAGGGAGCTTGGCATGGGAAAAAGTCCAAGTATGGAAGCTTGGCATGGGAGGTCAGAGAGGGCTCGGTAGCTCGTTCTCTGGACTGGATGGAGTCGGAGAGGACTCGGTAGCTCGTTCTCCGGACTAGGTCAGAGAGGGCTCGGTAGCTCGTTCTCTAGACCGGACGTGGAAGTCGGAGAAGGCTTGGTAGCTCGTTCTCTGGACTAGGTCAGAGAGGGCTCGGTAGCTCGTTCTCTGGACCGGACGTGGAAGTCGGAGAAGGCTCGGTAGCTCGTTCTCTTGACTAGGTCAGAGAGGGCTCGGTAGCTCGTTCTCTGGACCAGACGTGGAAGTCGGAGAGGGCTCGGTAGCTCGTTCTCCGGACTTGGTCAGAGAGGGCTCGGTAGCTCGTTCTCTAGATCAGGAAGGCTTTAGGTTTAAGGCTGGGAAATTGGATCGTTCTGCTGACCGATCCAGTGATACTATGGGTATCTGGATCATCTGTGACCGATCGGTGATGTGATTTTCATCATGGGTCATCGATCGGTGCGGGACGATCGGTAACAACAGATTGGGAGAAGGAATAGGAGGATCGGTGCGTGGGGATCCACTATCTTTGATCGGTCCTGAGCCGTCGAGGCTCTGCAACCAACTCCGTGAAGAGTTGGGATCGGTGCGGGACCGATCGCCTAAGGCTGATTGGTCCACAGACCGATCAGGGATTTCCTGGACCGATCAGGCCATAGCCTGATCGGTCCAGGCCTAGCCGTTGAGTCACAACGGCTAGATTTCTGTGTCTTCTTTCTTCGCAGGTTCAGGTTATAAAAGAGGTTGAAGGCCTCTACAAAAGAGCTTCTTTGGACTTGTTCTTGCTCCTGCGATCTGAGCTTTGCTGAGCTCTCCATTACTGAAGCTTCATGTGAGCTTCCCTCGGCTGGGTCTCCAACTGAACAGTTGCTGCTGTGGTTGGCATCCGTGAAGTTGCTGCTTCATCAACAGTCGACGAGAAGGCAAGCAAACTAGTATTTTTACATTCATATTGTTCTTGACTTCTTGCTGTATTTCTTGTACTCTGATCTTGTTGTTGCAAGAGAAATTGTGGCGAGGTTTTTCCACCCAGAAGGAGTTTTCATTAGCCGGTTTTCCGGGGTCTCATTCACCGACGGATTGATAGGATTCGTCCACCTTACGGACACACCGAGGAGTAGGAGTATCATCTCCGAACCTCGTTATATCGTCGCGTTTGAGGTTTGATATTCTCCCGTTTCGTTTCTATCTTTTATTTCCGTTGCGCTAACTAAAACTGTAGGAAGAAACGTGAATTTGGGGTCGGCTATTCACACCCCCCCTCTCTAGCCGCATCCGAAGATCCTAACACTTTGGACAGTTTATGTTAAATGGGACGGGACGCCCATTTGACTTTAATTAAAAATGAGACATCTATCTGATAATTTTATAAATGATAGACATCTTTTTGATTTTTTTGCTCATGTATCTTGATAGAGTAACTTCACAAACAAGGGTGTAGTTACGTGGAACTTGGGAGGTGTGACCATACCCCTTTAAATTTGGGGGAAAAAATTATACATTAGATTTTTTTTTTAAAAAAAATACTTAATTATAAATTTTAAAATTTTCTGTACTATTTAAAAAATAAATAAATAATCAGCTATGTTTTATTTTTCTCTTTTTTACCTTTTTCTCCCTTGTTTTATTTTTCTTTTTTATCATCTTTTATTTTTTTTCTATGTCTTTTATTCCCTCTCTCCTGTGTTTATTTTTTTTCTCTCCCTAGTTTTTTTCCCACCTCACTCTAGATGTGTTTTCTTCTTCTTTTAATCCTCTTCTTATTTTTTTTCCCTAATCCTAATTTTAACCCCAAATCCTCCGTCGCATGTCACTTGCACTGCTGCCCACATCATTGTCACCGCACGATATTACTATCAACGTTGTCGTTATTTGTTGCCAGCATCGCTGTTGTCAATTTACGCTACATGATAAATATATTTTGATTGAGGTGAAGTTTTCTTATTTAATATATTTTAATTACATATTTAAGTGTTGAAAAAAATATATAATATTAATTTTCATATATTTTCATTTGTTAATTAAGTATGTTATTTGTTTACTATCATTTTTGTTGGTTATTTATTTTTGAATTGTTAGGAAAAACTAATTAAATAAAGTGATTGTGTTTAAAATATTATAGTGTAATGTCCAAATATTTTAAGAAAATAAGAGAGAGCATCTCCTCTTCCACCCGTTTCTTTATCTTGCCTCTTCTATCATTTCTTGATGTTGACTTGAATGAATATCAAATATAATATGTATAAAAGGGAGATTGTTATAAACTTTATTTTATTAGAATGCTAGTTAGGATGGTTATTAAGGACTCAAATATTGTAATGCTAAATATTACCCGTTAGCGAAATCATAAATAATTCTTTGATTGGAGTCATATATAAGTTTTGATAATCGACGGATCGTTGTTTCAACTTAAATAAAAAAGATAAAATAAAAAACTTTAAATTTAAGTTAATTTTCAACTCCTTAAATTTAAAATTTAGATTTTTGGACCGTGAAAACTGATGTACATTATATTTAGATTTTTTTAAAAATTAATTCTGTTGGTTTAAAATTCTGACTATGCTATTGCTCACGGAGAGAACAATCTTCCCCCATCAAATCTAACTCAATTCACTTACGGTCCAATCAGACAAGAAATGAATGGCTAACCAATTATCGAATGAGCCAAACAATTAAATGGACTGCGTGAGTCACAGTACGCTAATTAACTTATAAATCACCATCTTAAATTTAAATAAAAAAAATAATCTACAAGCATCTAGTTAACTTAATAAGTATTAATACATTTAATAAAAAAAATCTATAGATCGAATCATTCTAGTTCATTTTTAATAAGCATCAACACACGACCAGACAATAAATACATGGGCAAAAAAAATAAAAATGACGTCTTTTATTTTTTTTGTTCCAAATAATCAGGCTACTCCATTTTACTTTTTAATAAAAAATAGCACCTCTACTCACTTTTGGAAAGCGTACATTTACTCTCCTATCCTTCAATAATATTATTTTTCTTATCCCCGTGTCCCTCAGTCCACTGCGCCTTAACTCTTTTGGCTACCATGATTAACCCTCCTCGTGATAGTCTTGGGCGAGGTCCACAGGGGCATTAGAGGTGAGCGTTATCACCTTTTGCCCAATAATATTATTTTGATTATTATCATCAATTTAAATTTTAAATAAGTTAGAAGTAATTATAAAACTATAGTACTATATAAATTATTATAATTATAATTTTATAATTGTTACAGTATGAAATTCATATTATTATAATTATAATTTCATAATTATTATAACAAATAATAAGAAAAAAATTAAATTAGATTTGATCACGATAGAATTGATGATTTGATAATTCAAAATCATAATTTGATGATTTTTTAATGTCTATTCTTAACTTTAAACGTCCAAGATAATTGGATCAAAAATATCAATTCATATTTATCACGATTCAAAATTATTATTATTATAAAAAAATTATAATTTTATAAAAAAAACGATTTTCTAATTTCGCAACCAATAACGAACGATATTGAACAGATTCGTATTTTATGATTTCGTAAATAAATAAAAATGATATAATATTAAGGGAAGGATCATTTTTAATTTGGTCCATAATGGTTTTCATAATTTTCACAATGACATTTATGTAAATAATTTTAAATTTATAGAATGGAAATTTTGGGAAGTAGTCAATATTTAATGATAAAGTTGGGAGCTAAGATGAAATTTAGGTAAAATACCTGTTCCGTGTTTCTAATGGAAAGGCAGCAGCCGCACGGATTGACGTCAATTTGTCAATTTCTAATGGGTGTAAATTATTTTATTGGATGCTTAGTTATTATAGTAGGATAAAATATTTTGTTAATTTATCTATCGATAATATTAGATCACTTACGATGAATGTACTACATTCAGATCGGTTATGGTCCAGTCCCAGTGACTCGAATCAATATATAACTGACCCATTGATCTGATTGCAAGTTCCAGTCGGAGTTGATTATGATTCAACCCATGGACAGGTCTAAATTGAATTGATGTTATAACAACAATAAAATTATAACGGTTATAATATTAATATATTTGAACATATTAAATATATATTGTAATAATTATAAAATTATAATTACTATAATACGTTCGAATGATTCAAAATTTAGATTAAAAACATTGATAGTAGATAATAATAAGAAGTATGCGGGTAAACGTATACCATCAAATAGTGACAAGAGGTTCCTTTGATTATAAAAGTGAAGTGAAGCACTCTTTTGATAATTCAGACAAAATAAGGCGCACTGTTTTACCATCAACATTTATACGTATTGAAAGCCATACCCATTCAAGGTTTATATTTTTGATAGAGTATGGATGGGTTAGACTTAAAAACATAATTAAAAAAAACTTATATAAACTTCTTGTCATCAGAGATTCCCAACAGGTTAAGTGCATTCATATCAATTATTTTATTATTATATATAAAATTTAAGATAAATGACTCAATTTATTAAATTTAGATAATCATTTTTCACTACATATTACATCAATTATTCTAAAATTTTCATCCTTAATTTTTTATTATTTTTTTCTCTTTCTTCTATTTTTTTATTATTATATTTATAAAATGAGTGAAAGAAGAGATATTGAAAAGATTAAGTGGAAGGAAAGAGATTAAAAAGAGATTAAAAAGAGATATCATTTTATTTTTAGGATAGATGTTTCATTCCTTATATTTAGAGAATCACTATTCATCAAATCTGAATTTAGAAAATGAATAGGGTAGTTAATGCAAAGGTTTTCTTAGCTACCCTATCCAAAATTTAGGATAAAATATTCGGATAGGGTAACTGATGTGGATGCTCTAAATTGAAGTTGGAGTCGCATGAAGTGTCTAATTAATTAGAGGATGATAAATTTAATATAATAGGATAGGGATTAAATTTTTATGGATACATACTCTAAGGAAAAAAACTTCTCTCACTTTATAGTCACTATATAATCTGGGAACGGACTATGAGGGCGACTTAGGGTGAACATATTTTTTTTACTACAATTGATAATGCTCAGATTTATGTGGCAAAAGTCGATTCGCTCGTCGCGAGTACCTCCGTCAATCTATCCCTAGGTTAATACAGAGAAGATAAATCATTAATGACTACTAACTATTAGTACAGACGACTAAGATATGAATAAAGATACACTCAGACATGTTAAATTTTGATCCTAAAACTAACATCTCTATCAATCCGTCCCTAGCCCAATATCTCATGATGCTCAAATTCATATAGAGTGGCGCGGTGGCAAGGAGCTTTGGGGTTTACTCAACCAGTGAGGGTTAGAAACCTACATAATGTAAAATTTGTTGAATAAAAGTGAATGAAGAAGAAGTGGAAGAGGAAAGAAGCTCCATTGTGAAGGAACTTTAGTCCCACATTGGAAGAGTAAACCTCGAAGCACTGCCGGATGCGGGGCGAATCTATTTCAAGGAAACTGCGTTAGTCGCAAACCTCAATCAGTTTTCCTGGTCTATCTGCTCACCCGGTCGGCCAGTTTGTTCGCCCAACCTATTTGATCGCCTGGTCGGCCAGTCTGTTCGCCAGACCTGTCTGCCTCTCGCTCGACCGGTCTGCTTCACCCGACCTGCCAGTCCAGACCTGTCTACTCGCCCGGTTTGCCTTTCGCCAGACTTGTCTATCCGCTCAGTCTGTCTCTCGCTCGGCCAGTCTGCTTTGCCCGACCTGCATGTATGTCCGCCCGGCCTACCTCTCATCAGGCCTATCTGCCCGCTCAGTCAGCCTTTCTGCCCAGTCGGCCTTTTTGATCTGCTGCGCCTGCTCGTGCTGCTCGACCGATCAGCCCGTTCTGTCAACACTGTGCAGACGACCTTCATCATTTGGCAGAAACCAACCTCTATTGATAGTCTGAAATTATCCGCTCAGGTCATCTCTATTGTAAGTTAATTTAAATTATATGTAATTTTAAATTCAAGTAAGTCCCAAAAATCTCCGACAACATATTGTTTTATCTAACAATGACTTGATACTAAGATGTTCTGTCATTGTACCATTGCCCCGTGGTCCTTAGCTAATTAACTTCCAATTTCAATTTGGCCCCATTAAGACATCTCCAATAATTAAACTGTATGAGCTTTTTGATAGTCAGTGTCACCTTAATATCATGTAAAAATATAAAAATTTATCATTCTCTTCCCAATAAAAAATCCCTCACTATAATTTTATTATGGATTCTACATTTAAACTTTTTTCTATACATCATTAATCTCCCACCATATTATTAATTTTGAAATGAAACGACCTATTTAAAATTTCACCATCGCATTTAAATTAAAAACCTCAAATCTTGTTATTAGAACTTTTTTTTCTTTAATTTTTCCATTTCACAATATCTTTAAAATCCTCCTATTGTATGCTCTTATTCTCAAAATGAATTATTTTTTATTAGAATTGTGAAATAGTTAGAAATGTGAAACTAGATAAATATACATATTGAAAGAAAGATTTAATTATTTAAATATAAATAATAATATAATGAGATATCTATATATCTAACTTCATCTCATGAGATAAAACTTAATTATTGTGTTAAGTCAAATTATTGTGTTAAGTCAATTTAAATAGAGTTTATACATGTATCACTCTCATATATTTAATTTAATAAATTAGAATTATTAATAAATTAGAAATAATTCCTACTAAATTGTACACCAAACTTATTTATTAATATATGATTTATTTATCAGAAATTTTTTTGATTCATGTAAAATTAAGGCTCCAATAAAATAAAATGCCAAAATGGTTCAAGAATAATGTTTTAACCAAATTATTGCTGCGCGTGTTTTTTAAAATCCCATTTGAACATTTAGTTTTCATTTAATTATCAAAAGTATATTCTATATATTTAAAATATCAATAAATTTATTAATAAAATCTAATCAAGCATATTCTCCTCTAATGGCACATGTCACACCAAAGAATATATAGATTCTTGATATAATCTAAGTTATTTAAGTAAATTAATTTTTTATTTTTGTAAGTAGAATATTTTCCTTAATTAAGTCATCACGAAAAATATTTCTTTAATTAAAGTTGGAATCGTTTAATCAGGCCCGGCCCAGAGGCAGGGCCATCCTGGGCGATTGCCCAGGGCCCAACTTTGGGAGGGCCCATAAATATTAAATATTTATATAATATATATATAAATTATTTTAAAAATTAAGTTTTATAATTTTTCATTGTTGCACCTTGTCTTTCGCAGCCGCACAACCTCAACTTCTTGGAGGGGCCCACAACTTTTAACTTTTAGATGATTATATATATATATATATATATTAATTTTTTTTAAGAATTAGATTTGGTAAAATGTTGTCTGGTTTTTGTTTGCTCTCTTTTCTACTAGGGACTCCATGAGACCGCGACGGCATCACAGCGAGGCTGTGACTTTGCCACTTCTTTACACAGCTGCACCACCACCTCCGACACGTTGCTCCTGGAGGTTTTGAGCTTACGGTGCGGAGGTTTGCGAGTTGCGACGGTTGCGGACTGTCATCTACAGATCTACTCATCTTTTTCATCCACGTATAATTATTTTAATTGATTTAAATTATAGTTTTATTCAGTTTATTTAAATTATAGTTTTACAATTATTGTAATGAAAACATTTGGTGAAATGATAATATTTGAAAATATATTTGATTTTTTTTTTGATTTGAAAACATTAAAATCATTAGATAATAATGAGTTGAGAAAATATTGTATTAACATCCACTTTTACGCATGAAAATTTATTAGATGTTGAGTTAGATGATTTGTTTACGGAATTAAAAATATTACAAGTAACTTTACCAAATGAGATAATGTCAGCAATTGATATTTTTAATTTTATGAAAAATATAGATTGTTATCCAAATGTTGCAATTGCTTAGAAAATATTGTTAACTATGTCTTGTTACCGTAAGATCAACTGAAAGGAGTTTCTCGAAATTAAAATTGTTAAGAATATACATGAGATCAATAATATCACAAACAGATTGCATGGATTAACAATTTTATCTATTGAAAAAGAGATTTTAGAAAATCTTGAAATTAATAATATTATAGATGATTTTGCATCTAGAAAAACTAAAAGAAGTCATTATAAATAATTTTTACTTTATGAAAAAAAATTAAGGGTCTATTTTGATTGTTTCGCCCCGGGCCTCCTGATTGTTAGGACCGGGGCTGCGTTTAATTAATCAAGAAGTCATTGATATATTGAAACGATATATTGATGTTAAAACGGAAAACGTTTACGTTATCTTCGATACGAAACGCCTTGTTACACGCCGACACAGTGACGCCATTTTATGGGGTTTCGCGAAGAAGATGAAGCAGGTAGCGTTAGGAATCATTCGATCAACGGTCAAGAATGGTTGATTCCACCGATAAGTATATCTTGGCCGTCCACCTCGTAGCGTCCCCAACGGTCGCAAGCTGCTCCCCTATCTCCTCCTTTCCCTCTATAAATTCCTTCCGTGACCGTTTCTGGTCATCGTTTTCTCCGCCATTCGCCGGCAGGGTTAGGGTTCTGCCTTCTCAGCCGCCGGTGCGAATCCAAGCCTGCGGCGAAGATGGCCGACGATGCGACTCCGGTCGAGTGGCCAGCGAGTAAGGTGAGGGAAACCTTCATCCGGTTCTTCGAGAGCAAGGAGCACGTCGAGTGGGGGTCGAGCCCCGTGGTTCCACTCGACGACCCGACACTCCTCTTCGCCAACGCGGGGATGAACCAGTTCAAGCCGATTTTTCTCGGGACCGTGAACCCCGGGACGCCGCTTGGGCGGCTCAAGCGGGCGTGCAACACCCAGAAGTGCATCCGCGCCGGGGGTAAGCATAACGACCTCGACGATGTTGGGAAGGACACGTACCACCATACGTTCTTCGAGATGCTGGGAAACTGGTCCTTTGGTGATTACTTTAAGGTCGAGGCCATCACTTGGGCATGGGAGCTTCTCACTCAGGTCCGAAGACCGCAATCACTCCTAAATCATATCTTCTTCGGTCTCCTTACCTCGTTTTCTTCCTAGAACTCTTCTCACATGTGCTCCACAGCACAGAAAGAAAGGTTCCATCTTTTAATGTGTTCTGAAGAGTTCTGTTGCTGTTGGGTGAGGTGTTTCTGACCGCTCCGGAGTCTTCTTTCTAGTTTGGATATTATTTGCTTAATTATTTAGCTTAAAAAGTTTTTTTCCCCTACAAACCAGTGAATTGAAATTATGATTTGTGGTGATCAGTATATTTACAATTCCTTTGTAACAAGTCAGTAGGGATGCAACTTATTTTGTGAATAGTCAGGATAACTGAACTACATGAGTAGTATAACATGTTCTGAGAAAATGTCAATTGTGTTAAGGGCATTTATATAGCTTATAGTAGCTACTTATTTATTGATCTACAGGTGTATAAACTGCCTAAAGACAGGATCTATGCAACTTATTTTGGTGGGGATGAGAAGTTAGGCCTGCCACCAGATACTGAAGCTCAAGATATATGGCTAAAATTTTTGGCACCTGGGCGAGTCCTGCCTTTTGGCTGCAAGGTAGGATAACTGGAATGCTAAGTGATCTCATGACTCATAAGATACTCTCTAAGGATTGGGTTGTCATCCAATCAAAAGTACCTTTGCATTGTAACATGAACGTTATTCAATCCATTTAAAGATTCATTTTGCCTTTGTTATACTGTACCATCCCTAACTACATAAGGATGGCCACTTAAGGTAATCATAATAGGACCTCATCTTGTCTTTTAGCATCATGTAGGAGTGTTGTTCAACAGGACAATTTCTGGGAGATGGGTGATACTGGCCCTTGTGGACCATGCACAGAAATTCATTTTGATCGCCTTGGCAATCGTGATGCGGCTTCGTTAGTCAACAATGATGATCCTACTTGCATTGAGATATGGAATCTTGTATTTATTCAGGTGTGGCATTTGATATTTTTTCCTCTTTTGCTTGAATCTTCATGCCTCGTTGACCCTTTTCCCAAACAGTTCATAATTTGTAATTATGTTGCAGTTCAATAGGGAAACTGATGGCAGTTTAAGGCCTTTACCCGCCAAACATGTTGATACAGGGATGGGTTTTGAAAGATTGACTTCAATTCTTCAGAATAAAATGAGCAACTATGATACTGATGTATTCTTGCCCATATTTGATGCTATTCGACAAGTAATTTTTCAATTATCTTAGTTTGCAAGTCCATGATATATATTTTTGTTTTTAACAAGAAACTTAAATGTCAATTTTGGCAGTTAACAGGGGCTCAGCCTTACTCGGGTAAAATTGGGGCAGATGATCAGGACAAAGTTGATATGGCGTACAGAGTAGTTGCTGATCACATTAGAACTCTTTCTTTTGCTATTGCTGATGGTTCACGTCCTGGTAAATTACTGGAAGAGTTTCCTCCTTTTCTTTCTGCAGTTTGCATTTAATTGGATACACTTAATTCAGATCACCATGATAAATAAGACTGAACCAGTTAATGATTCTAGCTCTGTGTCATCTGTTGCTCTTTGTATTTTTGATGCATTGTGATACTAAAATTTCTAATTTATTCTTCATTCGGACCATCTTTGTTGCATGAAGAGATCACTGCTTGCACATTCATGTTTGATTCATTTGCACAACAATTATTGAAACAAGTATTGTACATATCTGTAACTTTTCCTTAGTTTGTGGAAATATTTTATTGTGTGGAAAACACAATGCATCTCATTTTCTTTTTCCAATATATTGTATGTCTTCACTGCATAAATAATTGACAATGCTAGTGGAAATCATCATCAAGGAGACTTGGTTCTTGCCCTGTAACCTATGGACTCATAGGCAACAACCATTTTTAAAACATCTACTTTTGTCGTTTAACTGTCGATTCATCCATTTTCATAAATATCTACACTAATCTTATGTGTATGTTGACTTTTAGGTAATGAAGGGAGGGAATATGTTCTTAGACGAATTCTCCGGAGAGCTGTTCGTTATGGTAGAGAAGTTTTGAAAGCACAAGAAGGATTTTTTAGTGGGTAAGTTTGGTTTTTGTTCATTTTTGCTCAAGATTCCATACTTCCATGTAATACTTATTGCCATACGGAAGATTCACATCTGATATAACATGACTAAATCATGTACTATGATCCGGTGGTAAGTGTTGGTGCAGCGGAGACCGGCAAGAGGGGGGGGGGGGGGGGGGGGAATTGCTGAAAACAAAAAAACAAACTATACCCTCCTCGGATTTCAACTCAGAATTTAAATCAGCAACTAAATTAATGAAACAGAAAAAGAAACACGAATGGAAAAGACTCAGAGATTTAACCTGGTTACAACCAAGGAGGTTGTTAATCCAGGACAGTAGAAAAGCGTAGTAAGAAAAATCTCCTTCTCTGAAGGCGGAGAAGCCTTTTACACTTTTGAAGCTCACTAGTTGCTTAGGAATTGCTAACAGATTGATTGCTTGAGTTGTTATATAATTCCTAGCTCCAGGGGCCTTTAAATAGCCTCTGGAAATTCTATCCCGAGGGTCCAAGGCGCCTCCAACAAGGTTCAAGGCGCCTCCAGCATTCGGTCGTGGATAGAACTCTATCCGAGAAGCAGTCATTTGACTGTTGAGGCGCCTCAATCAGTGGCGCCTCGGCTGGTGGCGCCTTGACTGGTTGAAGGCGCCTCTAACGACTGTTGAGGGCGCCTCCAACTATTTTTCCAGTTCTTCTTCCTCTCATTTTCAGCTTTCGATGTTCCATTTGATTGGGTGATTGTGACCAACCGAAATAGGGCTCACCCGAACCCAATTTCCGGCCTTCCTCGAGCAGCCTTCCGTCCCGGCTTAACGTCCCTCGAACGTCGCGCACGCTCTTCACGCCCATCGGAGTACTCTTCCGCAGCTCTCTCGTCGACGCACCGAGCCCGTCGGCTCCCTTCCCGTGCCGTCCTTCTCGCTAGCTGCGTCTTCCGCTCGACTTCCTGTATTCCTAAGCTCCTGCACACTCAGACACAGGGATCAAACACAGCAGGACCTAACTAACTTGGTTGATCACATCAAAACTACCACGAGGTTCAACAATCTCCCCCTTTTTGATGTGCATCAACCCAAGTTCAAGTTAGGGTTAAACTAGACATAAAAAGTAATTTTAAAGAAAAGTTACTAAACTAACAAGTTATGCATAATTTTTGCAATTAGCAAAATTGCAACACTTTTTATAAAAATAATAACAGAAATTTTAAATTTTTTCTAACTCCCCCTAAACTTGTACTTTTCTCTCCCCCTTTGATCACAGCAAAAATGGGGTTAAGAAAATATGAAACAAGTAAGTTAAGTGAAATGCATAGAAAAAAAAAATTCTAACTTAAAAAAAATGAATTCCAAAAAAAAATTTCTAAGTTATTTAAAAAAATAATTTCTTAGTCAAATTGAATTTTTCTACAAAAAAATTCTAAGTCAAATTTTTGAATTTTCAGAAAAAAATTCCTAAGTCAATTAATATATATATTTTTTTTTAATTTTCACAATCTGACGTTTTAGAATTTTAAAAAGATTTAAAAACTTTTAAAGCATTATTTGATTCTAGTTTAATGCTTTTTCAAAAAAGTTAATTAAACATTTTCTTCCAATATTTTAGCTTCCAGGTCGTGGCGAGGCACTAGACCTTTTTGGTTATTGGAGCAACAACCACTTCCTTAGACAAAGCTTCCATTAAGAATTTCAATGTTTAATTCTCTCACTTTAAGCTTTTAATTTTTGAAAAATTAATTAAGCACAGATTTTGGAACCCAATAGAGGTTCCTTCCTACAGGATTATTCAAAAATCTAGGGGGTACATAGTTTTTTGGTATTTTTCTAAGTTGACCTTGATGGTTCCTTATATACCAATTTAATTTACCATAAGTCCTAATTTTTGACTTTGTAAATTTCTTTAAGTATGCATCATTTTTCAATTTTTCAATCTCTAATTTTAAATTTTCATTTTCTGATTTTAGATGATCATACATTTCTAACGGGCATGCTCTTGCTAAGTTCAATTTTAGTTCAGCATTCTCTTTTTCTAATTGATCTAACTCTTTAGAAAGAGACTTGATAAATTTGAAAGATTGAGTTGGGGTTAGATTGCGTACCTTACTTACAGTGCAGTGACGCTCCCCTTCACCGCCGCTTTCTTCTGATGTTCCTCCCCTTCATGATGCTCATCTACGGTGGGCGTTTCTTCTTCGATGGTTGGCCATCGTGCTGAATCAAAATTCTTGACTTCGATTCGGAGGATAGCGAATCGACCCAAGGGCCTTCAGATTCTTGTGCTTGGAGGTTTCTGGTTTCTTGTATTTTGCTTTGCCTTTTCTTTCTCCTTTCTCTTTAGTTTTGGGATCGTCTTTGATGTGTCCCTCTTCGTTGCATTGTAGCGACTAACTGTCCTCTTCTTTCAATGATGCCTCTGCGATTTAAATTTATTAGTACTAAAAATTTATTGAGCGTTTTACCGATGGTCGCCGATTAAATCGTGAGGCTTGAGTCGGCTGTTTATTTTGCCTTTAGGGCAATGTTACGACTAGTCTTCTTTGCTCCGTTGGGTTCTGAAACTCGAGATTCGTGAAGTTCAAAAGTGGAAAATAATTGTTCTAAAGTACTTACCTCGAGGTCCTTAGAGATGTAATACGCATCTACTAAGGAAGCCCACTCTGGAGTTCTAGGGAAGGCGTTGAGCGCGTACCGGATGGAGTCCCGGTTGGTTACCTCTTCTCCAAGGTTCGTTAGTTGCATTATTAGCTCCTTGATTCTCGCTTGGAGTTGCGCTACCTTCTCGCCTTGGTTCATCCGGAGGTTCGTTAACTGGTTTCGGAGGATGTCGCGCTTCGCTAGCTTCGCTTCGGAAGTACCTTCGTGTAGTTCCAGGAATTTTTCCCAGAGATCTTTCGCTGAGTCGTAGCTTCCGATCCGATTTACTTCTTGTGGTGGCAGCACGCTAAGCAGGTGGAACTCCACCTTTCCGTTGGCGACGAAATTGGCTTGTTCCTTCTTGCTCCATGTGTTTTCTTCTTTGTCTTTCGGCGCTGCAAAACCATATTTCATTGTAATAAGAATATCAAAATCCGTTTTGAAAAATACCTCCATTTTGCGCTTCCAGGTGGCGAAGTCTCCGTCAAATTTCGGAGGATGGATGTTTGCTCCAGCCATCGTCTTGATCGTAGTGCTTCAGTTGGCGGTTAGTCCTTCTGAGGCGATCAGGCTCTGATACCACTTGTTGGTGCAGCGGAGACCGGCAAGAGGGGGGTGAATTGCTGAAAACAAAAAAACAAACTATACCCTCCTTGGATTTCAACTCAGAATTTAAATCAGCAACTAAATTAATGAAACAGAAAAAGAAACACGAATGGAAAAGACTCAGAGATTTAACCTGGTTACAACCAAGGAGGTTGTTAATCCAGGACAGTAGAAAAGCATAGTAAGAAAAATCTCCTTCTCTGAAGGCGGAGAAGCCTTTTACACTTTTGAAGCTCACTAGTTGCTTAGGAATTGCTAACAGATTGATTGCTTGAGTTGTTATATAATTCCTAGCTCCAGGGGCCTTTAAATAGCCTCTGGAAATTCTATCCCGAGGGTCCAAGGCGCCTCCAACAAGGTTCAAGGCGCCTCCACAGCTCGGTCAGCGGATAGAACTCTATCCGAACGCAAACGGTCATTTGACTGTTGAAGGCACCTCAATCAGTGGCGCCTCGGCTGGTGAGCGCCTCGGCTGGTGGCGCCTTGACTGGTTGAAGCGCCTTGCTGGGCGCCTCGATCAGTTTGGCGCCTCAGTGGCGGCTCAGCTCCTTTGAGTTCGTTTCGACATTGCGTCTTCGATGCTCGATCTTTTGGGTGTTGTGACCCCGAAATAGGGCTCACGAACCCAATTTCCGGCCTTCCTCGGCGCCTTCCGTCCGACCGCGTCCCTCGAGCGTCGCGCGCTCTTCACGCCGGAGTACTCTTCGGGCTCTCTCGTCCCTGGACGCAAACCGTCGGCTCCTTCCCATCGTCCTTCTCGCTAGCTGCGTCTTCCGCTCGACTTCCTGTATTCCTAAGCTCCTGCACACTCAGACACAGGGATCAAACACAGCAGGACCTAACTAACTTGGTTGATCACATCAAAACTACCACGGGGTTCAACAGTAAGGACGGGGGACCCTCGTTGGCGGGAGGTCAACGACACGTGAAGGTCAATGGTCAAGAGGGTCAACCCCAAGGTCGGGCTGAGCGGACAGAGGTCACGCCGAGCAGACTGGTGGGCCAACCAAGCATCCGGCTGACCAAACAGCCGGCCATGGGTCTCCCAGGCCGGACGAAAGACAGCCCGACCAGGGGTCGGGTTTCCGATGCTCAAGGTAAAAGAGTCTCTGGGCCGAGCGGCATGTGCCGAGCGGACATGCCGCTCGGCCGAGCCACAGGACAATAAGGCGTAATCCCATCCGAGCACAGGAGCAGGGCTACCCCGCCCGGTACCGGAGCATTCCCGGAGGCCATGAGCGCCGAGCGGTTGGTCCGCTCGGCCCGGGAACAGGCAAGTGGCGCAAAAGGACAAAAGGGACAGCTGGTAACATCATCCTCGAGACACCTGCCGCCGACAAACAGCACGGTCGGCGGCCGGAGCGGACAGAGTATCGTACGGTGGAAGTTTCCACTGTCACGTCAGAGATATACTCGGACGATTGCGGAATGACGTCAGACATACTTTTCTGACACAACCCTACTAAGGTATGTTTAGTGAAGCATGCACACATCGAGAAGCGTGCCCGTATCTCCCCGGAGTCCTATATAAGGACCCCCAGACTTCGACGGAGGTATGCAATTCTCATCACTGTAGCCACAGTAACGTTGCCTTGTATTCTTGTTGCTGACTTGGCGTCGGAGGTTCGTCGGGACTCCCGGCCTCGGCTGCTGCGGGTCAGCGCCGCGGAGAACCCACGGTGAAGGCGGTGACACTCGTCGTGGATTTTCTAGCAATATTGACCTGATAGATGGGGGCGCCGTCTGTGGGAAGGCACCTGCATCCGAGCCGAGGGTAGGGAAGAATCTGGTCGACTCCACACGGTGACGCTCACTCAAGAGGAGCTCGATGCACTTGTACAAGCGCGAGCGACAAAATTAGTCGAGCAGTAGCACCAAAGAGCGCTAGCCGGTCAACTAGCTCAACAAGCAACATCGGCCTCGGGAGGCCGTGCGGCCCATGAGGATCGACCGGAGCAATTGTCCATCTGGGAGCAGAATAAAGGGTCGACCGGTACTCACGGGAAGGCTCCGCCCGCGCCTATTCCATTCCATCGAGCCTTGTTTCAAACACCCTCTGAGATTGCTCAAGCCCATCAAGGAAGGGACTCTTCTTCAGATGAGGCACCCGTGAGGGACGCAAGGAAAGGCAAGGCGCCCCGAGTTGATTCGTCGCCCGAGCGGATCAACCGCCAATTCTCCGAGGCAATCCTACAAGATCCGTTACCAGCATTACGCGCCCCGTGATGAAATCTGATAGAACCCCTTATTTGGGGCGACCATCTGGGTAAATTTAAACAACACCGCCACTTTTCATCAATATACAGATGGGGTCAAGTGCAAGTGTTTTCCACCACCTTTTCTGGGTCCAAGCGCGGCATGACCTTTCACAGCCCTTGACGGTATTTATTAGAAAATCAGCGTTAGTCTATTTGCCATCAAGCAAGGATCGAGGGAGTCGCTCCGAACTTACATCCAACGCTTCAATCAGGTGGCCATGGACATCTCGATGGTCACCTTGGAAACTATGATGAACGCGTTCACACAGGGGCTTGTGGACGGTGGGTTCTTCCGATCGCTTATCCGAAAGCCGCCTCGGAGCTACGACGACATGCTGAATAAAGCCAACGAGTACATCAATGTGGAGGAAGCTCAGATGACAAGGAAAAAAGAAATATCCCAATCTCCTCGGTGACACCTTCGCCTCCACCGATAGAGGACCACGGGCAGGCTGTCCTCGACCGTGTAGCAGCCGAGCGGCCCATGCCAAATGGGAAGGTATGGACTCCCATGTTTTGCTCGCTCCATCGATGACACCACGATACCCATGTTGTTGGAGCCTCCCCCAATCGCTCGTCCGTCCTGGAGTTATCGCCGTCGATCACCTTCACCTGATAGTCCCACCCGGCGTACAGAAAGGAGATCTCCCGAGCGACAACATAACCAGCAGCACAGGGCCATTCCTCGGGCATTGCATGAACGACCCTGACCATCCGCTCGGGAGAAGGAGAATAGAGGCAATGCGTTGAGGGGTGAAATCAACATCATCGCTGGAGGGCCGACCGGAGGAGATTCCAACAGGGCGAGGAAGGCGCATGCAAGGCAGCTTACGATCCATACGGTGGGCTGCAGTCAAGAGTAGGCGAATGGGCCCGAGATCAGCTTTGGGCCTAGGGACCTCGAAGGAATCAAAGTCCCGCATGATGACGCCCTCATCATCCGAGCGGTAATAGGTAACTATACTATTCACCGCATCTTTATTGATATAGGCAGCTCGGTCAACATAATCTTTCGGAAGACCTTCGACCAATTGCAAATCAACCGAGCCGAGTTGCTGCCGATGACAACCCCCCTCTACGGGTTCATTGGTAACGAAGTTTTTCCAGTCGGACAGGTTCGGCTGGCTATCTCGCTGGGGGAGGAGCCACTTAGAAGAACGCGGACCGCCAACTTCATCATGGTCGACGCTCCCTCCGCGTACAATGTTATCCTGGGGCGACCGGCTCTCAACGAGTTCTGAGCGGTTGTCTCCACCTTCTGCCAGAAGATCAAGTTCCCGGTGGAAGACCAAGTTGTGGAGGTCCGAGGAGATTAGCTTGCCGCTCGGCGATGCTATGTAGAGATGGTCCGAGCCGAGGCTAAATCCGCTCGGAAAATGCCACGAATCGAGGTAAACACTATAACCGAAAAGCCACCTTCTCTAGTTTATGAAGAAAAGGAGGAGGTACAGATCCACCCTGCTCGACCGGAGGCCACGACTTTCATAGCATCCGACCTGGAAGATCAAGTTCCCGGTGGAAGACCAAGTTGTGGAGGTCCGAGGAGATTAGCTTGCCGCTCGGCGATGCTATGTAGAGATGGTCCGAGCCGAGGCTAAATCCGCTCGGAAAATGCCACGAATCGAGGTAAACACTATAACCGAAAAGCCACCTTCTCTAGTTTATGAAGAAAAGGAGGAGGTACAGATCCACCCTGCTCGACCGGAGGCCACGACTTTCATAGCATCCGACCTGGAAGATCAAGTTCCCGATGGAAGACCAAGTTGTGGAGGTCCGAGGAGATTAGCTTGCCGGTCGGCGATGCTATGTAGAGATGGTCCGAGCCGAGGCTAAATCCGCTCGGAAAATGCCACGAATCGAGGTAAACACTATAACCGAAAAGCCACCTTCTCTAGTTTATGAAGAAAAGGAGGAGGTACAGATCCACCCTGCTCGACCGGAGGCCACGACTTTCATAGCATCCGACCTGAAAGCAAGCCAGAAAGAGAAGTTGGAGAGTCGGATCGGCGACTATAAATCCCCCGGCTTGAAGACCGTCGAGCGGCGACGTTAAACTCTAGAGTCGGACCGACCACTATAAACCTCCCGGCATGAAGACCGTCGAGCGGCGACGTTAACTCTGGAGTCGAACCGGAGACAATAAACACCCCGGCATGAAGACCGTCGAGCGGCGACATTAAACTCTAGAGTCGGACCGGTGACTATAAATCCCCCGGCATGAAGACCGTCGAGCGGCGACGTTAAACTCTAGAGTCGGACCGGCGACTATAAATCCTCCGGCCTGAAGACCGTCGAGCGGCGACGTTAAACTCTAGAGTCAGACTGGCGACTATAAACCCCTCGGCCTGAAGACCGTCGAGCGGCGACGTTAAACTCTAGAGTCCCCTACGAAGACCGTCGAGCGGCGACGTTAAACTCTAGAGTCGGACCGGCGACTATAAACCCCCCGGCCTGAAGACCGTCGAGCGGCGACGTTAAACTCTAGAGTCGGACTGGCGACTATAAATCCCCCGGCTTGAAGACCGTCGAGCGGCGACGTTAAACTCTAGAGTCGGACCGACGACTATAAACCCCTCGGCCTGATGACCGTCGAGCGGCGACGTTAAACTCTAGAGTCGGATCGGCGACTATAAACCCCTCGAATGGGACAGCGTCGCGCAGATAGACTGAGGCCCAACATCTAGGGCCGATGATCAGCAAACCTTGATCCTAAGGACAGGGAGAAAACAATGGCGTGCGCTTACCAGCGCCGATCACTGAAAAACTAATGGAAATTCCATTCGGAGTGAAGGTCACTTGACCGTTGTTAATATATATATCCGGTCAAATTAAGCATGTAGATTTGACCCCCCGGCTTGAAGACCGTTGTTAATATATATATATTAACAACAACGAAGGTAAAAGACGATGATTATCATGTTGATTTTTACAAAATTAAAAAATTTAGTAATAGTATATATATATATATATATATATATATATATATAACAGAAGGTTCATCATAACCTTAAATGTTTGTCTAAGGTTAATGGAATTGAACTTTTCATCAACTTAAAACAAGGGTTGTTGGCCGTCTACTCGCAAGAGCTCTTCCTCTCGAACTAAGAGACTCTTCTAAAGACAAAAGTCAACTTGAAGATATCTCTTTCATACCGAGGGAAGAAGCTACCCTTTCCAATATTTAGCTCAAAGCTTTAGGGTCAAATTCGATCTGAAATAAGTTAATTTAATATATATGGCTTTTTGAATATCCATTTCTTATTCATATATTGCATATTACATATTATAAAATTTACTAATTAGCACAGATGTCAAAAAAATCAGACTCATAAAAACCTATATATATGTTGTTGTGGTTATAACTCGATTGGCTTTGAATGCTTCCAACTATGTCATGGGCTTAAGGATGCTTTTTCATACCGAGGTCACTAGCTAGGCTACGTTCAAGGATGTATTCAAGAATTAAAAGTGCAATCGACATTTGGGGTTTGGAAGAGCTGGGCTAAATAAGAAGTGGACTCCATCGTCACGCTAGCACCATATGTTCTAAACCCAAAGGTCCAACTAAGTCAAGTCACTCTAAGGCGAGTCAATTTGAGTTGATTTACTTTAGCCTGAGGGATTCCATGTTGAGTTAATTAGTTCAGCTAGCCGAGTAAGAGTTAAGTCATTCTAAGTTCTGCAAATTTGAGTCCCTACGCTCTTGACGATTGCTCTTAGATAAATGTGGCTTCCCATTTCACCTACTTTGGCAAAATTTAAAAACTATCTTATGTCGTCATTCTAAGTTATATTTAGATGTGGCCTCCCATGTGGTCTCTTACAGACCGAAACAAATATTATTTTTTATTATATAATTAATATGTACACAAAAATAGAAGAAAAGTATCAATAAAATATAGTAAGTTTTTTTTGTTTTTCTTTTTAAAATCATTACTGAAATTTTCACGTATTCTACACATAATTATAATGAGAGGATATTTAGAGAGGATATTTTTCTTAATATCTATCAATCTCAATATTCCCTATTGAAAGGTGATATTTTAGAGATATTTGAAATCACCGATAATTTTTTTTAAAAAAAAATAATAAACAAAGCAACTTTCTAATTATGGATGCTCTTAGAAGGAAAGTATGGCGAAAGATCAGTGCCAGACAATTAAATTGTCATATACAGCCTTATAATTATATATAAATCTAGCTAGCCATCTTCCGGCCTTCTGAGACAATTTCACCTTTGTTCCTCGCTCTCTTTGTTGGTTCCTTAAAACATGTAGCAATCAAACAATGCAAAATAAAATTGACTTAACTGTTGACAAATTAAGCGTGTAGATTTGACCCCCCGACGACTATAAACCCCCCGGTTTGAAGACCATCGAGCGGCGACGTTAAACTCAAGAGTCGGACCGACGACTATAAACCCCTCGACTTGAAGTCCGTCGAGCGGCGACGTTAAACTCTAGAGTCGGATCGGCGACTATAAATCCCCCGGCTTGAAGACCGTCGAGCGGCGACGTTAAGCTCTAGAGTCGGACCGGCGACTATAAATCCCTCGACCTGAAGACCGTCGAGCGGCGACGTTAAACTCTAGAGTCGGATTGGCGACTATAAACCCCCCGGTTTGAAGACCGTCAAACGGCGACGTTAAACTCTAGAGTCAGACTGGCGACTATAAACCCCCGGCTTGAAGATCGTCGAGCGGCGACGTTAAGCTCTAGAGTCGGACCGGCGACTATAAACCCCGGCACGAAGGCGTCGGCGGCGACGTTAAACTCTAAGTCGGAGCGGTTTATAGTCGCCGGTCCGACTCTAGAGTTTAACATCGCCGCTCGACGGTCTTCAAGCCGGGGGGTTTATAGTCGCCGGGGGTCAAATCTACACGCTTAATTTGTCAACAGTTAAGTCAATTTTATTTTATATTGTTTGATTGCTACAGGTTTTAAGGAACCAACAAAGAGAGCGAGGAACAAAGGTGAAATTGTTGTCTCAGAAGAGAGCGTTAACAAAGGTGAAATTGTCTCAGAAGGGCGGAAGATGGCTAGATAGATTTATATATAATTATGAGGCTGTATATGACAATTTAATTGTCTGGCACTGATCTTTCGCCATATACTTTCCTTCTAAGAGCATCCATAATTAGAAAGTTGATTTGTTTATTATTTTTTTTTTTAAAAAATTATCGGTGATTTCAAATATCTCTAAAATATCACCTTTCAATAGGGAATATTGAGATTGATAGATATTAAGAAAAATATCCTCTCTAAATATCTTCTCATTATAATTATGTGTAGAATATGTGAAAATTTCAGTAATGATTTTAAAAAGAAAAACAAAAAAAACTTACTATATTTTATTGATACTTTTCTTCTATTTTTGTGTACATATTAATTATATAATAAAAAATAATATTTGTTTCGGTCTGCAAGAGACCACATGGGAGGCCACATCTAAATATAACTTAGAATGACGACATAAGATAGTTTTTAAATTTTGCCAAAGTAGGTGAAATGGGAAGCCACATTTATCTAAGAGCAATCGTCAAGAGCGTAGGGACTCAAATTTGCAGAACTTAGAATGACTTAACTCTTACTCGGCTAGCTGAACTAATTAACTCAACATGGAATCCCTCAGGCTAAAGTAAATCAACTCAAATTGACTCGCCTTAGAGTGACTTGACTTGGTTGGACCTTTGGGTTTAGAACATATGGTGCTAGCGTGATGGAAGCCCATGACATAGTTGGAAGCATTCAAAGCCAATCGAGTTATAACCACAACAACATATATATAGGTTTTTATGAGTCTGATTTTTTTGACATCTGTGCTAATTAGTAAATTTTATAATGTGTAATATGAATATATGAATAAGAAATGGACATTGAAAAAGCCATATATATTAACTTATTTCAGATCGAATTTGACCCTAAAGCTTTGAGCTAAATATTGGAAAGGGTAGCTTCTTCCCTCGGTACGAAAGAGATATCTTCAAGTTAACTTTTGTCTTTAGAAGAGTCCCTTAGTTCGAGAGGAAGAGCTCTTGCCAGTAGACCGCCAACAACCCTTGTTTTAAGTTGATGAAAAGTTCAATTCCATTAACTTTAGGCAAACATTTAAGGTTAGGGTGAACCTTCTGTTATATATATATATATATATATATATATATATATATATATATATATATTACTAAATTTTTTTGTAAAAATTTTGTAAGGTTAGGGTGAACCTTCTATTACTAAATTTTTTAATTTTGTAAAAATCAACATGATAATCATCGTCCTTTACCTTCGTTGTTGTTAATATATATATATTAACAACGGTCTTCAAGTCGGGGGGTCAAATCTACACGCTTAATTTGACCGGATATATATTAACAGCGGTGAAGCGACCTTCACTCTGCATGAAATTTCCGTTAGTTTTTCAGTGATCGGCGCTGGTAAGCGCATGCCATTATTTTCTCCCTGTCCTTAGGATCAAGGCTTGCTGATCATCGGCCCTAGATGCTAGGCCTCAGTCTATCTGCGCGATGCTGTCCCGTTCGGGGGTTTATAATCGCCGGTTCGACTCTGGAGTTTAACGTCGCCGCTCGACGATCTTCAAGCCGGGGGGTTTATAGTCGCCGATCCGACTCTAGAGTTTACCGTCGCCGCTCGACGGTCATCAGGCCGGGAGGTTTATAGTCGCCGGTCCGACTCTAGAGTTTAACGTCGCCGCTTGACGGTCTTCAAGCCGGGGGGTTTATAGTCGCCGGTTCGACTCTAGAGTTTAACGTCGCCGCTCGACGGTCTTCAGGCCGGGGGGTTTATAGTCGCCGGTCCGACTCTCCTGCTTCTCTTTCTGGCTTGCTTCCAGGTCGGATGCTATGAAAGTCGTGGCCTCCGATCGGGCAGGGTGGATGTACCTCTTCATAAACTAGAGAAGGTGGCTTTTTGGTTATAGTGTTTACCTCGATTCGTGGCACTTTCCGAGCGAATTTAGCCTCGGCTCGGACCATCTCTACATAGCATCGCCGAGCGGCAAGCTGATCTCCTCGGACCTCCCCTACTTGGTCTTCCACTAGGAACTTGATCTTCTGGCAGAAGGCGGAGACGACCGCTCGGAATTTGTTGAGAGCCGGTCGCCCCAGGATAACATTGTACGCGGAGGGAGCATCGACCACGATAAAGTTGGCGGTCCGCGTATTCTGAGTGACTCCTCCCCCAGCAAGATAGCCAGCCGGACCTGTCCGACTGGCAAAATTTCGTTACCAATGAACTCGTAGAGGGGGGTTGTCATCGGCAGCAACTCGGCCCAAAGCTGATCTCGGGCCCATTCGCCTGCTCTTGACTGCAGCCCACCGTATGGATCGTAAGCTGCCTTGCATGCGCCTTCCTCGCCCTGTTGGAATCTCCTCCGGTCGGCCCTCTAGCGATGATGTTGATTTCACCCTCGACGCATTGCCTCTATTCTCCTCCCGAACGGATGGTCGGGGTCGTTCATGCGATGCCCGAGGAATGACCCTGTGCTGGTGGTTATGTTGCCGCTCGGGAGATCTCCTTTCTGTACGCCGAGCGGGACTTTGGTGTTGATGTCGTTGATTCGGCGAAGGTGATCGACGGCGATAGCTCCTCGGCGTAGGATGAGCGATTGGGGGAAGGCTCCGACAGTCGCGGGTGTTGTGAGTTGCTGACTGATGGAGCGAGCAAAACATGGGAGTCCATACCTTCCCCTTGGGCTTGGGCCGATCGGCTGCCACTTGTTGGACGACGTGCGACCTTGTGTGCTGATGGCTTTCGCTCGGCTGAGGATGGTGGCTCGGAGGGTATTTCTTTTTTCCTTGCCATCTGAGCTTCCTCCACATTGATGTACTCGTTGGCTTTGTTCAGCATGTGGTTGTAGCTGCGAGGCGGCTTTCGGATAAGCGATCGGAAGAACTCACCGTCCATAAGCCCCTGTGTGAACGCGTTCATCATAGTTTCCAAGGTGACCGTCGAGATGCCCATGGCCACCTGGTTGAAGCGTTGGATGTAAGCTCGGAGCGACTCCCTCGATCCTTGCTTGATGGCAAATAGACTGACGTTGGTTTTCTAATAGCGTCTGCTGCTTGCGAAGTGGTGGAGAAAGGCCGTGCGGAACTCTTTGAAGCTTGTTATTGATCCGTTTGGCAACCTCTGGAACCACCGTTGCGCCGACCCATAAAGGGTGGTGAGGAACACTCGGCACTTCACCCCATCTGTATATTGATGTAAAGTGGCGGTGTTGTCGAACTTACCCAGATGGTCGTCCGGGTCAGTGATCCCATTGTATTCCCCGATCGCCGGGGGCGCGTAATACCTTGGTAGTGGGTAATGTTGGATGACCTCGGAGAATTGCCGATTGATCCGCTCGGGGGACGAATCTGTCCGGGGCGCCTTACCCTTCCTTGCGTCACGGATGGGCGCCTCGTCAGACGAAGAGCCTCGGTCGAGGTTGGCTTGCGCGACTTCTGATGGCGTTTGGAATAAAGCCCAATGGAACGGTATCGGGGCGGGCGGAGTTTCCACCTGAGTGCCGGTCGGACCTTTGTTCTGGCCCATATTGAGAGCTGCTCCGGCCGGTTGTCTAGTGCCGCCCGACTGCCTGATGCCGACGTTGCCTGCTGCGCTATCCGATTGTCTTGAGCCTTTTGCTGTTGCTCGACTATCTTGGCCGCCCGCGCTTGGATGAGCGCGTCTAGTTCTTCGGGAGAGAGTGTCACCGTGAGTTGGCGTCCAGCTTCTTCCATCGTCTTTGCTCGGATTCAGGTGCGTTCCCACATATGGCGCCAATTTGATCCTGTCCGAGCGCTAAGTCGATGGACGCTGGGGACGTGGTGCTCTCTGCTGTCTTCGACTGGTGATGTGGATCTCCGGCGGACCTGCAAAGAAGTCGAGCCGGGAGGCCACGACGGTCACGAGGTGCATGACTTAGGGCAAGCCAGAGCGAGTCTAGTTGGTGTGTCCAAACCGGTAGTGCGGGAGAGCATCCAACACTGGTGACTAGGACCTTTGGCTGCATGGCGAAAATCAAAGCTTTTGCAGTGACATGTGCAGATGGAGGCACGAGGTTAACTTGCTCGCTAATTCTTGATGTGAAATATTCAAAAACAAAAATGTGTTTCTCTTAAAAAAACATGTATATGTGTTCTTGAGCTCCAACTGTAGTTATGTTTTTTATGATTCAATATAATGAAATAAACATATTTTTTGAGATATAAGAACACTGTAATTACCTCTCCTCCCAATCAGTGAATCAAGAATGAGGTTTGCAGTGTTTGCACTCTTAATGCAAGAAGAACTTGAAATTCAAAATGTTTAAAAATAAGACTCTAAAAATAACATTTTTTTTATCTTTAACTTAAATATAATCTTTGCAGTTACTTTTATTCATAGAATTAACTAACGATATTAATTTTAGCTAAAAAAAATATTTTTGTGGAGTCAATGAAGAATCAATTAATTCTATGAATAAAAGTGATTTTATGAATAAAAGTGACTACAAAAATCAATATTTAACATAAAGATAATTTTTTTTTATGTTTTAGAGTCTTGTTTTTATACATTTTGAGTTTCAAGTCCTTGCATGAAAAGTGCAAACACGGTCAGTATAATTTGCTCTGCAAACTTCATTCTTGATTCACTGATTGGGAGGAGGTAATTGAAGTGCCCTTGTATCTCAGGAAAACATGTCTATTTGATTATACTAAATCATAAAAAACATAGCTATAATTGGAGCTCAAGAACACAGATACATGTCTTTTGAGGAGGAAAGTAATTTTGTTTTTGAATATTTCACATCAAGAATTAGCGAACAAGTTCGCTTCATACCTCCCATATGCACACGTTGCTGCAGAAGCCTCTCCTGCACTGCTGGTTTGGGCACACCGACTCGACTCGCTTCGGCCTGCCCCAAGTCATGCACCTCATGACCGCTGTGGCCTTCCTTCTGCACGCCCAAATCAAGCTGCCCGACATGCATCGTTTGTCTTCTCCACGACCATAATTTAGCTAATAAAAATTAAATTTATCTGGCAAAATAAATGTAAATTAAAACTTAATTTTAGTCAATAATTTTAATTATTACCGATCAAACTCATATTTTCTAAAATAAATTCACAATTATATTATATTTAATAAATACAACAGATATATAATATAAAAAAAGTTGATGGGCCTCAATTAAATAGACCTATGCCTTAGCCGCCCTGCCATCATACATCTATCAACAACCTTAGTTGGTTTGAGATTGCAAATCTTGTTTATAATCAACATTTATTTTCATAATGAAGGCACTCTTTCTAATGATTGTTAAACTTAAATGTGAATATTTTTTTATAGGTAAACTATGTTTTGATATAATTCATGCTACATTTATCATGTTTTAGTTGAATTAGATCAAATCAAGCCTATAAATAATACTCAATATTCAGATAAAATTTCAAACCTTGCTAGAACCAAATTAGTTCAGCTAAGTTACCTTCCATATCTAAATGAACATTATGAAGCATGGAGATGGTTATTGGTCCGTATGAACAATGTGTTAATTAAATGAGCCTTTTTTGGGATGGATTAGACTTCGGATACGAGAGTTTTTTCTTATGAATTACTTGAACTTGAGTATTTGATATTGTCATGGAAATTAGTCTAATACTATGATTATCTTGGAACTGAAACTCATTTTACCTTTTATATTTTTGTTAATTTTGCAATGAAGACCTTGTCACGATCCGTCTGAGTTTAGTCCACCAAAAGGTAGACTTTGGTCAACACGCATGATATGAAGTAATGTTACAGCAAACACCATCATACCAACTCAATGACATAACATAATCTAACCTATGAAAACTCTGTTGGTGCAGGGTGCACTAGAATCGAACCTGAGTTTTGATGTTGTCAAAGGTTCAAATTAAGTCTTGTTGTGATCTAACAAGTCGACTAAGGGGGCAGGTTGTTTACTCAACCGAGAATGTCCTAGTCGTGATTAGGAAGGAAAGACTTAGCAGATCGTGGAAGTTAGGCAGAAAGACCAAGTGGGTCGAGAGGATCCGACACTTTAGCAGGAAAGTTCAATAGGTTTGGAGGACCGAAGATCGAGGGAAAGGCCTAGGTTGATCCGATGCTAAGCGACAAAGTCCAAACAGGTCTGGAGGACCAAGGTTTGGCAGGTAGGTTAAGGTAAGCAACTAGAGGAGCGAAAGTAAGGTCGTGTTCCGGGAAGGAACAAACCCTAGGTCGCTGATCTAACTGAAGAAATCAGGAAGGTTTCCAAGTTGAGATCAAGACAGTGTTACTGTCTTTTACTACTCATGCATCTCATTATATTACTGTGCTAACCTTTGTTTTGCAGGGAATTGCCTAACTCTAATTTGCTAGGAACGACGTGATCGGTCGACCAAACAAGGCTAACTCAGACTAGATTAGTTCAGACCAAAGCAAAGCACAGTCTGATCAAAGCTTGATCGGTCGATCGAACTAGAGGATTAGTCGATCGAATCTTGATGATGCGGCACAGATTAGACCTAGCCAAAGCAGATCGGTCGATCGAACTGGAGGATCGGTCGACCGAAAGATCTCTCATTAATGGAGCATTAAATGCGAATCTCGGCGAACAGGGAAGGTTCAATGTTCCGTCGACCGAACCATTAAACATCATTAATGCTCAAAGATCGGATCTCAGCAAAGAAAGAAGGGAGCGGGTTCAGTCGACCGAACTTGAGGATTGGTTGACCAAACTTGAGGATCGGTCGACCAAACGATGACAATTCTTATAAAAAGGGAGCTCAAGGTCCGAGACAGATAATCAATTTTCTCCAGTTCATCTCTGTGAAAAGTTGCTCGTGCTACTACTTTGCGCTTCATCTTCAAAGCAAGCTACTCCATCCAGAAGTGTCGAGCTTCGCATATTGATTTATTTAAGCTTGCATTGTATTTAATTTGAAAAGAAGATTGTAGTTTGTTACTATCTTCTCCTTGCATCTGTACGCATTGCTTCTTTCCGAAGATTTCGGAAAGAAGAATCATAGTGGATTGCCCAACGGTATGCAAGAATCGCGGGTCTTGGAGTAGGATTTGACGTAGGCTCCGAACCAAATAACCGACTTGTGTCATTTGTATTGCTTTCATTTTGATTTCCGCTGCTGATTTATTTTACAAGCAAAAGAAAAATTTTTAACGTGTGATATTCACCCCCCTCTATCACATCTTTCGATCCTTGGAACTCTTCAAACAAAGATCAGGTTTCCACAACTAGAAGAGGCTGTCCAAGACTACAATCGATGAGAAACCTTCTCTACCTACCTAAACAAGGTAGAAATCTTATAGATTCACCTAGAAGGCAGGTCTACTTGCTCTAGGATAGGAGAAACTCCTCACTGTTGTATATCTCAAGAGATGAGCATGATAGGTGGAGTAGCACACCAGATTGAGAAGCAATTTACCCACTGCTCATGTGAGAGAGCTCTTATTATCGACTATTTTGCTGCACATAGGGAGAAGAATGTTGGGATCTAGCGTGCCAGAAGACGCGGAAACGCAGCGGAAAAATACCTTTGTTGCGTGCCCTTCGCAATCCCGACAGCAACCTTTTCTTTGGATCCAAATCTCAGCGCGTTCAAGTGTCCGCGCCTCTATGGTATCCACACGAACATATCCTTCGTTCGTCCCACGAACAAAGCCTTTGGAGAAGAACCATCTTCTTGTGCTAGCAAGAAGTATGGTTCGGCCATGGAAGAAAATTCGGCCATGGAAGGAGGAGGAAGAAGGAGGAGGAAGATCAAGAGACACCCATCTCATCTAATGAAAAATCTCACCAAAAAATCTATTTATATTCATCTAATGAATATGAAGGGTTTTTTGTCTCTTTGTATTCCTCTTAATGGGTTGGATTATTATATTGGATTAATCATTAATCCAATAATCCAATAAGTCTAACCCATTAATCCAATGTGTCTAATTCGGATTGAACTCAATCCAATGAGTGGGTTCATTTGAGTCTAACTCAATTAGTAACCAAAAGGCCTAATCATCTCATGATTGGCTCTTAGGGCTAATTACTAACAATCTCCCATTAGCACTAGTGTCAATCACCACTAAGATGACACCAACACTTTGAATTTACCCATTATTCTTAATATCCTTAGTATTTTAGTCAAACTAAAATACCCATCTCCGAACCAATATGTTCTTTGTGTGTGACCCTATAGGCTCTCGTAACATTGGCAATGTATCCAAATCGACATTTGCGATACATAAACAAAGAGTGACATCTAGCAATGCATCATTGCTACCCAAGTGACGAGAAAGTCGAGATCCGACCTAACCTGTCCGTGGCTATTATCTTGTATGACTCAGTCCCTTTATCCTTGATATCTAGATTGATTAATGAGGCATAGACCGTGTTATCCCCTTATCAATCTTTATATTTCTTGATCTCCAAGTAGACACACTATACAAATAAGCTCAATATCTTATATTGACTTATCTGAGTATGGCCATACATTCCTGTGTCCTACTAATCAAGGGGCCCACAGATATCGCTTCTGTTATATGGAAGGGATAAATCTCATTTACATCACTCACATCCCTCCGCATAATTTATTGCATACCCAGTGATCGACTTTATAGTCCACCCTGTTACGAGTGACGTTTGACGATACCAAAGTACACAACTCCTTATGTAGGGAACCGTAGTGACTTCAGGTCTAAGGACTATTCATACCAATAGTCACATGAAAATGTTTATGACACTCATATAACGATCCATGAAACATCTCATAGCGGGTCAATTCAGAATATATTCTCTAATATATACTCATGTGTCAACCTGATATCTCATATCCATGACTTGTGAGATTAAATCATCCGTTGACCTACATGCTAGTCTTAACGCATTAATATTGTCCTTGTATGTTAATGCTCGACTAGGAATAGTTAAGAGTAGTGTTCTCTACAATATCTCACTATCAATTCAACCAATTGATTATTGTAGATAAGAACCTACCACCGAAGGACATTATTATATTTATTCATTCGGCACTGAACTGAAGTAAATATAATAACCATAACCTTTGCCTTCTAATGAAATGATGAAATATGATACAAAATGTCCTAAGTCAATCAACTCTTGATTGCCTCTTAAGGCTTACACTAACAATCTCCTTATATCACTAGCGTCAATCACCAAAATATCTCATATCCATTGACCTAGTGTGATCATCATGCTTTCTTGGTACCAAAGCCTTGGTCAAAGGATTTGTAATGTTAGCATTGTTTGGTTATCTGCATATCCTCATATCTCATATATCGAGGATCCCTCTAATGAGATGAAATTGTTGTAGTATCCAATACCCAAGACCATCATTTAAGTACAATACATGCCCTAACTGCGATCTAGAAACGTCCTTGTCAATTTTGGAAGCTTGCACCACTATAACCCTTTACAGCAATAGCAACAGCTCTTCATCGCCTCCAAAGATCAAGAAATAATCTTGAGTCCTTCTCAAGTACTTAAGAATATTTTTTACTGCTATCCAGTGACCTTCACCTGGATCTGACTGACATCTGCTCATTATATTTAACGCATACGAGACATCTGGGCGAGAACAAAGCATGACGAAACTTTTCAGCACCTTGTCAATATATGCACTCTGGCTTAGAACAAGCCATCTCCTGGATCTATCTCTATAGATCTTGATGCCCAAAATATAGGCTACTTCACCTAAGTCCTTCATTGAGAAACAATTCCCAAGCGAAGTCTTCACTAACTGAAGAGTAGGGATATTATTTCTAATGAGATGTATGTCATCTACATACAATATGAGAAAAATGACTGTGCTCCCACTAACCTTCTTGTAGACACAAAGTTTATCTTCATTCTTAATGAAACCAAATGTTTTGATTGCATCGTGGATCGAAGATTCCGACAGAAGCTTGCTTGATCCATAAATAGATCTTTGCAACTTCTGAACCTTTCCGGCGTACTGCGGATCTCTGAAACCTCGGGTTGTGTCGTATACACATCCTCGAGTAGATTCCGTTAAATGCGATTTTGACATCCATCGCGGATCTAATAATCGTAGTAAGCGTGATATAGCGTGATCCTAATGGACTTGAGTATCGGGGTGAAAATGTTTCATCATAGTCTATACCATGAATCCGCTTGAATCCTTTAGCCACCATCTACCTTTATAGGTATCATATGACCATCCATGTCGGTCTTCACCTTGAAGACCCACATACACCAATGGGTTTGATCCCTTCGGTGGATCAACCAAAGTTCATACTTGGTTAGTGTCATGGTTTTCATCTCGGATCTCGTGGCCTCCGCCATTTCTCGAATCTGGGCCTGTCGACTTCACGATAAGATGTAGGCTCATCAAGACCGATAAGCTCTACATCACCGTGGTCAGACAAGAGAAATGAATATTTCTCGGGTTGACGACGAATCCTATCAGATCTGCGTAGAGCATGTGCTACTTGAACAGGTTGCTGCTCCACAACTTCTTGTGGTGTAACAAAATCCTGAACCACAACATCTTGTGGTACCTGTTCAATTTCCATCAAGGTGTCAGTGCTAGTATCTTGAACTTCTTCAAGATCGACTTCACTCCCACTAATTTTTCTAGAAATAAATTTCCTTTCTAGAAACATACCAGTTCTGGCAACAAACACCTTACCATGTGTGGGATTATAGAAGTAATATCCCTTTGTTTCCTTGGAATATCCTATAAAATAGCACTTGTCCAATTTGAGTCCTAGTTTATCTGAGACTAGTCGTCGAACATAAGCCTCACAATCCCAAATCTTCATAAAAGACATCTTGGGGCTCTTCCCTATCCATATCACATATGGTGTCTTTATGACAACCTTAGATGAAACTCGGTTAAGTGTGAAAGCAGCTGTCTCTAGAGCATGTCCCCAGAAGAAAGAAGGAAGATCTGTATGACTCATCATCGATCGTACCACATCTAATAAAGTACGATTCCTCCTTTCTGATACACCATTCCATAGTGATGTTCTAGGTGGAGTGAGTTGAGATATGATCCCACACTTAACGAGATGGTCATGAAACTCTTGGCTAAGGTATTTCCCACCTCGATCTAATCGAAGCATCTTAATACTCTTACCAAGTTGATTTTATACTTCATTCTTGAATTCTTTGAACTTTTCAAAGGATTCTGGCTTGTGTCTCATCAGAAACACATAGCCATATTCACTGAAATTATCAGTAAAAATAATGAAGTAATGTTAGCCTCCTCTAGCTGCTACTCTAAAAGGGTTACATACATCAGTATGTATGAGTCCTAAAAGATCATTAGCCCTTTCGCGGTGTTTGAATGGAGTCTTTGTCATCTTGCCTCGAAGACAATATTTGCATGCTCATATGATTCAAAATCAAATGAGTCCAAAATCCATTCTTATGGAGTTGGGATATATAACTCTCATTTTGTGAACTAAGTGAGAATGCCAGAGATATGTTTGATTCAAATCATTAGACTTGAACCATTTGGTATTTATGTTATAGATTGGTTTGCCAAAGTCTAGAACATAGAGTACATTCACAGGATGTGCACTACAATAGAACATTTTATTGAAATAAACGGAACAACATTTGTCCTTTATTACAAATGAAAAACCTTTCTTGTCCAAACAAGAAACAGAGATAATGTTCTTGGTCAAGGTAGGCACATAGCAGCACTCTTTAAGTTCTAAAACAAGCTCAGTAGGCAAAGATAAGGAATATGTTCCTACAGCGACAACAGTAACTCTTGCACCATTGCCTACTCGTAGGTCCACTTCGCCCTTTGTCAACACTCTATTATTTCTCAGCCCCTGCACATTCGTCCGGTATCTAATACCCATGAAGAAGAAATAGATAGATTGATTTCTATAACATATATACCTGAGGCAGAAGTCTCACTTCTCTTCCTTTTTTCAGTTCCTCTAGGTATACCTTACAATTCCTCTTCCAGTGTCCGGTCTCACCACAGTGGAAGCAGGTTCCTTCCTTAGCAACCCCACCTTTGGGTTTCAGTGCATGAGTCTTGCCCTTTCCTTTGGCTTGGGTCTTACCCTTACTTTTAGGCTTCCACTTGCCTTTACCCTTAGACACCATCAAAATGGTACTAGGCTTTGCCTTCTTAAGGTTGAGTTCAGCAGTTCTCAACATGCTCAACATCTTAGGCAGCGGTTTATCAATTTCATTCATGTTGCAGTTCATGACAAATTGACTATAGCTATTGGGCAATGTTTGCAAGACAAGATCAGTGGTCAATTCTTGGCCTAGTGGAAATCCCAACCTTTGTAGATTCTCCACATTCCCGATCATTTTGAGCACATATGCCCTACGGGACTTTCGTCTTGCATTTTGCATTGAAACAGTGCTTTAGAGATCTCAAATCTCTCATGCCTAACCATATCATAAGCATCCATGTTCTCATGTTGCTTCTGAAGCTCAGAGTTCATGGTGGTGAGCATAAGGCATGATACATCTAATGCATCATCTTGATGCTTGTAAGCATCCCTATCAGCTCTAGTGGCAGTAGCAGGGGGCACTTCAGGAATAGGCTGCTCTAGGACGTACAGTTTTCTTTCTCTCTTGAGAACTATTCTTATGTTTCTATACCAGTTTAAAAATTAGCTCCATTGAGCTTATTCTTATCAAGGATAGATCGCAGAGATAGTGTCTTCTACTTACTAGATGACATGGTGGTCTACAACAATAAAATGCAGAGAAGTATCATACTCATACCATTTAATTAGGCCTTTAATTAAATGATTCTCCCACTAAATTCTAAAGCTTGATAGAAGCAAGTCACTACTAGTTCTATATCCATAAGGAAAGACATTCTAGTGGGATAAGATCCACATTATACCTCATCTTGAGTTAGCTTTGGCTAATCACCCAAGACTTGTATAAATAGGTAGGCAACGTGTACCAATTGGACAAAATCCATATTATACTTTTCTTGAGTTAGCTTTGGCTAATCGCCTAAGATTTGTATAACTTAGGTAGACAACGTTCACCAATTACATCCTATGTAACTCTTGTATCCTTAGGTGAACAACATTGTTTGTTCGTTTTCCCATCTTATGAAATCCATATTATAATTCATCTTGAGTTAGCTTTGGCTAATCGTCCAAGACTAATATAATATGATTTACATCTTACGGGATATGCCTTTAAGTTCTCAATCCAATTGAGGTAACTTAATTAAGTCATACCCAAAGGTCGTTAGTCGGACATCACAATTATCCTATCGCACTCTACCAAGATAAAACGAGCCACTTTGCTTTGGCAAACCTGACTACAGATGATCGAGGTAGTAATGAGTACCAAACTCTGGCAGGCATATGTAAATGACCTAATTACGATAGCTACACATGCATCACATACATCATGACATATCATGACATATATCAACATATTCACAAGTTTAAACGTGACAAGGTTATGACCCCCATAAATTACAATCTTCTCAAGCCAATGAGAAGAGCGATAAGTTAACCTAGGTCTAAGCCGCTTCTCCGAGCGCTTCCTTGGTTGTTGTATGTTGTTGTCCTTCCTTCCTTTTCACCCGTCTTCCAGAAGACTAACTCCTTCTAATTTTGTACATTACAAAATCTAAAAAACTCGAGTTACATTTGAGTGTAATCTAATTACAACAAGAATAAAAGGGATGAAGGCACGACACGCAGGCCGTATTATGAATTACAACATTACACACATCCAATCACATTGGGGTTAAAGGGCCATAACCATGCACCACGCCCCCGAAGCAAAAAATATTTTGCATACTCATTTTATGAGTTGCTGCCTTATCCGAGACCCTACTTCCCACAATACCAACTATGTTTCATTCTAAACAAAACATCTAGCTGAGGCCTTGTTGGTCACACACCAACTTCGCTTTGTTCACAACAAAACACCTTTCTTGGCCGAAACCTTGTTGGTCACACACCAACTTTCGGTCAAGGCTTAGGATTTGGCCGAGACATAAAATCTGGCCAAGACTCATAGTTTGGCCGAGATTCACAGTCTGGCCGAGACCCATAATTTTGCAAATCACAGTAAACCTATCATGCAATTCTATATCATATATAAAATTACTGACAACTTAGCATATTCTTTCGCAAGTGGCTCTGATACCACTGTTGGGATCTAGCATGCCAGAAGACGCGAAAACGCAGCGGAAAAATACTAGATCAACTTATCCAGCGGATCCATGCGAAAGGGAAGAAAGAATTTCTATAAACTAATCTATGCTAAGCTACATGATAGGATTATATCTTTGTTGCATGCCCTTCGCAATCCCGACAACAACCTTTTCTTTGGATCCAGATCTCAGCGCGTTCAAGTGTCCGCGCCTCTATGGTATCCACATGAACATATCCTTCGTTCGTCCCACGAACGAAACCTTCGGAGAAGAACCATCTTCTTGTGCTAGCAAGAAGTATGGTTCGGCCATGGAAGAAAGTTCGGCCATGGAAGGAGGAGGAAGAAGGAGGAGGAAGATCAAGAGACACCCATCTCATCTAATGAAAAATCTCACCAAAAAACCTATTTATATTCATTTGGATGAATATAAATAGATTTTTTGTCTCTTTGTATTCCTCTTAATGGGTTGAATTATTATATTGGATTAATCATTAATCCAATAACCCAATAAATCTAATCCATTGAGTCTAATCCATTAATCCAATGTGTCTAATTCGGATTGAACTCAATCCAATGAGTGGGTTCATTTGAGTCTAACTCAATTAGTAACCAAAAGGCCTAATCATCTCATGATTGACTCTTAGGGCTAATTACTAACAAAGAAATGGGCTTGCAAAGAGAGGAGAGGGAGGTGCCTGTACTGCACATAGGGAGAAGAAATGGGCTCGCAAAGAGAGGAGAGGGAGGAGCTACAGGCTGATCTAATTGAAGAGGAAGAATTGGGATCAAGAGAGGAAAAGCAAGGTAAGAGAGTTGCTCAAGAGATCGAGATGGGGATGAGAGGCGGGTTTAGAAGAACAAAGACGTGGTGCTGTTTCCTCCCTAAATAAGGTAATCCTCCTTTAAACCCCTAAAGCTACTAAGGTCTCCCATTGAATCAAACATTTTCACATTTAGTCATCAAAACCAAATTGACTTTAATTCGAGCCTACATGAGTTCAAAAACTCAACTTGATCTCCACTTGACCACAACCTCAAAGAAGCTAACAACCTCAAATTGAATCTCACTATAGCACCAAAATTAGCCTCTAAAAAAAGTTTAACTTATATTTAAATTCATTCAGCCTCAAACCTGACCACTAAACTCTGATCAATCTCTATAATTCAAGAAAAATCTTAATTAAAAGTTTGGGATACAACAGAGCTTGTGTTGTGTCTTTATTTCCAATTACTCTTCCTTCTTTCTTTTATTACTGGACTTCCTATGGCATCTCTTCTGTTTAATCACAGTACTATTTCACTATCTAGTCTTGTAGGTGTTGTTGTTGGAGTGATGGGTGATGTATTCCCAGAGCTTAGACAATACGAATGTAAGATACAAGAAATAATTGCAGAAGAGGAAGCAAGTTTTGGAAGGACACTAGTGAAGGTGATTCTGGTTTTCCTCATATGCTTCCATTCTCATGGTTCAATACCTCTAATATTATCTGCAACATTGTAAGATTTAGATTTAGGAATGTTCTTTTGTTTCTTTCAAATGCTATGGTTCATGCCACATATTAGATTCTCTATCTACGTCTGATATACTCTAGTTTAAAAATTAAAATATTAGAATATTTTGCTTTCCATTCATTGCCTAGTAAGACTTCATGTTATTTGACTCATTGGTTCTCCCTACATATTCTCACGTTAAGCATTGTCTCTACCTGTTGTTACAGACTTGCATTTGCTCACTTGTTCACTTTTAATCGTGCCATTTTTATTTGTATTTTTATTTTCTTGGATAAGCCATGGTGTGCAATTCTCTTTTTTTTTTTTTTTTTCTCTCTACTTATTTATATCTTGAAATCCCTGGTGGAATCCACATGTTATCAGAACATACCAAATGAAGAAAGTTACTAGTTATAGCTGAAGGAAAAAGGCTTACTTTGTTACATAATATCTGAATGCATAATATGCTTCAAACAAACAACACTCTTAGGCATGGCAACAACATGAATTGCAAAAGGTCAGTAACTCTGTTTATGGCTGCCCAATTTTTTGTGTGATTGTATTTTCACAGGGAATTGAGAAGTTTAAGAAGGCTGTGCTGGATGTTCAAGGCAGTAAAATAAGCGGGCAGGCAAGTTTGATGGCTGGTTATTTAGAAAATTTTAGATGCGATATTTTCACAAAAAATGCAATTTATTTAATCTAGGTGAATGTTTCATGCAACATTGAGGGAACTGGCTAATGCATTATTTCTTGTTTTTTCTATATCTAAATTCCTCGCAACTTTTTAGCTTTGTAGATGTCACTCAGTTTTCAGTTGTTTTGGTATATCGACAAGTTTGCCTTCATGGAATCTTTAAAGATATTTTAGTATGTTGAGATTCTCACTTTTCTTGTGTTTGCATGTTATTTGCATTGTCGTGAGGAGCAGGTGGTATATCTTGATTCACTTGGTGCCCATGATATTTGTCTGAGAGGTTACCTAGAAACTATTATTCTCTTTGACCGTTCCTTTTTAAGGAAGTATTGATATGTATTCCAATGTTTGCTTTCTCCTGGTTCCTATCTGTATTGATATGTATTCCAGTTCTCTCCAATGTCTTTTAATTCTTGACTTTAATCTTTTGATTACAATTAGTCTGATACATTTCCGATTTTTACTTCTAATGTTTATCCCATTTTGTGAGTTAAAACTTTTTTTCCGATCTTTTCTTTTCCATATATTGTTTCTTTAGAAATTTTATTGCTTACAATTTTCTTAGTTTTTTTTTTTAAATTTTAATCTTTACATGAGTTTATTTTAATCTTTGGCAGGAGGCATTTATTTTGTGGGACACCTACGGATTTCCCATGGATTTAACTCAGGTTAATTTACAATTTCATTACTGGGATATTGTTTCTTTCTCGTGAGCACGTGCCCATGCATGTGTATGAATATACAGTTCTTGCATATCTATTTTATATGGACTTGTTTCTTTTTTTGTTGTGAATATTTATTTTACAGCTGATGGCAGAAGAAAGAGGACTGACTGTTGATGTTGAAGGTTTCAATATTGCTATGGAAGAAGCCAGGGAAAAGGCTAGAAGTGCTCGCAGCAAGGTGCGTGCAGGAATATAATGCATTAGATAGAAAACCTAACAGCCATATCACATGATGTTCAGCGGAAAAGAGTGTAGAGGAGAGATGATAAGTGTTCTTGAAAGCTCTTAAATATACAACGCAGCCTTCAGCCTTTTAGGCAAAGAGATATTAAACGACTATATCGATGTGATTGGATATTTGTGTAAAATAAAGTCTTCTAACTCAACATATTTCAGTTGTTCATTGATTAAAAAAATTCTATCTACTTTTTCGTTGATAATCAGTAGTTTTATATATAGATGTACACTAAATTTGTTGGGAAACAAAGGACTTAATTTTCTGCTCCATCTGTCAAACTTGGTAGATTAATTTTGTTACCATGATAATGCTTTTTCTTATTTTGTGTTTGTTCCGTGTTCTTACCAGATAGCTGGTCATTCCATTGTGATGGATGCTGATGCCATTTCTGTGTTGCATAAGAATGGTGTGGGGACAACAGATGATAGCTACAAGTATATATGGCACCAGGTTTGAATGTAGATCTCACTGGGAATGTAGTTAAAAATTCTCTTCTCCTGAATCTTACTATTTATTGTGATATACCCCAATGTGTGGGTTAGTAGAGGGCCAGCTTTCATGGTTCTACAATAAGGTTGTCTAATTGAGACTTGTGACATCAAATTCAAGTAAATAACGTCTCTGCCCATACCCAAGTGACCCTTTACAACACATTTGTAGCAACCTCATGCACTACTATATCGTAGCTGATTATGATGCATTCTACATATGTAAGTAGCTGTTTAGTGCTTGTGTTCTCTAAAATTTCCCCTTTCATTAGCTAGATTCTGATATTTTATTTGTAATTAGCTCGCCTCCATCTCGAGCAAGTTTGTTGATATCAGCTTAGTGTTGTGATTGTTGTAGTCAAATTTGTTCTATCTGCCAAAGAAATACATAAGTTGAGCGGAATGGTAATATAGAACCTCATGCACTGCTGCTTCATAGTAGGTTATAATGCATTCAGCATTCTACAAATACAAGTATATTTTTAGTGCTTGTGTTCTGGTAAGTTTCCCCTTTCATCAGCTAGGTTCCAAATATTTTATTTGTGATTTAGGCTGCCTTCATCTTGAGCAAATTTGTTGATATCGATCAGTGTTATGATTGGTGTAGTTTGTCCTTATTGCCAAAAAATACACAAAATTGATCAGAATTTTAATATAGAGTCTCTCTTTTACCAGGACCATGAAAGTGTGGTTAAAGCTATATACTCAGGTACTGAGTTCTTAGACTCAGCCCTTGATCAAGTTGACATTGGCATTGTTTTGGAAAGTACAAGTTTTTATGCCGAGCAAGGGGGTCAGGTAATTTGCTATGCACAATTTAAGTTTTTATTCCTTGATCAAAGTGTTTCTAGTTCAGTTTTATCATTCTTTTCTTCATCTTGTCTTAGCATTTGAACTGGTTTAATAGACTCTTTTATTGAAATGATACAAATTTAATCTAAACCTATTCTAAATTTTTGGTAGTTCGCACTCTCTGTGTAGCTTACTGGTAACATATGGGCTAATACTAGCTTGTATAGTTATAACAAGACTTCTGCTATTCAATAGGTTTTTACTATATTCAGGGTTTTAACTTTCAATGGGCATTAATAGACTTCAAGTACATTATTGGTACGTGACATATTCGTTAACCTTCATAAATCATGATTCACTTCCCGTAACAAACTTCTTAGAGCATTAACTTTGAGACGGTTGCATTTCCAGTCACATAATGCCAGTATGGATTTCAGCAGCGAGTTGATTTGAGGGATGTGCATATATTTTAGAAGTTACACCTTAACAGTTGTTCCAATGTACTGAAACCCCAATTACACATTCACAGATCTAGATACTCGAATGCAGACTTATGGCTTATACTTTGTTATTTTAGCATATTAGGACTTCATCTTGTTTCCCCCATGTGTTGAAAGCATAGTTTTCTCACTTTCAATTTGATATTACTAGATATATGATACTGGATCGATTGAAGGATCATTTGGATCATTTCACGTAAACAATGTTCAAGTCTATGGAGGCTTTGTCCTCCATATTGGATCTTTTGCGGAAGGGGCTAAGACATTGATGGTCGGTGATAAAGTAACATGCAAGGTAAAACAGATAAAGATTATAAATTTTTTGTTTCTATCCTAGACTAATGTTTTCTTATGTCGTAATTCTTTTAATTTTTTTGTTCGGTTAATAGGTTGATTATGACAGACGCACCTTGATCGCTCCAAACCATACATGCACTCACATGCTTAATTTTGCTCTTCGTGTATGGAAAACAATTTCAATATCTTTTTCTTTTTTCTTCCACGATTGTTTTTCCTCCATTCTCTTACTCATGATTTGACTTACTCGTGATTTGACTGAGATTCAGGAAGTGCTTGGGAACCATGTTGATCAAAAGGGTTCAATAGTGCTTCCCGAGAAATTAAGATTTGATTTTTCGCACGGTAATATTCAACTCTGTTTTATAGAGTTCATTTTGGATTTCTTGGCACTTGTAATTTACTAGTCAACACGCGAACAGGAAAACCCGTTCATCCCGAAGAGTTGAGAAAAATCGAGTCAATTGTTAATCAGCAGATAAAAGATGAGATAGAAGTATATGCAGGTGAAGCAGCCCTTGCTGCAGCAAAACGTATAAACGGGTTGCGAGCTGTTTTTGGAGAAGTACGAAAGTTATTATTTTGACAATGAAGTGTACTCTTGATTTCATCAATCACTCAATCCTGTCTCTGTTAAATCTCTATCCTAATCGCTCAGATCTATCCTGACCCGGTGAGGGTTGTCTCCATTGGCCATAAAGTGGATGACATGCTACAAGATCCTGATAATCAAGAATGGTTATCCATTTCCACAGAATTTTGTGGAGGTAAATTTTTTGTCCTTTCTTCTCGACATCCTTGGTTGTGTTTTACTTTTGATACCTAATATTTTGTTTATGCCAGGGACTCATATATCTAACACTCGAGACGCTAAAGCATTTGCGCTTCTGTCCGAAGAGGGAATTGCTAAGGGAATCAGAAGAATTATAGCTGTCACAACTGCTCGCGCATTCGAGGCACTAGACTTGGCTTCTTCTCTTGCTTCTGAAATAGATGAAGCATGCAAATCTGAAGGAAGTTTGCTCGAGAAGGTACTCAACTACTGGATATTTCAAATACAAGTTCACGATGCACATTCCCTGAGTTCCTTTTCCGGTTCTATTTTCCTACATAATTGGAACTGCGTTACGAGATACAGAAATATTAACTGGTAGCTTTGTATGGAATTCTTTTATACTTTACATTTGATAATTGTGGGTTGTCAAATGTTTTGGAAGTTGGCATACATGATATCATCTTAGTAGGGTATCCTCTTCGAAAGCTCACATATAGGTGACTAAAACCCATCGCCAACAATTTCAAATTTTGATTTTAAAATTCTAACAGGTATGACAAATTGTAAGGTCTGCAAAGAATCATTGTACTGCAATATTTAGGATCATACCAGTCAGTGCTGACAATAGAATAAGGTGCCACCACTGGGTAACAAATCGACTAAATCATTCTTCTCTCTTTATTTGAAGTAGTTTTTTGATAAAGGTTTTATTCATGAGCTTGATTGATTGATGCTTCTTTCACATTCTGAATAAAAGGATAATGTACACAGTTAGGCCCTAAAGCAATAATCCTGACGCGTAATTTAGTTGATTCGAAAGACTGTATCTATTTCTGTATTTATCTTTTCACTTTTTTGTAGAAAGTTGCATCCCTGAAAAGTAAAATAGATGCAGCTGCGATTCCCGCAGCCAAAAAAGCAGATCTCAGAGCTGATGTTTCGCAATTGGAGGTAAATCCCACATTACAAATAGATCAAAGACTATCTTGTTCCCTAAATTCATCCTCTCTTGCTGCGCCTTATCAGGATCGAATTAGAAAAGCAAAAAGGAAGACCGCTGAGGAAAACATCATGAAAGCGGTCAAAACAGCAACAGAAGTTGCAAAAGCCGCCTCTTCAAGAGGAAAAACATTTTGTATCGTACAAGTCGATGTAGGACTTGATACTTCAGCAGTGAGGGAAGCTGTTCTGAAGGTTTTAGAACTACAGGTAACAATTTCTTAGTTTCTTTGCATTATAACAAGTCACGAGTTGATCGATTCATACAAAAATGTTTTTGCATCATTGTTGTGTAGGGTTTAGCCGCAATGGCATTCAGCACTGATGCGGAATCAAACAAAGCTGTGGTTTGTGCCGGTGTGCCTGACAATGGATCAAAGGATGGACTTGTGGTAGAATGGCTAAATGAAGTTATGAAGCCCCTCAAAGGGAAGGGTGGCGGCGGGAATAACGGTATCGCACAGGGCCAGGTAAGTAGCTAGAAAACTAAACTAACTGAATTAGTTTTTGGAAATTAAGGCAATCATTAAAATTTTAGGGGAACGATGCCTCCCGCCTTGAGGAAGCAATGGACATTGCATCCAAGTTCGCTTCCTTGAAGCTACACTGATACCTGCTGAATTTATAGAAGTTGTCGTCGCAAAGGAACTTTAAAGTGATCCCAACAGAAGCTACATCTTCCTAAAAGCATGGGCATTGTCATTCAAAGTCGACATTCAAAATTAGCTGTTAAATCATTGATACTTCTGATTGCAAGTCTCATGATAATCCTTAGTTAATTATGTTCAATCATAGTGATTGAGCTTCAACTAATTAGTGACTACGCTAGTTACTTCTTTTCAAAGTTACTCATTCTAAAAAAACATTACGAGGAAGGGTAGGATTATATTGGAAATTATATTGAGTCTATTATATATAATTTTTTTTTATATATATATTTTGTAAGAGACAGGTTTTACTATTCGAATCCCGTGATCTCAAGATCATGGCAGCTGTTTTCCCCCTTTCCAGAACTCCCTTTCAAAGGTACATTATTTTTTGTTGGAGGATTCTGTTCTCCCGTCTAGTTTTTTGAATGTGATAAGAATGACAGAAGACAGGGCACGCTCAACTTTCAATAATATTTGAAAAGCACAAAGGATATTTTTTAAAAAATAATTTTTCTTGAAAAATAAAATAAGTGGTAATAACCAATCATGATCACCGATTTCTTGGCCATAAAATTATAGTCAAGGTAGGTCGTGGTCAAGTTCATTGCAAACTCTAGCCGTGACATTGTGACTAAGTTGATTGTTGTGAGATGTCTCTTTAAAAAATATTATTATTTTTAATGTAATTTGATCGGTCTGATTTTACTGAAGTCATCGAGAAGTGCACGACGGACAACAGAATCTAGCATCCTTTAATTATGTGTTCTATCTGGCTTTCACTTTTCGTTTCGGACAAATAATGGGTAACGCAGTGAAAATAAAGTAAACAAGAATAATTGTGAATATCAATAATTTACTTAGTTCGAAATCTATGATGATTCTTATTTTAAGGTTCATGCTCGTTGAATGTTTATTTGGGGCAACAATTATAATTGCACAAATATTATAAGAGGAATATTACAATTTAACTGAACTGAACTTATACCGACAACAGGAATTTGAAATTCGCAGCTTTGGGTTGTCGGAGTCTTGTTATGGCTCAGTCGGATCGTCTCGTTAGCAACAAACAATTGAAGGATGCTCAGAAAGTGATGATCTCTAAACTGTTGGTCGAGACAGGTATAAAGCCCATTGAGGGCGCCCTCAACTCCGCCGATTCAGCAGCGAAGATAAGGACTAAAGAAGTCGTCGCTCATCCTCTTGAAGGCGCCTCCAACGCCATGGAGGGCGCCTTCAAGCCCATTCGAGGCGCCTCAACACTCCTTGAGGGTGCCTCTAGTTTGACTCCACGCGCTCCTTCTTCCAAAACATCCGAGACATCTCCAAGCTCCATGGAGGCGCCCTAGTCACTATTCATTTGGGGATTTGAGCTCTTTCTTCGTCCTGCAAATTATGTTAGTCCACAAAACAACAACATATCATATAAAACAAAGTTAGCACATAATAAGCATGATAAGAGAAGTGTTTGACAGTCTCCGGACTGTCCGGTTTTGATTTCGGATTTCTGACCGGAAATCCTAGATCGAACCGACGCCTATTGTTCCCTCTCCGGGGAACACGTCCTCACCTACTCCACTCAGGAGAGTATACCTGTTGTCAGTTCGATCTTCCAGATCAACTGGATTTTTTCTCAGCGCCCGAGTCTACATCGGGATTTTCACCTAGAATATCCGACTTTAGGACTTTTGCCCGGAGACCTCGACGCGCCAAGGCTTTCCGCCTAGGATTATCACCTCCTAGGATTTTCCTGCCTACCTAACCGCAGCTAGAATTTTTGCCTAAGATACCTTAGGACTTTTCCTACAAGTTCATTCAACACATTAGATTACAAATAATTTTAACTTTAAATCGTTTGTCATTATCAAAATTTAAGTTCGATAGCCGGATATTTTTCGCACCAACAAATTTATCACGGTATTGTAGCCCTGGGACCGGTAGTGAGGTGGCTGATTAATTATTTCTTAAAAATAAAAATTAAAGTATATTTAAACAAATTAATTTTCATTATTTACTTAAAAAAAAATGGAAAAAGAAAGTTGAAGCAGTAACTGGCTAATTAGTGAGCTGCAAATTTCCATTTAATTCTGGGAGAGGAGAGTTCATCGCCACCTCGTCGATTCGTTCACGTGCTGTGGGCCGAAGGCGAATCAGCCGCCGATCAACTCGTCGCCGGCGATCGCGTCGTGGTCCTTCTCCTCCAATGGCGGCAGCCTCCAGGTACTGGATCGTCTCCCTCCCCGTCCACACCTCCGCAACCACCGTCTGGAACCGCCTCCGCGAATCCATCTCGAAGAACTCCTTCGACACCCCGCTCTATCGCGTAATCAACCTAGCTCTACTGCATCTTGTTTTTGTTGTTGTTGCTTCCCGCCTTTATAATCGTCAAGGTGCTCTTGCGGGGCGCAGTTCAACGTGCCGGATCTGCGAGTCGGAACCCTAGATTCGCTGCTCGCCATCAGTGATGACCTCGTCAAGGTAATTGTTTCGTGTCGGTAGGTTCCTTTTTCCAATTGATCTTTATGCGTCGTTTAATTGTGAATCCGGTCACACAGTCGAATGCGTTCATCGAAGGAGTGACGCACAAGATCCGTCGTCAAATCGAGGAGCTAGAGAAGGCGTCAGGCGTCGAGGTAGGCTCTTTGACTGTAGATGGGGTTCCTGTTGATTCCTATCTCACGAGGTAAATTCAGCTTTTTTTTCACCCTTTGATCGAGTTTTCTGGAAGAATTAATGATAATATCATGCGAAACATTTTCTGGATGGCAGATTTGTTTGGGATGAAGGGAAGTATCCCACAATGTCGCCTCTGAGGGAGACCGTTGACAGCATTCATGTTCAAGTGGCGAAAATTGAGGACGATATGAAGGTCAATTTATAGATCCCCCATTCTCTCTTATTGTTGCTGATGATAGCTTTTGTTTTAACAGATTGGATTTTAGAAATGAGACTCTTCTACATTGAACTATTAAATTTGTATTTTTCATTTTATGATGCCTGGCTTTTCTCATATAACTGTGTAGTGATTTTAATTTTCATCTGAAATTCCTTCAGCATGAATGCATGATGCTATCGATATCATGAAATTCCTGTTCAAGTAATATCAATTTTTTGAAATAAATTTGTTTTCTTGGATGGATTGTTCCTTTTGACATGAACCTCATAAGAAATTGATGGATTATCATATTTGATTTAACAACTATGTTAATAAGTTTTCCAAAGCAGATGTATCAATAAGAGTCTTAAAATTACTAAATGTTCTTATGCAGTTCTTTTTTCCTCTCCCTATTGAATACCCTTGTTTCCCTTTTTCTCCTTTTTTCTTCTTTCGGTAAGTAAATATTAGTCAAAAGAACTGAAAATGTGTATTGCATATCTATTAAGGATGGGCATCTATAGACTGAAACTACAAAATCAAGCCAAACTAAAAAAATCCAAACTAAAACAATCGATTTATCAGTTTGGTTTTATATATATATATATATATATATATATATAATAAATATGGTTTGGTTTCAAGTCTTTCTGAAATGGATTTCGTTTGATTGTTTATGAATATTCAAATTGAAAATTTTCATTTTGATCTCAAATTTTTCTCAGTAAACCAAATCTTGGTGTTTAACTAGGTCCAATTGGTCATATGTCCATTTTCTGATTAAAATGTTTTTGATTTATAGTCAATGATGAAGATGAAGATTACCAACATGTATAGATCAAATCCTTATTTTATAATAAGAATGAGAAATAATTCATGTCAATCCCTTTGTCCCTTATTTTTCAAGTATAAGAAAGATTGATTTTGGATTCAATTTCACCTAATTGTGCATATCTAATCTACTTCTTTAACTGCCACAATATCTCTAAAAATATAATCAACACTTTACTTTGATTTGGATTGTATAAAAATAATATTAACACTCGCAATTCATCTTCATTCACCAAAACTAGCAGAAATATTTAAAAAAGAAAAGGAAAAAAAGTAGGCATACAGTGTAAAGAAAGCCATAGCCCTTCTTTATCTCTAAAGACAGGGTTACCTGACTGTTAGAAGTTTTATTTGGGGTCACATGTTCTAATACAATTGTTTTTTCATCGAGATTGGCTTTAATAAAGCAAATGAAGACTTGAAAGCCAGAGTGCTACACTTTATGTTTTCTACTATTCTGAACTTGATAACTCAACAGTAGTGAACACAGTTATATGTGTGATTTTGATCATTTGCACATATGTATGAAGCAACAAATTCACCCTGACTATTGGTAGAGTCTAAAGATCACATCTGTGGTCATCTGGTTTCCTTTCATATTAAAGCTTGATTGTTTGAAAAAAGCATTTTTTTGCAGATTCGTGTTGCAGAGTACGGCAATATCCGAAGTCAACTTAATGCAATAAACAGAAAACAAAGTGGAAGGTACAAACTCTCTAATTTTCTAAGATTTTTCGGTTTCCCTTAAAGATGTGATTTAAGTACAACTTTCCTTTTTGTCAATCACAGCTTAGCAGTACGTGACCTTTCCAATTTGGTAAATCCAGAAGATATTGTCACATCAGAACATTTGGTGACACTTCTTGCTGTAGTTCCAAAATACTCTCAAAAGGACTGGCTCTCAAGCTATGAAACACTAACTTCCTATGTGGTAAATCATTTTATCATACATGATTTAGCTTATATAGTCTCAGTTTTTTATTTTTATTATTATTATTACTATTATTATTATTTTACTTATTATACCTATTTTTTGAACTAGAATGAATTTTCTTGTAAAATGGAACTGACAAAATATCTTTGTCAGAAATTTATAAACTTAATTCTTTGGATATGGTCTTACTGGAAATCGTATTGAGCAGACCATGCTAACTATTTTTAATTGATGGACAAAAGATAGACTAATAGGAACCTCAGCAGCATTACCACTTTCCTCTTGAGCTATACATTGTTCATTATATGGACCATTGTGGGAATTAGATTTCTCCTCTTGAACTTGGGAGTAGATGACCTAGTCAAAATTGAACTATGTATATATAATTGTCCAATTATCAAACTATAACAAATTAATTATCCAATTTCTTTGTAGACTCACTTCTGGAGGACTTTGGTGTCTGCATCTGCATATGTTGAAATAGTACAAGCCAACCCTGATGCTTAACTCAAAGCTACCACATAAAATATGTTTATTTCAATGTGTTTTATACTCATCCACTATGTTCCATCCATCGCATTTCATTATTTTTCTGATCCTCATGCTGAATAGCATGTGGAATAAGATGACATATTCGAACACTGTTTCTTGATTCTAGAGTATGTTAACACTTTCTATCTAGATGAAGATAATGCTCCTGAACATTTTGCTTCTTTTAGTATCACGAAGTCTAATGCACTATTACATTTGCGAGTTCAGCATGTCTGAAGACACTTTCATGGAAGATGCTCCATTAAGATTATTTACCTTTTATGTGCAAATCTCCATCATTGTTTTCAAATACGTCCATGATGCTATCAATATGATCAGGTTCCTAGGTCAACAAAAAAGTTGCATGAGGACAATGAGTATGCTCTATACACAGTGACACTCTTTCAGAAGGTTGCTGATAACTTCCGGAATAATGCACGAGAGAAAGGTTTTCAGGCAAGTTTTTTTACATAAAAGATTCTATATGTTATTGTTTCTATAACTATATAAAATCCCGGTTTTCTGGCAAGTGGTTTTTACTCAAAGTTTGCTAATGTTAGTTTCTATAATGGCAAAATCTCAATTATGCTGGACCTTTGTTTTACCAGAAATTCACTCGTGTACATATTTTCTATTGAGTTCCAGATGATCAAATGCATGAACTTCGTTAATGCAGAATTTAGCTTTATGTTTCTTGTGGTTCAGATTCGCGAGTTCGAGCATAGTCCTGAAGCACAAGCAAATAGGAAAGAAGAACTTGAGAAATTAATGCAAGACCAAGACAGCAAAAGGAGTTCACTTTTACAATGGTGCTATGCCAGTTACGGAGAGGTGACTTTCACATAATCTAATATGCCTATATATCTTTGTTTTGCCATGTTGTCATATTCCTCTATTATTTGTGAAATTACATATAAGATAATTATCTCACTGACAACTTCTCCCTTCGTCGAAGATTGTTATCACTGAACTTTTTTTCCCTTCAGATATTGTTAAGAAATCTGATGCTATATCCTTGATCATCTCCTGTTGTTATGTATGAGGATGCACGATATTTTTTTCTCATTTTGAATTGCAACAGTAGATCCAATTTCAAAACAAAATCAATAGAGCTATTTGATAATTCAAGAAAATGAGAAAGACCATCAGGATAAACAATTGTAGTTAGCCTAGACTAGTTAGAATAGCATGCCCATGATTCACAAGGTCACCATGTTTCACAAGGAAAAACAATTGAAGATAGTTACAATCGTCTTACCAGTTTGAGATGTTCATCCTTTTCATGTTTAAGGCAACTTTGAACTTTCTCAATCCTATTCATATAAATAGAGTTCTGAATTCAATGCTAGGTTGCCTTGATTCATAAGGTACTCTTGTGAAATTTATTCATAATGTAATAATGCGAAATTTTCAACTAGCGGCTGAAAGAAAGGTCCGAGGGAATTCGGAACAATTCCTGCCTTCTGAGGAACCAAAAACCTCCATCTTTTTTGTTCACCAAATACACAATCTATGTGACATCTAGTTTTAATTTAAAATCCAGATCGAGAGGGGAGCTTTACCAAAGAACTTACCATAGAGGAAATGCATCACAAGCTTTCTGGTGATCCTTACATAGAAAACGCTTGCATTTGTTTTGAGATTTAGTAATGAAAAGAAAATATGGCACATGCTAATGATTGTATGATGAGCAAATGTGTATGTCAAACACAGTCGGATTTCATTTATAAAGACGAGTCAAGAATAATACACCTGCCAGCATGAAATATGTTAAACAAGGCTTCACTTTAGCCGTGTCTAATTTTCTGTACCATTGTATCATGTACATCTTCAGGTTTTCAGTTCTTGGATGCACTTCTGTGCTGTACGAGTGTTTGCTGAGAGCATTCTTCGATATGGGTTGCCACCCATGTTTTTGGTACCACAGTCTTCCAGATTCCTTCTCTTTCACAGTTTACATAAATAAGTGTCGACTTAAACTTCCTCATTTTCTGTAGTCTGTAGTTTTGGCGCCTTCCACGAAAAGCGAGAAGAAGGTTCGCAGCATTCTTGAAGAGCTATGTGGGAATGTTAATAGGTGAATCCTACTCTGTTATCAACACGTTCAGCTTGGACCATAAATCCTTGTTTGGCCGGAGCATCACATCGCATGGTTTTGATCCGTTTCCTACTTTTGTTTTTTCAGTTCCTACTGGAAATCTGAAGACGAAGTCAGCATCGCAGGTATAGGTGGCGAAGCAGAGGCTTATCCCTACGTCTCCTTCACTCTAAATCTCGTGTGATACAAAAAAAAAAAGTTCAAACTGTGAGTTTGATCAACTCCTGATACAAAGTAAATTTATTTCCATCTACTACATGATTGCATCTTTCATGTATTATATGCTTGTGATGTCTGTATGTGCAAATTTCAGAATTTTGTTATAGTTTTTATGCTCTTCAATAATGTAATCATCATGAGGTTGACTATTATTTTTTTCACTCTTGAGATCATGAAACCATTTCAATCCAATAAATGCCTTTTTTTGTTTCTTAGAGTGGCTTAATGTCTTTGTGTTTATGATAAACATAACCTAGGTTTTTTCTTAAATACTTAATTATCATAGCTGTTGTAACTTTTCTTGAAGAAACAATTTGTGCTTGTGAATGCTAGTTTAGGTACTGATGCCATTCACTCTAGAATTTCATCTAATCTTGTTAAGAAGGGAGCCTTTATGCAATGATAAAGTTGTATGACTTTGTAGAAATGAGATGAAGGAATTATGAGCATTTTTGACGCAAGTTTGAATTTACGACAGATAGTTTGTGACTTGCACTTATGGAGTCTTGTATAGAATATAAAAATTCATCCAACTTCTATTTATTATTATGATAATACAATTAGATTGATTGGGTATAAAAAAAAATAAATGGATTCAGAATTAAATCGAATTATTGATTCAAGTTGTGGAAACAATCTCATACAATATAAGATAAGATTGTGTACAATAGATCTAATATATTTGATTTTTTTTTTTTTTTTTTTTTTTTTTTTGGAGATTGTGTTGACAGGGGCTTCGGGCATTGGAGTGAAAAAGAATGGATCTCTTTATGTTTTCATTTTTATATTTAGATGAAAATTTTGAGGAGAGGGATCATTCGATAAAAAAGTAAATAAATTTCATTATTTCTATTTCATAGTTCAAAATAGAGACAAATAAGATGGTGGGTGGACCAGACGAATCCAACATTCCAAGTGAGTCGAGCAAATCGGATGAGTTGGGTTTGAGGATAGGGCGGGTTGTATAGACCTAATAAATGGTCGGTTGGTTGAATCAGGCATATCCAGCAAAGGGTTGGATGGATCGTGTGGGCTTGAAATGTTCTCCAAGTGCTTAAACCTTCAAAGTATCCCTAGAACTAATGAAATGATAACTCACAGGGGAATGAAAATGAAAGGATCATAAGTTTGAATTTTAATAGAGATGGATATTTTGGAGGTTGATTTTTAAGCGTGCATAAGTTGTATTTTAAATTTCGGCAAATCTCAATAGTTAGAATTTGGCTAGTTAGAAAATGAATCTATGATGTTTAATCCATACATGCTATTTTAAAAATGTAATTAATCATTAATATATAGAAAGATAATTGTTAAAAAATAAATATGAAAATAGATGGAAAAGAATATAATTGATTTATATTAATTGGACATTCTTAATAATGATCCTAAGAATCATGTCCAATTGTGTCTGCAACGCCATCAGCTTCATTAGGCTTCTTTCCACTCCATTGTTCACAAAAGAATGCCATTATGCGGACCATAGGCGCACCGATGGCAATCGATGTTCTACTAAGGCATCATCGGTGCAAAACACGCGTCCATTGCTTTCGCCAAGGGAAGCAACAATGATTAACAAGAGATCGTTAAAAGACAGATTACAAAGTGCACAAGTTTCACAAAGCCATCCTCAATCTCATCATGTCCTACGTAAAATTGACGGCTTGACAGGAGCGCTGGAGACGAACATATTCGTCTTTTGCCATCATATCCTATATAAAATTTACCCGACTAGACTTGCTTCTTCAAGATCAACCATTACTATGTTATTATGAACCATCATTCCAACCCATGAGCATTTCCGATATGCTACAATCATAACGGTCTGATTACATAATAGAAAGGAGGAAACTATCGTTTGTTTGAGATTCACAAGGAAGAAGAACATCGGCGATAGCAACAATTATTATTATTATTTAAATAAAAAAAACATTAGCAGGAAGGCCATAATTGAATAGGGCAAACTATTTGGATGATACAAACAAGAAGCCCGCAGTCGTCGATATATAAACACGAGCATCCATAAATGATTCAACATACTACACAAACATTCGAAGGCTGCCTTTCTGGTCAAACTCATGAAACAGATGAGCTTTTTTTGCTTCAATATGATCATGGAAGCGAATCCAAGATCTTTCCGTATTTGGCAAAAAGGGCAGCATGGCTCGGGAATTTGTGCTTCTTCAATCGTCTCCTCCTCGTGTTGCTTGCCCTGCATCATGATGTTTCCTAACGTCAATGATAACCAATCGAAAACTCAACTAGCAAAGTTGCTTGCAAGTGAACCCACCAGTATTGGTTATGAAATACAAGGTGGTCTGTCGGTACATGTTTTCCGTCATCATTTCTGTTCCAATGGTATAAAGCATGAGTTCTGTTCTTCAGTTCCAAGGTCGAATGCCCGTAACTTGCTTCCCGGAACGCAGAGTAGTCAGGTTGCACCTCAAAAAATCTACACCAATTATAAGAATTTTTACAGAGCATTAAAATAGAACCTAAAAAGGAAAGACAACTAATTCGTGAATCTAATATAATGTTTCTTCAGCTACCTTCCAGCAAGACCTTCCTGATTTCCTCCATCGCCAACGGTAATGTATACAGGAGCTGATTTGTCGGGCACAGGATAACGGTTGCCCGTAGTTATGTTGTAGTTTATATTAGAAATGCGATACTATAATGAAAGTGAAACTATTATTAGACGGGTCTGCAAAACTTAGTAAGTCATAAAGCGAAAGAAAAATTAAGCTACTAGCAAACATCTATTCTAAACTCCAAAGTAGAGTCGAGATTAAGCATATTTCTGCACAATCACTACTAAGTTATGCACTTTTTGGATAGAGAATTCCTATCGGAAGAACGAAATAGCTAGTGAAATTTTGACTGGAATTACTGATTTTGCCAACAATGTTGCTTCTGCCTCTACCTAGAGCACTTTTTTTTTCTTCTTCTGCAATTCCTTTGTAGGAAATTGGCCAGAAGGCAAGTAACCACATGAAGAACTAGGCATCTTGAATGCATACTCAAATTAACAATATTAGAGAAATCAGGAGTAGAACATACCGATCTCTCGTAGGCATGCACATGACCAGCAAAGACCATATCGACTTTATATTTCACAAACCACTTCTCGAAAACAGCTCGCATAGCCTCACCCTCCATATAATGCGCTGTATTACTGTTGTAAAGGGGGGCGTGCATGAGGACGATCAGCCATGGTGTTTTTTCTCTGTTGACTCGCTTCAGCTCAGCCCGCAGCCAATGCCATTGTGGAGTATATTTGACTGAAAAAAAAAGATTACAAATCCAAGATAAATATCCAAATGAATCCACTTTTAACAATGAATTATAAAAAAGAAAATGGTCGTAGATGTTGAACAGAGTAGCGATATTCACAAATTCATAAAATTCAAAACTTATTACATTCATGGTTCGTTGAGTGAAAATGTTGAATCATTACTTTGAGATTCTAGGATAGCTTAAATCTTGATGCCTAATCATAAAAAGGGGAATTCTCAAGATAAAACTTATTTCAAGATCTTTAGGAAGGAATTATGGATTTATGATACAACATGATAACTTTTCGTTAAGGCTGTTCACATGGACATGAAACATAAAATTAGGGATGCCAAATCGGGGTTGTGCCGTCTCAATTGTGTCATTTGTATTAATCTAAAAGAATTTAAAATTTCAGGTTACCCATATGTTATGTAAGATAAAAAAAAGTTTAATAAATTACCATAATTTAACTTGGTAAACAGATTACCCATTTACATATTCAAGTCATGTTTTATTACTTTCAGGTTGTCTGTGCAGATCAAATTGTGTTCAACATTCACAGCCCTACACGAATACATCCACAACAAAAGGGAAAAAGAAGTCGAGTTTCTATTCGCTAGTCAATCACTAACCAACAAGCCTAAGAAGTTGTGGTCGATGATAACTTAGATGGTTTATCAAATCCTATTGTTCTCATCTAGTCAGAAATTTGATGAGGCACAAATGACTTCATCCCGTTACAATAAAAGATGCAGTGAAGGACAAATAAGCATACCAAAGGGAGAGTAGCTTGAAAGCACAATAATATGAGCAGATGCACGCCTGATTGCATACCAAAGGGGTGAACTGCTCTGGGAAGCCTTGTAAGGCGTCAAGAATCTGTGCAAAAATGCTTTGAACATAGTGGTCTCTCCCTAACAAAAGTAAACAAATGAATATCTATTAGCATGCGAGCGTATAAGCTTCTTTCTCCTCAATCTCTAGGACCATTATCAAGGAGGAACAAAGCCAGTAGTTAATAGTTAACAAAGGTAAATTTTCTATCAGCGTAAACATGGTATCTCTTATATGCATGTTTTGATAGCTTTTGTAAGAATAAATTTCATTTTGGTAGAAGCGTAGCTTTTAATATACTGGAAATTTTACATTATATCATTAGCAAAATGCTCCAGCATACTAAGTATCTTGTTAAAAATCAAAAAGTAGTATACAAAAACAATGACAAGATATTAGCCAATAGAAGTATCTATGAAAGAAAAAGTACCAAATCAGGTCGATACTCTATTTCATGATTGCCAGTCGTCCAAATCCATGGTTGATATGCAGCACTTTTTTCCACAAGGCAACCCCATGAATCCCAGCGGACACCATCATTATGTTTATAATTATCTGCGTAAGAGAGATCTCCAACAAACAACAAAGTTTGTCCACCACTTTTCATGTAGTGGTCGAGAGTGGAAAGAGAATTATAAGTTTGCCCCAGATCACCTAGTGATAAAAACTATGCTATTAGAAATCACATTTATGGCTGCATTTTTATACAGAATACTGCAAGTTGCAAAAGCATGATTCAACTTGGAAGGAAAAATGTTTCTCAAAAAGTTAATTAATCATCTCTTTTTGGCAGGCATGTTCTACAGATGAAGGCATGTTTGTCCTTATAGCTAGGACCTTCAAGTTAATAATTCATACCACTATCCATGCAAACAAAGCACAGTAATTCTCTACTTTCCTTTTCCATCATTTTCAATAAACAAAATAGAGTTGAAAGAAGTTGCCTTGTTTCACTTCAAAAGATCCTTAGATAGTTACAACCTTTAAGATAATTATCCAAGTGTTTGCTACAATTAATTTGAAACAAAAGCAAAGAAGAGTGCTCCTCTAGTTTCCTTGTCCTTCATTTATGATTATCTAGTTGTTGTCAAAAGTTACCTTATTTTGTTGCTCATGTTCAAGTGAACAATCAACATTCATGTTGTATTTGTTTACAAAACCTCTGCAAGGAATATCTTATCCACATTTCCATTGCTAAATCTTATAAATAACATTTGATCATTAAAACAAGATGAATATATCTAGCACAGCTGATAAAACAATCCAAAACCTTGAAGATGTTAGAAGATTAGCCATACTATCATTTATGCATTTCCCTCGATATCAGTTGTAACAGAAAAAATATACCAACCAATTATGCCAAATGTGTATGCAGCATCTGGCTGGATCTCAGGTGGTGTTTGGAACCAGAATTCTCTAGCAGAGGAACCAGCTCCAATTTTATAATAATACTTTGTGTTATGCTGCAACAAAAACCATAAAATGACAGTTTCAAAATTATATAATTCAGCTATAGTTTCTGGTTCATGTTTTCAATAAAAACATTAGATACATAATACAATGTTCTAAATGAATAATTTTTTTAAAAAGAAAAAGAAAAAGAAAACAATTGTGGTATTAAATACATCAACAAATCTAAGTTTGATTAAGAACTGATAGATTGCTTTATAAGGAATTGGAAAAATTCAGCCAAAGATCTGGCTGCCAGTAATCACCATAGACATTGTACACAGTACATTGGAAAGCAACAATAATCAGTTGATATCTGGCAGGCTAATTACCAAAAATCTGTGATCAGATTTAAACAATAGAGTTTGTAGAAAATATATTTTCACTAAATAGATAAATAAATACGAAACAAGAAATAAAACTGTTTATAAAAGCAAAGCAGTCATAGATATTTTTTTTTCAGGGGGAAGGTTAAAAGCCTGCCCACCATATAAAAATGCAGTTAAAGAATTGCACCAGCCAGCAAACGTAAAGGATTTTACCATATCATGTAAATTGCTATACTACTAAAATTAGAGCAGTAGCCAGCAAGTGATTATTGGATGAAAATTTATCCCATGACAAGGACACTTCAACTATAGAACATATCCATCAAAAGTTACTGTGAACATTGAGGTCAAGTAGTTCCTAATTGTAGCGAAATTTAAAGGAGAAGCCAATTCTCATTATTCTCAACATGTTGTAATTTATTAAAATGATCTTATCTAAGAAAAATATTAGTCCAGTTAACTGCCAATAGTAGTCATTATTTAAGCAATTATGGAGGTGCTACTTCAATATATGGGACAAAGGAAACAAACACCATTTTAGTTCATCAGAACTTCTGTTTAGACACTTGATTGGCAATTTGACTATTTTCCAAAAGGATACATCATTACCTTGAGTTCATCAATAAGGCAGTGATGAATAAATCCGGAAATATAATCATAAAATGTGTAGTTTGTTGTTTCTCCTTCAGCTTTAAGCTCATATTTGTTCTCCTCTGTGCCATACCAGACCTCGCTTGAACCAGGCTCAGAAGTTGTCACCCAGGAGACTATGACCGCTTTCCCATCATAGTCACCTTGAGTAATATGCACCTGAACCACAACTTGTATCAGACAAACTGAAAATGATTCATTGATGTAAAATAGCAACTGAAACAAAAGGTTTTTAGCTTCTCGGTTCATAAGTAAGATTGTTGAACCAAAAGGTGGAAAAAAAAAATATCTAAAGCAAGGTCAGAAGCCTATGTAAACAAGTCAACTTCCAAGTTTATGTGTGCTAATTTGCAAGTTATGCAATATGAAAGAGTGGAGGAAAATTTTATGTTTTCAATATAGATATCTTTGCTGATTTGAGTAATACGTGTCAATTAAACATATCACTGCTTTGGGTCTTCGACCTATAGCATTTCTCTAGCTAACTGACAAGTTAGAAAGAAGGTTATGATACAGAAACAGTGAGGCATACTTTTGGTTTTCAGTAAAGATCTCTGTTTGACAAAATAATTATAAGTTATCAACACTACATATGATGCTCAAATATCTTTGCTGATTGAATGTGTAATAAGTGTTAGTTAAACATATTCAATCAGTGCTTTGGGTCTTTAACCTATAGCATTTCTCTAGTTAACTGACAAGTTAAAAAGAAGGTCATTATATAGAAACGGTGAAGGCATACTTTAAATTGTCCGTAAAGGTCTCCATTCGATAAGATGACTATTAGTCATCAACATTACATATAATGCACAATAGAAGGTGATTAATTAACCTAATCTAAGACCTCCTTTTGGTCTTCAATCAACCATGTTGTAAGAATGGAATTCACTTTGAAGGCCTAGTAAATATGGTCCTGTCCATCTATCCTATTTGGAAGGCCAGGTTAACATTTTTGTTCCACACATGAGATAGTAAACATACTTATGTGAATGATTCTTATTATGCTTCCCCAACACAAAATTATATACCTCGCTCCCTATTTCCATCAATCTCGGTTCTATCACGCACACGAGTGATACTATTAGCATGACATATTTATCTCCTGTAAGTTGAATATAAATCTACAAAACACACTAACCTGAATACAACTAGGAAGATTGAGTATCGGACAGATAAGGAAACCACAGAAAAGCAACAAGATGAAGAAAATATGAGTGTGTTGATAAATACGATTATTATTGCACTTCCATGGCTATACCTGCTGCGGGGAGTTGAAACCTTCCGGAATAACAAACGCTTCATTATCTAGAGGGATATCGGTAGATGGATATTCTGAACGTACGTATGGACTTGTACTCCCACATAAAACATAATTCGCAGAGCAAAGAACAACCAGATATAACAAGAGGAGCTGTGAGCTCCAACCACCCATAGGCTTCAAGGAATCGATTGCAATTCTACCCTAAAAGCACGAGACAGTGGATCAGTTAGTATCGACGCCTCTGTTAATCACTTCAAAATACACTTTTTATATATATAAAAAACAATATAATAATCTCCAGATCGAAAACACTCCAAGAGGCAAAGCAACGAACACTCCGGATCCAATGAGTCCAATAAAACAACACAAAACTCCCGAGCGATTAATCAAATGGTTGCATGACAAATTCCGAACCGATTGAACATCGATTTGGAAAAATTAACAGAGATTTGAAGGAGGAAAACACATTCTTACACGGGCGATACAGAAATAGCGCAGATCCATGAGAAGCGACCTATGAATCCGAAGGCGGAGGAACAAAGTGCTTACCGGAGCAGATCCAGAAGCGAAGGAGAAAGGATCGAAGAAGCCAGCGCCACTAAACTGCGATTTCTCCAGAATCGAGAGACGGCTCAAGGAATCTGCGGCGTCGAAGAAATGGTTTTACATTTTTACCCCTACGATGTTGCGAGTATCGCAGGTGGGCATTTAGTTCTGAGAAGGACAGTTTGGTAATTTCACGAACTGCGCAATTATTCACCTCAGCCCCTAATATATGATAATTTTCGAAATCAGGCCTTATGGTCTAAAATGGCTCTAACGGCCAAGTGGATTAAATACTCGAGTTTTTGGATAATTTAGAAAATATGTTAAATGTTGGGATGTTTTTGAAATTAACTAATTTGGTAGTCCAAAATGAATCTTTCTCAAATTTGAAGAAGCTCATATCAGATCCGCAATCCCTTGTCCCTCCCATAATTTACATGTAACTCCCATAATTTACATGTTAGATTATGATTAGAATTCGACCAAAATTAACTACTATATTCTTAGATCATTTTCCTACTTAGATAATAATTTTGAGTCTAATTAGGCGATCAAAGGTTACCGGCGGTGGACCTCCAGCCGCCTGACTTGATCTAAAACTATAGCATAAGTGGAAGTTGAAGCAAGGGAGATCGTAACTAATTTTGACCAGATTTCAACCATGATCCAATGTGTAAATTACTAAAAGGACTAGGAAGGGCTCATATATTGCGGACTAGGAGAAAGGATCCTCTAGTCCAACTTTTGTGGACTAGAAGATAGTCCATAATATAATTATAGTCGAATCACGGTCGTGAATCAGTCGAATCACGGCTGTGAATCGGTCGTAATTGATTACAATCCCTCATTAGGTTCACCTTCTCAACAAAGTTATAGTTTAGTTTGGGATGGACGACCTAAAGCTGCTAGTAGTGGACGGGTTCCTGGGTTGCTTGGGTGAGAAGGTGAACTGAGGATATCGCAACCAATTGCAGCCGTGATCCGCCTATAATTACATTGTGGATCAGAGGTCAGATCCCCTGGTAAAAAAAAATGGATCAGGGGATGGATCACTTGCAATTACGGTATGATAGTGGCTGTGATTCGATCGTAATTGGTTGCGATCCATTTTTGAGTTAGATTGGATCAGGGTGGATGACCCAAGGCCACCCTTGGATAGGCGCCTAGTAGCCTGGCTACTTGCCCACTATTAGCGCCCTCCGACCACTCATCCCGACTTAAACTATAACCTAGGAGGACAATGAACCCAATAAACAAATCATAACTTATTATGATTGGATCATATCCCCAATCCGATTATAATTATAAATGATTCATACTCTTTTTTTTTTTTTTTTTTTTTTTTTTAAAAGACTAAAGGATCTGGTCTATGTGAACTATCTCCCTGGTCCATAAAAAGTGACCAAAGGTTCCAGTTTCGCGGACCATAGGATCTAAACTCTCTCCTCCTTCAAAGAATGGGCCTTTTTGTTATTGGGCCGTTAATTGACGTGATTTTAAATGGGCCATGAATCAATCAGCGATGCCCGCCTATAAATACTAGGAACTCGTTGCGGTCGTCCACGCTGCGCGGCGCTCTCGCTAGGGTTTCGATTCGACGGCGACGCAGGAACTCCGCATCCAATTGATCTCATCTTCTTACCGGGCTGTCTTGCAATCCTCGTTTGCAAAGTTCCTTCTTCTTTGATCGACCATGGCGGAACAGGTCGGTTCTCGTTGGTGCCTTATGGCCTGTTGTCTACTGTGGATTTCACTTCTCGTCAAAGTTCAATATATCTGTCTCTTGTTTATTGTTTTAGAAGCACTCGATGGTCCATTAGGGTTTCATTGTGCCAATATGGCCCCTTTCTGATGCGCTTTAGAATGATGCTCGGGATTTTAACTTCTTTGCTTCCGGCTTGCCTTAGATTTAAGTGGAAGAGTGGTTATGGAGTTTTGCTTTCCGAGTTATCGCTAATTACCTATCTGATGCGCTTCACTATCGATTATATTTTACTTCACCGCTGCTCTTTTACCTTCAGCATGGTTGATCAAAGCCGTTATGTAGAGCCATTTTCGGTCATGTTTGGCATTTTCTAATGTTTTTTTGTTTGTGCATTGCTGCGTTCTACAGACAGAGAGAGCATTCTTGAAGCAGCCAAAGGTGTTTCTGAGGTCCGTACATGGATGCTAGCAAGTTCATTCATTTATTTATTTAATAAAAAATATTTTTGAGGACTTATCATTGGTACAATCCGTTAATTTATAGTTCAAAAACATCTGGCAAGGGGAAGAAGCCTGGAAAGGGTGGGAATAGATTTTGGAAGAATGTTGGTCTTGGCTTCAAGACACCAAGAGAAGCCATTGAAGGTATGGATTCTAACAACCTTCTTTCCTTGAAGTATTTGATATGCTGTTATATTATTGCAGTGCCCTTCTACTATCTACAATTTATTTATGTCAACATCTGTAGGCCATCTACCGTAAGAGATTTTGATCTGATTTTAACTTCTGATCAATCTCAATGATACATAACCTACCTGTACTACTTTAAACAGAAATGCATTACGTTTTTTGATGAAATTTGTGTCATTATTTTTTACTGTTATCCTATTGTTCATATTTTAGTATTTTAGCTTGTCAGTCTACCTAGTTCTGGTAATTGTATTTTATCTAGTATGATTGTTACTAAACTCTGCAATAGGATTACAAATTCTCCTAACCTAAACTTGTTCAACCTTGTTGAATCTAACTCTCTAAAAGAAATCTTATAACTTGAACCCTAAATTCTCTCTCTACCATCCCTATTGTTGAGTTTTTTTTTCTCATTCTTATGAAGATTACCAACTATTAAACTCTCGGTCCCTTGAATACTCTATCTCATTCCTAGTGCCGAAATTATTTTATTCTTAGGAGGTGTTTGCCAACTCTTAGTAGTTCTGCTAAATCGCTTCTCCTCTCTCCTTCATGAATGTGTTCTGTTATTAGGTGCTCTTCTCCAATGGTTGCATTGTGTCTTAGAACTTAAGATGACAATCTTATCTTAAATGCCTCTATGAATTCCAGTGATGTGTGAACCTTCTTACTGCTTTCTCACTGAAGCATAATCCCTTGTTTGCAGGGACCTACATTGATAAGAAATGCCCATTCACTGGAACTGTATCAATTCGTGGTCGCATCATAGCAGGCACTTGCCACAGCGCTAAGATGAACAGAACCATCATCGTACGCCGGAACTACCTTCACTATGTGAAGAAATATCAAAGGCAAGAAGGGAACTAAACTGCCATGACAGTATTTTTTTTATGTTTGCTTTATTTTTAGCACTAAAGATGGCAATTTCTTGGCTGTAGATATGAGAAGAGACACTCCAATATCCCTGCACACATTTCCCCTTGTTTTCGTGTAAAGGAAGGTGACCATGTCATAATTGGTCAGTGCAGGTAATTCTCGGCTTCTCATTTTTTGATGAAACTGCAATATATTTAGGGGCCAGTTGGATGATTAGAGAAGGACAATGTTTTCCATCCTTGGCCTGATCTAAATCTCTACTCTTCCCTCTTCCTTATTTTGAACAAGATTCCCTCTACCTCTGCTAGGCCTAGCTCTACTGGCTCGATCCTCAACCCAATCTAGCTTTGTTCGTCTGATTGGGCTTCAACTTTGCTTGCTCGAGCCGCCTCTATCATGATCCCCACTCTTTTGCCAGGTTGAGTTTTACGCCAATTGAGCTGTCTCAATCTTGATCCCTACCGTCTTTCCCTAAACGAGTTTCGCCATGATCTCAGAGGGCCATCAGGCCCATCACCTTGAGAAAAACCATTCGAGCTTAATGATTACTATCCATCAAAATTGATGTCTTCAAATTTAGAAAGTATCAGAAATTTAGAATGCATTTCAATGACTTACTTCTTGTTATAATTCCATTAACTCTGAATATTATCTTCTATTCAGGCCACTTTCCAAGACTGTTCGTTTTAACGTGCTAAAAGTTATTCCTGCTGGATCGACAAGCAGTCGTGGCAAGAAGGGATTCACTGCGGTTTGAGTTCTGAATTTCCTTTACGAAATTTTCCATTTCAAAGTGAACTTATTTTTCGAATCATGTTATTCTTATGAGTTACAACAAGAATGCTTGTTTACTTTCCATTTGTCTGAGACAATAGTTTTTGGAATAGAACTCCATAATTCATATTATAATGATGCATTTGATTTCTCTATTTAAATAAATGTGGAATGAATTAATTATTTGTGTGATTAGAATAGATGATAAATAAATAAAATTTTATTCAAAATTACAAATATAATTTAATATTTTTTTTCTTCCCTTCAATAAAAATAAATGATCAAAACTAAAACTCTTTTTTTCTTTTAGTCCAAAGAAAATACAACTAAGGAAAATGTTTTCAGTTTTTTCGTATGATTTGTTTTTTTAGTATAAATTATAATTTTTTTGGGGTGCAATTTTTTATTTATTATTAAAAGAGTGCCTCATCTCTCCTTTTTATATTTTATTTTTTAAAATTGTTTTTATTTTATAGATTTATTGTATTGATACTTCATCCCTAGTTAATAATAATTAATATTATATTATAGCAGCACTTGGATTCTAATTTACACTAATATCAATTATAGTTTATAGTTTTTTACGGGATTATAAGTTCTATAATTATATAGTTATATTAATTATAATAATTTTATAATAGCTATGAAATTATAGTAGTTATGATTTTGTAATAACTATCATATCATAGTTGTTATAATAGGCAATTGTTTTTGTAGCTATAATAGGCAATTGTTATGAAATGGATTTCATACAACATTTGTTTTCTTTATGTGTGAATGTCAATGTTTACAATGTTGTTACAAGAATGAGACTGGCCTATCGACCCATCAGGCTTTTTATTTCTCTGGTCCCGGAGATACGATACACTTTGCCGTATAAATAGGTTGTTACGAAGCAATGTAACTCTAGTTATCTTTAGTAGATGGCTTCTCTTCTAACAAGCTCTTGAGGCTGTTAAGTCCCTCAGCGGATATGGTCTTTTGTAACCTACCCCGATGTGCGATACGCATGGGAGGATCGGCATGGAAGCACAACATAACGACTGTGAGATTGTCGTCCGCGCCTCGCTTTAATGCTTCCTCAATGATATCCTTGCAGCATGCCTTGACATCGTTGTGCTGTTGCAATCGTCGCCTTGCAAAATCCACTGCATTTTGGCTCGAGAAGACGTCCCATAGGCCATCACTACCGATGATCAAGAACTCGTCCTCTTTTGATAGCGTAATGTGGTTCAACTCTGGTTCGGCAATGAGTGGCCCTCCCGGTTGCCCGGGCACTTTCATACCTTCAAGATGCCAATCTCCTAGTGCTCGAGTGACGCCTAGTTGTCCATTTAAGTAGCCATCATCAATGAAACCACCGAGGGATTCAACACGGTGCCTCTCCCTTGCACAGCAGGGTCTGTGGTCCTTGGACATTTCGATAGCCACACCAAGTCGCGAAAGGACTGCACGACAATCACCTGCATTCGCGACCAATAGCGATCTGCTGAAATTGACTTCCCTCAGTTACAGTTGCTCGAACCAAGACACATATACAAAAGTTGGGAGGGATGTGCTTCGTTTAGCAGTTACCTTCCGAAAATCATTGCGACTAGAGCCGTAGTGCCTGAAGGAGGAAGAGATGCCTGAGGAGAGCATGTCTTTGCGAACTGCAAATCGGTTTGCAGAAATGATCGGACAATAACTTTTTCAAGTTTGAGTGGGAAGTCAGAATCTTCAGCGATGATCCTCGGTAGGTTATCGCATACGAAATGTGCAGCATCTTTCCCACCATGCCCATCAAACACCTAAAAGAAACAGAACAGTCAGACGATATCCAAGTCATTGAACAATAACACAAACCATTTTTACAAGAAAAATATAGAACCACCACGTTAACGACCCTCCTACAATGACCCCATGTTATATGGAGGGATGTTCAATAGGTGCATAGGTGACAAACGCATGGCGGGGTGTGATGAAATCCCTAGGATTTGACCCTCTGCTCAATCCGGACAGAATATCATGCGCTTACCATTTATGTCAAGCCCGGGGGCACAAATACGGCCGTAAGAGGCAGGCAGTTAAATGTTAAATCTCATCTGGTGTGAAATGAGTTGCAGTCATATTCAAAAAGAAGATCTTTTGCTTTGACAAATCAAAACATCTTTGAAAATGACATGTTTGTCAATCTTAAATCAAATAGGAACAGACAAACTAGAAAGATTTTGAAGTTGATGTGTGACCTAATCAATAAGTCTTTGTTTCTAATACCACTAAAGCATAAAACACATGAACAAATCAAATTAAAGTTACCCCGTAGAATGAAACCGCCTCCGCATCAAGAGAGCGACGCCTAAACTTTTTCGCTAGATCACTGATGCATACATGAGTATCTTCCATGTGCTCTCGAGCTCCAATATTAAACCATTCCCCAGAACGAACGATCGGGACAAAGTTCATAACCGGATTGAGATCGTCAATGGAGACTGTATTCTCACAAATCCTCTCCATCTGAACAAAACTAGAGATTGTTAGCTTTACAGCCAAAGACAAGCAAACTAGTTGAAACCACAAAAGAAAAATCTCAGTAAAAAGCAGAAATTTTTTTTGATCAAGTTGAGAAGTAGATCTGAACTGAGAAGATTCATAAATGCCAATGTATCTGTTGCCCAATTCATTAACATTTCCAAATAAGAAAGAGATTTCTCAAGCTTAAACTGAAAGTTAATTAGCTCATTAAAGCTGAAACTTGCAGTTAATCCTAACTTAAGTGTCCATTATGGCTTAAAGCCAAAACTGAATTCATCACAAATAGTGTCCATAATAAGAAGGGAGGGCAAAAAAACCAGTTTAACAGTAAAAGTCTAGAAGGTATAACAATTTATAGGGGGTAAAACAACAACAATAGAACTATAGTGGTATTCTGAAAAATCAATAAAAGTCTAAAAGGCAATACAATTTTCGGTAGAAGTAGATACATAGCTCAGCCAAACAAAGTTAGATTATTATTATTATTAAATGATTAATATTCTTCCAGTTTGGTGGAAGAATAGTTGAATATTAAATGTAGAACACATTTATCTTGCACATGAAAGAGCACAATCTGAACACTGAACCAACAAAGTCAAGGTCAAGTAGCTGAGCAATTATTTGGACACTGATTTTATCATATCCATTTTTTATTAAAAAAAGACAGTGATGATGTAGACCTGTTATTATTTATTTTAACAATTGATCATGAGGAGAAGAAGAAGAATCAGTAGCAAGATAGCTACCAAATAGTACAATCTGAAATGGAAGTTCAAGAAGACAATGAAGATTCAATTTTTAAGGAATTGAGAGTTTACTCTTCTTTTTTTTCACTGAGAAACAATCGGCAGAAAATGTTCAGTATTTCCTAATTGAATAAAAAAGAACAAAATCTATCTAGACAAGAAAAACTAGATTTGATAAAAAATCAAACCGCAAATTTCTGTGTTCATCACGCAGAAAGTTCTCCTAGAAGACAGAAGAGCCAAAACAATAAGAGAGCAAGAATCAAAGTTCCCAACACCCTCAACTCAACCAGAAGAACAAAAGAAACAACTTTTCAGCTAAAACCCACTTAAATTCAACTCCAATCGGCCGAACTGTTAACAAATACAAAGAATCCAAGTTCGAAGAACCAAAAAAACAAGCTCACCCGAAACCAACCACAAAAGGGGGACATTTCTGAAAGCCCGTTCGTTGATAAAACAGAACAAAACTAGAACACTCACAGGCGAACTGGCGAAGCTCGAGGGGGATCCCAACTTTTGGATCTCTTCGGCCTCCTCCCCTCCGATCTCATCCTTCACGCACATGGCGGCTCCGATTCGGGAGGAGGGAAGGGGGGAACGGAGAGAAACGGAAGCGCAGGGGAGGAGAGCAAGATTCCGTGAAGAAGAAGGAGTGGGCGAGAGAGGCCAAACGGGGGCAACTGGAGGAGGAAGGGGGATGCGGTGGAGGGTTTAAAAAGCCAGATAGGCGCAGATTTTTTTTTCTGCGGAGAAAAAGCGTGGCTGGAAAACGAGAGTAGAAGCGGTTGTACTAAATAATAACTTTATTATTATTATTATTATTATATAAAGTTATTATTTTATAAAATTAAAATTAAAATATGTAAAAATATATTTTATTTATATTATTTATAAAAATAAAAATATATAATTGTTTTATAATTTTAATAGGGGGCAACGGTAGAGTGGTAGTAGAGATCTCAAAAATGAACCTAAGTTGATCCCAAAAACTTTAAATTTGTATTGAGAGTTTTTGGATTTGGATTGGAGATTGGAGGGTTTTTGAATCGGAAATTTTTTAGTCGGATTCGGATTAACCCAGATTAATTCGAATTTAGGTTTTAATGGATTTTAGGGTTAAATCAAATTTTATTTTAAAAATTATGATGTCGTTATATATATAAATATTAATATCAATATTATAATGATAATAATAAAGTAGTGAGAGAAAAATGAAAAATTATAGAGAAAATAATAAAAAAAGGTTATTTTTAATCGGGTTATTCGAATCGGATTTGGGTTGGTTGGATTTGAATTTAGGGGTTTCATGTTATATTTGGACTCGAGTCGAATTTAGATTATGATTTTTTATATATATTTTTTTCAATCCGATCTAAATCTGATATGACCTATATAAATTGACATCCCTAATAGTAGAGTGTCTTCGTAATTTATAAAAATTTAAGAATTGAATTTCATCGATAAATTAACAATGACTAATTTTAATAGATAATTTTATATTTATATTTATATTTATATTTATATACTCCATGTGCACCTAAGCGATCCCACGCCTAGATTGAATCCAGCCGCTTGTATCAAATTTTTAATTTTAAATACTATAAATCAAAAAGAAAGCTTGAATCTAAAAGGAAAATCTTATTACCTTTAAATCTATTATAATTCAACCTCTAAATCTTAAACCCAAAATACATATAATATACTTTGTACGCATTTAAAATTTTTAATTTTGAACACTATAATCGAAAAGAAAAGTCTGAACCTTATAGAAAAAATTTTATTGACTCAAATTCATTATAACCAAGCTCTTAAATCTTAAAATTTTGAACCTTAAATATATATAATATATCTTTCAATTTTTTTTTAAAAAATATTTTTTGTTTGAATTCATGTGCTTGGATTCAATTTAGATACCTAAATTCAACCCCAGACATCTGGATTCAATTAAGGAGCTCGAGATATGTAGAGTCGTGTGACAACAAGTATATGATATATATATATATATATATATACTCATATATTATTTAAAATAATTACAATTTTTATCTTAATTTGACTTAACAAATTATAGAAAAAATGATTAATAATTTTATTGTTGACAAGTTACAATCCTCAACTTCCAATTCTGATTATTGATATGTTTGAATGAAACTTGTCCTACACAAATCAATTTACGTTTTTTTTATAAACTTTTTAATGATAAACAAGTTTATTATTAAAGATTTATTATTATTAGTAATGATGCACACGTGTTGCGTGCGTAATTAAACAATAGTGCAATGTAAAAAGGGACTTTCCTTTAAAATAGTTGATTGCGTGTGTAATTAAATAATATTATTTAATGATAATATGTTATCTAAATTAATTTAATTTTTTATATTAAATATTAAATTGATCAAAATAAATATTAAATTGATAAGAACAAATATTATATTTAATCCTAGCTAGAAGGTCACTTATAAATTAGATAAGAGTATGTTTCATGTAATAGTATAATGAATTAGTTTAATATCATACTTGATCTTAGCTAAAAAAAAAATGAAAAAAGTATACTTTTTAAGAAGTTTTTTCGCTTGTAATGTTAGTCATTATAAGATATAGTAATAAAGTGAATAAGAGAAAATTACTGATGAGAAAAATTCTCAATAATACGTCGTAATTGAGTTTCGAATTCTAGATTTCTGATAGATTAATGAGAAAAATTATCAATACCACACCATAGTTGAGTTTCGAACTCTAAATTCCCGATGATTAATAAGAAAAATTTTAAATAATATCATAAAGCTAAGCTTGAACTATAAATTCCTAATTGATACTTTTGTGAAAATTATTAATAAATCTTTAAATTATTTTTTATATTAAAAGGAAAAAAAGATATTAACTTAATTTAATTTTAGTCTTCATAGTTAGCTAATAAAAGTTCATATTGTTGATAAAATAGTAAAATTAGCATTTTACTAAATACACTTTTAATTATTTCAAATGATCAATTATTTGGGGAAAAACTATTTTTTTCAATATTAAAATCTCAAAATTATCCTTATTCTACTATTATTATAATAACTACAGTCATCACTTCTGCGGCCTAACAAAATATTACTCCAACTTAAGATTGTTAAGTCAGCATTTTACTAACTGCTTAAGGGTGTTTTGATATTGTCTAAATCAACCATCCAATTTTCATAACACCCAGATCATATATAATATTCTTGAAATAGCCCTCCTCCATACCTCAATTAATTTCGTCCAAAATTGATTGATAAATTTAGAAAATTTCGAATAATTTTAAAACAAAACTAATTCTACCCTTTTAATGTTTATATGCCCTCATATTTAAATTTGATAGCGTAAATAATTAAAAGTAAATGAATTAAATTGTGGATGTATCTCTAAATTTTTACTCTACTAATTCAATTCACTGTTCTCTCATTTATTATAGTAAAGAAAAGTGAGATCGTTACCTTAGCGACCCCTCGAAAGGGAGTATTTCACACATTTTGGAAGGAGACAAATCATAATATTTATCCTAGCGTAGTGAATCTTTACATGAAAAAGCTCTCCAATTATTGTAATAAAAGATAATAGTCCATGCGATCTGGAAAGAAGATAAATCACATGGGGAGCTTGTGACCCTTTATATGAGGTTGGGTGGCCCATGGTGCATTTTGCACATATTGACAATTGACCCTATGATCTATTATAGTAATATCATATGTAAGTACTAATTGTATCTGTCTGAGGCAAACTCTCTCATTTGTTGATAGTAAAAGGTGAAATCATCACTTCGGCGGCTTCTCTAACATGACCCCACTATTTAGAAGGGAGATAAATATAAAAAATTTAATTTAGCAATATTAACACAGGTAAAGACAATCAACAAAATATTGCATATATATGTGATTTAAGTAATACCAAAACTTATTAACACGGTTAATTATATATAAAATATTATTATATCAAGGACGTCTTAAATGAATTTACAATTTAGTAATTTTATATGATAAGGGAGTGTTTTTAGAAAACAATTTCTCTTTCAGAGTAAAGTGGAATATTCTCTTACCAAATTCGAATGCTTTAGGAATAAAAAAGGAAAGCTAATGGCTTGACCGAATCTCGTAGCTTAAAATATAACTAAACAATTCAATGAATTGCCATGGTCAAATTATTATTATTATTTATTTATTTATTTATACTTTTTCTTTACTTTTAAACTTCCTCAAATGGAATAAATACTATTATTTTTTTATTTATACTATTTCATAAAAAAAAATAAAAAAAATATGACGGATAATTCGTGAAGTAAATGAAATATTTTCATAAAAATTCTCATAAATTGAGAATGAAATTTTCATTCGAATAACTCTATGCTATTCAATATATTGAATAGAAAGTTACTCAAATTTCTTATAAAATTTTTATTATAGGATTCATAGTAGTAAATAAATAAACATCTTAAAACAAATGTGAATCCATAGTTTTTTAATAATTCATAAAAGATAGGCTAAATAACTTTCAATCCCCCTGTGATTTCTATCCAAAAATAGTTTGCCTTCCTATATTTAAAAAAATGACACTTAGCCCCCCTATATTTTAAAGAAAAAAGAAAAAAAATAATAAATGATCAAAATAACCCTTACTTTTATTTAAATGTTAAAATTATGACTAAATAATTTTAAACCTTTTTATTTTCCATTCAAAAGCAGTTTCCTTCTTGTATTGAAAAAAATGATACTTAGCCCCCTATGTTTTAAAGAAAAAAAATAGTAAATGACCAAAATAACTTTTTTACTATTCTAAATGTTAAAATTATTCTAATTGAAACATCCTTATTTAAAGTAACCTTAGATTTTTAGACAAAAAGAAAAGTAAAAATTAAAAAATCTCACATAATCATTGAAAGCTTAATCTTAATCATACCTGATTTATATATAGGTCAAAAATTTCACTTGTTCCTAAAAAAACTTTCACAAAATTCATACATGCACCAGTAAAAATTTTATGAGAGTTTTTTTATGAACAAATGAAAATTTTGACCTATATATCAATCAAGTTTAATTAAGATTAAGCTTTCAATGATTATGTGAGATTTTTTATATTTTACTTTTTTTTTGTCTAAAAATCTAATATTACTTTAAATAAGGATATTTTAATTAGAATAATTTTAACTTTTAGAATAGTAAAGGAGTTATTTTGGTCATTTACTTTTTTTTTCTTTTTTTCTTTAAAACATAGGGGGCTAAGTGTCATTTTTTCAATACAGGAGGAAAACTGCTTTTGAATGAAAAATAAAAGGAGCTTAAAGTTATTTAGCCATAATTTAACATTTAAATAACAAAGTAAGGATTATTTTGCTCATTTATTATTTTTTATCTTTTTTTCTTTAAAATATAGGGGGCTAAGTGTTATTTTTTAAATATAAAGAGACAAATTATTTTTGGAAGGAAAACATAAGGGGATTTAAAATTATTTATTATATTATATTTACTCTTTACATAATTAAATTAATTTAATTTATATGTATGATATAATGTATCTTAAATTTATTAATAATTCTTTTTATGGATTATAAAATTCGTCAATTTATTTTTAAATTATCAGATAACTTACGGATGACTATAAATTATAAATTATTAAGTAAGTGATCAAAAGATGAAAGAAAAGATAGACTCAAATGCGTTAAATTTCGATTCAATAATATAATATAGTAACATTTTATGTTTTAACCCTCGTCCAGCCTCGTCCCAAGATAACGATAAAAAACAAATATAAAAAAATGAGAGCACATCATGTGGAGGGACCCACCTTATTTATGGAAAAAGTTGCTTTGATGCTGGTTGAAAACTTTTATTTCCCATGTTTCATAATTTGTGGTCACATGGAACTGTCATTTTATTATTTTTAAAGTTTTTCAATTGGGATTAGTCCATTCATGACACCTCATCATTATATATCTATTCATTATAATAATATATTTTTTTTATCCGTATTTCTTTTAACATTATATTTGACAATAAAAATAATAATAAATTTTGATTGAGAGATTAATGACAATGGAAATAATTACTAGATTGATGGTATTTGATATAAATACTAGAATGAATATTATTCCCATTAATTAAATAGTTTATATGTTTTTTTTTTTGCTGTGAATTCTTTACTTCACATAAAGTAAAGTATACAATCATTTCAAAAAAAAATATTTATAGAGTAAATGAACACCATACGAAATAAGAGATGTCATGACGAAGTGATCGAACGAAAATGATAAAACTATATCAGAGAGAGATCTCAAAAGCGACGATCGAATTCCATAGTCCTAGAAAAAGAGCCACTGTTGTCACCAATAGAAAATAAATGACACTAATTTCGATCGATGAAAATTAGGTAAAAAAAAAAGACGTCAAAATGTGAAAATCAAAAGAGAAAGAAAGACGAGTTGAGACAATTGACTCACCTTCGACAAACCAGACTATGGCAAAGAGACAAGTTGAGGCGCAACGGCGAGTGAAGAAGAAAGACGTAGAAATGCGAAAATCAAAAGAGAAGAAAAGGTTCGACTCGAGGGGTTGGGCCGAAAAAAAAAATCACATGAATAGGGAGGAATGTGTTTAACGATACATAAGAGTGGGTGGATTATGAAAGTAGGGGTATCAAATCCATATTTTGATTTCGATTCCCATCTACCAAACATCAAGAATGGGAATGAAATAAATTTCATTCTCATTCCAGCATCCAAAAACCGCCTACCAAGCACCTCCTAATATTCATTATTTATAAATTCCTCTATCCATTCAATCATTTTAAAATTATATAATATTAAATAAATATATTTTAAAATATTTAAATTATTATTATTATTTTTAATAATAATAGTTTTAAAAAAATACTATTTTTAAAAAATAATATAAAAAATTTTACAGTTAAAAAAAAAATTAAAAAATTTTAAAAAAGAAAGGGGCGTTCAAAGGCGTTAATGCCTTTTAACGCCTCCTCCTCTCTCTCTTGTAAATGAAATGGATATTATAATATCTATTAGTGTCCTTTATTAGTGTAGGTTAAAATCGAAATGTTATTATAACATAATATTAATCAATTCATCATTTTTTTTTTGTTATAATACAATTTATAGTCGGAACAATATATATATTTTTTATTTTAATCAAAATTGAAATTTCCATATTGTAACCATTGTAAATTTGTAACTACTATAATAGTGCAAAAAAGAGCAATTTTGGAAAGTAAAAACAGAGTATAAGGTGTTCTTTTGATAACAAATAAAAAATAACATCCCTTTAACAATTCGCATAAAACAGATGTACCTCCTTTATTTTTACTCGTGGACTTTTGAGTGTTTACGCCTCGATGTTATCGAGTTGAATAGACTATTCTTAATAGGTTCATAATGGAATAATGGAAATTTCCGTGGGAAAAGATATTGGACGTCTTGGTTGGCTATCACATATATTTTTCGATTTATTTTGATGATTGATAAAAAATTTTTGTGAGATCGGACTAGTCATCCTAGAGATAGTCAATGAAACTAACTGGGATTATCATAATGGAATAATGGAATAAAAGATATCATCTTGAGACGATCTAGTGATTAATATATGAACTATTACTATAATGAGATATAAGATTCGAATCTTAATAAAGTCGAGGTAAATGTTTCCTTTATGTGTTAGTCATTATTCCAAAGGTTAATAGTCACCCGTGATTTACGTCCTCCGTATTGGCCCTGAAATGGGTTGACGGGAGAGCTGAGGGTGAGCGTATTCGTCTTTTGCCATAATAATGGAATAGAAGGTGTCCCCTCGAGACGGTCCAGTGGTTAGCACACGAGGTGTTGCTACCATCAGGTTTGGAGTTCAAATCTCGATAAAGTCGAGGTAAATACCTCCCTTATATGTTAATCACTATTCCAAAGGTTAGTAGCCGCTCATGATTTACCTCCTCCGTATTAACCTTGGGACGGGTTAGTGGGGACGCTGGGGGCGAGCATATTCGCCTTTGCCATTATAATGGAATAGAAGGTGTCCTCTCGGGACGATCTAGTGGCTAGCACATGAGATGTTATCATCATAAGGTCTGAGATTTGAATCTCGACAAAGCCGAGATAAATATCTCTCTTATGTTCTAATCACTATTTCAAAAATTAATAGTCATCCGTAATTTATTATCTCCATATTAACTCGGGACAAATTAACAGAGATACTGTAGACGAAATAGAAGATGATCGATTAAGGATGAATTTCAGTACACGAGGGATCAGATAGATTATAACAATTACAATAAGAAACATACAAGTGAAGTCTTGTCCTTATCAACTATTTCAAAACAACCCACACATTTTTTAAAAGGATAAATTAGGGGGCATTTGTCTGGCCATATTATAACTAAACAATTCAATGAATTGCCATGGTCAAATTATTATTTATTTATTTATATTTTTTCCTTTCCTTTTAAACTTCCTCTAATGGAATAAATACTATTCTTCAATTTCATTTATTACTATTTCCATGAGAGCACATCATCATCATATGGAGGGACCTCACTTTATGAAAAAAAGGTGCTCGATGTTGATTGAAAACTTTTATGTTCCATTACAACGTAATAATCTTTGGAAGAGTCTTAAATTACAAAGGACTTCACCTAAGTGATCCATGGTATATTTTGTATACACTGAAAATTAATCCAAATTTATTACTATAATATCACATATAAGTACTAATTGTGTCAACTCGTAAGATCAATTTTTATATTCCATGTTTCATAGATTTGCGGTCAACATAAAACTAGGGTTGGATCTTCATTTTTGTTAGATTTAGGATTTTTATTGCTACATTAAAGTGTTATTAGTATTGATTAAAATTGAAATGGTGTTATAATATAATATTGCATTAATTAGAGATGAGGTGTATTACAGTATAATTTATAGATGCTACTATATATTTTTTTTATTTTGATTAAAGTTGAAGTGTCCATGTTATAATAATTTTGAATTAGTAGTTACTACAATAGCAAAAGAGTAATTTTTGAAAGTAAAGAGACGATATAAGATGTTCTTTTGATAATAAATCAAAAGGGTGTACTTTGGCAATTCCCATAAAAAGAGGTATCTTCTTTATTTTTGCTCATGAAGTTTTGAGTGTTCATGCCTCGATGTTGTCGAGTTGAATGGAGTATTCTTAAATCTTAATAACACATTTATAGGTTTATAATGGATTTGAAGGTGATCGATGAAGGATAAATTTTTATTTTATCTTATTTTTTTTAGTCGAAATAAGATATCCTGTTTATATCATTAATCCTAAAATTGACTTGTTAGACACCATGAAAATTTCCCAATAACCACCCGAGTAAATACTAAAATATATTCAAATTAATTAAAATATTCTAAATTATAATAATGGTAGCAAAATATGATTATGTTCATTCTAAGCATCTCTTGCGGCTCATCCCGCGTGGTTGTTGGTTCAATGTTTTGATGACTTGAAGCAAGGTGGGAGTGTAGGTGTTGAAGAAGGCTGATGCCAAGAATTTGAAGGGTAAGAAATTCTTAGCATGGTATACTCTAAGATAACTGAGCAAAATGTGGAGTTGTTCGTAAGATTTGGTGCATCTAGGGGATGGGGGAAGTTGTCCTACAATTAACTTAGCGGAGTCTAAAGCATCACCAAGATTATGTTGGTTGGAAATTTTGGTCGAATATGCTTTTATCATGAAACTATTATTGTTGTTGTTGATTGTTACAAGATTTTACTTCTTTAATTTTACTCTTGTCAGAGAACTGTGATGTGTACATTTTATATAGGTTTTATCGTAATTTGACACACATCCTATCAGGCTATCACATTTCATGTGCATATATATTATGTTTTCATCTATTTCTACTTCATTTTGTTACTTTTACTTTTTTTTTTTATTCGGAGAATTGATATTTGCTTGCTTTAATTTATAGGACATGATTTCTGGAGTGTAAATCCCTTGGAATGTAAAGTTGGAGCAAGGAGCACGCTCTAGTTGTGTCCCATAACACGGGCATGTTCCTACGACCAAGAAAGATGAAGAATGGAGCGAAAAAGGCCTCAACAAGGACTAACCATGCCTCACATTGAACTTCATTATCGAGTCAAACACATGAAGTGTCCACAAAGAAAAAGAATTCAAAAGATGATCAAAATAAAGTTTTAGTCAAGAAACATGTTCTGATAATATCCCATGACATGAGCATATTCGTATGAAAGCAATTGGACGCAAAACAACACTAAAATGCCCCCCCCACACATAGTCCACCATGGGGGGTCATGCACAAATATGACCATTTTCCAGAGCCAAACATGGGTGGGTGTTGGCGGACACAACCTAAGTCGAATTCTGACTACACAGCAGATCAAAAGTAAAACAATAATAACTTTTAGCTCGGATGAAGTTATGGGTCATGCCATATATCAAAAGTTAAATAATTTCAAGACATACAACTTTAATCAATGTTCAACCCAATAAAATTAGATTAAAGAGTTGAAAAAAATTCCATTTTTGTGGAACCTAACAAATTTACAGATTTGCAAATTTAGGGAGGTATAAAAGGGTCAAGCAAACCCTTGCTTGGGATCATCATGGACTAGGGTCTTTGTCCCCTTCCTAGGGATAGGGGTTTTCCCTCTAAGAAAAATCCTAGAGCAATCATCTTCATCCATTTCGATGATCCGCCCACCTTTGGAGTAAGGAATCATTCTGAAGACACCGACATCTTCTCGCTAATCATTTCTTCCTCTATTACCTGTTTAGATTGTACGAATGCTTCTCTTAGCCTCTTTGATTTATAATTCCCTTACTATTGAGTAGTTCTCTTGATTATAGGAGTATGTATTAGCCCTTTGAAATGTAAACACTATCTTATTTAATCTATTGAGTTTGCATGTTACTTGTTCAATGAAATACGTGTTTAAGACCTACTATGTATACATGATCTCAATGCCAAAACCACGAGATTCGTATCCCATGAGAATGCAGGGATGAATCGAAAGGAGAATAGGAAACCATAGGATACCATAGGATAGTCTATTTACATGAACTACCATTGAAAATAGGAAACCAAATATAAATTAGGTGTTTATAATTATTATCGTGAAACCGAAATCCAAGAATCATTCTCCCCAATTCTAACATCTACCTTCGACTACTTGCCTTCCCTTGACCACTTCTGCTCTAAGCTTCTCTCAAACCTTTCCCTCTTGCTCTCTCATCTCTCTCTCTCTCTCTCTCTCTTTCTCAATCTCTTGTTCTCGTGATTTCTATTAGTTTATATACTAAAAGCCTAGCTTTTTGAATAAACATTTATTTTGAAATAAGAATCACATTGGTCAAATATCTTCATTTATGTTAAATGTAGTTGTTCATTTATATTGTAGATAATATGATGTGTGGTATCACACAGAAAATCATATTATCAGCTCCTTATAAATTATAAATAGTAGCTCACGACCAAAATGGATAGGGACAAACCATTGGAACGGTCGTAGTGTGATTTAGTATTAGTTTATCTTGACTATAAAGTTAACTAGTACACTCTGAGTGTATTGAGCAGGACTATTTGAGGTTATTTTTTTTATACTGATTACATAAAAGAACAGGACCTATGTTATTATGGAAGTGCGTACTCTTAATTCCAATATAATGATAAACACATATATTTAATATTTATTTCTTTAATTTATCAATGGGTGAGATTTAGTTCATTAAATCAATAAGCTCGATAAGTTAGAAAATAATATTATTTATATGACGTGTTGTTGATTATAGAAGGAAACTATTTTAGTTATCTAGGTTGATGATGTCCCCTTGAGGAGCTCATAAGGATTGTCATGTAAACCCTGCAGGTGGACTTAGTCCAGCATGACAATAAAGTTGAGTGGTACTACTCTTGGAGTTAGATGTTAATTAAGTGAGTGTAAGTAACTCATTTAATTAATGAGCATTCAATATCTTAAATAAGGGAGATTAACACATTCATGATAAGAAGGAGCCCATAATATAATTTGGGATTGATGTGATAGTTCAATAATAACTCTTTAGTGGTATGAGTTATTATTGATGAACTTGAGTTGGGTGTTCAGGGCGAACATGGGAAGCTTAAGCTCATCGGGAGATCAAAGTCAATTTCTCCTCTAGGTCCCTATTGTAGCCTCTTATATAAAACCTTATATCCACCCAAATCTCAGCTTCTTAGCCTAAGCCAGGGCCGCCCAAGCCTTGCTTGGTGTCCAAGCAAAGGGTCGACCAAGCCAAGTTTAGAGCCCAAGCTAGGGCCGACCAAGCCTTGCTTGGTGCCCAAGCAAGGGGTCGACCACACATAAATTGGAAAAGGAAGTTTTATTTTTTGTTAAATCTTTCCTTTTAAAAATCTATAAAAAGGATTTAAAAGAATAATTTTAATTATAAAACTTTTCTTTTTTAGATCGGTCACAAAAGGAAATAAAAGGAGTTTTTATCTTGTTAAAATCTTTCCTTTTATAGAGATTCATAAAAGGGATTTAAAAGAGAGATTTTAAATATTGAAATCTTTCCTTTTATAGGCATCCACAAAATGATTTAAAAGAGAGATTTAAATTTTATAAAATATTCCTTTTATAGCTATCTACAAAAGAGATTTTAAAAGAGATATTTTAATTTTTATTTAAAATATTTCCTTTTTTGATGAAAAGGGTGTGGCCGGCCATGATAGAGGATTAAAAGAAAGTTTTAATTTTATTTTAAAACTTTCCTATTTTGCATTCACCAAGATTATAAAAGAAGAGGAGGTGGTGCCTTATGGTTTAACACATCTTCTATTTCCTCTTCCTTTCCTTGGTGGCCGACCCTTCATCTTCTTCTTTTCTTCTTCTTCTTTGTGGTTGGCGGCATCAAGCTTGGAGTTCCATTGGTGGCCGAATACTTGGAGGTGTAGAAGAAGAGAAAGGAGGTTCTCTAGTTGTGATATTCCTTTGGTGGCTGAAAGCGTGGAAGGAAGAAGAAGGTTTGGGTGGATTTCATCTTGGCAGATCGTCGCCCACACGACGTCTAAGAGGAGGAAATGAATACAATAGAAGATCAAGAGATTATTAAATCTTCAAAGAAAGGTATAACTAATTATTAGTTTCCGCTTCATAATTAGTTCATATTCTTTGAATGGATCCGGAAATACCAACACAAGAGGCTATCGATTTTAGGTTATCGGTTTTGTGTTATCGATTTTGTGTTTCGATTTCATGTTTCGATCTTGTACTTCTATTGATGTCTCTTTAGTTAAACCGAGGGTTACTGTAAGAAGTTTAAACATTGAATTTCTTTGAAAGGCTTTGTCTAGGAAGTGATGGATGATCCCATACCCAAGAAGGCCTAGTGCCTCACCATGTTTAACCTGGAAGCCAATCTTTGAAATAAATGTTTAATCATCTTATGTAATATGTTTTAATTTCTGAAGAACACATCGGTTAAACTTGGAGTAAAAATGTTAAGTTTCGTTTCCAATCCAAGTTTAACTTCTGAAGAGCAACTTGGATTAATAATGTTAAGCATCGTTTGCAATCCAAGTTTAACTTCAGTAGAGCACATGAGTAGCTAGGAAAAGTTCTGTGCTTGTACAAAATCTTTGTACAGGGGAACATAACGGAATCCAGGTGTAGTAACCAACAATCTCACACGACCACAATCGTCTAGATAACTTGCTTTATGAACTTATTTAGTGCTTAATCAATAGTCTCTATGGATCAATATTTTATTACTTGACGATATTTTTGTGCACTTGCAGATTTATCACACATCAAACTATTATCATTAAGGAACTCTATAAATTCTTCAATAAATTAGAGAATGAATCCAAGACACGTACACTTGCTTTCTTTAAGAAACTATTTGCTCATACCATGGTGATGCAATTAGACTAAGCAAATGTTTCTCTATGATACAATGAACTCCTTAATAAAGTTGTTTCTAACGTACACACTTTAAAACATCAAGGTTGAAGACATAGAAGCTATACGAGCTCTGTGAGATTAATAGTAGTCCCATGGGGTGCCCAGTTAGCTAAAGGGTGACACATTTTTACAATGAGACATAGATCAATTTTCCACGAACACATGCCCTCGGAGAAAATACTCCTTCTCCCCCCCTAGCCACTTAGTGGTCAACTATAAACTAATCTCGTGATTTAGTTCCCTTCACATAACCTAAGGACAGACTATGAGGGGCATCTAGGTGAGCGTAATCACCTTTTGCAATTAATTTTGCTTGAGAACGCTAACGAACAAACCACAAGTGAGTAGGCATACAGGTCACCTTGATCACCAATCGCCTATCGATAACAAGGATTGGTGGGGGAGATTTGCTAAAGCCTAGAAGGGAGAAGATGAAAGAAGGGTCAGAATGACGACCAGTGAGTTCCCTAGTGCAACTACCTTTTATAAAGTAGTTAGGGTTTGTGGAGCCGTATTTGTACGTACATGTACTCGGCGGAGAAGGCTACCTTTTATAGAGCGACAATTGATGACTCTCACATTCTACATGTCCCGAGATCCACATTATTGTTATCCACTTCCTGAAATAATCTGAAATCTTGAGATTTGCATGATTCTTATCCACTTTCTAAAATAATCCAAAATCTCAAGATCCGTGCGATCATTATCCACTTTATGAAATAATTGGTGACATTGTCTTCGGTTAGGAGTGTCATGAAGTCGGGAGGCCGCCGAGTCAAGGGGCGACTCGGAGACGGGATGACCCAAGGTTAGGAGTGTCATGGTGTTATGGACGTTGAGTCCGGGACGCTGCCGAATAGGGAGGCAGCTTGGAGACGGACATCCCAGGGTTGAGAGCATCATGGAGTCGGGGAACGACTTAACTTTCCCTTAACTTTGACCGTTATCTCAGTAGAATTGTGGACCTATTTATTCACGTGACACTTTCTGATTACTTCCCATATCAGCTAGAGATTAATTGTGATTGCAATCTTATCGTATGTCTCTGGCTCTTGACTATTACGAGATTCCAAGTAGGGGAAATGCCTTTCAAATATCTAGGGATCCCCATAGCCTCTTTGAAGTTGAAGATATCAAATTATAGCACACTTTTGGACATTCTCACTAGGAGAGTCAATTCATGACCGAAGAACATGCTCTCTTATGCTAAGAAAGCACAACTAATGCCATCCATTTTTCAAGGCATGGATGCTACTATATGTCCATACTATCACTTACTTGTCGAGTTTTAGACCACATATATATCATCTGCGATCTGGACTACCAAAAGTCTCCGCATTACATGGTTAGAGTTATGACGACCGAAACAAGAAGGCGGTCTTGGCTGGATGGACTTAAAAGCATGGAACCTCGCTCTGCTAGCTAAGATTCTATAGCAGATACAGGATAAGTGTTGTGCAAAGGATGTTCACATATCTTTACAATAGCATGATATTATCCACTTTGGGCCTAAACCCTCATGACTTTGCTCTTGGGCTCTTCCCAAAATGCCTCATGCCAATGGAGATATCCTACATCCTTTTAAACCCATGATCTTTTCCAAATATTTTCAATGTGGGACTTTGATTGAATCCCAATAATCCTCCCCTTGAACAAAGGACCACAATTACTTTCATGGTATGGGCCTCCCCACGAGCATTTGATTACCCTGACTTGCTTCGGGGTCTTCCCGCAAGCATTCACATCCTGTCACCTTGACCTACTCCGGGTCTTCCCGCGAGCATTCGGTCACCTTGACCTATTTCAGGCCTCCCTATGAGCATTCGGTCACCCTGACCTGCTGCAGGTCTTCCCACAAGTATCTAGTCATCTTGACTTGCTCCGGGTCTCCCCGTGAGTATCCGGTCACTTTGACCTGCTCTAGGCCTCCTCGTAAGCATCCGGTCAACCTGACCTACCCCGAACCCATGCTCAACTTCGTTCAAGGCCACCTCACATGATATATGGTCTGGACCATGACTCTGATACCATTTGTTGGAATCAAAGGATGCCCACATATCCCCATAATGACATGATATTATCCATTTTGGGCCTAGACCCTCATGATTTTACTCTTGAACTCTCCCCAAAAGGTCACATGCCAATGGAGATATCCTACATCCTTTTAAACCCATGATCTTTTCCAAATCTTTCTAATGTGAGACTTTGGTTGAATCCCAACAATAAACAAGATACATTGTGGATATGATGGGTGCACAACGGGTACTTACAGCATGTAAGGATATGGGCATGGCAGGCCCTACACAGACTCCCTACTCATCAAGAAGATGCTACACATCAGAGAAAACATTTTGGCATCTACAGGTCGCCCAGAGGCACTACAAGAATTCTAACTTTTAGCGACACATAACACGGTCAACATCATAAAATGTGATCTTTTGGCGACACTTGGAGAATTCTGCGTCGCTAAAAGATAGAACATTAGAAGGAAATTTTCCTACATTTATTTTGTATCATTTAGCAACACGTTAAACAATACACGTCACCAAAAGAAGGCCTTCAGTGGTGCACACATCACTCCATGTCGCTAAAAGGTAGCCCCCACCTTGGATCATTTGGCTACACAACATAGAAGACTCGTCGCCAAATGTGATATTTTGGCGACACATTTTGCACTCAACATCACTAATAGTAGTGAGAATTTTTTTTTCACCTTAAATTGTGGTCATTTGGCGACTTATAGACATTAAGCGTCACTAAAATAAAATTCGGGAATACAAATTTTCCCAATATGTGAAAAGACCTTGCTCCAACCCTATCTATGAAAAGCCCTCACCCAACTTGTAATGGTGAGGTCGTGAGGTTAGAACTTGCTCGTGATGAGGTTGGACCTTGTCCAGAGAGCTTGTTGTAGAAATAAGGATTTTAAAGGCCAATTTTTTAAACAAAATTAAATTTTATTTTAAATTTTAATAAATCATAAATGAATTTATTTAAAAAGAGCTATTTTTTTAAAAAAATTATAAATCAAAATAAATACCATTTGAAAACAAATCTTATACTCTATTAAAATTAGAAAGAAATTTATTAAATAATTCTTATTTTATTTTATTTTAATAAATTAAAACCCTATTCTCTCTATATGAAACCATTTGTGTATTCTCTTTTTTTTTAAAAAAAAAAATTATAAATGAAAATAAATACCATTTGAAAGAAAATTATAAAAAAGTAATTAAATAATTATTATTTTATTTTATTTAATAAATTTAAACCCTATTCACCGTTCGTGTATTCTCTTTAAAAAAATATAAATCAAAATAAATACCATTTGAAAATAAATTAGAAAGAAATTTATTAAATAATTCTTATTTTATTTTATTTTAATAAATTAAAACCCTATTCTCTTGAAACCTAGTTTTAATTTGTTCGTTCGTGTATTCTCACTGTTGTTGATTTCTTCTCTCTCGTGCATCTTGCTCACCGAGGATCTCCTACTCTCTCTCAACTTGTAATCCTTTGTTTATTCTTCTTCCTTATACTATCATGTTGCACATCCTTATTGTCGGCCGCAAATGCGTGCGACCAGTGCCCTCTTTGGCAGTGCGCGACCAAATCACAACAACCTATTACCGTCTCCTTGGTCGCAGATGCGCGTGACCAGTGGCCTCTTTGGTGGTGGGCAATTAAATTGAAGCGACTTGCTGTCGCCTCCTTGGCCATAGACGCTACCAAAAAAGGTGATGCAATACTTTCCCCTAACTCCTAGATTAAAGTGTTTGTATAGTTCTAGGCACACCTCAAAAGATATGAGATGACATGATGTTGAGTGACCAAAAGAGAATGATGTTTTAAGACACCCAGCAGATGGTTCTACTTAGAAGATATTTGATGATACATTTCCAGTACTTGGCATGGATCCTAGAAATGTACGTCTTGGTTTCATAACAGACGATTTTAATCCATTTGGCACCATGAACACTGCTTACAGTATGTGGCCTGTTATAGTTGTTCCATATAATATGCCACCTTGGAAATGAATGAATTCTGAAACCAAGATGTTGTCTTTATTAATACCTGGATTGACATCTCCTAGGAAAGACATGATTGTGTTCCTTCAACCACTTATAGAGGAGTTAAAAAATTGAGGGAAGGTGTGAATACTTGAGATGCAGTGACTAATGATATTTTCTTAATGTGTGCAGTAGTTTTGTGGACCATCAATGATGTCCCTGCGTATGCTTTAATGTTTGGATGGAGTACAAAAGGGTATAAAGCATGTCCCACTTATAATGAAGAAGCTCCTTCAAAAGGTATAAGGAGTAAGATAGCTAATATTGGACATGACGTTTTCTTCCTCTAAATGATCCAATGAGGCAAAGCAAACAATTTGATAGTCAGATGGAAAGGAGATCTCCTCCTAGAGAAATAACTGCTGAAGAAATACTAGCTCAGTTAGAACATGTGCATGTTGGTATTCTTAGAAAACATAAGCAACATAGAGGTATAAAGTGCAAACGTTCTACCATCAAGCTTAATTAGTTGAAAAAGAGCATATTTTTTCAGCTTGAATATTGTCAACACTTACCACTTCAGCATAACTTAAATGTAATGTACATTGAGAAGAATGTAAGTAATAATGTTCTCAGTATGTTGTTGAATATGTTGAAAATGAGTGAATGGAGAAGAGAGTGAAGAAGAAAGAAGCTCCATTCTGAAGAAGATTTTAGTCCCATATTGGAAGTTTCAAGGCTTGATGGTTGGTTTATATTGTTTCACAAGCATGTGTGTTGTGAACAAATAAATGAGTGGAAGCTTGCTCTTGTGTGTGGATGCATAGGGAGGGTGCAAATCTAGGGCCCGGATTGCACTGAACCAAGTTTGCTTGTGTGCGAGCACGACCTATGCACACCCAAATAAATTAACCGACATTTTGCCACTTGGATTATTCTTTTTTCATTAACGCTTAAATAAGAAACGCATATTAATATAATGCATATGACGTTTCTTTAGCAAATGGAAAAGTAACCTCATGCAAGGCATCCTATAAAAGGCCTTGAGCATGAGAGGAAAAAAAATCAAGGAAAAGAAAGATTAAATAATCTTTCCATCCACCTTCTTTTCCCTCTTCTTCTTCTCTGTCGTTTCTTTCTTCCACTCGACAGAACCCTGGTGATAGCATTCGGGTATTTCTCAGTTCGCCGCAACCACCAGTGCTAGGTGGAGATTGCGGTTTCACCGTTGTATCCTGGGAAACAGACGACCCGAGTAAGCCTCGAAGCACAGCCGGAGGTGGACGAATCTGTTTCAAGGAAACTGCGTCATTCGCAGGCCTCGGTCAGCCTCTTCGCCTGTTCGGCTTGTCTCGCTGTTCGCTCGACCGGCCATTCTGCCTACCCGACCTCGCTGCTCGGTCGGCCCCTTCGTTCGCCCAATCAGCATCTTCGCTCGCTCGGTCGTCCGCCCTCGGTACACTCGGTTGGTCTCACTACTCGCACGATCAGCCTGTTTTGTTGCTCGCCCGGTCGACCACCTGCTCGGCCCGGTCTACCTTCAGTCCGCGCGGACTTTGCTGCTTTGACACTCTGCTCACTTAACCACTCCGTGGTCAGAAAACCAGCCCCTGCTGGCAGCCTGAGATTATCAGCTCAGGTCATTTTAACAGATAAGTGAATTTAAATTCAGTATATTTAAATTCAGCTAATACCCCGTAAAATCTCCGGCTACAGATTGATTGTCTCCAACAATCTTGAAACAGACTCGTTTCTGTTGAGATGGCCACAGAACAGAATGTTGAGGTGCAACAGACTCAACAAATAAAGGCCCCCTCCGCCCCGATTGGAACTGTACCAATCAATCATGGGGAAAAGCCAGATAAGTTCAGTGGACTGAACTTCAAGAGGTGGCAGCAGAAGATGCTCTTCTACCTGACCACACTCAATCTGGCTCGGTTCTTGACCGAGGACCCTCCCAAGCGCACTGAGGATGCTGATGCATACAGTGGAGGCATGGACTCATTCCGAGTTCCTTTGCCGAAACTACATCCTCAACTGCCTTGCCGACTCGCTGTACGCTGTGTATAGCATGAAGAGTACGGCTAAGGAACTGTGGGAGTCCCTAGACAAGAAATACAAGACGGAGGACGCAGGGGCAAAGAAGTTCATCGTGGGTCGATTCCTGGACTACAAGATGGTTGACTCCAAGACGGTGATCAGCCAAGTCCAGGAGCTTCAGGTGATCTTGCACGAGATCCATTCGGAAGGGATGGTTCTGAGTGAAACCTTCCAGGTGGCAGCTATCATTGAGAAGCTGCCTCCCGGCTGGAAGGAGTTCAAGAACTACCTGAAGCACAAGCGGAAGGAGATGAATGTGGAGGAACTCATAGTCAGACTTCGCATCGAAGAAGACAACAAGAGTTCAGAGAGGAAGCTGTTCTCTCAGGCTACTGTGAAAGCCAACGTGGTCGAGCACGGTCAAAGCTCGAAACGGAAGAACCCCAAGTCTTCTAAGATGGGACCCAGAGGAGGCATCAGCAAGAAGAAGTTCTCTGGGAAGTGCTTCAACTGTGACAAAGTGGGTCACAAATCTTCGGAGTGCAGAAAGTCGAAGAAGAAGCAAGAGGCCAACCTGAACGAGGGACCTGAAATGGACGACCTCTGCGCTGTGGTCTCCGAGCTAAACTTGATCGGTTCAAACCCGCGGCAATGGTGGATCGATACTGGAGCCACTCGACATGTCTGCTGCAACAAGGAGCTGCTCCACAACTTCGAAGAAGTCACTGGAGACAAACTGTTCATGGGGAACTCAGCAACCTCGGACATCACGGGCCAAGGAAAGGTGGTGCTGAAGATGACCTCGGGCAAGGACCTCACTCTGAACAATGTGCTGTATGTTCCGGAGATTCGTAAGAATCTAGTGTCCGGATCACTTCTGAGCAAGCATGGCTTTCGCATTGTTTTTGAGTCGGACAGAGTTGTATTGTCCAAAAATGGGATGTTTGTAGGAAGAGGCTATGTATCTGATAGGCTGTTTAAGCTCAATGTAATGGCCATTAGGTCCAAGATAAATAAAACTGAAAGCTCTTCCACTTATATGCTTGAGTCTTCGTGTTTGTGGCATGGTAGACTAGGACATGTTAACTACGATGTGTTGCGTAGATTAATAAACATGCAAAGCATACCTTCATTCCACCTTAACCCAAAACACAAGTGTGAGATTTGTGTTGAAGCGAAAATGACAAGGTCATCCTTTCAACATATTGAAAGAAGTAATGAACCACTTGACCTAATCCACACTGATGTGTGCGACCTAAAAGGTACGCCAACACGTGGTGGTAATAAATATTTCATCACTTTTGTAGATGATAACACAAAATACTGTTATGTGTATCTTCTCAAAAGTAAGGATGAAGCTATAGAGAAATTTGCTCTCTATAAGAATGAGGTTGAAAATCAGCTTAATAGAAAGATTAAGGTGGTTCGAAGTGACCGAGGTGGTGAATATGTGTCACCATTCGCTGAGTTGTGTGTTGAACATGGGATCAGACATGAAACAACAGCTCCTTATACTCCTCAACAAAACGGGGTTGCTGAGCGAAAGAATCGAACTCTTAAGGAGATGATGAACGCTCTTCTATTAAGCTCTGGATTGCCAGAGTCCATGTGGGGGGAAGCTGTGTTAACAGCTAATTACCTTTTAAATAAGGTGCCCCGGAAGAAAATAGATAAGAGCCCTTATGAGTTGTGGAATGGAAGACAACCGTCCTACAAATATTTACGAATGTGGGGGTGTCTTGCCAAAGTGTTGGTACCTGATCCGAAAAGGATTAAGATAGGACCAAAGACTGTTGATTGCATATTTATTGGATATGCACATAATAATAGTGCTTATCGATTTTGTGTGTATGAGTCACACGTACTAGAGATACACAAGAACTCGATAATCGAATCGAGAAATGCCTCTTTCTTCGAGCATGTGTTTCCGTATAAGACCCGTGAGGATGCTAGCTCCTCAAAACGGACGAATGAAACACAAGGCGAAGAAGAAAATGATGACAATGAGGAACCGGTGGAGGTTGAGCCTAGACGGAGCAAAAGAGCTCGGGTAGAAAAATCCTATGGATCGGATTTTATCACTTTCATGTTGGAGAGTGAGCCCCGTAGTTACTCAGAAGCTGTAGGCTCTTCTGATGGACCTCACTGGAAAGAGGTAATTGCATCTGAGATAGAATCTATCTTGCAAAATCACACTTGGGAACTTGTGGATCTTCCTCCGGGAAGTAAACCACTAGGTTGCAAGTGGATTTTCAAGAAGAAAATGAAGTCGATGGCACGATCGATAAATACAAGGCCAGATTGGTAATCAAAGGATACCGACAACGAGAAGGCCTTGATTACTTGATACATACTCTCGTATCGAGAATAACTTCCATTAGAGTATTGTTGGCTATAGCCGCTCTATGGAATCTCAAAATACATCAAATGGATGTAAAGACAGCTTTTCTAAACGGGGATTTAGAAGAGGAAATCTACATGGACCAACCTGAGGGGTTTTCTGTGCCAGGACAGAAAAACAAGGTATGTAGATTGGTGAAGTCATTATATGGCTTGAAACAAGCACCAAAGCAGTGGCATGAGAAATTCGATAATGCCATGAAGGAATGTGGATTCAAGATCAATGAATGTGATAAATGTGTCTACATGAGAGCCACAGAGAGTGACTATGTCATCTTGTGCCTCTATGTAGATGACATACTTATCATTGGGAGTAATGATAAGATAATCAAATCCACAAAAGTTATGTTGAACTCAAGATTTGACATGAAAGACATGGGCCTAGCTGATGTGATTCTAGGAATCAAAATTCTTAGAACGACAGAAGGACTTGTTCTTAGTCAGTCTCATTACGTGGACAAGATTCTTGAGAAATTCACCAAGGGTGATACTGCGTTGGCACGAACGCCGATAGATACGAGCCAACATCTATCGAAAAATCGAGGTGAAAGTATCTCTCAGCTAGAATACTCTCGAGTGATCGGAAGTCGATGTACTTAATGAGTTGTACACGACCGGACTTAGCCTACGCAGTAAGCAAACTGAGTAGATACACGAGTAATCCCGGTGTTGAGCACTCGAAAGGGATAACAAGAGTATTGAGGTACTTGAGGTATACTCGTGAATATGGATTGCACTATTCAAGATATCCCGCTGTGATCGAAGGATACAAGATGCAAGTTGGATATCTGATATAAAAGACTCTAAGTCTACGAGTGGATATATCTTCACTCTAGCAAGTGCAGTCATTTCCTGGAAATCTTCTAAGCAAACTGTAATAACCAGATCCACGATGGAATCTGAGTTTGTAGCTCTTGACAAATGTGGTGAAGAGGTCGAATGGCTACGACAATTCTTAGAAGATATTCCACGATGGTCGAAACCTGTGCCGACAATTTGCATACATTGCAATAGTCAATCAGCAATTGGTCGGGCACAGACCCATCTGTATAATGGTAAGTCTAGACATATACGTCGTAGACATAATACCATTAGACAACTACTCTCCACGGGAGTTATCGCTATTGACTATATAAAGTTGAAGGATAACCTAGCGGACCCGCTAATCAAAGGGTTAAATCGAGAGTTAGTTGCAAGCTCATCACGAGGAATGGGCTTGATGCCGTTGTTAGCGATTAGTGCAGAGGACACCCAACCTATGCTAACTGGAGATCCCAAGAACTAGGTTCAAAGGGACAACTAATCTGCACTAACTAGACACACTGTGGGGAATATCCCAATGAAACAGTGACTAGACGAGGGTAAGCCGATGGGCTTTTAATGATCAAGAAGAGTATATGACAACTCTTGAGGGATCACCTATGTGAGAAAGAAGTGAGGCCGCTTCGAAGAGAATTGGAGGCACAATTCTTAGAGCTTCTCACAGAACCAGGCGTGTTCATGGCCAAGAACGAACACACTCATGAGAACTGAATTATATCAGGGAGAGTCTTGGGTGAGATTTGTCACTGTTTACACAAACGACAGTATAGTTCAAAGACATCGTGTCTACTATCAGCCAGTAAGCAACCAAATCTTCACAAGGGAGGGTTCAAAGGGTAAAACCTACCTATCCTATACTTGACTCAACTGCTGGATGTTATCACTTACTCTATCTCCATTCATGTGGGGGATTGTTGAAAATGAGTGAATGGAGAAGAGAGTGAAGAAGAAAGAAGCTCCATTCTGAAGAAGATTTTAGTCCCATATTGGAAGTTTCAAGGCTTGATGGTTGGTTTATATTGTTTCACAAGCATGTGTGTTGTGAACAAATAAATGAGTGGAAGCTTGCTCTTGTGTGTGGATGCATAGGGAGGGTGCAAATCTAGGGCCCGGATTGCACTGAACCAAGTTTGCTTGTGTGCGAGCACGACCTATGCACACCCAAATAAATTAACCGACATTTTGCCACTTGGATTATTCTTTTTTCATTAACGCTTAAATAAGAAACGCATATTAATATAATGCATATGACGTTTCTTTAGCAAATGGAAAAGTAACCTCATGCAAGGCATCCTATAAAAGGCCTTGAGCATGAGAGGAAAAAAAATCAAGGAAAAGAAAGATTAAATAATCTTTCCATCCACCTTCTTTTCCCTCTTCTTCTTCTCTGTCGTTTCTTTCTTCCACTCGACAGAACCCTGGTGATAGCATTCGGGTATTTCTCAGTTCGCCGCAACCACCAGTGCTAGGTGGAGATTGCGGTTTCACCGTTGTATCCTGGGAAACAGACGACCCGAGTAAGCCTCGAAGCACAGCCGGAGGTGGACGAATCTGTTTCAAGGAAACTGCGTCATTCGCAGGCCTAGGTCAGCCTCTTCGCCTGTTCGACTTTCTCATTGTTCGCTCGACCGGCCATTCTGCCTACCCGACCTCACTGCTTGGTCGGCCCCTTCGTTCGCCCAGTCAGCATCTTCGCTCGCTCGGTCGTCCGCCCTCTGTACACCTGGTTGGTCTCACTACTCGCCCGATCAGTCTGTTTTGTTGCCCGGCCCGGTCTACCTTCAGTCCGCGCGGACTTTGCTGCTTTGACACTCTGCTCACTTAACCACTCCGTGGTCAGAAAACCAGCCCCTGCTGGCAGCCTGAGATTATCAGCTCAGGTCATTTTAACAGATAAGTGAATTTAAATTCAGTATATTTAAATTCAGCTAATACCCCGTAAAATCTCCGGCTACAGATTGATTGTCTCCAACAGAATATAGAAGGGAAATCAAATGACACAGAAAAGGCAAGACTAGATCTTCAAGACATGGGGATCAAGAAAGAGTTGCATCTCTACAAAGATAGAAATAAATGGAAGAAGCCACCAACAACATATAGGATTAAGTTCTCAATAGAGAAGATTATCTTGTCCATTTATCAAATCAGTGAAGTTTCTGGATGGTTTTGCACCAACTTAGCAAAAAATATCAATAAGGCCAAAGGTAAAGTTTTGGGACTTAAGACAGAGTGATATGTTCTAAATAATTACCAAGAAGTTGAAAAATACCTTGGGTAAGTCATATGTAACTCTTTCAATTATTGCCTTTACCTAAATACATATTTTTAGTTGATAATATTATTTTAAATATCATGTAAAGAGCATCGAAATGGTCTACTAGCAAGGGGAGTGCGTAATTTGGAGCAACAACAAGAAGTTGAATTTCCATTGTGGTTTAAGGATAAGGCAAGTGAAAAAGACATATTTACATAAGTATGATAAATGGTTCAATTCTAAATACTCTTAGAAATCAAATAAAATTCTATGTAATGCTTCTCCAAAAAATCTTTAGGTTAATGAAATGAGAACAGTTGAATCATCTGAGGCCATAGATGAATTGAATGCATTACCTAATAGATCCAATTTTAGTGTGTATTCATACTTGTGCTATTATCAATGGTGTTAAGTTTCTTGTGGAACAATGAGATGTTAGACGAACCACACAAAATAGCAGTATTCTTGTACCCAGCGACATAGGAGGGCAGAACTATTATGGCGTTCTTCAAGACGTTATAGAGTTGTATTATTTAAAAAATTGTATAGTATTGATATTCAAGTGCAAATGGTTTGACACCGATCCTAGGAGAAGAAGAATTCAAGAAGATAACAAATTCATGAGCATCTATACTATGGGAGAATGGTACAAGAACGATCCATTTATACTTGCATCATAGGTGAAATCAGTGTATTACTTGAATGATATCAAGAATGCCCCAATGTTGAAATTGGCGCAAGCTTATACCCCACGTAATGTGTGGGACTATCTAAATATTGACAGAACTACAACTGATGCTCACATAGTGCAAGAACTTAATTCACAATCATTGCAATTAGTGGTAGAGTTACCAGAGTTAGAGAATGTCAGCTTCTATCGTGATGATATCAAACCAACCGAGGTTATCAATATCGATCATTGCAACAAAATATAAGTGATTTTGTAGTTGGTGACAATGATTTTGAAGATAACACATTAGAAGAATATGATGAAGAAGACGACAATATTATTGAAATTGACAATGATGATAGTATTGACATTGAAAATACTGGCACGACTTCAGAAGAAGTAAGAAATATATTTATATGACTTAATGTTTGTTTATTTATTCATGTTGTATAGTCCATTTATTCATGATTTATGATTGCATTCATTTATTCATGTTATTGATTTTTCTTATTTTTTATAGGATGTCTAGTTTGAATGTTAGTAGTTCAGGTGCTAATGAGGGTGGATCAACAGGTCATGGAAGAGGTAGACAAACGCCATGGAGATGATAATCTTGTAGTAGAGTTCTCGAGAAGGCAAAAAAAGGCAAAAAAGAAGAAGATAAATTGAAGGTTGAATTTGAAGAGCATACCGGGGGTAGTCTCGAAAAAAAAGAAAAATGGTTTAATAACTTAATAGCACAAATAGTTCGAGACACAATATCTCCTCGTATTACAGGTTGGGAGGATGTCTGTTTGGTCAAAAAACAACTCATCTTTAACCGTCTTGATGTAAGATTGGGAAATTACATTATGTTCTTTAATGTATTATGTTATAATTATATAATAATTTATGTATTTATGAGTTTTTTTTTTAGAACAAATTTGAATATGAAAAGACGAGCTTGGTGATGGCAGAGGTAGAGCAGCTTGCAATGAGAGCTATTCGAGAAAGAAGGTGTAAGGTGAGGAGGCACTAGAAGCAATTCGGGGGATTGGGAAATAAAGATGCATCGAAGAGAAAGTTGTACGAAGGAGTAAGCCAAGATGATTGAGATTTTCTTTGTAATTATTTTGGCACGAAAAAACAAATGGTTATTAATAATTAAATTAGCTGATAAATATTTTTTTATTATTACTTGCACTAATATTATTCTTTTTTATAGGAAATATCTAAAAAGAATACTAATAATCTGTTTAATAGGCCGCTTGAAGGTGCCCATGGATTGAAGACTTTGGTTCAACATTATCACAAAGCTGTAAGTTTTATTTGAAAATAAAATTTCTTATCATAATTTATATTATAATAAATTGTTTCATTTTTTAAGATTGATCCTATGATAGGAGGGCTTCCGTGTGTGATCAACACCTTCAAGAAATTCTTTCACAAAGGAGGACAATGGAAGAATGATCGGGCTTCACAAAAACAAGCAAATATCTTTTACTATTTTATTAAGGATGAGCATTGAAAACATGTAAGTATCTTTTCTACTCTTCTATTTCTTATGATACATTTCAAGCTATTCCTAGTATGTTGGCTATTAGCAGATGCCAATATACATTGTTCCATTTTTGTTTCCAACATTTCCTATTTATTATTTCATACATTAACACTTTATTATTTTATGCATAAACAAGAAGATAAAAATGATCATTTTTTATGATGGATAAACAGTTGCTACTCCTAGTTCATTAACTATCAGTTTTGCTTTTGTATACAATTAATTACTATTACATATGTTATTCAGTTCTATTCTTTGTCAATGTCCTTATGTATGTATGTCTTGTAATGTGTATTTATACACCTTGAGAGTCTCTTCACCAAAGTGAGAAGTTTATTGTGCATTAGATGTATGCGCACTTTGAATTATATTTATTATGAAACATTATGCTAATACATTTCTAAATCTAGCATACTAAATGCTTAATCTAAAGTACCTTCAAAGCCTAAGGTGGCTTCTAAAAGGTATTTCTGTTGTTAACATAGAATTGGCTAAGACTCTATGTACCTAATTACGTAATAGGTGTTCGAATGTTTCTATTGCTTGCATGTTTCTTAATATTTTGTTTTAAGAATTCTGATTAATGAATATCTATACATAATACTTGCTAGTTGATCCAATTGTATTTTGATTGTGTTGTCTGTATATATAGTTGATACGAACTTCACTTAATTCCTTCCACTTCATCGAATTAATGTAAAATAAAATAGCATTTGGTTATTTATTTGTATATTTGGCGGTTAATTGGTTTATAATTTTTTTCATATTGTTGATGTATTTATTCATAAAAATTAAATTCATTAATCTATTGTTTTGCATATTAATATTGTTTTTAGGCTGAAATGGTATATTTTTGATTGACTCAACCAGAAAATGAAGTGTTCACCTCTACTATTGATAATGTGCGTCAGTTAAAGGATGTTGATATCATGATGCAAGTCTTAGGCTCATGGTCTCGTTACACGAAGGGTTTATGTCTATTACCTAAACAATCTGTAGTGGGTGGTTGTAGAGCCACAAACATCAGTTCAATGCATCATGATGATTATGAAAAATTTGTAACTAAGCAAAAAATAATCATGAACAGAATCAGACTATATGTAAGCAACATAAAAAATTTGAAGAATTATTGCACCAACTTCAGTAGGTCATTCTTAGCTTCTCATTCTAGCCTCCACCAACATGCACTTCAATTCGATCTCCTCCACCACCTCCCCCACCTCCCATCGACTAAGTAGTTTTTTGTTTTGCAACACTATGTAATGTGTATTTCATTCCTTATGTTCTTTTGGACAATAATTTGACTAGTTGTGTTCATGTTTTAAAAATATTTGACAATTAATAGTAAATTACACTTTTGTGATGCATTTTAGATACATTATAAAATTGTCACTGAATGAGCAATATATTTTGTAATACATCGAATGTGTCGCCAAATAATTAAATAAAAAATGTAGCAAAAATATATTTCGCAATGCATTTCATACGTTGCAACATGTTAGAATCTTTTGGTAATGCGTAAAAGAAGGCGTCGCCAATATTAGCGTTGCGAAATGATAGCACCTTTGGCGACGCCATTTGATGCATAAAAGAAGGTGTCGCCAATACTTGCATCGTGAAATGTTGTAACCTTTAGCGACGTGTACATTGATGCATCGCTAAAGATCATATTGACATTTGCATACGAACTAGTTGCGACACACGTCGGTGATGCATGTTTGTGTTGAAAAATGTTCGGAGACGCATTTTATGTACATATGGCGATGCTAAAATGCGTCGCAAAATGTAAAATTTTTTGTAGTGAGGTTGTGAGTCAGACCATTACTACGTGATTTAATTAGAGGAAAGAAGGTGTCCAAAGGGCTTATGACCACCTCAGAGATGTGAGACTCAAGAAGCCATGGGTGAAGATAGTGGGGTAGAAGTATCTTTAGCTGAGTCATGCTTTTACCATATGGCTGTTAGTACATGGATGTCCCCCTGCACAAGCCCGACAGGAGTACTTGGAGGATAGGTGGTTCATTTTCTATAGGCAGGAGGAGGAGACACTGGGCGATATATTTTTCAAATGTGCTCCTATCTGCCAACTATGGGGGGAAGATTCGAGCATAGTTATAGATGAGGTCTGAGATGACCACTTACATGCATATGCTAAGGACCTTCAAACTCCAGTACCATGGTCGCTCCATCATGACCAAGGTATGTCACCTTGCCATGTCAGCGCTGGTGTACCATGTTTGGAGGGCAAGGAATAGTAGTATGTTTGAGGGACTTAGATTTGTTGTAGATCGTGTCTTCAGAAAGGTGTAGACCCACATCTATAGATTGTTAGTAATATATTTAGATCATCTACTTAGGCATGGATGACACCCGGGGGCATGTAGGTTTTTGGTCACTGCTTTATTTTACATTTGTTGTGTCATTTACACTTTGCATGTATTTACTACGCATACTACACATAGAGCTTGTTGGACCCCGTGGGTATTTTGATGTGATCAACCAAGTTAGTTAGATCCTGCTTTGTTATTTGATCCCTGTGTCTAAGTGTGCAGGAACTTAGGAGCACAGGAAGTCGAGCGGAAGACGCAGCTAGCGAGAAGGACGACACGGGAAGGGAGCCGACGGGCTCTGTGCATCCGAAGGACGAGAGAGCTGTGGAAGAGTATACCGTTGGACGAGAAGAACGTGCACGACGTTCGAGGGACGTAAAGCCGGGATGGAAGCATGCTCGAGGAGAAGGCTGGAAATTGAGTTTGAGTGAGCCCTATTTCGGTTGGCCAGAATCACCCAAACGCATGGAGCTTCGGAAGTCAAAGCAAAAGAGAAAGTGAGTTGGAAGTAAAGCCCGAGGCGCCTTCATTGATCAATGGAGGCGGCTTCACCTTGGAGGCACCCTCATTGCTCAATGGAGGCGCCTCAGATAGGTTAAAGACTGACCGTTTGCGCAATGGATAAAGTTTTATCTATCCACTCATTGGAGGCGCTTGGACTTTCGAGATAAGATTTCCAGGAGCTATAAATGGCCCCTGGAACTTGGAAATAGGTATCAATCAAGCAATCAACTCAGTATCAAATTCCTAGCAACTTGTAAGAGCTTTAGTGTGTAAAAGGCTTCTCCGCCTTCAGAGAAAGAAGATTTTTTCTTAGTGCGCTTTTCACCGCCTTGATTAACAACCTTCTTGGTTGTAACCAAGTTAAATTTCTTATCTCTATTTCTTTTCTGTTATTTTAATCTTTTTAATTGTTGCTATTATTTTTTGAGTTGAAGTCTTGAGGAGGGTATCTTTTACTTGCAGGCAATTCACCCCTCCCCTCTTGTCGGCCCCGCTGCACCAATAAGTAGTATCAGAGCCAGAACGCCTCAGAAGGACTAACCGCCGATTAAAGCAACAAAATGATGGTCGAAGCTAACATCTATCCACAACATTTGAGGGGGAGTTTGCTTTCTGGAAGTAACGAATGGAGGTATATCTTAATACAGACTCTGATATTTTTTTAATAATGAAATTTGGTTATGAAGTACCAAAGACAACGAATGGAGAAGACATCGAACAATACCTCTGGACCAATAAGCAACGTGACGAGTTTATGGCAAACGCTCGGGCTGAATTTCACCTTCTAAGCGTACTACCAGATGAAGAGCTTGATAGGGTTGGTGACTATCAAAGTGCAAAAGAACTTTGGGAAAAGTTTTTAAAGCTCCACGAAGAACCAAGAGAAGTCGACTCCTCGATGGATACTGAACCGTCAGAAGACTCCGAGATCGAGGAAACTGCCGGATCAACCCCAACAGCCGAATTTCATCCTGAGGACACAGAAAGCTCATCCCAGATGAGCATCGATGAAGGGGGAGAGTCTTCAGAAGAAGACAACTCAACAGGGGGAGAATCAACAATTGACAAGGTAAGTTAGGTATGGTCTCCACCTCCTGATCAATTGGTTAAGTCAATCAAAACGTTGCTGCAAGATTTTTGTGAATTACAAAATATTTTGTCAAAAGAATTTTACAAATTAGAAACATCATTGAGATCGAGGAAACTACCGGATCAACCCCAACAACTGAATTTCATCCTGAGGGCACTGAAAACTCATCCCAGATGAGCATCGATGAAGGGGGAGAGTCTTCAGAAGAAGACAACTTAACAGGGGGAGAATCAACGACCGACAAGGTAAGTCAGGTATGGCCTCCACCTTCTGATCAATTGGTTAAGTCAATCAAAACGTTGCTGCAAGATTTTTGTGAATTACAAAATATTTTGTCAAAAGAATTTTTCAAATTAGAAACATCATCGAAAGATTTTTTCGAATTAGAAAATATAGTGTCAAAATATTTTTACAAATCAGAATATTCCTGTCAATTAGAAAAATTATTAACTAATAGTGAGTTAAAAGAAACAGCATGTCAATTAAAGGATTTTGACAAACTAACGATAGAAAAGATACTATAATTTTATGAATATTCAAATTTTCATACTTTAGATTTGAGTAATTATGATAAACTAAAATGGAAATTTAAATATCATAGTTAGAGCATTTTGATCTAAATTAAAACTTTAGATTTAGCACTTTCAGCGAGAAAATTAAATATTAAAATTTCTTTATGAGGCTTTGTCTAAGGAAGTGGTTGTTGCTCCAATAACGAAGAAAGTCTAGTGCCTCGCCACGACTTGGAAGCAAAAATATTGGAATAAAAATATTTAATTATCTTTCTGATAAAACATTAAAAATAAGATTAAATAATGCTTTAGAAAGTTTCTTTTAAAAACATTTTGAAAAATCCTTAAAAAAACTTTTAGAATATGTTAAAATCTTGTTTCAAAGGGGGAGAGATAGACCTAAGTTAAATATTCTAAAGAAATCTTTTAGAATATGTTTTCAAAAGACTTAGAATTTTGAACATGTTTTAGATCCCATTTTTGCTGTGGTCAAAGGGGGAGAGATAGACACAAGTTAAGGGAGAGTTAGAAATATTTTAAAATTTTGTTAAAAAATTGGTATTAGAATTGAGCTAATTCTTATGTTGCAATTTATTTTAATTGTAAATTTATGCCTAAAGTTGGTTTAGTAATTTCCTCAAAATTACTACTTGTCTGTTTAACCCTAACTTGAACTTGGGTTGATGTACATCAAAAAGAGAGAGATTGTTGGACCCCGTGGGTATTTTGATGTGATCAACCAAGTTAGTTAGGTCCTGCTTTGTTATTTGATCTCTGTGTCTAAGTGTGCAGGAACTTAGGAGCACAGGAAGCCGAGCGGAAGACACAGCTAGCGAGAAGGATGGCACGGGAAGGGAGCCGACGGGCTCGGTGCGTCCGAAGGACGAGAGAGCTACAGAAGAGTACACCGGTGGGTGAGAAGAACGTGCGCGACGTTCGAGGGATGTAAAGCCGAGACGGAAGCCTGCTTGAGGAGAAGGTAGAAAATTGGGTTTGGATGAGCCTTATTTCGGTTGACCAGAATCACCCAAACGCATGGAGCTTCAGAAGTTAAAGAAAAGGAGAAAGTGAGCTGAAAGTAAAGCCCGAAGCGCCTTCATTGATCAATGGAGGCGCCTTCACCTTGGAGGCGCCCTCATTGCTCAATGGAGGCGCCTCAGACAGGGACGACCGTTTGCGCAATGGATAAAATTTTATCCATCCACTCGTTGGAGGCGCCTTGGACCTTTATTGGAGGCGCCTTGGACCTTCGAGATAAGATTTCCAGAAGCTATAAAATGACCCCTGGAACTAGGAAATAGGTATCAATCAATCAATCAACTTAGTATCAAATTCCTAGCAACTTATAAGAGCTTTAGTGTGTAAAAGGCTTCTCCGCCTTCAGAGAAAGGAGACTTTTTCTTAGTGCGCTTTCCACCGCCTTCATTAACAACCTTCTTGGTTGTAGCCAAGTTAAATTTTCTGTCTCTATTTCTTTTCTATTATTTTAATCTTTTTAATTGTTGTTATTATTTTTTGAGTTGAAAGTCTTGAGGAGGGTATCTTTTACTTGCAGGTAATTCACCCCTCCCCTCTTGCCGGCCCCACTGCACCAACATAGCTTAGGTAGGATGATGAGTGCATTTTAGGTAGTGTCATGAGCGTGAGCTATATTTGGTGACATGAGCTGCATTTTGATTACATCACCTTGCATACAATGAGCATACATTTTGGAGTTGATGGAGAGCATGCATATAGATAGGCCTATGATAAACCCCTACATGACTTTGGGAGTCCACCTCCAGCTGCATTTACATGTAGTTTCATAGTATAGGAACCCATCTTGGGCAATTTTGATACACCACCTAGTGGTCTGGAGGATATACATCCATAGTTACTACTATAGATTTGTCGTCCTACTTGGGACTGACACACTTTCATCCCAAGTAACTGGTCACAATAAAAAAAAGTACCTGATCTGGAGCCTTCAGAGGTATGTAGTCATATGGAGTGTACTTGCCCTGGAGATTTGAGACACATGGAGTTGCATGGAGCCTTGGGCTAGGGCCTTCAGCGACATCGAGATATGAGGAGCATTGCCTAAGTTAGAGGTGGAGAGACATAAAGCTACATGGAGCCTAAGTGAGAGCTATGGTGCCGCATCGAGCCTTGGAGGGTACATGCATCCTAGTCTTAGGAGGGAGAGATGACACTATGTACACTTAGGATACATCTTGAGTGGATGGATGACACACATGGACTAATGTTAGGTGGCATATGATAGGATGACATGACATACGACATGGAGTCCTGACACGCAACATGATTTCACCTTTGGATAGAGGGTATGATACTGAGATTGTTAAGTGTTGATGACACAGACACTAGGTGACATGGAGTCGCCTATGATGAATGATGGAGACTTAGAGACTTTTGAAACTAATAGATAGAGAAAAGAAACAGAACAGAGAATAATTTTTTGATCTATTATTTACTAAAACTAATAGACTTATTTATACAAGTTGTCTAAATAATAATAAAAATATTAAATATGACATATAATTATAAGCATAGCAATAAATATAATAAATTTAAAAGTATTATTTTTGTTATTTGATTCATGTCAATTTTGATTGTGATGCTGATCTTGATTGTGATGTCAAGTATAATTAATATCTTGAACAAAATGTAGAGACAGATTACCAAGATATGCATGCCAAGAGAATTTGTCCGTGCGTTTTCCAACATAGGTTTTGAGATAGATGGGTTGAAGATGATATAGACCGTTTTTAGTGTCTCCTTGGAGTAGAATAGTTCCTATCATGAATCCTTCACAAGACAATGATGAGTATAAAATTCAAAAAATACATTATTATCAAGAGCAAATTGACGTACGGAAAGTAAATTTTTAGTGATAGATGGAACATGAAGAGTGTTGCGCATGCGAAAAGTATGACCACATGATGAAAGAATGTATTTCTAATATAAACAATTTGCAATCCTGAGTCATTGCCTATTTGTACCATGTCGGGTCCATGATAAGGCGAAGCTTCTGTAAGAATATCATACTCTGGTATAACATGATGAGTTGCTCTTGAATCTAGATGTCATCCTGGGATTTTAGAAATTGATGATGTTGCAATAGGAGGGATGGAGAGTGAGAATGCTCTAGAATAAGATGATTGAGTAATAGATTGCCAAGATAAGGGAGGGAGGGGGTCGATTTGATAATATAGGTCCTCAAAAATTTGAATCATATCTTTTATAACAATTTTAAGTATAATGACCATAGTTGAAGCAAATTTGACAGCATCCTCAACCTTGACATTGACCTCGACCCCGGTTTCTGAAACCTCCAATCTGATTTTGATGACCATGATGGGGAGGAGGTTGATTATGTTGATCAAGTTATGGAGCTTTGCTAATATGTGTGCCGATAAAGATAGAGAAATTTGACATCCTTTGAGATTGTATTTGTAAAAGTCTTTCATGTAAGATAACATACCATGAAGAGTTTTAAGTGACACTTGATCCATGCGAGTCGTCACACTAGAAACAAAACTATCATATTGAGGACCAAGACCTGCAAGAACATGCATTAATAGTTCTGGATCAGAGACCGAATGTTCAATTGCAACTAGGTTGTTGGCAATGGTCTTGACTGATTGCATAGAGTCATTGATAGAGGCATCCCTTCGTTGTATAGACTGTAATTATAGACGAAGTTGGAGAACCCATGCTTTAGAGTAAGATGTAAAAGAATAATCAAGAGCTTCTCAAACCTGATGAGAGTGTTGTGCCCAACGAGCATAGGAAGTATATGCTCAATAATTAATGAGATTAGCCAAGTTAAAACTAATTGATCCTTCTTAAACCAAGTAGCATAGGATGGATCATCTTTTTGAGGTGGGGATGAAATACCATCAACATGACCAAGTAAGTCATGAACACAAAGTAACAGAAGCAATTATAATTTTTATAGTAATAGTTATCATGGTCAAGTCTAATAAAAAAAGAAGGAACCATATGAAAAGGGAAAGAGCTATTTTGTGATGGTGTAGGGATCTCAGTAGAATCTAAAGAAGACATTTTTTTTTTTTACCTTTTTTTCTATTTTTTTTGTTTTTTTCTCTCTCTCTATTTTCTTTTAAAATAGAACGGAGACAGAGAAGGAAAAAAATGAAGAAGAAGAAAAAAATGAAGAGATAAATAAAACGAACAAATATCAACTCTACCTTACTATGATTGACGTTGTTGTCATCAACGGAAAAGAGTTATTGATGAAAGCTGAAGAAAAGTTGTTGTTGTCGAAGCTGCTGTTGTCGTTGTCGTCGAAGTTGTCGAGGTTGCCGCACTATAGACGATGATATCAAATGAGCATGTAGAAACTCCTGTAGCTGCTGTAACAAAAATTCGAAAGAAAAAAATTGGGAGAGACAGAAGATAGCTCTAATACCATGTTGAAATTAATAGATAGAGGAAAGAAGTAGAACAGAGAATAATTCTTTGATCTATTATTGACTAAAGTCAATAGGCTTATTTATAAATTTGTTTGAACAATAATGGAAAGATTAAATATGATATATAATTATAAGCATAATAATAAATATAATAGATTTGGAAATATTATTTTTATTATTTGATTCATATCAATTTTAATTGTGATGCTGGATCTTGATTGTGATGTCAAATATAATAAATCTCAATTGATTGAAATCAATTTGAGATTATTTTTCATTATTGTCATTAGAGACCGGTCGAAACTTGCTCTCTTGTGGTTTGTGTGGAAGATAAGTTATCGATCGGAGCACACTACATGAGAGATCTGTTGGTATGCATGAAAGTAATGACACATGTGAGCACTTGTTTACCATATCTCAGACCCCTTCATAGATCTGGCATTTCGTCAGATATATCATGTATAGGAAACTTTAGTTTTTGTAAGTCAATGCATTTCTTTGATGATATATATTTATCTTTATTAAAAAAATAGTGATTGTAATCTTAGATTTCTTACTTTTGGACCAATATTATCTAAGGGACAGAACCAAGGGGAGGGTGATGGCAGCGGTCACCCTCCTTTTTAATGTTTTAGTAGGTATAGGGATATAGAAATGGAGGACGAATGGGGGCAACGATCTCCTCAAAAATTTTTAGTGCAAGAGGTGTAAAACCATCTCCAACCAATACATCAAAATACCAAATATAGTGTAAAAATAACACCAACTTGTCCCAACCCATACACCAAATTCCCACACCAAAAATGGTGCAGGAATCAACACCATCTTGCGGCACTATTCCCGCAACATTTTGGTGGGAGGAGGGCTCAAGGATTTTTTTTTATTTTTAAAAAATCTTATTATATTATATAATTAATAAAATCAATGTAATATATATTATTAAATATAAAAAAAACTTTATAATTATTTTTTTTCCTTATTACTTATAGTAATATTAATTATTTATTATAAATTTAAATTAAATGAATTTAGTAGCATATTTTAATTTATTATGCATATTTGTAAAGATTTAATTTAATTTAATATATTTTAATTATAATTACATCTATAAATTATATCACTAATTTCATAAAAAAATATAATAAAATATTAAAAATTTTGATATACATAAATGTAAAATACATCACTCATTACATTGACATACAAAATAAAAATAGTAATGATATAAAATCAAAATATTATTGGAAGCAATCTTGAACGTCCGGTGTGACCATGAGTTTTGATATTTAGACAAAGAGTTTAAGTTAGGTTTTTCCTTGTATTTGAAATGTATATTTGAATTGTGTAGATTTGCATGATATACATATGACTTAGCTTGATGACTTCGAGTCTGGTGAAGAATGGAGCATCTGAGGGACTGTGAATAAGGCAGCAAAGACAAGCCAAGGGAAGCACACTTCGAGGCATACGCGAAGGATGGAATTGGGACAAGTCGCGGGCTTGAATGTATCCGAGGGATGAGAACCAAAGAAAGGAGGTTTGAAAGCAAGAGATCAAGGTTACAAAGAAGAGTCAAGTGAGTCGTGAGAGTTCGAGTGCGAGAGAAATGTACTCGGGAAGGGAAATTCTATGTTTAAGATTTTACCAATCGATTAGCATCTAGACCAGTCGATTGGACTTTAGACCAGTCGACTGGGGCAGGGCGCAGAATGCTTCTATACCCGACGACTGAAGGGATCAGTCGACTGGTGATGGAACCAGTCAACTGGTAGAGAGCTATTGGAAAAATCACGAGTTCTGCGGAGGACAGTTGGTCAACACCAGTCGACTAGTGAAAGCATCAGTTGACTGGTAATGGTAAAATAAGCTTGCTGATTTCCCCAAACTCTATATAATAGAGCTTGGGGTGGCTGGTTTTAGTTGACAAAATTAGTGGTGGTTAATACTAATTAATAGTCTCCAAAGTCTTCAAGTGCTCTTTGTAATCCAAAAGGTCTTGGTTGCTGTTATGGTGAAGTTTCTCTACCCACAAGGAGACTTAAGGTAGCCAGAATTTACCGGGGGATAATCCACCGATAGATGGGGATCATCCACCTTATGGACAACTGTGGAGTAGGAGCAAGTTATCTCCGAAGCACATAAATCGTCATGTTGTGGTTTGCATTTCTTTTCTTATCTTTAGCTTTCATATTGGTATTTGTATTGTTTGTATTCCTCTGTACTAACAGGGGCAATCGTCTAATCAACCCCCTTCTAACCGACCACTGATCCCTAACAAGCAGTATCATAGCAAGGAGGCTCTCTATTAGACTAATTGCTGAGGAAGCTAAGGATGATTGGCTTGATGGTTCCATTGAAGTATAAAGGAGGAAGTCTATAAGACATCATCTTTTGGATGGTGAAAATGCAGAACTTCTTTGAGACGGATTGGAACACCATGATGATTGTCGAGGAGCCATTTGAAGTCCTAAAAGACAAGAAAGGGAAGTGACTCCGACCACGTTTTGAATGGAAGAGCAAGCCTCACGATCAAATGTAAATTCAAAGGTAATATCAATTTTAATCAATATTTTACCTAATAATAGTGTGAGTCGTGTAGATGAATATGAGAATGCTCATGATTTATGGAGTAAGGTAAAGATGGTTCTAGACGAAGAACCTAAGCCTACACAAGCAGAAGAAAAATCCAAAGAAAGGGATGGAGTGGCTTAAGTGGAAGAGGAGCAATCGGAAGTTGATATCTACTCAAACGAGGAGAAGGAAGATGAGGCAGTATCATCTATATCTTCAAAGTTGAAGAAGAAGCCAAGACGGATGAAGAAGAGGTATTAGAAGTAGTCAACCTAGCTAGTACCTCCACCGAAGTGAAGTCAAAGGACCACATTGTTTGCTTCGGGTGTAATGAGAAGGGACACTACTGTAGGATCATAAACGTGCTAGAGGGGGGGGGGTGAATAGCATTCGTGGCTAATTCATTCATTTCCCAAAACACACAGAATACGTAGCGGAATAAAGAATGAAAAGACAAGCAATGTTAACAAGCTTTTTTTTTATTTGGTTCGGAGCCTGTGGCGACTCCTACTCTAAGGCCCACACGTGAGAATACTTTCGATGGGAAATCACTATAAGCTCGAGAAATCTTTACAAGATCAATTACAATTGTAATATTAAAACTAAGTTACCGACAATACAAAGATGTTGGAAAGGAATGTCAATTGTCAGGGTAACAGTTGAGCGTTGTTGAAACGTTTCATCGCAGCACACAGAAGCGCAAGTAGTCTGAATTTTGGTTACTTAAAGTGATGACCGAGACCCCTTTTATAGCCTCCTCAAACTTGATCTAGATCCCCTGATCTCGGGATCAAGTCTTGACTCGACCCAATCGGTCGACCGATCCCACCTGAATCGGTCAGCCTTCAAATCCCGGTTCTGCTGCTCAGATAGAGTTTTTTCATTCGATCGACCGATCCCGTCGTTCGGACAACCGATCCCCAACTCATCTGGTCTGATCAACTCAGCTCGATCACGTCACCGCTTATCCTCGGTTCGGTCGACCGATCCCGAGGTTCAGTCGACCGATCCCGAGGTTCGGTCAACCGATCCTTTAGTCGAACTCGGTTTGATCTTTAAAAATATAATCCTGCTGTATTGGGGTTCGGTCGACCGATCCAAATGATTGGTCAACCGATAAAGATTGAATCTAACCTTGGAACAAAGTGTTAGTCTCCTACAAAACAGAGTTAGACAAATAATAATTAAGTAAAACAACTTTTAACAGCTTTCTGATTGTCCGGTTCTGACTTTGAATATTCTCCGAAAATCCTAAGTCGAACCGACGCCTACTGTTCCCTCACAGGGGAATGCATCCTCACCTACTCATCTCATGAGAAGTTACCTATTTCCAGACCTGCCCTCCAGAATGACTAGACTTTCTGCCTAGGGTTACCACCCCTTAGGACCTAGGGTTACCTCCCCCTAGAGTTTTCTATAACCTAGGGTTATCACCCCCTAGGACCTAGGGTTACCTCCCCCTATGGTTTTCCATAACCTAAGGTTACCACCCCCTAGGACCTAGGGTTACCACCCCCTAGGGTTTTTCACCTGCTTAGAATCCATTAGGACTTTTGCCTAAGACAACTTAGGACTTTCCTACAAGCTCAATCAATCTTGTTAGATCGCAAAACAACTTAATTTTGGACCCTTTAACATAATCAAAATCAGGTTCGATCATCCGATGCTTCCCACACCAACAACTACAAGAGTAGGTGTCCATTGGGTAAGAAGAAGATAACTCTTAAACTCAATTCAATTCTTTTAGAATCTAATTTGAGTTGTAGGAAAGGAGCTAAGGAGAAGAAGCACATTATATGTTTCATGTGTGGTGAAATGGGACACTACTACACAAAATGCCCACAAAATGCCCAAGGAAGGGAGAGCTCAAGAAGTTGGAGCATTTGAAGAAAATGGGAGAAAAAGAGAAGCTCAAGTCAAGGGAGAGCTTCAAGGGTAAGGGAGGTATACCTTAATTTGAATTGTAATTCAAATTTTCATTCTTCCGTACATGCTAGGAGAAATGATTATGTTAATCATAGTATGCCCATGCACAATTTTGACTTTAAGTTTCATCATAGAAGTAGAGTAAATTTTAGAATTAACCATAAGGTATCTATGCATAATAAACCTAGACATGTTAGATTACCATTACCTAAGGAGAAGAAGGTAATGGAGAAATTAGGCAAAAATCCTGAGAAGAGGAGGTGTATGCCTAAACAAATGGGTAGGTCTAGGAATGTCCAAGATGGACAACAAGAGTCTAGAATTAGGAATCTAGAAAAGGAGAATCAAGATTTGAAGGCAAAGCTTGATAACTTAGAGAAAGTCCTACAGAGATTCAATGTTGAATCTAAAGGGTTAGATATGGTGTTGGGTAGACAAAGACCAAACAATGATAAATCGGGTTTGGGATTCCGATCTACTTGTTCCTCTAAGGCCAAGGAGAGATCATATGCTAGGGTAGCAAATGATAATGGCAAGGGAGAGTCATCCAAAGTTAATAAGAATAAATATATAAGGGTTGCATACAATTATGACAAGGATGAGGTGTCCAAGGTTAAGGACAAGAAGAACTTAACCAAAGATAAGGTGTTTAAAGTTAAGAAAGTCAAGTTTATAGGCCAAGTGTCACCTGAGGTGCACTGAAGTGGCCTAGCTATAGTAGATGAGTCACATAGGGAGGTGATTAAGGTTAAGAGCTCTAAAGGGAGGTTAAAGAGTTGATTTATGACCCATGACCAATGGATCTCAAGTGGATATTGCTTGGGATTCTACATGGGTCATAAAATGTGCCAAAGTGGTTCGGAGACAGACTTGAGTCTCAAACCTAGAAAATTGACACATATATGATGTGTTTCATGCATGAAAAATATGAAATTGGGTTCATATTGCATGACAATTGATTTTGGATGTATAGATGTCATATAAACTAACGCTAGGGATGCATTAAGGTTTAGTATGAGCAATACATCAAGAGAAAGCCAAAACTAGAACTTTATGTTAAAGTTTAATTGAACCATTTAGTTAGTTTTGAGTTTTATATAAATCTTTGGATCCGAGATATATATTTTTTTAAATATATTTTTCCCAAGTAGACATAGATAAAGCATACCTCTCAACAAAATTTGAGGATTTTTTTATGTCTGTGAATTTTTTAGTGCATTTTAAAAATTAGGTATGAAATATTATTTGGGCTGAAAACAGAGTGTCAGTTGACTGATAATAGTGTTTATCAAACATAGAATAGTTTTGTGAGTTGAATTCGATGAGGACAGTCGACTGGTAACTGTGGCAGTCGATTGATACAAGTCTGAAATTATTTTTCAGCATTGAGTTTGACTGGGCCAACTTGTATAAGTGTATAAGATCCTCGGGGGATAAATACACGAGTTTAGAGTCAGTTTGGATGATCAAGTTTCAATAATTAGGACATTGGTGAGAGCTTTTTTATATTAGGTAAAGGGGGAGGCATAAGGTTTAAGTGTGGAAAACCTTAAATACCTTTGCGGTGGAAAATTCCTAACTCAATGGGGAGATTATGTGTAGGGTGAGCCTTGTGATAGATTTTTAAATATCCTTGTGGTAAAATTTCTAACTCAATGGGGAGCTTACTTGTAGGGGAAGCCTTGTGATAGGTTCTTAAATATTCTTGTGATAAAATTCCTAGTTCAATGGGGAGCTTAGGTGTAGGGGGAGCCTTGTGATAGGTTCTTAAATATCCTTATGGTAAAATATGCATGTTGCATATTTCCTTGGCGGTGTAAGTCCAAGTATGTAACCTTGACAACGTAAGTCCAAGTGTGACTTGACATGATTGATTGTTATTATATTTTTCCTAGCTTAAATGTATTGTCAAATATCAAAAAGGGGAAGATTATTGGAAATAATCTTGAGAGTTCAATGTGACCATTAGTTTTAATGTTTAGGCAAAGAGTTTAAATTAGGTTTACCCTTGTATTTGATATGTGCATTTGAGTTGTGCAGGTTTGCAGGATGCACATATGACTTAGCTTGATGGCTTCGGGTCCACTAAAAGATGGAGCATCCAAGGGACTATGGACAAGGCAGTAAGGACGAGCTGAGGGAATCGCACTTCGAGGCATACACGAAGGATGACATTAGGACAATCTATGAGCTTGACTGCATCTGAGAGACGAGAGCTAAAGGAAAGAGGCTTGAAGACAAGTGGTTAAGACTGCAAAGAAGAGTCAAGTGAGTCGTGAGGGTCTGAGTGCGAGAGAAATATACTTGGGAAGGGAAACCCTAGGTGTAGGGTTTTACCAGTCGACTGACGTCTAGACTAGTCAATTGGGGCATGATATAGAATGCTTCTGTACCTGATGACTGAAGGGATCAGTCGACTGGTGATGGAACTAGTCAACTGGTAAATAGTCGTTTATAGAATTATGGGTTCTGCGGAGGATCGTTGCCTAGCACCAGTCGACTGGTGAAAGTATCAGTCGACTGGTAACGGTAAAATCAACTTCCCAAGGTCTATATAATGGAGTTTGGGGTGGCTGGTCTTAGTTGACTAAATTAGTGGTGGTTAACCCTAATTAGTAGTCTCTAAAGTGTTCAAGTGCTCTTTGTAATCCAAGAGATTTTGGTTGGTGTTGTGGTAAGGTTTCTCTACCTACAAGGAAACTTGAGGCAGCCAGAGCTTGTCTGGGGCTAATCCACCGATGGATAGAGATCACCTACCTTATGAGCAGCTGTGGAGTAGGAGCAAGTTATCTCCAAATCACTTAAATCGTCGTGTTGTGGTTGACATTTCTTTTTTTTTTTCTTTAGCTTGCGTATTCGTATTCGTATTATTTGTATTCCGTTGTACAAACAAATATATAGGAAAGCGAATGTTTAGGGTGATCGTCTATTCAATCCCCTTTTAGCCGACCACCAATCTCCAACAAATATTACTAATAAAAATTTTAAAACATGAGTAACACTAAACCTAACAAACAACTACAAATAAAAATGATACTAAAACACACATAAACTTAAAATAACTTTAATAACATTATAATACTAATATTCTGAAAAATCACTCCCCATTCCGCTAAAATAATTATTGTTTTGGCCAAAAACATTTGCAGGATTCTAAGATTCTTGATCTTCACCTTGATATTGATTGAGTTGTGATCCTTCTCCTTGTATTAGAGATGATTGAGATCCTTCTTCTTGATGTGAAATTGGATGAGATCCCTGGATTTACATTCTCTTTTGCATAATTCTAATTTGTTCATTGCAAATATATTCACGCATCATCGGGTTAAAGATTGAGTTCAAATTTTTGAACAAAATTTTAGTTTCTTCCTTGTAAATCATAGCATCTGTCATTTTTGTCGTAGCAACAGTACTTGCATTCATTGCCTCAATGATTTTGTCGTGTCATTGTTGAAGTTTTTGGAGGGTAGTGTCTACTATATCCAAACGCTCATGATGTTGTTAGACTACTCCATATTGATGAGCAACGAGGTTTTCCAAGTAGGTTAGATAGCCTAAATTGTATACATTGGAGGTGGAAAAATTATCCAATAACATGGGTAGGACAATATTCTAATTATAGTGGAAAGCCAACAATTATTTTGGAAGTTGTAGCTGATTATATGTGAATTTGGCAATGCATTTTTGGGTTGCCCGGATCGAACAATGATATTAATGTACTTGAGTCTTCTCATCTTTTTGCTAATCTTGCTAAAGGTATTATTATTCCTGCTCATTATGTCATTCAAGGAAAATAGTACAATATGAGTTACTATTTAGTTGATGGTATATGCCCAAAATGGTCAACACTTGTTCAAACGATTTATGGTTTACGAGGTCGAAAGAATAAATTATTTACAATGAAGCAAGAAGTGTATAGAAAAGATGTTAAGCGAGCATTTAGCGTGCTCCAATCACATTTTACAATTATTAGAGGACCTTCACATTTTTGGCAGAAAAATATTTTACATGATATAATAACATTATGTATTATTATACATAATATGATAATTGAATATGAAATCGTGGAACACTTCGAAGTGCCAACTCCATATGTTTAGCCAGTAGTAGATGATAGTACTCAATTTAAAGAATTTCTAACTCGATGCAGACAAATCAACAACATAGAAACTCACATTATTCTTCGAAATACATTAATTGAGTATTTATGGGAACAATATAGTAATTCTAAAAGTTAAATTTCATAATATTATATTTTTAATTAAGGGAGTGTATTCAATATTGGATTTTTAATTACTTTGAATGATTTTTGTGGATTTTAAAAGTCTAGGTGTATTCAATCTAAACTTTTATAAACTTTATAGAAATCTAGTGGTATCCAAATTAGATTTTTATAGAATTTTAAAAAGTCATGTGGTATTCAAACTTGACTTTTTAAAACTCTATGAAAATCTTTTGGTATCCAAAGTTTCAATAGATTTTCATGGATTCTTTTAGAAATCCTTGGATATAAATTTTAACCAATAGGAGCTCTCCAAAACACTTGTACAATTTTAAAAATAAAATAAAAAGTCTTCTCCTCACCCTTGAGATTTCTATAGACTTCAAATCACTTTAATTTTTTACAAATAAATCTTTTCTCTTCACGCTCCTCGATTTTGATTATTTCTTTAATCTTAAAGGCTCAGTCCTTGTTCAACCTCTCAGCGGCTTGCATCAACCTCTCACTATGCATTTCATATGAAGTTGAGAGTCCTATGAAATGTCGTTCTCCGACATTATATTGGCAAAAGAATGGATTGGAACGGCTAGAACGGAGCAGCAGCCGCTTGCAGCCTTTTCTCCTGTGGTGGCTCACAACGACGGGCTACAGGCGGAGATTTTTTCTTTAGTTGCTCGTGATGGGAAACAATGAGTGTCATTCGGTGAAGCCTGTGGTGCGTCGGAAAGGAGGAAAACAAATAGAAAAATTATTTGAGGCAGCTGGTGATAGTTCTGTTGGCTACTTGCGAGCAAGTCGAATTTGAAGTCGATTTGGACAGCGGCATTGTGCATAGAGTGAAGAGGAACTTGAGACATTGAGTTTTAATATAAAATATATATTAATAAATCAAATTAATTATCAACTTAATTAATAGATAATTTAATAAGTCCATGAAATTCAACCTCAAAATATTCTATAAAACTTATTAAATTATAAAAATTCCTAAAAAAAATTGATATATTTATATTTAATTATTTTAATAATATTATTACTAATCAAATTAATAATAATATTATTAATTTTATTACTAATCAAATTTATTAATTCAATATTTTATTAAAAGTTTGACCAAATTAAGGGTTGACCAACATTTCATGATAACTTGGATCAAAATTATACATAAAAATATTTAAAATTATTATAATATGTGAGACGTTATCTTCTCTTTGTTTTTAGCCAAAACAAAATAAAAGCATAAAAAGTTGAAAAAGGTTTTTATTGACAAGTATGATATTTATTATTTTATTTAAAAACTAAATTTAATTAAGTATTTTATGTTTTGTTTGAAATATAAAAGTCTCGTAAAAAGGTCTATAAAACTTCATCGAATTCTTTTCACAACTATATGAGATTGTATAAAAGTCAATAAAAAACTATCAACTCCATAAAAGTTTATCATTAAAAAAAAAATTTAAAGTCATTCAATCTCTTGATTGAATATACCCCATATGTGTCATTGCTTGTTTTAAATAAAAATTAGTAAAATATTTTATCCTAATTGTATGTGATTTCATAATATTTTTAAAATGTATTTATGCCTCAACAATTATCTAATAAAATTTAAAATAAAAATCATAATTTTTTTATATATATTAGTTTGTGCAATTTTTTTTAAATAACCTAAGTATTAATTTTAAATATAATAATTATCATATGAAATTAAAATGTAGGTTGATAATTAAACTATAAATAAGAAAAAATATAATATTTTAATATATATATATATATATATATATTTATTTATTTTATTTTTTTTGGTGTAATATGGTGTGAGGGGATTGAAATTGAAATAATATTTAGTACCCAATTTGTACCATTTTGGTGTAAAAATCATATCAAATCTGATGTTTGTCGTCGGAGATGGTCTAAGGGTATAGGAATGGAAGGTGAATAAACTTAATGACACAGTCAGCCCCCTCAACTTAAATATTCATCTTTTGCCCCTTAATATAAAATTCTTGGTATGCCTTGATTATCGAGATGATGTATCTGACTAAGTAAGAGTCTTATCTATATATTGACTTAACAGAAACCTTCCTTGTTAAATCTTTGTATAAGCTTAAACAAGATCTAAACAAATAACATAAAAAAGTTTGATGAAATAATATTATCAAACTAGTTTAAAATTGATGAGTGTGTGCTATACATCCTATTGAACATTAAAATGGATTCAAATTAATTAAAATATTCTTAACTTTTAGTGTTTTCATTCAAAAATAGATTCAATTTTTTTGACTATTTTTATTAATATTTATTTATTTATTTATTTGAACTATTAATTTTTCATAATTATCTTTTCTTAATTGTCGATCTTATCTAATGGAATAAAGTCTGATTTTTTAATTTAACTTATCCATTTTTTCATTTGTATAATTATTTTTCAATTTGAAATGTAAAATTTATCATTTTAAATAGGATAAGAGTGAAGATTTTTGAATTTAAGTACCAATAGGAAACTTGAAAAACTCTAATAAATCAATTGTTTTGGATGGAATGTTAAAAAATATATTTGACGAACTCATTAAATTAAATGAATAGATTTAAAAATATATATATTTCAATGTTTATCAATAAGTTTTTTTTATTAAATTTATAATAATCAAATAAATTCTAAAAATGAACAAATAAATTCATAAAATTAATTATTAAACTCACTAAATAATTAAATAAATTTTAAAAATATATAAAAACTTTAAATAATCAAATAAGTTTCAATTAAGTACTGATTTATTTAGATTAGCTTGATTTGTATATGGCTCTAATTATTTATTATCTTTATTAATGTTTTATTTATTATTATTATTATTATTATTATTTTATTTTTCCCTTCTCTTCTTCTTCGTCTCAGCCTTCTCCTTACGCTTCTCCGATCTCCATTCTCGTCGCTCTCCATCGCCACGCCAAAACCCTAGCTCAGGTCCCCCGCCGTATGGCCTCCTCCGACCACCGGGATCTCCTCCCCCCAGTGCGAACCTCGGACGCTGCCGCCTCCTCCGATCACGTCTCCACCTCCTCCGCCGCCGCCGGAGACCGCAGGGTCAAGCTTCGCTACAGCTACAGCGGCAAGATCCTGCCGCGCCTAAGCGACGGCGCCCTTCGCTACGTAGGCGGGGAGACCCGCATTCTCACCGTCCGGCGCGACGTCTCCCTCCCCGAGATCCTTCGCAAGATGGTCGAGGTCTACGGAGGTTCCGTCGCGCTGCGGTACCAGCTCCCAGATGAGGACCTCGACTCCCTCATATCCGTCTCTACAGAGGAGGACCTTGAGAACATGATGGAGGAGTACGATAAGCTTGCGGCCGAGGATCCCAACGCCAAGCTTCGGGTCTTCCTCTTCTCGCCCTCCGAAGTGGGCACCGATCCGCTTGCTCCCTTCCATGATTTACAGGACACTGGCGCGAGGTATCTCGAGGCTATCAATGGACTGGATTTGAGCATCAGGAGAAGGGATAGCGTGGCTAGCTTATCTTCGACCCAGAATTCGGATGGAATTGCGGTTGCTGAGGCAGTGGCCAACGAAGGCACTGCCAATGAGGGTATGTTGCCTGTTCGTTTGTCCCCTCCTGTTGCATCTGATGAATCAAAATCTATTTTTGTGGGGCAAGACGTTCCAGATCTATTGATGACTACAATTTCCAGTGGTCAAACTCAATATTTAATACCAATACAATTGGAGGTGCCCCCTACCTCGCCAAATCAAAATTTGTTCATCAACACAATACAAGCTGAATTACCTTCTGCAACACCAGCTGTTGCACAACCCTACATAGATGCACAAAATGCTCAAATGATGAATCCCCAACCTTTCCTAGCAATGGGAGTTCCTCAACAGATTAATGTTGTAGGGCCACCGCATTCATATATGATGCCATCCCAAACTAATACCTCAACCACCCATGTGGGTAATGGACTGATGAGAGTGGAATCCCAGATGGACCCTCATGCTGGAAAGATTCTTAGGATTCCTGGTGATGCAAAGCTTCAGCCTCTATCACAGCTCCCTCCACTGCCTCCTCCACACTTCATCACAACAAATGTAGAACGCCGCCAAGTGCCTCCATCATCCCAAGGTCTGTCAGTGAGATTTGAAGGCTGTTATCTATGTCAGAGAGCCTTACCTCATGCACATTCAGATATCCTTATCAGTGACCAAGGTAATGACCAGAAACATGCTAGTCCTGAAGTAAATACACTCTTACAGAGCCATCATTCAGAGGATTTCACAAAAAGGATACCCTTGCAGACAGCAGGTATGTTGTTGCCTATGGATAATGCGGTGGACATACAACCTAATAATTTGGTAGCAGCTGCTCTTCCAGGGAACCATCAGTTTGCTGAGACAATTCAGGCAACCCCCCAGATTAATGCAAGACCAGTTGTAAATCCAGCCAATCTGGACCACACTAAGATATCCATGCCAACAGCTTCTGGTGATTTACCAGGCCTTTCACAAGTATTACATGGACCTGTCGGCAATCCTGAGAAATCTCATCAAGAAGAGTCGGTCCAAAACCAACCAGAAGTGCCTGCAAATAGTGATTGTAGTAATATAGTACAAACATCAGCTTCAATGGCAATTCTCCACAATCTTTATGCAACATTCGTCACTCAATCTCTTGGAGAGGATTCCTCACAGCAAATGCAATTGCCGCAGCAGATTGGGTACCATAATTATCCACTTAATCTGGGTATTACCAATAGGTCTTTTGTTATTGATGCTAATTTAGTTGGAAGTACAGAGGTACAAGAGGGAGTACAACTGACTGACAGAACTATGCCTACTTTCTTGCATGGTCATGTTAGGCCTATGGATGGGATGCTGCAACCTCTTAATGTACTTCCTGCTGGAGTTCATGGTTTCAACAACCATGCAAGATCAGTTGTCCTGGCTGATATTGGCACCTCCAAGGATTCAAGGGTTAATCAGCCACCATTGGTCATGTTGAATAGCCATAACACCAGGATACAGGATGGAGAGAGTGGACTGTCTAATAGCAATCCACTAATTGCATCTGCAGTGGTTCCAGCTGGAAATTCCAGTTTGATACCTAATCAATTGACATCTATGTCGAGGGATATTGCATATGAGCATAGCGGTCAACTTTTTAATCCCATCCACACTCCAAACATCATAGGGAATTATGGACAATACTCGGATCATCATGAAACAGCGGCTGGACTGAGAGGGATGTACAATTATGTAGATCCTACCCACAACAACAATTATACCAGCAATAGGAATGTAAGTGATAAAAAGAACATTGAAGCTCCTAGTGTCCGTTCAGTGGAAGTATTTGATGGTGGGTCAATACTTCAAAATGACAGTGCACAGCTTCACCTTAACATGGACCAATTGCATCAAGCTGTTTCCTCAGATCCACTTGCCAGCAACATGGTTCCTGTGAAACTGTTGGACAATACAATCCTGCTTCCAAGACCTAGTAATATTTCTGCAGCAACAGAGGATTTATACAATATAAACTATTCTGCAAATATTTCAGATTTCGAGATACCTATTCCTGCAAGTGTATCTGGTCACTTACCAAACTCTTCAAAAACAGATGTGCCCGCAGAGCTTCCACATCCATTAAAAGGTTTTAGTCTTTCTTATGCTTTATGAATAATTCTTGATGATCTTTTAAGTTCAAGATATTCATAATCTCTTTTGTTAATGATTTAGGAGATGCTTGCATTAAGCAAGATATCCAGCTAAACGAAGGGAGAGCGAGAGCAACAGCATCAGCACCAACACTACAGCCATGTGAAATTTTGGTACCTATTGTCAGTTCCCATGAAACAGAAGAGACCGGTTTCAATTCTTTGAAGGAATGTACAGCTGTAAATGATGAAGTAGCTATGGATGGAAAGACAGAGGTGATGACCATGTCTTTTTTGTCCCCATTTGTATGTACTTATGTTATTACTAACTGCTTAAAATCATTGTAATGCAGACTAAGAACAGACAGTCAGATAAACCGAAGATCCGTTTTCCAAATATAGAAGGGATTGAACACCTCCAGGTCAGAAGATACATTTAATATTGTTCATAGTTTAATCTGTTATTTCTATATTTTCCCATGATCTTAAAATTATATTTGCATCCTCCTCCAGGTAATAAATAATAGTGATTTGGAGGAGTTGCAAGAACTTGGATCAGGTTCTTTTGGGACTGTATATCATGGCAAATGGAGAGGCACAGATGTCGCCATCAAAAGAATCAATGATAGGATTTTTTCTGGGAACTCCTCAGAGCAGGATCGTGCGGTATGCATTTCTGGTAGTAATTATCTTGATATGCTCCTTTTCATGTACAACACATGCTTACATGTGTTTATGAATAAACTCAGTGGGCTGACTTTCTGAATGAGGCTTGTAAACTTGCAAGTCTGCACCATCCAAATGTTGTGGCATTTTATGGAATCGTTCTTGATGGCCCTGAGAGATCTATTGCAACAGTAACGGAGTTTATGGTTAATGGTTCACTTCGGCGTGCTTTGCAGAAGAATGAGAAGTAATCACTTGATGCTGGTTTTTATAATTATTTTACTTCATTTGTTGGATTAGTTAATGTCGTGTCAGTATTTCCGCACAGTTACTTGAATTTATTAGAATTGGACTAAATGAACTGATTGGATCTAGAATTCTGAGCTGGAGACTTTAGTGTTGCCGTTCAAGTTCATTCAAACAGTTGAATTGGATTGAAGAAATCCAACTGCCAACTGGCCATATTTTTTGTGAACTCGAAAATAGCTGGTCACAAGCAACTTCAGGCTCCTCTTTACCCATAATCAATTGTCGCCTTTGACATGGAATTTTAATTACTCTGCAAAAGGAAGTGAATCTGAAAGGAAGGCAGTCTTAAGCAACCTTCTTTTCTCTTAGGACATTGTGATTTTGTTTATTAACTGCTCTTATTTATTAAGTTTACTGCCCTATACTGTAACCATTGTTACTAATCTGGTGAAGTTCTAGGTACCTGGGTTATGAGTTGGATTGCTGGATTGGCCAACTCGATTTTACTAGAACAGATTGAATAAATAAATTTTAATATATAATATTGAATATTGATAAAAACATTATTATTAATTAAATGATCTCAATGGAAAATAAAATTTAAAATGTAGTCTTTCATAAACCAACTAATTTGAGAAATTTAATTAAGAACGTTTGTATGATAATCTCTTACATTTATGCAATTATTCCTCGAGTTTATTGAAAAAATACTGAAGGCTTTCTTTCAAAAAAAATTATAAAATAAAATAAAAAACGTGGAATACTTGACATCTCAATTTGGGTGGTCATTAGCTCTTAGTTTTGTGTGTGAGTTCAACTCATTTTTTATCAAGAAAACTTGGAGGTGTCACATTTATATTTTTTCCTACTTTTATTGCCAATTGTGAGATTGAGGTGATTTTATAAACTAGCTACTTCAGTGGGTCATCAGAAATCGGCTGGTTCAATGCAGAGTTCCTTCTGCACAATTCTATCGTATTATAGAACTTCTGATTTTTCTGGACATGCTGGCTGGCCTGATCAATCATAATAACTATGCTTGTATGTGATTTAATGATATATCTTATGCAGTTGGCTGCATTTGGCTGTTTGTTTTATTTATTTGAGTTTGCCATTGTTTCCTTTTGACAGGATGTTTGATAAACGTCGGCGTCTTCTTATTGCGATGGATGTGGCATTTGGCATGGAATACTTGCATAGTAAAAGCATTATACACTTCGATTTGAAAAGTGATAATTTTCTGGTCAACTTGAGGGATCCCCAGCGTCCAATATGCAAGGTAAAGGTTAGAGTTACACTTAAAATTTTGATTGCGACTACTTTGTAAATTCCAACTTTCACAATTGAAAATTTGTGTATACAATTGAATCTCTTTAAAATTTGTGCTAGGAGTGAGACAAACATAAATGTGCAGTATACAAAGTTTCTGACACTTTATTTATGTTGAAATATTAGTAAAATATAAAGAAAAATAATTCCTTGGTAAACATAATAAATAAGCACTTCTCATGAATCATGAATTAGAATATGCATTAGCTTTTTATCATTGTGGATCAATATAATTCCATTTGATTAATTAAAGTTTTTTTAACAAAAGGTTGCTTAGGGAAAGAAATAGTGTAATTACTGGAGTTGAGAATTTAGTATCTGTCTCATAATTGCTAGCAAAATCAGTAAAATCTAAAGGAAATTATTTTTCTGAAGTCACTATAGTGAGAAAGGATTCTCATAAATTCAAATATGAACTATCAGTAATTCTTTAACTTTGATCATCAATATTAGTTTTGTTGATTAAATAAAATATTTTCTTAAAAAAATTAAATTCAAGTTGATTAAAAATAGTTTAATAGTTTAAGTTTTTGAGAACCTATTTCCTTTCTCCGGTTTTCGATATTTTTTACCAACCAGAGTTTTTTGTCCTCACGAAGATTTTACATCCATGCTTTTTGGAGAATTGCAACATGAATACTTATGGGGAAAAAAAAAACTTAGTCTGGAACCAAAAGATGTAGAAAAGAGAATTTTTTTTGTTACAATGTAAGGGTTGAGTTAGAAACAAATTTACCCAGTGTGTTCTCCATCAGTTTATTTGTGATCATGTGATGTTAGTACTTTCTCCTTTTAGCCTGTGACAAGAAGTTTCTGGTTTTACAATGTCAAGTAGCTTCTCATTTTGCAGGTTGCTGATCTTGGTCTCTCAAAATTGAAATACGAGACATTAATGTCCGGCGGCATGCGAGGAACACTCCCATGGATGGCACCTGAACTTCTTGGTGGCAAAGAGAACAAGTATAGTGAGATGGTAATACTTGGTCGTGTCATTCTTACTGTCGAATCTAATGTATCTTAATTTCTTACACTATTCTGATCTGGATTTTATGTCTATTGTTAATAAACCCATCCATCATGGTTCAGGTTGATGTATTCTCATTTGGTATAGTGATGTGGGAGCTCATTACTGGAGACGAACCATATCGAGATATGCACTATGGAGCCATTATAGGTGACTTTTACATAATGCATTGCACCAGAGTCCAAGATGGATGCCGTACTTCTTTCATTGAGTCGACCACTATGCACATCTTTGTATTGTGATATATTGTATCGATAATGCCATGAGAATTGAGTCCAAATCTGCTGACCCACTTCTATCGTCTACATCTTTAAGTTTTCACTATTAACATGCCATAAGCACAACCATTGAATAGCATTCAGATCTGCTTATATTTCTCTCCACTCGACAGGTGGGATTGTGAGCGACACATTGCGGCCTCCTGTGCCTGAATCTTGTGATCCCGAATGGAGATCACTGATGGAGCAATGCTGGGCCACTGAGCCTTCACAGAGGCCAAGCTTCACTGAGATTGCGAGCAGGTTAAGGGCTATGGCAATTTCTCTACCCCAGAAAGGAGATAGGCCATAGCAACTGGCCTACTGCAACATCAATTAGCCACAGGTCAGTGCTACTCCCTGACCTATTTATCGCCTTCACGAATCTTCACGGCGATTACAATTTTGGTTTGTAATGAAGTTGATAATCTCTTTCCCTACTCTTGATAAACACTTTGCTACTGATTCTTTAAACTAGAAAGAGGTAGTAGTGACACTTTGCTATTCTCAAATATATAGTAGTATAGCTTTTTTACTTTGAAAACAAATTGTTTCGATCTATTAGACAAGGAAAATAAAGTTGGGGACTTTTTTTTTTCTTTTTTGTTCTTATGACTCTTAAAGAATCACATTTTGAATCAGTCCTGGCAGAGTTTATGTCACTACTAATATCTAATGTTTCCCTTTGTCTGATTGATTCATTGTTGTGATCTTGACTTATGGTAAGATAACTTTGAGAAGAATATAAATTTAGGACTTACTTTTGATAAGTATAAAACAAGTTAGTGGGTGCATAAACACAGAGGCAATGTGTTGAAGCTGACGATATAAGAAATATTCAAATCAATGGCCTATTGAGGCGGGAGTTCCTATAAAACATACTCTATCGCCAAAGTTGAAAGAACTCAATGTGCTTGGTGGGCAAAGCTTCTTAATTACTCGCAATATTATATTTACTTTGACTAGACTTTACCATCTCTATATTGGCTTATATTGGCTTGGAGTGTAAGTACCTAAGATTATCCATATCAATTTTTTTATAATATCTATTTTATTAAATTTAGACCATCATTTTTCGCTACATATTATATCAACTATTCTAAAATTTTTATTTTTATGTTTTTTATTAGTTTTTTACCCCTTATGTAATATTTATTTTTCATTATTGAATTAATTTTCTTTATTTTTTTATTTTCTAAATTAAATAATATTTTAATATTTAGGGAATGAATTTTAGTTTTTTTTTTAATTTAAAAATTATTATTTATAAAATTTAAATTTAAGGAATGAATAGGGTAGTTGATGTAAAAAAAATTTACTTAAAATGTAGAATTTAAAATAAATTTTATATTTAGAAAGTTGATGTGGATGTTAGATTTTTTTTTGGGTAAAAAGATGATAACTTTCATCGAGATCAGATCTTTTGGTCCAGAATCCTTGGTCCTCTTCTAATTCCTTCTGTAATTTATATGTTGAATCGCGGTCGGAATATTGTCAAAGTTAGTTGTGATCTCTCTTAAGTTCATCTTTATACCTATGTTATAGTTTAGGTCGCATGCAGTAGTGGGTGGGTTGCCCTTGATCGACGCTATATAGTTTGTCCATTCGTCGGGGTCCTCGGTGAACTCAAAAAAGATAACAATAAATTTTGATCAGATTCTGATCGTGATCCGACGCGTACCTTATGAAAGGAATCAAGAGGAGATTAAAGATTGTGAATCAAGATCTGAACTCACTTTCATCTTGGGATCCCTCAAAACCATCAAAATCGGCTGACCGAGTACCATTAAGGACTAGTACGGGGTAAATTTAGTGATTCGATCCCAAAATTTATTAGGGCAATTCTTCGTCCTAGTACCATTAAACATCCCTTCAATTATCGTGCATGACGACTTTCTATTCAAAGTCTTTCATAGTAACTCCTTAATTTAGTTTTTTGATGAATTTATATTGAGAGTATATAATAAAATCTAAATAAAAAATATATAATAATCTATAACCATTTTTTTAAAAACAGTTTATAGATTATTTTTCCTAAAAACATCGTGGTCGGCAGGATTCGAATCTGCGCGGGCAGAGCCCACATGATTTCTAGTCATGCCCGATAACCACTCCGGCACGACCACTTGTGATTATTTGTGTACTTATAATTCTATTAGATCAGTAAATTATTAGATCGTTAATTCTTGCACCGCGTCACTAATGCTACGCGTCAGTACTCCATTAGACGATGCCGACTTACTGACGTGGCCAAGCGTTATTAACTCCAGTCTTCTACGAGACCGTTCGTAGTTTGAGGCCACGCGCATTGCGATCTCCGAAGACCAGAGAGAGAGAGAGAGGGAGAGGGAGAGAGTCTACGCGTCGTCGCCCACCGCTCTGGAGAGCGGCCGCGATCGAGTCGCCGTGGCTCCGGCTGCGGCGAAGGGGCTCACCCGCCGCAAAACCGCTTCCTCTTCGAATCGCCCCTCTTCGCCCCCACCTCGTTCTTCGCTCGATCCCCAAGACTTACCTTTCTGGCAGCAGAATTGGTTCGTGTTCCTGCTCTTCATTATGGCATTTTCCTTCTTCGCGCTCGCCTTCTTCCTCTACCTCGGCCTTGAGCTCCCCGAGGGATCCCCTGCCCCCGCTGCTGCCGCCGTCGAAGATGGCGTCGAGGTCCGTGGATCTCCTCCCAAACCCTAGATCGCTTCTCGGATTTTAACTGTTCGATTTTAATATTAATTTTATTTTTTTATTTTAGATAACCTACGGTAGTGTTATTAAGTTGATGCACGAGAAGACCAAGTTTCGGCTGCATTCGCACGATGTGCCGTATGGCTCCGGGAGCGGGCAGCAGTCGGTCACTGGATTTCCCAACGTGGATGATTCGAATAGCTATTGGGTATGGTTTATCATTTTTGGTGTTGTTACTCTTTTCTTCTCTTTACATCGATTTATTTACTTCGGAACATGCTTGCATAAGATTTTTTGATAATAGCATGGTTTCATAATTATTGTGTGATCTGTATGTAAGTTCAATAAACTTACATTTTCTAATAAGACTGACATGTAGATTATGTAAGAAGGATGAGAATCTGAGAGTTTAGTTCATTAGTGTATTGAACTGCTGTCAGGAGAGAAAGAGTATAGTCCATGGCGTGAGGATTCTGAGGGTAAAATTCCCTACACGTCCATATGAGAGAAAGAGGAAAGGTGGCAGGACGATAAGGGGCTAAATGCTGGACTAGCAATGTTGGTCCTGACCAACCAGGTCCTGATGCATCATTGACGCCAAAGGCTCCGTGGCAACAGCCTCTGCTGCCACATGTTATCGTATGGTGAAGGAGGCGCCCATCCTGAAGCCTATGAAACGGGGATTGCTATGCACGGGCAACTCAATTGGACCATGGTCTCACTCGGATCATATTTCAGCTTTGCCTTGGACAACATTGTGACACAGCTTTGAACCATCACGAACTCTAGCTCAAACTTGCAAAAGATATCTTGGCCAAAGTGTTTAAGAAACCCTGACACCTGGTCACTCCTAACAGTTTGGGTGAACTGAATAGATCACCAGCAGCTTGGCTGACTTGGGCTGTCGTTCAGCTAAACTCTGTTGTCTACTTTCTTTAATCTCACCTACACCAGGCCTCAGCTGGCCACATGTTAGTAGGTCACAATATCTGTTGTAATTAGACAATAATATGAACTATAGGAGAATGAATTTCTGCTTTGATTTGTAGATTCACTGCATAACAATATGAATGTTAGGAAATTGAAATCAGTTGCATGGACAGAGAGCATCTTTACATGATAGAATATAAAGAATTAATTGATATTGTACTTACCAATCCATATAGAGAAAGCTTAAATGCAAGAAAAGTGAATTTGGGTGACACATGGGCCCTAAAGAGTCTAAAACCATGCCTTTTTATTATTGCAGCATACAAACACAAACTTAATGACATACCTCCATATCCATCTGAGTTGAGTATGAAACTTTGGTTGGAAATAAAAGCTAATTGTATCTGCCAATTATTTTTTTATTGCTATCCAACTTGAATACATATTTGGAAGCATATTGAATATCTTAACCTTTTTGTATGCATTCGAGGATTGCTTGTGATGCCCAAAAGTCCAAACTGTGATCTAATACCTGGTTTAGTGCTTCATGTCTCTCCATGCTATTTTTGTATTATTGGCTATTTGCCATTTTCTTTTTCACTTTTGTTAAATCATGTTATTCTCACATGGTGGAGTAACATACTAGATAAAAACTGTCAATTGCTTCTTGATAAAGCACAAGGATTGTATTTAACTAGAATAATAAATACAGGTTATTTGATTCCATTCACCAGTCACTTGTACTTTCGGTACACATTTAAGTTTTATGTCATTCATCTCAATATTTCCAAGTGTGGTATATGCTATCATGATTATTAATGCAGGTTGTGAAGTCTCCACCTGATTCATCTGCGAAACAAGGCGATGCAATACCACATGGAACTGTCATAAGATTACAGCATATGAAAACTCGAAAATGGCTGCATAGCCATCTTCATGCTTCGCCAATATCAGGAAATTTGGAGGTCAGTATTGCTAATGATGGTACATGTTGATTGCTGGCATTAAACTCTCTTGATCTTCTATGGTGGTCTGTGGTCTTGGATTTACTCCTTTTCTAAAAAGCAATTAGTTTGGATCCAGTATTCACACACATGCAAGCGTTTGATGCAAAAGTAATCATGTTGTTTTCCTACATTTTGCTATTGAGGTGCATTCAAAATTGTTGTAGGACCGCAGCCAGGAGCTTGGCTAAATGCTTAAATAAAATACTCACTTTTTGCTTTAATTTTTTTATACTCATGCAACCATTAAGTTCTGAACTACATTCAATCAGAGATTCTATGGATTGCATGGCTTTATCTGAGTTTTTTGGTGCATCAATCATGAATGTTAAAGTAGTTTGGAGGACAGCTTTTATGGATATGGGTTCTCTACGTAAGGAATTTATTTTCTTTATTGAGGTTGTACTCACATTGTATTATATGATAATGTTTCTTCGATTTTTTATGACCTTGTTTAATATAAGTCTGTAACATATTAATATTTGGGCTTCTTTTACCTTCCTTTTTATTTGCTATCACAATATAACTAATCCTTTTTTCCATTTATGTACGAAAATTAGTTGACATCTTTGTTCCTTCATCATTGTCTATTAGAAATTGTTGCTTAATCATCTTTGCATTGGCCTGTCCTGTGTTATGTTGTGAATATATATATATACACATTGGCAACTCACAAAGCACAACAGCTGCTATCAATTTGAACCATTTTACTTCCCTGCTCTAATACTTTGAGGCGTCGGGAAGATAATTATAGTGAATGTTTACAAAAATGGAAAGAGGAACAAGACTAAATTCATATTTAGGAGATGCAGGTAGGATACTTAGGATATACCATAAACAATAGGATCAATAAATCCATAATGAATAACATGATTGATCCATTGAAATGGTAGCACAAGTGCTTGCATTGAATTTGTTGGTTTGCACGAGAAAGAAATGGCTACAAGAAACTTGGGGTTGGGTTCTTTATGTATCAAGAGCTTTCCGGAATAGATCTTGTTTTTTATCTTCTTCAAAGAGTTTACAGGTCTTTCTAGAGGAGTCAGATTATTTAATCGCACTATATTGAGTTGTAATGTGAATCTAATTAGATTAAAACAGAAGATGTAGATATCACCAGACCACAGTCTCCATTGACTTGAAAGATTCGAGATTCTCACAATTACATTGAGTGCATTCTAAGTGCACCCTTTCTTCACCTCTATCTTTATTGTCTTATTAGCTCCAACAAACCTGCAGTTTTATCCAAAGTTGAGGAAAATATGTCGTAACATGGTCCTGCAGATCCTCCAATATCGGCAAAAACAAAATCACAGACAGTGATTCACAAATTTCCTGCATGCTTGCTTTTGTACATTAGGAAAAAAAAGTTTGTGCTGATCTATTGATTTGGTGTCAATGTTGATCTTATGCACACAACATCGATCATTTTCTTACTATATTAGTCTGCTACAGGTGAGTTGCTATGGAGGAGATGACAACTCGGACACCGGCGATGTTTGGCGGTTAGAATAATTCATCTCTAAAACTTTTTTGCCAGATGAGTGAAAATCTTGTAGATTATATGTCTAACCGTATCATTACTTTCATCTTTTAGTTTGGAGATTGAGGGAAATGGGAAGACATGGAGACAAGATCAGCGGATAAGGCTGCAACACGTTGATACAGGTGGTTACCTACACAGTCACGACAAGAAATATACTCGTATAGCTGGAGGACAACAAGAGGTAGTTGATCGATACATTCTTTGCATTATCACTAAGAAAATGAGTGTCATAGCGATTGACTTGCTGTAATTTTGATAACTTGCAGGTTTGTGGAGTTCGCGATAAGCGTACCGATAATGTTTGGTTAGTAGCCGAGGGTGTCTTTCTTCCAATTAATTCGAGCAAGTGACATCCTCAAATTCTCAATCGGTATAAAACATATGCTACTCCTATCTCGAACTATTCATCTTACAAAAAAAAATAGTTATGCTAATTGCGAGTGAGTTCTTAGTATGTCAATGTGGTCAGTGGATAATGTTGAAGATTAATCCTTTTTTCCTCCACATTTGGACAATCGTATAGCCAATACTTGTTTCTACAATGGGACAAAATTTCGTTTGCTCTCAGAGGATTGCCACTTGAAATGCCATCGTCAAGAATCTTAATCTAAACAATCATCGTTTAGAATCATCTAGTCCGTGTCCAGAAAGTTTCACCTATTGGTGAAATCCAATTTATTATCTTAGGAGTTTGAGATGTTGTTTGTGATGGTAAAATATTTTTAAAATTTAAAAGAAAATTATATAAAATGGTAATTAGAATGATCCTGTTATATGAAGTTAAATGAAGTTAAATGTTAGATTATGATTTACATATATAAAAAAATAAAAAAAATTAATTAATAATAATAAAATAAGATAAAAATTATTAAATATAGATGATAATATGATAATAGATAAAGTTTAATGATGTATGTTTTGGGGTAAAAATTAAAAGGTCATTTTTTTTTAGGAATTATCAAAGGAATAAGGATGATTCAAAAGGATTTCTCACCTCATCAATTCATGGTGATAAAAAGTGAATATGTTCGTTTTCAGCGTCTCCGTTAATTCGTCTCAGGGTCAACATGGAGGAAGTAAATCACGGACGGTTACTAGTCTTTGGAATAGTGATTAATACGTAAGGGAGGTATTTATTTCGATTTTGTCGAGATTCGAACTTTAGATCTCATGATGATAACACCTTATGCTCTAGTCTCACCCCATCAATTCATGTAAATATAGTGTTTGATATTATTATTTATTATCATATATATTAAATATAATATTAGATGAATTTGATTATTTAATAATATTTTAATAATTATGAACTCCTAGCGATTATTATAGCAGTCAGAATACAGATTTTCGTATTTAAACCGTTATGATTTTATAATTATAATTATTATAATATAAATTTATTTTATTTAATAATATTTACATTTACTAACTATAGATGTTATAACTACCGTAGTAGCTATCAAACTGAAACAATTATGAAACTATAGTCAATGCGGACTTGTTTGTTCATATTGTTGATTGACATGATGACAAAAATAATAATATGGGAACAATGAATGCAGTTGAGTAATTTTACGTGCTTTTGGACATCGTTTGAATAAAAATATAAAAAGGACGACCTCTAAAAATAAGGTGCCCTTTTATTTTATTTATTTATTTATTTTGTATATTGTTATTGTGCTGTTTCAGTTCAATTGTCTTTGTTGGTCCTGCTAATCTCTAACATAGTTAAACAGACTAGATGATGATTCTATTCGATATTCAAAAATCATGGAGATGATTAATTACGAATGTGGTTTTTATATTGACGGGATGTGGATTTTGTTTTGATATGTAATTATAGGAAATATCTGTGCTAAATCAAGGAAGGAATCTTCGACATTGACCTTCCGACGCTCAAGTCTATCATTGAAAAAATGGAAGGCAAATGGAGCAAAAATAAGCGCATGCATGAATAGTGAATAACCCGTACCTCCGCCGGTGCATGAACTTCTCTTTATATAGCGCCCCGGTGCATGAACTTCTCTTTATATAGCGCCCCAACGGGCTACGTATATACTCCTCAAGGCGCGGGCACGCTTTCCCAACCATCCTATGAAAGGACATGTCAGGAAAGTGCCTCTAACACCATATCTTAACAGAGCATGTAAATCCTTGATGAGGAAGCTTCCATCGTATGATCTGTTTGTTGACTATGTCTTGTGTCAATAGCACTATCTCCCAGAAGGATATTAAGAGATACGTCAATGATCCTTCTGCTAGATCGAGCGGGATAGTCGCTCGGCTGGAACTCCTCCGTTCGGTCGGACTCGGCTGCTCTTCCCTGCAGTGACTCGACTTGGTAGCTTGTTCCGCTCGACCGGACTAACGCTCTGGTCGTTCTAGCATTCCTTTGCTCCGTGACGAACGTCGAATGATCTTGGTTGTATGAGTGTTCTGCTTGAATTAGCCCTTTGTCGGTCAGGAGCTTCATGCCCCCTCGATGACTGCAGTGGAGCTCCACTCGACCCCCTTTGGTGAGCCTGTTGGTTTTCTGAAGTTGACCTCTTTGACTTTGACTTCCACGTCCGTTGTTCGTCCTTTGACCCGCACTTAGTAGGCCCCTTTTATCACCGCATCAAATAAAATTTAAATAATGGACATGCAAATGTAATTTAATTTATATTATATCAATTTGAATCATAAAAGATATAATTTTTCTATCATGAATGACAAATTATTAGGGCGACCCCTTCCTCTGTTCTCACATATATATATATAAAATGTTTTAAGAAGTGAACATCTTTCTTCATAACAGGGTCGCGGGAAAGAATAGGAAAGATGATTTTACTATATTTTTGACTAGGAACATAACCTATCACAATAATATTTCTTTTATTAGGACGATAACTCTAAAAAGACAAATTTCCAATCTTTTCTTTCAATTCGGGAGAAATACGATCAGGGGGGCTAATTCGAGTCCGTCGGGTAAAATGAGAACAACCCCTACATTCAAACCTCCCTTTTTACCAATAGCAAGAACTTGTTTCAACCGAGTATTTATAAATAAATTTAGTATTTGATTTAATATGAGTTTATTTATATTCGTTCAATACATATAAAATTAATTAAATAAATAATTTTTAACACTTGTAAAAATCAACGAATAAATTTAAATATATATATTAATAAATAATATTAACGAACAATATTTATGAATCATATTCCTTAATAAAATTTTTATCAACATATATTCATACAAGTTTGAATTATAAAATTTATTAATGATCAAACAAGCTTTTCAAACAATGACAGAGGTTTGGATATAGAGTTTTTCATACTTAAACTAAACTCAAATTTATAAAAAAATAAATCTAAGTTAAAATTAAATAATCATTTAATTCAGTTTAAAAAACTAAGGTTGAGATTTTGACCTATTTATTACCCTACAAATTATTAATTAAATTAAGATGTATAAATTTATTCACCCACACACGTAACCCTTGCCTAACAATTACAAAATTTTTCAGGTAATATTTAATACTAAAATAATAGTGAGACAAGGAGATTCTCAACCATCTTTTCCAATTATAATAAAGTGCAATAATGCAATCATATCTTAAATGGGATACACAGATACCTTCTCATTTGTTTTGTCTGATTTATTCTATCCATTATTATTCAATAATTATGTATATAATATTAGCATGACATGTAAATAAATTCACGGGTTGATAGATGTGTCAGAATTATTGAAGCATTATTGGACCAAACAATAAGAAGATATTGAGCATGAACTTAAATTTTGGGATTTGAGAACATTGATTCTTGGACAGGGCACCTTACAATCCTTAAATGGATGTTTTTTTATTAAAATTATTAAATTAAAGTAAGTAAATTGTCTTAAAATTTCTAATAATAAATTTCAATTCCTCCTGAATTCCGTCAGAAAAATTTTATTTTCACTCCACATAAATTATTTGTTATTCTAGTTCTATAATACACATCAAATTATCTAATTATTCTTTTTTTACTTTTAGTATAAAAAAATCCAAATTAAGGTCTAATTCCTCCTATAAGATAACATATTTAAACTAAAATATAATATATTTTCTATCAAATTGAGGACGTTTATTTTAAAGCTACCAATCGATTGATATATACTCGAATCTAGTTAAACAATACTAAATTTAAGAATAATTATACTTTATTTTAGACTTTTTGTACTTATAAAAATAATGAGGAATTCTAGTATAAAAATAATAGTATAATTCTTCTTAAATTCAGCACCATTTAACTAAAATCGAGTATATCAATCGATTGATTATGCAAAAAGAGTTGCGCTCAATTTAATAAAAAAATATACTATATTCTAATTTAAATGTACTGAATTTACGAGGAATTATATTTCATTTTGGACTTTTTTACCTAAAAAATGAGGACAATTAGGTAAATTGGTGTGCATTAGGGAGTTTTTTGTACCAAAAAATGAAAATAATTAGATAAATCGTTGTGTATTAGGGAGTTGAAGTAAAAAAAAAAAAAAGAAATTTGTGTTGGTGCAATTTCCAGTAGGTCAAGGTTGACCTAGTTGACCAAGCGTAAACCTTGGTCATGGTTTCGATATTTGACAATACAGAAAGACATGTAGACATGGACAATGTAGGTGCAGTTGTCTATGCGGAGAGATACTGATCAGGGTCTGATCAGGTTGGATGAAGAAGAGTCAAGTAGGTCAAGGTTGACTGGGAAGTCCTACCTGGGATGTTAGGCAGTTCGGAAAGTCCTGGTGAGTGAAACCAGGCAGTTCGGAAAGTCCTGGTGAGTGAAGCCAGGCAGTTCGGAAAGTCCTGGTGAGTGAAGCCAGGCAGTCGGGAAATCCTGATGAGTGAAGCCAGGTGAAAATCCTAGTGAGTGAAGCTAGGTGAAAGTGAAAATCCTGGTGAGTGAAGCCAGGCAGTTGGAGAAAGTCCTGGTGAGTGAAGCTAGGCAGTTGGGAAAGACCTGGTGAGTGAAGCCAGGCAGGGGAAAGACCTAGTGAGTGAAGCTAGGCAGTTTGGAAGTTCTGGTGAGTGAAGCCAGACAAGGAAAATCCAGATGGGTCAAGGTTGACCAGACATCTGGTGAAAAGTCCAAGCAGGGAGCTTGGCACGGGAAAAATCCAAATATGGGGACTTGGCACGGAGAAGACCAAGTTGGAGACTTGGCATGGAAAGTCGGAGAGGGCTCGGTAGCTCGTTCTCCGGACTGTGGTCAGAGAGGGCTCGGTAGCTCATTATCTGGACCGGACGAAGTTGGAGAGGGCTCGGTAGCTCGTTCTCCGGACTAGGTCAAGAGAGGGCTCGGTAGCTCGTTCTCAGGACCATTTAGGGTTTAGGGCTAGAGCTCTAAACCTGGATCGGTCTGGTGACCGATCCAGCGATACGCCTGATTATCGATCGGTGCGGTGACCGATCGATAACAAACGAAGGGTTACGTAAGTCATCGATCGGTGCGAGACCGATCGGAGGAGATGAGCCAAGTTACGTGAGTGAACCGATCAGGGGACCGATCAGCAGGAGTCTGATCGGTCTCCACGATCGATCGAGCGTAGCCACCTCTTTGTAAGAGAGGTGGGATCGGTTCGGGACCGATCAGCGGGGCTGATCGGTCCCGGGACCCGATCGAGGTGCTGGACCGATCAAAGCCACTGATCGATCAGAACTATCCGTTGGCTCACAACGGTCTTACGTCTTCTGGCTTGGCTTCTTCTTCGCAGTGGATGCGGTATAAAAGGAGTCGAGGGCTTCTCGCTTCTGCTTCCTTCTTCTTCCTCCTCTGAACTGAGCTGCTGTTCTTCTGTAAGCTGTGCTCTTGAGCTTTGCTGAGCTCCGAAGCTTCGTGTGAGCTTCTTCGACTGAGTTGCTTGTTGGTATTCGTCCGTGAAGTTGGTGCTTCATCCGGGACTTCAGTCGACTAGAAGGCAAGCGAGTATTTGTACATTCATTGTATATTTTGTTCTTGCTCTTCTTTGTATTTCCATATTGCTGTTGCATGCTATTGTGGCGAGGTTTCTCTACCCACAAGGAGTATTTATTAGCCGGTTCTCCGGGGACTCATCCACCGACGGATTGATAGGGCTCGTCCACCTTACGGACACGCCGAGGAGTAGGAGTATCACCTCCGAACCTCGTTACATCCATCGAGTTTGAGGTTTGTCTTCTTCCTTTTCGTTTCTACGGTTTCATTTCCGCTGCGCTAACCCTAATCGTAGGAAGAAACGAGAATTTGGGGCGGCTATTCACACCCCCCCTCTCTAGCCTAGTACGACGATCCTAACAAGTGGTATCAGAGCCAGGTTGCTCTTCGTTGGATCAACACCCGGGGGAGCACGAGCTAGAGAATGGAGTTATTTGGAGAAGACGTCACAATTCCACTTTTCTACGATCGCGACGACTTCGCGTTTTGGAAGGTAAGAATGAAGTACTTTCTTATGACTAACCTAGAAAATTGGAGGTGTGTGCAATTAGGTTTTAATCCTCCATTGGATAAAGAAGGAGAACTTTTGGAGAAGAAGAAGTGGACGAAGGAGCAAATCCACCAATCAACCATCAATGATGAGGTAACGAAAATCATTGAATTTTCTTTACCTAATGATGTTTTGTGTAGGATAGGTGGATATAACGATGCCAAGGAGTTGTGGAATAACTTGGCAAAGTTCCATGAGGAGAACTCCACTTCAAGTCATGAAGAGGAGTCAAGTGAGCCAAGTAGCTCACATCATGGAGGCATGGATTTAGAGGTTGAGGGCTACTCAACATCTAAGGAAGAAGAGGAGGAGAGTTCCTCTTCAAGATCGGAGCAAGAAGAAGAAGCTTCTATCTCCGGAAGGGATGAAGAAGAGAGCTCACATCCATCCTCAACCCTAGGTAACTCAAGCCATTTAATTTCAAATAAATTACACATAATGTGCTTTGAGTGTAGGGAATTTGGGCATTACAAGAGTAAGTGTCCAAAGAGGGTTAGGAAGACTCCACCGGCGCCAAAGGTCAAGGAAGCCGGAGTCCCGACACGCAAAAGCAAGGAGCACGTGGTGTGCTTCCAATGCAAGCGAAAGAGACACTATAGGATTCAATGTCCGAGGGGGAGGTAACCTCACAAGGACAAGAGACCGAGCACGTCAATAGGGGGAGCTAAGGCAAACCCTAATGTAACATTTAAGTCTCATTCTTGCAATAAGACACATGCTAGTAGTTTTTGTTACAATTGTTAATAATGATAAGCATGTTAACTTTAGGAACCAATATATGAGCTTAGGAGCCAAACATGTTAACATAGATAAGGATAATACTAGAAATGTCAACTCTAGAATTAACCCATCTAAGGCTAAGGAAAATCTAGGTAGAAATCCCAAATCATCTAGACATATGCCTAGGAATACCTCAAAGAAAAATGATAAATTAAAGCTTGAGGTATTAGAGAAAGAAAATCAAGTCTTGAGGTCAAGACTTGACTCTCTAGAAAAGGCTCTTGAGGATTTGACTCTAGGGTCTAGGGGTCAAAAACCCAAGTCCAAGGACAAGAAAGGTTTGGGTCACAAACCTAAGTCCCAAGTGGTCAAGCCCACTTATCATAATATTCCATTCGATTATGGAACAAAATCTAGGGCTAGGAAGACCATCACCAAGGTCACAAGGGGAGTCACCCCTAGAGTGGATCTTGATGAGTCCCAAATGACCAAGGCTTTAAAGCCTAGGAGGGTCATTAGGAGGGTTGCTAGGGAAGTCATCCCTAGTGAATATTTAGTGAACCCAATGAGCTCCAATAGGTATTGGGTTCCTAGGAGCGTGATTTCATCACGCTAGATGAGTTAGGGTGTGCCAACCTTACTTGAATAGGTAGTTAACCTAATCATGGAAAAATGTGGCACTTTAGGAATTTTCAAGGTGTAATCAAGCCTTGAAAATGAAATTTAAAATTTTACTCATTCCTAAGGTGATTAGGATGTGCCAATCACATTTGAGGAGTTTTCTAGAGTCAATCTAATTGGCACATAGTGATCTAAAAATCTTTTGTATATGATTTTAGGTCTATTACACTTAGGAATATAGAACCTATGGCAAAATAATCAAATCTATCAAAAATGGCAACTAAAGTTAGAATTAGGTATTTTCTATACCTTTACATATTATTTGTCATATGCCATGTCATGACATCATATCTAATTTACTATCATTTGAAATGTCATGATAATGCTTAAGTTAGTTAAATGTCATGTGTTATTTAAGTTTCATACTTTATGCCATGACATCATGACATTGGCACATGTTTTTACTTATGATATCATTATATGCCATGTTATCATCTCTTGCATGTATAATCAATTAAATTGATTTAAGGACAAAAACACAACTTGATATGGAGATCAAATTGTAGTTTAGAAAATGCATGAGAATCTAGTTTAAGATAACCTAGACTCATATCTCACATCAAATTTGACTTGAATGTGTTTGATACACCTTAGATGTGTGTGAGATATTAGGATGATGAGTTAGGATCAAGGTGCATAGTTCTTGTACCTAGATGAGCCTAATTCTAAATTGGGGATCATAGGGAAAGCCTGTGTACAAGTCATGTACATTTAGCCCTAAGATTGTGGTCCCAAATTAAAGGGTTTAAAATCATTTTAAAATTGATTTGAAAAACCTTGATGAAACTTTTCTAGTGATAGCATTCATCATTGAACAAGTGTTGAGCTATTTCAAAGATTTTTGAACTTTGTATCAAGATTTGAAAATAGAAGTTATTTTCATAGAAAACTATTTTTCCATGATAGTATATGTTATGAGGAATGTATCCTCAAAATTTCATAATTTTTGGAATTTTCTGTAATTTATTAGGGGTTTCTGAATTTCGCTGAAGGAAAATCAGAAATCAGAACCTATCAGTACCTGGATCGGTCACTGGACCGATCCAGGGAAGGCTGGATCGGTCTGGTGACTGATCCAGGGGACTTCTGATCGGTCTGGTGACCGATCAGGGCGTGCCAAGTTGCTGAAATTCGACTGGTTGTCTGAAATTTCAGCTCGGGAATTGGTGTTTTAGAGTTCTAAAGGTTTGAAACTCTCCAAGACATTGTTGATGCAATGGTCAAGGGGGAGTTGACTTTTAGGGGGAGTTTTACCTATTGATCAAGGGGAGTTGACCTTTAGGGGGATTTGTCATGAGTGATATGGGATTATCACTAAATTGACTATTGACATTAGTATCAAGGGGGAAATTAAGGGTTTCAATGAAAGGTATGAGACTTTCATTAGGAAGAAACTCTTGACCTTGATTCACTCTTTTTGATGTGTGTCAAAAAGGGGGAGAATGGAGAATGTCTAGAGAATGTTCAAGGAAGAACATTGGAGTTAGTGGGAGAGTTTGTTGATCACAACGAGTGAAGTTGTGAACAACGATAACTTACTCTTCAGGGGGAGAGTTTGTTGATGTGTGCTAATAGGGGGAGAATGAAGGGTTTAAGTTAGGCCTTCATTATCTAAGAAGGAGGTTGCCTTCTTAGAAGGAGAATGTAAGGTTGTAACTTATGCTTCATTACCTAGTGGCATGAAGAAAGTTGAGGCTATTGGATTAACCTAATTTAAAGGTATTGTCAAATATCAAAAAGGGGGAGATTGTTGATGCAATTTCCAGTAGGTCAAGGTTGACCTAGTTGACCAAGCATAAACCTTGGTCATGGTTTCGATGTTTGACAATACAGAAAGACATGTAGACATGGACAATGCAGGTGCAGTTGTCCATGCGGAGAGATACTGATCAGGGTCTGATCAGGTTGGATGAAGAAGAGTCAAGTAGGTCAAGGTTGACCGGAGACTTGACTGGGAAGTCCTAACTGGGATGTTAGGCAGTTCGGAAAGTCCTGGTGAGTGAAGCCAGGCAGTTCGGAAAGTCCTGGTGAGTGAAGCCAGGCAGTCGGGAAATCCTGATGAGTGAAGCCAGGTGAAAATCCTACTGAGTGAAGCTAGGTGAAAGTGAAAGTCCTGGTGAGTGAAGCCAGGCAGTTGGAGAAAGTCCTGGTGAGTGAAGCTAGGCAGTTGGGAAAGACCTGGTGAGTAAAGCCAGGCAGGGGAAAGACCTAGTGAGTGAAGCTAGGCAGTTTGGAAGTCCTGGTGAATGAAGCCAGGCAAGGAAAATCCTGATGGGTCAAGGTTGACCAGACATCTGGTGAAAAGTCCAAGCAGGGAGCTTGGCACGGGAAAAATCCAAATATGGGGACTTGGCACGGAGAAGACCAAGTTGGAGACTTAGCATGGAAAGTCGGAGAGGGCTCGGTAGCTCGTTCTCCGGACTGTGGTCAGAGAGGGCTCGGTAGCTCATTATCTGGACCGGACGAAGTCAGAGAGGGCTCGGTAGCTCGTTCTCCGGACTAGGTCAAGAGAGGGCTTGGTAGCTCGTTCTCAGGACCATTTAGGGTTTAGGGCTAGAGCTCTAAACCTGGATCGGTCTGGTGACCGATCCAGCGATACGCCTGATTATCTGATCGGTCTGGTGACCGATCAGATAACAAACAGAAGGGTTCTGTAAGTCATCTGATCGGTCTGGAGACCGATCAGAGGAGTTGAGCCAAGTTTCTGTGAGTGAACTGATCAGTCTGGGGACCGATCAGCAGGGAGTCTGATCGGTCTCCACGATCGATCAGAGACGTAGCCACCTCTTTGTAAGAGAGGTGGGATCGGTTCGGGGACTGATCAAACTGGGGCCTGATCGGTCCCCAGGACCGATCAGAGGTGCCCTGGACCGATCAGGCTTCAGCCTGATCGATCCAGAACTATCCGTTGGCTCACAACGGTCTTCTGTCTTCTGCTGTCTTCTGGCTTCTTCTTCGCAGGTGGATGCAGGTATAAAAGAGGCTGAGGGCTTCTACAGACGGGGGCTACTGCTTCCTTCTTCTTCCTCCTCTGAACTGAGCTGCTGTTCTTCTGTAAGCTGTGCTCTTGAGCTTTGCTGAGCTCCGAAGCTTCGTGTGAGCTTCTTCGACTGAGTTGCTTGTTGGCATTCGTCCGTGAAGTTGGTGCTTCATCCGGGACTTCAGTCGACGAGAAGGCAAGCGAGTATTTGTACATTCATTGTGTATTTTGTTCTTGCTCTTCTTTGTATTTCCATATTGCTGTTGCAAGCTATTGTGGCGAGGTTTCTCCACCCACAAGGAGTATTTATTAGCCGGTTCTCCGGGGACTCATCCACCGACGGATTGATAGGGCTCGTCCACCTTACGGACACGCCGAGGAGTAGGAGTATCACCTCCGAACCTCGTTACATCCATCGAGTTTGAGGTTTGTCTTCTTCCTTTTCGTTTCTACGGTTTCATTTCCGCTGCCCTAACCCTAATCGTAGGAAGAAACGAGAATTTGGGGCGGCTATTCACACCTCCCCTCTCTAGCCGAGTACGACGATCCTAACAAGTTGCATGTAAGGTGCGAGAACAAATTTTTTCTAACGTAAGACTAAGAAGAAAGTTGAGTTTACATATAGGGAGTTTACGACAATTTATCCAATAAAAGTTCTATCATATATTTTATTCTGAGAATATTTTTATTTTATAGGGGTGGATCCACTATCTCATCGACCCCCTATAATTGGCCCAAAAGATATGAAAAAAGGTAAATTCATGTATACAAATGGGAGACGCATGGTGAGGTGAATTATAGGTCATGAGTTCCTTCGAGATTCGACCCCTAGTTGTTACATTATAAATGTTATGTGTCCATTGGCTCCGCTAGGTTCGGGGGCTATTTCATTATAGTAATTAAGATTAATTATTCAAACGGATAAGCGGTTAAAATGTATAATAATTAATAAAATATTATTGTATTGTAATTCTAAAAATTGTTTTAATTTTTTTTGATAAATTTAAAATAATGGCTGATATTTAAATAATTTTGTTTTATTTGATAAAAATATATTTGTTTGAAAGAGATTTTTATCCCTTCAAAATTATTTTATTAAATTTTAAATAAATTGTTAAAGAGTATTTTAATAAAATAAAATTTTATATATAATAATTTTCATTAATATAAAATATTTATTTTTTAAAAAATTTAGAGTAGGGGTGTGAAAAAAAATAAATCCAATCTGACGACCAAATCCGAGTCGACTAAAAAATCAGGATTGGGTTGAAAATTTTCGAGTTCGGGCTGAAGGGTTTTATGATGAAAATTTTTTTGTCGAGTTCGGGTTGACCCAAATCTAGAGTTCAGTGGATTTTTTAAGATTAAATTAAATTTTATTTTGAAAAATTAAGATGTTTTATGTATATTAATATCAATATTAATATGATAATGATAAAATATTGAGATAAAAGTAAAAAATTATTAAGAAAAAATAGAGCTGTAAATGAGCTGAGCCGAGCTGAGTTTTAGGGTGTTCAAGCTTGTTTGATAAGATAACCGAGCTGAGTCGAGTTTAAAATGAACCAAGATTTTGAAATGACTGTTTAAGTTTGACTTGATTTATGTTTTTACTAGCTTGAGCTTGTTTGAAGTTTGACTTAAGTTTGATTTTTTTACATGTTATCTAGCTCTTAATTCAAATGTAGATCTGCTACATTAACAACCCCTTAGTGCCGGCCCCATGGATATGGAGGGAGGTACATGCAGGTACATAGATGTCAGGCGCATGGTGGGGTAAATCCCAGGTCGATCAAGCTCTCAATTCAAGCTTGACTTGAGCTTGGTTAGAGCTTAACTTAAGCTTAGTTTAAGCATGGTTCGTTTAAATGTTATCGAGCTCTCAATTCATGTTTGTTTGATTGTTTACAACTTTTAGTTATTTGATTGGTTATTGAGTTTTATAATTTAAACTTATTTATTTATTTTATTATTTATTTAGCATATTGAAAAGAAATTTATTAATGAATATGGTTCGTGAACGTTGTTCGTGAATATTGTTCACGAATGTTGTTCATGAACGTTACCGAGTTGAACACATATGTGTTCAAGTTTATTTGTTTAGTTTAATGAGTTATTCAAGTTTGTTTATTTAATTAATTTTATGTATATTGAACGAATATAAATAAATTCTTACCAAGCCGAATATCAAGATTGTTCATGAACGCTTGATTCATTTACAATTCTAGGAAAAATAGCAAAAAAATATTTCGAATTGAATTTTTCAAATTATTTGGGTTGGGTTAGTCGGATTAGTTAGATTCGGATTCAGATTTAAGGGTTTTGCGTTAAATTTAGATTCAGGTTGAGGTTTTAAAAAAAAATTAACTCAATCTGAACTCAATTAGATCCACTAAAATTGACACCCTTAATTTTTATTCTTATTCTTGTACCTTCTTCTCAATAATGATAATGACTATAATAACCCATTGTCACATTTGATTGGGCCTACCCATGAACTTATTTTAATTTCATGTGTCTCCTCATTAATTGTCACCTTTCTTAATTTTTAAGGGTTTCATTAGTTAATTAAATCACACAAGATTACTTAGTAATTTGCATCAACTAATCCCTAATTTGTATTTTCTAACTATAATTTAGTACATTTGATTTTTATGCCTCTTATTAGGTAGTAAATGTACTTCACCACATGCATATATTTCTATAAAAGGTGTTGTGCTAATTTTAGGATTTTATGTCATCTTTATAAATATATTTAAATCAGCAAAATAGAGTAGGCTACCATATGGATGATATATATATATATATATATATATATATATATATATATATATATATATATATATATATATATATATATTAATTTTATCAAAAATCCATACAATGATTTTATAAAGAAAGGATATAATGAAACTCTTGGTTGGATCTTTTCATGGGAACACGATCTATTTTATTTGATTGATGGATCCAACAACTAATTTTAATGAATTAAAAAGGGGAGTGGTCTTATTCAAAACGCCTCGTGATCTTCAACCAATTTTGTGCTTCAATATAATTACCCGGACTAAGCGCTATAGCTTGTTTCCAATACTCAGCAGCTTGATCGGACCAAGCCTCTGCAATTTCAGAATCACCCTTGTCTATTTTTATAAATTTACCATCACTACATATAGATATATTGATTTTGAGTATATATTGTATGTCTCAATAGTGGAAGATGAGAATTGTAAGGATGAATAAAATAAAACGTAATAATAGTGAGAAAGTTTTGGTATATTTATTGAGAGAAAATTTTATGAGATACATTTAAAATATTATGAGCATATATTTAGACGGTCAACTATGACAAGATGAGAATTGAAAAGATGAACAATTTTTTCTAAAAAAAATAGTGATAAAGTTTGGGTTGCACAGAAAAAATTATGAAAGATACACAAATATATATTTAGATGATAAATTTTTACAAATATATAAATTTAACGAGGAAGTGGACTAAAACAAGGGAAAAGATATATATAATTGATTTCATCTAATAAAATTTGATTATAGTATTGTATGACAATGCGAAATGAAATAATTTTAAGAACGTGGAAGATTTCTTGATCTCATCTGCAGTTACAAAAACGAAAGCTAATACCACATGCATCCGAAGCTATGGCGTGATAGTAAGAGGTGGAATGAGCTTTCTAAATAATAAGGGTGTGTTTGATTTAGAGTTATTCTTAATAATCTTAGTTATTCATCCAAGGTTATCAACGAAAATCTTATTTGATTTAAATAATTGATGATTCCCGAATAATGTTCTATGCCCGACAAGACAGCAAAAGGACATGTAACCCGGAATCGAAAAATCTCGAAAAATTGAGAGTTTTCTTAATTTCGGGATTAACGAAATTTTTTTATTCAAAATATTCTCGAATAAGAGAAAAATATGATAAAAAAGGAAAATATAAAGGAAAAAATAAAATAAAAAACTTTTAAAAAAATAAAAATTTAAAAAATATAAAAAAATAGAAAAAAACAAAAAATTTAAAAAATAAAAAAAAATTTTAAAAAATGTAAAAAATTTTAAAATTTAAGAATTTAAAAAATAATTAAAAAATTTAAAAAATATATAATTTAAAAAATATAGAAAAAAATAAAAAAACAAAAAAAATAAAAAAATTCTAAAAATTAAAAAAATAAAAAAATGGAAAAAATGAAAAGAAATAAAAAAATAAAAAAACACATAAAATAAAGAAAACTGTGAAAAAAATTGAAAAAAATGTAGTGTTTAAATAATAATAATAATAATAATAATAATAAATATGGTTGATTTTGTAACTAAGGGTAATATAATAAAATATTAAATTAAATTATTTATTTTATATTCAAAAAAATTTTTTTGTTACATTATTTATATTGAATAAAATAATATTTAATTATATTTTATTTCTCGTAATTTTAATTATGTGATTATCAAATAATCATATAATCAAAATTATATATAATAACTTAAATCAACGTATTCTAAAAATTCAAATATCACTTCAAGTCCATGGAATTTGAAAAACTTGTGACTTGAATTGCCTGTTAAGATTCATCTGCGGTATTTAGTTAAATGATTGGAATGTTTTTTTTATGTGGAGTCCATGTTATAATGATAATAAATAATTTTATAAATATAAAATAAATAAAATAGTTGTTTTTTTTAAAATCTAATGATGTATAGAAATTGAGTATAAAATAAATACTCATTAATTTTTTTAGCTTTCATTAACTGCTCCCCGACACACTGTACGGTGCAGATGCGAATGCAAGGGTCCACCAACGGACTCGATCACGTGAGGTGGCCTAACGTCTCTTCCTATCCCCACCATCCGATCTCCATCCGAGGGTTAATTTTTCGAAATTTCTACATGACCATGTACCCTTCTCCTGCTCTTCGTACGGCCGGGTTAAAATAGGGTCAATTAGGTCTTTTCCGTTCAATTTGCCCTTACTTTAACCTTGCCGAGGCGTCCATGGAGAAGCGCAGTGGCGGCGTTCGCTTCCTCCGAGGGGACTCCATTTCCTCCTCCTCGTCGTCGTCGTTGTCGTCGTCGTCGTCGTCGAGATTGCGAGAGAGAGAGAGATCGATCAAGGTCTGGTTGGGGCGCGTGGTCTCTCTCGTTTGTAGGTGATGCAGCAAGATGACGTGGAGATCCTCTGAGCTCTGGGGCGGGCGGAGGCCCAGCAAGCACACCTCCGGCCGCACTTGCCACCGGAAGCACGTCGAGGACGGGTAGATCTGTGTTATTACATTCAGTATCTACCTTCTCCAAGGCATTTGCGCTCGTGCTATTACTCTCTGCAAGCAAATTCTAGATTGTTGTAGATTGGGATGGAGGAGGTGGTGGCTGCATCGCCGGCGACTTCTGTTGAAGGCCGAAGCGTGCTCCAAGGGCGGTACGAGATAGGGCGGGTCATCGGGCAGGGCACGTTCGCGAAGGTGCATCTTGCGAGGAATCTCCTTACAGGTGAGGGCGTGGCCATCAAGGTGGTAGGGAAGGAGAAGGTGATCCAGGTGGGGATGATGGAGCAGGTGAAGCGCGAGATCTCGGCCATGAAGATGGTTCGCCACCCTAACATTGTGGAGCTTCACGAGGTGATGGCGACGCGGTCAAAGATCTACTTCGCCATGGAGCTGGTCCGCGGTGGGGAGCTGTTCACCAAGGTGGCCCGATCCGGTCGCCTCCGCGAGGACGCTGCCCGGCGTTACTTCTGCCAACTCGTCTCCGCCGTTGATTTCTGTCACGGCCGAGGTGTCTTCCATCGCGACCTCAAGCTGGAGAATATCCTTCTCGACGAACAAGGGGATCTCAAGATCGCTGATTTCGGGCTCAGCGCCTTCGCCGAGAACGTCCGACTCGACGGCCTCTTTCACACCGCCTGCGGTACGCCCGCGTACGTCGCTCCTGAGGTGGTCGGCCAAAGGGGCTACGACGGGGCGAAGGCCGACCTCTGGTCCTGCGGCGTCATCCTCTTCGTCCTCCTAGCTGGATTCCTCCCCTTCCAGGACGAGAACATACTCGCTATGTACAAGAAGATCCGCCGAGGGGACTTTCGATGTCCTCCTTGGTTCTCGTCGGACGCCCGACGGCTCGTCACCAAGCTGCTCGACCCTAACCCCAAGACAAGATTCACCGTCGACCGGCTCACGGGATCTCCCTGGTTCAAAAAATCGACGATTCCCAAATCAGTTACCGGTACCTCGTCGCCGCCTTCAGCCAGCTTAGAATCGGAGCTTTCCGGCGATAAAGAACCAGCAAAGAAAGAGGGGAAGGAACCAGAGAGACTAAACGCCTTCCATCTGATATCGTTCTCGGATGGGTTCGACCTCTCACCCCTCTTCCTCGAAGGAGAGCGGAGGGAGAAGGTCATGCGCTTCGCCACAAATGAGCCGGCAAGCGACGTTGTGTCGAGGCTGGAAAATTTTGCGGCCAGAGCGGCGGCGAAGTGCCGGGTGACGAAGAGCTGCTCGGCGGGAGTGAAGCTGGAGGGCGAGGAACGAGGTCGGATGGGCAAGCTGACGATTTCCATCGACATATTCACAGTGGCGCCGCCAGTTCTCGTGGTGGAGGTCAGGAGGGACGGCGGCGACACCGCCGAATACGAGAAGTTCTGCAGCGACGAACTCCGCCCCGCGCTCCAAGACATCATCTTGACTTCATCATCCGACCAACTCCAAACTTCTACATTCTAATCATCCTCAATCAACATATGTAACCAAATTCATCGTCAAAATTTGTAATTATCTCCATCTATCTCCATCTATCTCCACTCTGTCTCCTCCATTATTGTACTAATTCTGATCTCTCTCAAGAACTTTATTTGTTTCAGTTCATCATCCTCCATTATTGTACTAATGCACATCTCTCTCAAGAACTTTATTTGTTTCAGTTCATCCTCCTCCATTATTGCACTCCTTTAAAGTTTTAATTTTTCTGAATGCATTTGGTTACTCTCATCGATCCATACAAAAAGTTCGACAATCTGATTACTTCAATATTCATTGCAGGAAAAGCTTGAAGAACGAGAAGCAGCAGCAGGAAAACATGTTAGATAGCGACAACTCAGACACTCCCCGTGACAAATAATGCAGCGTCCTTGTCTCATTCCAGACTCTGTCGACATCGACAGGTGGCTGGAAAGAGGTTAGTACACAAATTCAGCTCTAAAGTAGATTCTCATTTTTGTGTTTCGATATAAAGTTGAAGAACATGGGGCTTCTTTCTGCTTAGAAATCTTTCTCAACTGTTCTTGATTATCAGTTGCTCACACACAATTCAACTGGTCATATTTCGCTCCCTACTCGATTCTGAACATGTAGATGATAATAGTACATAGGACCTTAGTTTTTGAAGTAAACACAAACTAGAACTACTGGAGCATTAACTACTTGGGTTTATCGGTGGCGATGGTGGCGCGGGCGACGTCGGAGGGTTTGGTCCCCGGCTTCGACTTGTAGTAGAGGCCGAAGTACCCTATGGCGGCGAAGATGAGGAATCCGCTGACGGCCATAGTGGTGATGCTGTAAGGCAGCCGGCGCCGCTGGTGCAGCACATCCGATGAGCTCGGCAGCACCCGCTTCGCCTCCCTATCATCCATGACACTGCTTCTCTTCTCCGCTCTCCTGTTGTTGAGATCCTTCCTCTTCTCTTACTCTTTGTTGGCCTTTGGTTCCCCAGCCATGGTCGGTCGCATGCTTTGCACTTTGGTGCAGTTGACACGTCGTGGATCGACGTGTTCTTCAGAGAACATGCGGTCTGATTTTGTTTTAACTAAATACTACATTTTTATGAAATATATTACTGATTATATATATATATACAGTTTTCAGTTTGCATTATAGTTTTTCCCCTAGAAACATGAGAGATTTAAGAAAAATAATGCAAAGCACAATTTTCTCCTTTCTTCTTGAGATTTTTTTTTAAAAAAAAATTAGATACTTAATTTTGGATAAATATAAAAAAAAGGTGTCCTAAATTTATCAAATCGCGGTTTACTCTTAAAAAAAATAAAATCAAGGGCATCTATCTCGCTTTTATTTTCTTTTAGGATTATTATAGCAGCGACTCATTATTAGAATGTGTAACAGTGGATAATTGTTATTGAAAATTTAATTAAAATTATTATACACAGTAGGATTATATTAAAAAAAATATATTTTTAATTAATTTGGTCAAATTTATTAAATAATTTTAAATTAAACAAATCACTTTAAAATAGACTAAGTAGTTGTTATACAATTGTATAAGTTACTAAATAGTTATTAAACGTATAGCTAAATCTTTAATTTTAAATCTTAAGATTTTAATTCTAAATTCTAAATTAAAATTATTTGTTTATCAAATCATTTAAAATTAAGTAAATTATTTTAAAATAATTATAGAAGCTATTAATTAGTTATTACACAGCGGATAACTTCTACAGTAGTATAATAATGTTATATTAGTTGGTATATGTCATAGTAGTGGTACTTATTATGATAGCCGTGAAAGTAAGGATATTCTTGAAAGGTAGAGCTTTCTACGATTTGATATATATGCCCTTTGATTCTGTCCCTTAATTTTGAAAATTCTCTTTTCTCCTTATTCATCGTTAAAATTTTAGATAGTTAAAATAAAAATTATTCATTTTGACGAACTAATCGTACTTTTGTTGTTAGCCCTTCCTGATGTGTCGGATGGGCGAAAGGAGGACGGGATCCTCTAGACTCTTACTCTTGATATGTTTTTAGACTAGGGGTCGTTTATTGATAGGATCTTATGGATCTCACTTGTTATATAGATAGGGTCCAAAATAGAGTGATCTATTTTTTAAATCACACTTTCGTACCAGGGATAAAAGATATATTAACACTAACCCTGACAGATATCTAGCATATATTGTTCTCTGTTGGGCCATAACACTATGGGCCGTCAAATCTCATTAGACGATTAATTTTCTTAGTCTATTTTTTATTAGAGAAAAGTTTTTTTTTTTATAATGTATCGTAGCTAAATTTAAGAGACTTGCTCCCCCCCCCGCAAATGCAATGGGGATCCTCTGGTCCGCAAATTGTGGATCAGGGGATGATCCACTGATAAGGACCCTTAATTTAGATGGACCCTATCTTTAAATAAGTGGGATCCATCTAAATCAAGGATCATCATATAGTGGACCATCCCCTGATCCGTAATTTACGGACTAGAGGATCTGCTCTCCCGCACACGACGCATCTATCCTCGTCTTTTTTTTTCCATTTATTTTTATTTTTTTAATTAATTTATTTAAAAATAACTCTCATACTTATATATTTTTAATTTTATTAAGTTTTATTTTTTAATTAATTTAATTTATTATTTTTTATCAATACTTTATTTTTTCAATTTTATTTAGTTTTTATTTTATAATTAATTTAATTTATTATTTTTTTTCATAATACTGGTATTTTTTAAATTTATTTTCTTTTAAGTTTTGTTTTTTATTAATTTTTTTTGTTAATTAGTTTTTTTTTATCAATTTTTTATGAGTTTTATTTTTTTAAATAATTTTTTTATATGTTTATAATCTTTTGTTTATTTTTAGTTTATATTTAAAACTAACAAAAAAATACTAACAATTAATAGTGAACACATTCATAATTTAAGAACAAATATATTTTTTCAAATGAAAAGTACATATAATAATACAAAAAATATGAAAATATATAAAAATAGAAATTTTAATTAATATTGCCTCTAAATTCTGCTCTTGACGCGTTTGGTGGTGGTGCACTTATTATTTCGTATTACAAATAAACACATGTTCTATAGCGAGTGACCCATCTTTTAGCTTCATACGATGAATGTTGCCATCACCAAGTTGGAATGGATGGTACAAGATAATGAGGATGTAAGAAAATTTGTACGAAGTGATTGCCAACATGAGCAATAGCTATTTCTTGACGCTCTTGGTTTGGAATTGGAGGAGTTCTTAATGGCAATTGAGTAAAACAACTCCCAACATTCTCACCAAATGTATGAAGTACAAGATTGTACCTTGATGCAATGACAATTCCCTAGCGTCCATCCAATACATTTCTGGTGCCCACGGCTCGAACCAATTCAATTAAAATAATAGATTGGTTACCAAATTTGGATCTGGATAAAGTTGATCATATAGATCCTTATTTTGTTGAATCTCTTCTATAAGCTCAAATCATACTTGAAACCAACCTTCTTCACCATACCCAATTAGTGCAGCTATTGCCTTGAATCCACAATTACCATCAGGTTGAACATCAACAGTGTGAGAAATATAACGCTGCAGAGGCACAAGTAATTGTTGGAGCAATCCCAATGGTCTGCGGGACCATGTATTTTGGTGTTTAGGCAAAGGGTTTAAGTTAGGTTTACCCTCGTTATTTGATATGTGTACTTGAGTTGTGTAGGACTGCAGGTGACAATTGTGACTCAGGTTGACGACTTCCGGTTCGGTGAAGGATGGAACATCCGAGGGACCGTGGACAAGACAGCAAGGACAAGGGCCGAGGGAAGCGACTTCGAGGCATACACGAAGGATGACATTGTGGACGAGCCGCGGGCTTGGATGCATCCGAGGAACGAGAGCCAAAGGAAGTAAGCTTGAAGGCAAGAGGTCAAAACTGCAAAGAAGAGTCAAGTGAGTCGTGAGGGTCCGAGTGCTGAGAGAAATGTACTCGGGATGGGAACCCTAGGTATAGGGTTGTACCAGTCGATTGGTACTGGGATCAGTCAACTGGTGGTGAGCACAGAAGCTCTCTGTGCCCGAAATGGCTGGGATCAGTCGACTGGTCCTGTGATCAGTCGACTGATAGATAGCCGTTGAGAGAGCCGTTGGGCTGACATTAGTCGACTGGTGCAAGGACCAGTCGATTGGTAACGGGCAAATCAGCTTTCTGATTTCCTCCAAGTTCTATAAGAATGAGCTTGGGATGGTCGGCCAAGGTGACGAAATTAGACTTGGTTAAAGCCTAATTAGTAGTCACCAAAGTGCTCAAGGTCTCTTGTGTCCAAGTGTTCTTGGTTGGTGTTGTGGTGAGGTTTTCCTACCCACAAGTAGTTGCTTGAGTAGCCGGAGTTTGCCGGGGGCTAATCCACCGAAGGATCGGGATCGTCCACCTTACGGACAGCTGTGGAGTAGGAGCATCATCTCCGAACCACGTTATATCAACGTGCATTGGTTTGCTTGTTCTTTTCTTTGTCATTAGCTTTTGTATTCGTAATTAGTATTTGTATTTCCGCTTGCGCACTAACGAATACGTAGGAAGCGATCAATTTGGGTGAGACGCTATTCACCCCCCTCTAGCGGACGTCAAGGTCCCAATAATTGGTATCAGAGCTAGGTGAGCTCTTGTTGGACTAATCGCCAAGAGAGCGTCTAGAGGAAGAAGATGAAGTCGGAGGGACCTCTCGGATGGGACATCCGAATCCCACCTCCATACGAGCGCGATGACTTCGACTATTGGAGGAAGCGCATGGAGATGTGGTTCCAAATGAATTGGAACCAATGGATTGCGTTGGAGGAACCGTTTAAAGCTCCAACGGACAAGAAGGGAAAGAAGCTCCGACCACGACATTGGACGGAGGAGCAAACCACACGATCAAAGGCAAACAACTGTTGGTGCGGTTAGCACTAACGATTTAACCCAGGTTTTGATGAATGACAAATCAGGTTAAGTTAGTTTGTTGTTGTCTGACACTTTGATCGAGTGTGCAGGAGAAGTCCAGACAGGTCGACGGGCTGACCGGATGTCTGGCACGAAGGCCAGCTAGGTCGACGGGCTGACCGGATAGTTGGCGAGAAGTCCAAGCGGGTCGACGGGCTGACCGGACGCTTGGCGAGAAGTCCAGCTAGGTCGACGGGCTAACCGGATAGCTGGCGAGAAGTCCAGACGGGTCGAAGGGCTGACCGGACGTCTGGCAGGTAAGTAAGGTAAGTCACTGGAGGGGAGTGACTGCGAGGACGCGTTCCCGGGAAGGGAACATTAGGTGTCGATCCGGCTTAGATCCATTTCGGATATCTAAGTCGAGATCGTGACTAGATTCCGGTCTCAGAAAGACGGAATCTAAGTCATACTTTTTATACTAAACTCATAAAACTGTGCTAACACTTTATTTTTCAGGATCTACTTGTCTCGGACTTGTAGGACCGTTGGGCCGGCTAGGAAGGGGTTTGTTGGATAGCCTGCAGACGGAAAAAGAAAACAAACCCTCCTCGAACTCTTTAGGCTAACACTTGCATAATTAAGTTAAGCAGATAAATTAAAAGCATAAAGAAAAGCGAGGCACAAAAGATTTACTTGGTTACAACCGATGTGGTTGTTAATCCAAGGAAGATTAAGCTCAATAACACTCCTTCAGGCGGAGAAGCCTCGTACAACGTTGAAGTGCAGAAAACAGAAGCTTAGACTAAAAGAGAGTGTGCAAGCACTGGATTTACAATCAGTGAGTTCATATCTAAACTTCTGGACCAAGGCTATATTTATAGTCTTGGTCCGGGCGCCTGGAAGGGTTCCGGGCGCCCTGGGGGGGATAAATTTTATCCCCCAACGGTTGGATCGAGTCAAAACTCGATCCTGTGAAAAAGTCCCTTCCGGGCGCCCCGGATGGTTCCGGGCGCCCCGGACAACTCCGGGCGCCCCGGATAGTTCCGGGCGCCCCAGAGCCAAAAGTCAACCCAGTTGACTTTTGGTCCGTGCTCTCTTCTCTGGTTCAGCTCGCCTCTGGTCCGGGTCTTTCTGCTCCGGCTCCGCTTGCTTGGGTGATCTCTGACATCGACCGTTGGGCCGGCTAGGAAGGGGTTTGTTGGATAGCCTGCAGACGGAAAAAGAAAACAAACCCTCCTCGAACTCTTTAGGCTAACACTTGCATAATTAAGTTAAGCAGATAAATTAAAAGCATAAAGAAAAGCGAGACACAAAAGATTTACTTGGTTACAACCGATGTGGTTGTTAATCCAAGGAAGATTAAGCTCAATAACACTCCTTCAAGCGGAGAAGCCTCGTACAGCGTTGAAGTGCAGAAAACAGAAGCTTAGACTAAAAGAGAGTGTGCAAGCACTGGATTTACAATCAGTGAGTTCATATCTAAGCTTCTGGACCAAGGCTATATTTATAGTCTTGGTCCGGGCGCCTGGAAGGGTTCCGGGCGCCCTGGGGGGGATAAATTTTATCCCCCAACGGTCGGATCGAGTCAAAACTCGATCCTGTGAAAAAGTCCCTTCCGGGCGCCCCGGAGCCAAAAGTCAACCCAGTTGACTTTTGGTCCGTGCTCTCTTCTCTGGTTCAGCTCGCCTCTGGTCCGGGTCTTTCTGCTCCGGCTCCGCTTGCTTGGGTGATCTCTGACATCCGGAATAGGGCTCACCCGAACCCATCTTCCGGTCTTCTCGAGCGTGCTTCCCTCCGGCTTCTCGTCCCTCAGAATTACCGCGTGTCCCTTCTCGTCCACCAGCGTACTCATCCGCAGACTTCGTCCCTCGGTTGCACCCCGTGCCGACCTTCACGCTAGCTGCGTCTCTTGCTCCCCGAGCAATCTTCCGCTCCGGCTTTCGTACCTCGGAACCACCGCGCGCACTTCCTTCTCGTCCGCCAGTGTACTCTTCCGCAGCACCTCGTCCCTCGGACGCACAGCGTGCCGTCCTTCTCGCTAGCTGCGTCTTCCGCTCGGGTACCTGTGCTCCTAAGCTCCTGCACACTTAGACACAAGGTTAGAAACAACGCAGGACCTAACTTAACTTGTTGATCACACCAAAACAACCTTGGGGTTCCAACAGGACTAACCTTGTTTTGCAGGAAAGCTGTTCGCTGGAAAAAGGAGGTCCGGGCGCCCGGAAGGGATCCGAGCGCCCGGGAGGCAAGTTTTATCCCGATTGCGCTTCGCCACGTGGAGCTCACTGGTTGGACTTGCCACGTCTCACCAGGGCGCTCGGAAGGCATCTAGGGCGCCCTGAGCATCATATAAAAGAAGGGTCAGAGGGGAGCTTCAGAACAACAACGAAAAGAAAAGTCTTCCACTGCTCTGCACTTCTGCGACGCTAACAAAGCTCCGACACTACGCTCCTTTCTTGTCCTTATTGTCGGTATTTGTTTTTCATTTTCATTAGCATTCATTGTACTATTTTTTGTAATCATTATTTCGAACTGCTAGTGAATTGCTCAACGAAAGTATTCACGGAGTACGGGCCTTCGAGTAGAAGTCGTCACAGGCTCCGAACGAAGTAAAATCTATTGTGTCCAGTTTTTATTCCGCTGCGTACTTTTACACTCGAGTTTTCGAATCGATATTCACCCCCCCTATCGAACGATCACGGTCCTACAAGTGGTATCAGAGCAGGAACTGCTCTGATTTGGTGCAACCACCAATCAAGCAAAGGGGGGTCGTTTTAAAGAAAAAATTAAATATCGTTTGTCTTTAAAATAAAACCTTACGTCTTTCGTTTTTTCCCTCCAAAACGGTTTTTGAAAAATACATCGCCATCTTTTCACCATTGTTTAGTATTTAAAAAATATTATATTTTCAAAATTTTTAAATAATATTTTTTCAAATATTTTAATAATATTTTATTATTTTTTCTGAAAATAGTGAAATATTATTTTTTTCAGCACTGCTAATCCAAGACCAAGTCTTGGGATTTTTTTTCTGTTTCTCTGTGTGCAAGAATAATGACTCTTCTAGAAGGACGGAACCCCTGTGAACCACCACCATACGATCATGAAGACTTCAACTACTGGAAGCGATTAATAGAATGCTTCTTAGGAAGCGTAGACATCGATTATATGTTAATTTTGAGGAAACCTTCTCAAAACTCGGAACTGAACAAAAAGGTAAGTAACATTATTTGTAATGTTTTACCTAACAATATTTTATGTAGATTAGAAAAGTACAAGAATGCATATGAGCTGTGGACCCAGTTGATCAAGCTTCACGAGACGCCGATGGAACTAGAAGATCAAGTTAAAATCAAATATGAGCTCGAGTCAAATCCAACGGAGAAGCCTACTGAATTAGGGGTTGCGCTCAAGGTGAGTAATATTTACCAAAATACCCCTGCTAATAGTAGTTTAAATAATCAGCATGATGATAAGTATGAAATTAGTCCAAATATGGTGCATGATAATCTAGATTTAAATGATTTAAATTTAAAATCACAAAATAATCTAGACTCTGATCAAGTCAATCAAGACTCTGATCAATTTGGCATCAACCTTGACTTGGTCAAACAGAACAATGACCAAATCAATTCAAATAATTTAATTAATTCAGAAAATTTTAAATTAGGTGAGCATTTAGACATAAATAAATCAAACATTAAAATAAATTTAAATTTAAATGCTAAAAATGAGAAAATGGATAAAATCAATAAATACCTTGATAAATATTTAATAATCAAGATGAAATCAGTCTAGAAAATGCTATCCAAAACCAAGATAAGTTAATTAATAAAAAATTAAACTTTAAAGATAAAACTAATCTAATAAATTCAATTAATCATATCAATTTAAAAGGCAAAGAAAATATAAGGATAAAATCAAACACTTTGATAAAATCAAAACGGAATTTAACAAACTTAAAATTAAATGTTAAAGATAACATATTAAACAAAAATAATCTAGAAATTTTAAAATTAACAATTAATAAAAAGCTAAAAGATAAACCGTTAAGAAAATATAATTCAAACAGTTTAGTTAATTCAAATTTAAAAATAAATAAAAACTTTAAAAATAAGCTATTAAAGAAAGATAATTCAATTAACTCAATAAAATTGAAATTGAAAGAAAATTCAAATATTAAATACACTCTCTTAAAGAAAGATAATTTGACCAATTTAATTAATTCAAAATTAAAAACTTAAATTTAAATTATAAATTTTAACGAAAACTTAACTATAATAAACCCAAAACTAAAAACTAAATTAATGGCCAATAATTCAGGGGGAGGATCCAGAATAGCTGGCACCTCCAAAACTAACCTACCCGAAAGGGTAACCCAAACCAACCTACCTGACAGGGTAATTAGGACTAGTTAAAGAGGGTTCAAGTTTAACTTGAAAAATGGTACTGGTGAAGTTTTGGATGATAGTACGTTAGGGAAGCTCAGTCTATGCATGTCTAGGAAGATATGGCTTCGACCTGGTGCATCTGGCTAAGTGGAACTGACCGAAGCTACCCTTATTGAATCCTAACCGGTTAGACCAAGGTTTAGTACTAAGTTCCGTGAATAGGACTATTCGGAAAACCTCGAAGGGTTGGTTACTTCTAATGATGTCCAGGTGACTCACCAAGCTTAGAAGTTTATCCGAAAAATGCCTATTTGTTGAGATCAAAGCTAAACATAAATCTAACACAAGTTAAACCAAACTCTGTAATTAAATCTACTTCATCTCACAAAATTATAGGATTCCTTGATTGATAATCTAGACCGGGTGAGATGAATAAGGATTAAATTAATTAATTTTCAAATCAAATTAAAATTAAAATTAAATTCCGAATTTCAAATTAAAATTAAATTTCAAATTTCAAATTTCAAATTAAAATTAATTAAAATTAAATTTCGAATTTCAAATTGAATTTCAAATTAAAATTAAATTTCGAATTAATTTAAAATTAAATTTCGAATTAAAACTAAATTATTTTTTTAAAATTAAATTAACTTTAAAAATTATTTTAAAAATGAAATTAACTTTAAAAAAAATTATTTTAAAAATGAAATTCCTTTAAAAATTATTTTAAAACATTTTCAAAATTATTTTAAAAACTCTTTTAAAAATCATTTTAAAAACTTTAAAAATTTCTTTAAAAATTATTTTAAAATATTTTCAAAATTATTTTAAAAACTCTTTTAAAGATCATTTTAAAAACTTTAAAAAATTCTTTTAAAAATTATTTTAAAACCCTTTAAAAACTATTTTAAAAACTCTTCTAAAAATCAATTTAAAAACTTTAAAAATTCCTTTAAAAATTATTTTTAAAACATTTTAAAAATCATTTTTAAAACTCTCTTAAAAAGCATTTTAAAAATTCTTTTAAAAAATTATTTTAAAACAATTTCAAAATTATTTTAAAAACTCTTTTAAAAATCATTTTAAAAACTTTAAAAATTCCCTTAAAAATTATTTTAAAACATTTTCAAAATTATTTTAAAACTCTTTTAAAGATCATTTTAAAAACTTTAAAAAATTCTTTTAAAAATTCTTTTAAAACCTTTTAAAAATTATTTTAAAAACTCTTCTAAAAATCAATATAAAAACTTTAAAAATTCCTTTAAAAATTATTTTAAAAACTTTTTAAAAATCATTTTAAAAACTCTCTTAAAAAGCATTTTAAAAAATTCTTTTAAAAAATTCTTTTAAAACATTTTAAAAATTGTTTTAAAAACTCTTTTAAAAATTATTTTCAAAACTTTAAAAATTCTTTTAAAAAATTATTTTAAAACATTTTAAAAATTATTTTAAAAACTCTTTTAAAAGTCATTTTCAAAACTTTAAAAATTCTTTTAAAAATTATTTTAAAAACTCTCTTAAATATTATTTTCAAAACTTTAAAAAATTCCTTTAAAAAATTATTTTAAAACCTTTTAAAAATTATTTTAAAACTCTTTTAAAAATCGTTTTCAAAACTTTAAAAAATTCTTTTAAAAAAATTATTTTAAAACCTTTTAAAAATTATTTTAAAAACTCTTTTAAAAATCATTTTCAATACTTTAAAAATTCTTTTAAAAATTATTTTAAAAACTCTCTTAAAAATCATTTTCAAAACTTTAAAAATTCTTTTAAAAATTATTTTAAAACATTTTAAAAATTATTTTAAAAACTATTTTAAAAATCTTTTAAAAACCATTTAAAACTTCTTTTAAACCATTGTAAATTTTTTAAAATAAAAAAAATTATTCTTAAACTTTAAAAAGTATTATTTAAATTTTAAACTTTTTTTCTTAAACATTATTTTTCTTAATATTATTTTAAAACTTAATTTAACCTAACTGAATATTAAAACTTAAATTAAAACTTAATATTGAAATTATAATTAAAATTTAAAAATTTAACTTAAACTTAAAACTTAAACCTAAATTAATCACTTATATTAATTTAAATCTGAAATCAAAACTGAATTGAACGTATGTTAATTGCCATTAAATAATTATAAAAATCATTTTAAAATCCTTTTAAACACTATTTTAGAAATCTTGTTAGAAATCCCTTAAAAATAATAATAATAATAATTCTTTTAAATCCATTTAAAACTTAAATTTAAGACTTAATATAACTTAGAATTAAAACTTTAAATTCATACCTAAGATAAAACTTAAAACTAAAATTTTGACTTTAAACTTAATCAAGTAATTAATAAGTAAATAACTAATTCTTTAAATCTAACCTTATTTGAGAACTAAGCTTGATTTGATTTGAACCTAAGTTTAATCTTATTAAAAATATTAAAATTACTCTAAGTCATTTTTCTTAATAAACCTTTAAAATATTAATTATTTTTATTAAAACATAATTAAAGTTTGACTTAAATTGAACCTTACTTAACCTTGTTTAATAACGAGTTTAACTTCAAATTACCACCAACTTTAAACTAAGTTAATCCAACTTAAAAGGAAGTAAATGAAAAGTTAAATTATAACTAACACCTTCATCAATTAATACAAAATTTAGATTATAGCAAAATTTAATCAATAAATTATTAATATTGATCAATTATTGAATTAATAACAACTTATCTTACTTAACATTACACTAAAGGTTAATTTATTTCAACTAAATCTAACATTAATTACGGTTAGTCAAATTTAAATGAACAATTTTATAAAGATAATTATACAATCGCCTAAAACACTTAGGTCAAAAATATGTTACGGTTGTAAACTTTTATATTAAGGGGAAGTAATAAATAAGGATGATTAATAAATTAAAGGAGTATCAAATTAAGGGGGAGGAATTAATTAAAAATTTCCCTTTATATAAAATATTTTAAATTTTGTTTGAAAAATATTTTCTTAAAAATTTCTTAAACCTACTTTTGAAAACTAACTCTTATAAAACTAAGTTGTTTTTAAGAATTGGGTTTTACTTTTTATTGAAAATTGATTTTGAAAATTAGATTTAACTTAGTTTTGAAAATTGTGGAAATTAGATTTTTCAAAACTTAAGTTTACAAACTAAGCTTCTCAAAATCATTTTCCTTAATTTTGAAAATCAAAGTTTAAAAATCAACCTTCAAAATCAACTTGCTTAAAATTGTGAAAATTTTTTTTAAATCAACTCAAAATTGTTTGTTTTAAATCACAAACTTTTTATCCTTTTTACTTAGTCTCTGAAAATTGAACTTTTCAAGTTTTTTAAACCATGGTTTTGAAACTAGTACTTTTGAACTTTAAAATTTTGATTTTGGAAAAAGAATTTTACAAAATTATTTTGAAAACTCCTTCATTTTAAAAATTATTTTACTTTATCAAATTAGTTGTACCAAACTCCTTTGAAAACTAAAAGTAAAGTTCAAAATCACTTTTCTTAATATTTGCAAACTGAAATTTGATTTGCAAAAACTTAGTGTTGAAAATTGTGGAAGTTAGATTTTTCAAAACTTAAGTTTACAAATTTAAATCATTTTCAAAACTTAAGTTTTAAATTGAATCATTTACAAACTTAGTGTTGAAAAATAAATCAGTTTTGGAAAAATAAAATTTTCAAACTTAGTTTTGGAATTTTGGTTTTGAAAACTTATGTTTGAAAATTAGACTATTTAAACTTAGCTAGCTTTCTAAAAGCTAAAAGCTAATGCTTTAAACAAATTTTCAAAAGTTTAAACTCCCCCAGATTTACTTGACATTATTTATTATTTTGTCTGAAGTCTATATTTATGCTTACTTGATAATAGTTCTTTTGATGAATGACAAAGGGGGAGGGTTAGGTGGTTAAGTTAGCTAAACCAAACTGAAAATACAAACTAACTTAAAAAAATCACATAAATGCATGTTGTTTCTTGCATATGTTTTCACTAACTTAACCAGGTTGTCATTCCATCAAAAAGGGGGAGATTGTTGGTGCAGTTAGTACTAACGATTTAACCCAGATTTTGATGAATGACAAATCAGGTTAAGTTAGTTTGTTGTTGTCTGACACTTTGATCGAGTGTGCAGGAGAAGTCCATACAGGTCGACGGGCTGACCGGATGTCTGGCACGAAGCCCAGCTAGGTCGACGGGCTGACCGGATAGCTGGCGAGAAGTCCAAGCGGGTCGACGGGCTAATCGGACGCTTGGCGAGAAGTCCAGCTAGGTCGACGGGCTGACCAGATAGCTGTCGAGAAGTCCAGACGGGTCGAAGGGCTGACCGGACATCTGACAGGTAAGTAAGGTAAGTCACTGGAGGGGAGTGACTGCGAGGACGCGTTCCTGGGAAGGGAACATTAGGCGTCGATCCGGCTTAGATCCATTTCGGATATCTAAGTCGAGATCGTGACTAGATTCCGGTCTCGGAAAGACGGAATCTAAGTCATACTTCTTATACTAAACTCATAAAACTGTGCTAACACTTTATTTTTCAGGATCTACTTGTCTCGGACTAACATTGTTTTGCAGTAAAGCTGTTCGCTGGAAAAAGGTGGTCCGGGCGCCCGGGAGGCAAGTTTTATCCCGATTGCGCGTCGCCACGTGGAGCTCGCTGGTTGGACTTGCCACGTCTCACCAGGGCGCCCGGAAAGCATCTAGGGCGCCCCGAGCATCATATAAAAGAAGGGTCAGAGGGGAGCTTCAGAACAACAACGAAAAGAAAAGTCTTCCACTGCTCTGCACTTCTGCGACGCTAACAAAGCTCCGACACTACGCTCCTTTCTTATCCTTATTGTCGGTATTTGTTTTTCATTTTCATTAGCATTCATTGTACTGTTTTTTGTAATTATTATTTCGAACTGCTAGTGAATTGTCCAACGAAAGTACTCACGGAGTACGGGCCTTCGAGTAGGAGTCGTCACAGGCTCCGAACGAAGTAAAATCCATTGTGTCCAGTTTTTATTCCGTTGCGTACTTTTACACTCGAGTTTTCGAATCGATATTCACCCCCCCTCTATCGAACGATCACGGTCCTACAACAACAAGGTAATGTCTATATTGATTGATATTGTGCCTAATGATGTGATGAGCCGTGTAGGAAAATATGAGAACGCTCATGATTTGTGGAGCAAGATAAAGAAGGTTCAATGGGAAGAACCTTTGTCTACACAAGAGGAGAAAAAATCTGAGGAAATGGAAGATGTGACTCAAGTAGAGGAGGAGCAACCGGAAGTCGATTCATGCTCAACTTCTGAGGAGGAGAAGGATGAAGAAAGGTCATCCACAAGTGTGGATGAGGAAGATGTAGCATCTACATCCTCAAGGGTTGAAGAAGAGTCCAAGACAAATGAAGAAGAAATCTTGGAAGAAGTCAACCTAGTGAGCACCTCCACCGAAGCAAAGTCAAGGGACCATATAATATGCTTCGAGTGCAATGAGAAGGGACATTACAAGAGTAGATGTCCATTGGGTAAGAAGAAGGTAAATCCTAAACCCGTTCAAGTTAACTTAAACACTAACAAGGGTTGTAGGAAAAAAGGAACCCAAGGAAAAAGGATGCGCATCATATGCTTCACGTGTGGGGAGAAGGAACATTACCACACCAAATGCCCAAAGAAGAAAGAAATTAAGAAGTTGGCGCATTTGAAGAAGGAGGAGATGAAGTGGAGGAAGAATGGAGGCTCATGTCAAGGGGGAGCTCCAAAGGTAAAGGGTAAGGTAAACCCTAATTTAAATATCATGATAGGAATAGGGTAAATATCGATCATAACCTTAGGAGACTTATGCATGATAGACCTAGAAAAGTTAAATTCTCATTAACTAAGGAGAAGAAGATAATAGAGAACCAAGGCATTAATCCCAAGAAAGGGAGACATATGCCTAGGAAGGGTAGGTCTAGGAATGTCCATGGTGGACATGTTGACTCTAGGTTTAGGAACCTAGAAAGGGAAAATCAAGCTTTGAAGGCAAAACTTGATAAGTTGGAGAAAACCCTAGAAAGATTCAATGTTGGATCTAAGAGTTTAGGTATGATGTTGGGTAGTCAAAAATCCAACAATGATAGCTTGGGTCTAGGATACCGATCTAGGGTTTCCAATGCTAAGGGAAAGTCTTATGCTAGGGTTGCATATGACTATAGCAAAGAGAAACCAATAAATGACAAGGGAAAGTCATTTAAAGGTAAGGAGAAATTAACCAAGGACAAGGTGTCCAAAGTTAAGAAAGTTAGGTTTATAGGCCAAGTGTCACTGGAGGTGCACCGATGTGGCCTAGCCATTGTGGATGAGTCACTTAGGGAGGTGACTAAGGGTAAGAGCTCTAGGGGGAGCTCAAAGAGTCAATTTGGGACCCATGGCCAATGAATCTCAGGTGAGTACTACTTGGGAGTCTAGAGGAGCTATGGAGTGTGCTAAATGGTTTGGAGACGGACTTGAATCTCTAACCTAGGGATTTGGCACACATGATTTGTGTTTCATGCAAGAAATATGACATTTGGGGTCATATAGCATGATAATTGGTTTTGGATGTATAGATGCCATATAAACCAATGCTAGGAATGCATTATGGGTTGGTATGCGTAAATACATCAAGAGAAAGCCAAAACTAGGACTTTAGGTCAAGGTTCAATTGAACCATTTAGCTAGTTTTGGATTTTGTGTCAATCTTGGGATTGGTGATAGATACATTTTGTAATGTATTTTTCTTAAGTAGACAAGGGTACAATAGACCTCTTCACAAAATTTGGAGATTTTTGGAGGTCTAGGGAATTTCTGGTGCATTTATGAAGTTGACATGAAAATGCTGATTTTTACAGAAATAGGGTGCCAGTCGACTGGTGCAGATACCAGTCGACTAGTAACAGTATTTTCGACCACAGAATGTTTCTGTAAGGTTGTGTCGAAGGGGGTTGTCGACTGACACTTAGGGCAGTCGACTGATACCAGTCTGAAATTGTTTTCAGTATTGGTTTGTGACCATGTCAACTCGTTTAGATGTATGGGATCCATGGGGGATAAATACATGAGTTTAGAGTTAGTTTGGATGATAAGTTTTCAACAATTGGGATATTGTTGGAGAATTTTTTTGGATGTTAGGCAAAGGGGGAGAAGTAAGGTTTAGTTGGGAAAACCTTAAGTGCCTTTGCATAGGGGGAGCCTTGTGATAGGTTCTTAAAAATCCCTGTGGGAAAATCCTAGTTCATTGGGGAGTTTAGGTGTAGGGGGAGCCTTGGGATAGGTTCAAATGCATGATGCATCCATTCGGTGGTTGCCAAGTGTGTAGCCTTGACAACGTAAGTCCATTCGGCGATTGCCAAGTGTGTAGCCTTGGCAGCGTAAGTCCATTCGGCGGTGTAAGTCCAGGTGTGTAGCCTTGGCGACGTAAGTCTATTTGTTATTAGCATGTTTATTTGCTATATGTTTTCCCTAACTTAAACGTATTGCCAAACACCAAAAAGGGGGAGATTGTTGGAGCAATCCCAATGGTCCGCGGGACCATGTGTTTTGGTGTTTGGGCAAAGCGTTTAAGTTAGGTTTACCCTCGTTATTTGATATGTGTACTTGAGTTTTGTAGGGCTGCAGGTGACACATGTGACTCAGGTTGATGGCTTCGGGTTCGGTGAAGGATGGAGCATCCGAGGGACCGTGGACAAGGCAGCAAGGACAAGGGCTGAGGGAAGCGACTTCGAGGCATACGCGAAGGATGACATTGTGGACAAGCCGCGGGCTTGGATGCATCCGAGGGACGAGAGCTAAAGGAAGTAAGCTTGAAGGCAAGAGGTCAAAGCTGCAAAGAAGAGTCAAGTGAGTCGTGAGGGTCCGAGTGTTGAGAGAAATGTACTCGGGATGGGAACCCTAGGTATAGGGTTGTACCAGTTAACTGGTACTGGGATCAGTCGATTGGTGGTGAGCACAGAAGCTCTCAGTGCCCGAAATGGCTGTCGACTGGTAGATAACTGTTGAGAGAGCCATTGGGCTGGCACCAGTCGACTGGTGCAAGGACCAGTCGATTGGTAACAGGTAAATCAGCTTTCTGATTTCCTCCAAGCTCTATAAGAATGAGCTTGGGATGGTCAGCTAAGGTGACGAAATCAGACTTGGTTAAAGCCTAATTAGTGTTGGAACCCCAAGGTTGTTTTGGTGTGATCAACAAGTTAAGTTAGGTCCTGCGTTATTTCTGACCTTGTGTCTAAGTGTGCAGGAGCTTAGGAATACAAGTAGTCGAGCGGAAGACGCAGCTAGCGAGACGGACGGCACGCTGTGCGTCCGAGGGACGAGGCGCTGCGGAAGAGTACACCGGCGGATGAGAAGGAAGCGCGCGGTGGTTCCGAGGGACGAAAGCCGGAGCGGAAGATTGCTCGGGGAGCAAGAGACACAGCTAGCGAGAAGGTTAATGACCGAGGGACGAAGACTGCGGATGAGTACACTGGCGGACGAAAAGGAAACACGTGGCAATTCCGAGGGACGAGAAGCCGGAGGGAAGCACGCTCGAGAAGACCGGAAGTTGGGTTCGGGTGAGCCCTTTTCCGGATGGTAGAAATCACCCAAGTAAGCGGATCCGGAGCGGAATACCCAGACCAAGGCGGGACTAAAATGGAGCAGAGGTCCCGGACGGAAAAAGTCAACTTTGTTGACTATTGGGGTCCGGGGCGCCAGGAGCTGAACGCGAACTCCCCCTCGAATGCTGGTGGATAGATGCTTGGTCCGGCCATCTCGTTGCTTCGTTCGGCAGTTAGTCCTCCTGAAGCGTCTTGGCTCTGATACCACTTGTAGGACTGTTGCGGCTGGCTAGGAGGGGGTTGGATATCCTGCAAACACAAAAAGACAAACCCTCCTCGAACTCTTTAAACTAATACTTGCATATATAAAGTAAGATGATAAATTAAAAGCATAAATAAAAAAGCGAGGCACAAAAAGATTTACTTGGTTACAACCGATGTGGTTGTTAATCCAAGGAAGATTAAGCTCACTAAAAATCTCCTTCACTCGGAGAAGCCTCGTACAACAATGTAGCGTAGAAAACAGAAGCTAAACTAGAATAGAAGCGCACAAGTGTTTAGAATTACAATTTAGAGTCTGTTGAAAAGCTTCTGGACCAAGGCAATATTTATACCCTTGGTCGGGGCGCCTGGAAGGGTTCCGGGCGCCCTGGAGGGGATAAAACTTATCCCCCAACGATCAGATCGAGTCAAAACTCGATCCTGGTCAAAAGGCTGACCGGGGCGCCCGGACCCCTCCGGGGCGCCCGGAACCCTTCCGGGCGCCCGGACCAGCCTTTTGACCAGGATCGAGTTTTGACTCGATCTGATCGCTGGGGGATAAAGGCTATAAATATAGCCATGGTCCAGAAGCTTTTCAACGGACTCTAAATTGTAATTCCAAACACTTGTGCGCTTCTATTTTAGTTTAGCTTCTGTTTTCTGCGCTATATTGCTGTACGAGCTTCTCCGCCTGAAGGAGATTTTTAGTGAGCTTAATCTTCCTTGGATTAACAACCACATCGGTTGTAACCAAGTAAACTTTTTTGTGCCTCTGATACCACTTGTAGGACTGTTGCGGCTGGCTAGGAGGGGGTTGGATATCCTGCAAACACAAAAAGACAAACCCTCCTCGAACTCTTTAAACTAATACTTGCATATATAAAGTAAGCTGATAAATTAAAAGCATAAATAAAAAAGCGAGGCACAAAAAGATTTACTTGGTTACAACCGATGTGGTTGTTAATCCAAGGAAGATTAAGCTCACTAAAAATCTCCTTCACTCGGAGAAGCCTCGTACAACAATGTAGCGCAGAAAACAGAAGCTAAACTAGAATAGAAGCGCACAAGTGTTTGGAATTACAATTTAGAGTCTGTTGAAAAGCTTCTGGACCAAGGCAATATTTATACCCTTGGTCGGGGCGCCTGGAAGGGTTCCGGGCGCCCTGGAGGGGATAAAACTTATCCCCCAACGATCAGATCGAGTCAAAACTCGATCCTGGTCAAAAGGCTGACCGGGGCGCCCGGACCCCTCCGGGGCGCCCGGAACCCTTCCGGGCGCCCGGACCAGCCTTTTGACCAGGATCGAGTTTTGACTCGATCTGATCGTTGGGGGATAAGTTTTATCCCCTCCAGGGCGTCCGGAACCCTTCCAGGTGCCCCGACCAAGGCTATAAATATAGCCATGGTCCAGAAGCTTTTCAACGGACTCTAAATTGTAATTCCAAACACTTGTGCGCTTCTATTTTAGTTTAGCTTCTGTTGAAGGAGATTTTTAGTGAGCTTAATCTTCCTTGGATTAACAACCACATCGGTTGTAACCAAGTAAACTTTTTTGTGCCTCTGATACCACTTGTAGGACTGTTGCGGCTGGCTAGGAGGGGGTTGGATATCCTGCAAACACAAAAAGACAAACCCTCCTCGAACTCTTTAAACTAATACTTGCATATATAAAGTAAGCTGATAAATTAAAAGCATAAATAAAAAAGCGAGGCACAAAAAGATTTACTTGGTTACAACCGATGTGGTTGTTAATCCAAGGAAGATTAAGCTCACTAAAAATCTCCTTCACTCGGAGAAGCCTCGTACAACAATGTAGTGCAGAAAACAGAAGCTAAACTAGAATGAAGCGCACAAGTGTTTGGAATTACAATTTGTTGACTTTTGGCTCCGGGGCGCCCGGAGCAGCCCGAGGCACCCGGAACCCTTCCGAGCGCCCGGAACCCTTCCGGGCGCCCGGACCAGCCTTTTGACCAGGATCGAGTTTTGACTCGATCTGATCATTGGGGGATAAGTTTTATCCCCTCCAGGGCGTCCGGAACCCTTCCAGGTGCCCCGACCAAGGCTATAAATATAGCCATGGTTCAGAAGCTTTTCAACGGACTCTAAATTGTAATTCCAAACACTTGTGCGCTTCTATTTTAGTTTAGCTTCTGTTTTCTGCGCTATATTGCTGTACGAGCTTCTCCGCCTGAAGGAGATTTTTAGTGAGCTTAATCTTCCTTGGATTAACAACCACATCGGTTGTAACCAAGTAAACTTTTTTGTGCCTCACTTTTTTCTTTATGCTTTTAATTTATCAGCTTACTTTATATATGCAAGTGTTAGTTTAAAGAGTTCAAGGAGGGTTTGTCTTTTTGTGTTTGCAGGATATCCAACCCCCTCCTAGCCGGCCGCAATGGTCCTACAAGTGGTATCAGAGCCGAGATACTTCAGGAGGACTAATCGTCGAATGAAGCAACGAGATGGCCGGACCAAGCATCTATCCACCAGCATTCGAGGGGGAGTTCGCATTCTGGAAACGACGAATGGAGGTTTACTTTTCAACTGATTTTAATTTATTTTTAATAATGGAATATGGCTATGAAGCTCCGAAGGATACAAAAGGAGAAGAACTTGAGGAGCATCAATGGACTGACGAGCAGCGCGACGAATTCATTGTTAGACCCCGTGGTAGTTTTGATGTGATCAACCAAGTTGGTTAGGTCCTGCGTTGTGTTTAATCCCTGTGTCTGAGTGTGCAGGAGCTTAGGAGCGCAGGAAGTCGAGCGGAAGACGCAGCTAGCGAGAAGGACGACACGGGGAGAGAGCCGACGGGCTCGGTGCGTCCGAAGGACGAGAGAGCTGCGGAAGAGTACTCCGGTGGAGCGAGAAGAACGTGCGCGACGTTCGAGGGACGAGAAGCCGGACGGAAGCCTGCTCGAGGAGAAGGCCGGGAATTGGGTTCGGGTGAGCCCTATTTCGGTTGGCCGTAATCACCCAAAAGAATGGAGCTTCGGAAGCCAAAGCGAAGAAGAAAAGGAGTCAAAAGAGGCTGGAAATTACTGTAGCAGGAAGTTACTGTAGCTTGAAGGCGCCTTAAACAAGCATTGAAGGCGCCTTGAACATTGAAGGCGCCTTGAGCCAGGTCAGAATGACCGTTCGAGCACCGGATAGAATTCTATCCACTCACCAAGCTGGAGGCGCCTTGGACCTTGTTGGAGGCGCCTTGGACCCTCGGGATAGAATTTCCGGAGGCTATTTAAAGGCCCCTGGAGCTAGGAATTAAACACAACTCAAGCAATCAACTGTTTACTCTTTCCTAGCAATAGTTCTAAGCTTCCAAAGTGTAAAAGGCTTCTCCGCCTTCAGCAAAGGAGATTTTTCTACTGAGCTTTTTCTACTGCCCTGGATTAACAACCTCCTTTGTTATAACCAGGTTAAATCCTGTCTACTACTTAATTTCTATTTCCTTGCTTGATTTAATTTTACTATTGCTTTTCTAAGTTGAAATCCGAGGAGGGCATAGTTTATTTTTGTTTTTAGCAATTCACCCCCCTCTTGCCGGCCTCCGCTACACCTACAATTGGTATCAGAGCCTGATCGCCTCAGAAGGACTAACCGCCAACTGAAGCACTATGATCAAGACGATGGCCGGAGCGAACATCCATCCCCCGAAGTTCGACGGAGACTTTGCCACATGGAAGCGCAAAATGGAGGTATTTTTTAAAACTGAATTTGACAGTCTTTTAATAATGAAATATGACTATGCAGTTCCGAAAGATAAGGAGGAAAAATACCTGGACGAAAAAGGAGCAAGCAGATTTCGTCGCCAACGGAAAGGCTGAGTTCCACCTACTCAGCGTTCTGCCGCCGCAGGAGATAAATCGGATCGGAAGCTATGACTCCGCGAAAGATCTCTGGGAAAAATTCCTGGAGCTTCACGAAGGTACCTCCGAAGCGAAGCTAGCAAAGTGTGATATCCTCCGGAACCAGTTGACGAACCTCCGGATGAATCAAGGCGAGAAGATAGCGCAACTCCAAGCGAGAATCAAGGAGCTGATAACGCAACTAACGAACCTTGGAGAAGAGGTAACCAACTGGGATTCTATCCGATACGCGCTCAATGCCTTCCCGAGAACTCCAGAGTGGGCCTCCTTAGTAGATGCGTACTACATCTCTAAGGACCTCGAGGTAAGTACTTTAGAACAATTATTTTTCACTTTTGAACTTCACGAATCTCGAGTTTTAGAGCCCAGTGGAGTAGAGAAGACCAGTCAGAACATTGCCTTAAAGACAAAAATGAACAGTTCTGACTCCGAAGCCTCGGTCAACGAATCCGAAGCAGCACTACTGGTAGGACGGTTCAATAAGTTTTTCAATTCTAACAAATTTAGACCGCAGAAAAAGAGGCATCAACAAAGAAAAAGGACGGTTCGCTGCTACAACTGCAACTAAGAAGGGCACATCAAGGATGACTACCCGAAATTAAAGAGAAAGGAGAAAGAAAGGGAAAAGTCAAAAAGCAAGAAACCAGAATCCTCCAAGCACAAGAACCTGAAGGTCACTTGGTCAGATTCATCATCCTCCGAGTCAGGCATCGAAGAATTCTCGGGGTTAGCGCTAATGGCGAACCATCAGCTGGAAGAAGAGTCAAGCTCAGAAATGAGAATAGATGAAGGGGGAGGAACCTCAGAAGAAGAAAGCGACGATAAAGGGAGAGCATCACCAAATCAGGTAAGTAAGGTACGCAATCTAACCCCGACTCAGTCCTTTAAATTTATAAAAGCACTTTCTAAAGAGTTAGACAAATTTGAAAAGGAAAATGAAAATTTGAAATTAGAAAACACAAAATTAAAAAATGATATTGAAAAATTGAAAAATGCTGCATGCTTAAAGAAGTTTCAAAATTCAAAAATTAGAATTTATGGTAAATTAAATTGGTATATTAAAAACCATCAGGTTCAACTTAGAAAAGTACCAAGAAACTATGTACCCCCTAAATTTTTGAATAATCCAATAGGAAGGAACCTTTATTGGGTTCCAAAATCTCTGCTAGTTTAAAATTTTCTTTTAAGTTAAAAGCTTACAATGATAAAATTAAACATTGAAATTCTTTATGGAAGCTTTGTCTAAGAAAGTGGTTGTTGCTCCAATAACTAGGGATGTAAATGAGCCGAACAGAGCCGAACAATATCAGGCTCGAGCTCGGCTCGTTTAAGTTATATTCGGGCTCGAGCTCGGCTCGAGCTCGAATCGAGCTTTTATCACAAGGCTCGAGCTCGGCTCGTTTTAGAATTATCAGGCTCGCGAACAGTTCGAGCTCGGCTCGTTATTAGCTCGATTATCAAAGTTACGAGCCTAACTCGTTAAGCGAGCTCGGACTCGTTTTCGGGCTCGTTTAGAGCTCGTTTTTGGCTCGTTTTAGAGCTCGTTTTTTGGCTCATTTTAAGGCTCGTTTTAGAGCTCGTTTTTTTTGGCTCGTTTTAGAGCTCGTTTTTTGGCTCGTTTAAGGCTCGATTTAAGGCAAAGCTCGTTTTTTTGGCTCGCGAGCCTATAAACGAACATGTTCGCGAGCTCACGAGCCGAATATCCTTAAACTCGAGCTCGGCTCGATAAAATTGTCGAGCTCGAAATCGAGCTCGAGCTCGGCTCGATAAGATAAACGAACGAACTCAAACGAGTTTTTTACCGAATCGAGCTCCGAATAGCTCGCGAACCGTTTGGTTCATTTACATCCCTACCAATAACCAAGAAGACCTAGTGCCTCGCCACGACCTGGAAGCTAAAATATTGAAAGAAAATGTTTAATTAACTTTTTGAAAAAGTATTAAAAATAAGAATAAAATAATGCTTTGAAAGTTTATCTAACATTTTTTTCTAGAAACTTTTTCTAACTTAGAATTTTTTTTTCTGGAGAAATTCTAAATAACTTCATCTGACTTAGAAATTTCTTGTTGGAAATAGTCAAAAAGTTTACTTAGGATTATTTTTTTGATTTAGAAAGTTTTTTTTTTGAAAATTCAGTTTAACTTAGAATTTTTTTAAAATTCTAAAAATTCATTATTGCTTAGAATTTTATTTAAAAAAAAATTCAGTTTAACTTAGAAATTTTTTCTTAAAATTCATTTTTGCTCAGAATTTTTTTAATAATATGCTTAATATTCTCTTATTAGTATCCCATTTTTGCTGTGATCAAAGGGGGAGAGAGAGAGAAGTACAAGTTTAGGGGGAATTAAGAAAATTAAATTTTTTTAAATATTTTAAGAGAGAAGTACAAGTTTAGGGAGAATTAGAAAAATTAAAATTTTTAATATTTTTCTAATTCTCCCTAAACTTGTATCTAAATTGTGTTGCAATTTTATTTATTGCAAGTTTTATGCTTTATATGTTAGTTTAGTAATTTTCTTTAAAATTACTATATATGTCTATTTTAACCCTAACTTGAACTTGGGTTGATGCACATCAAAAAGAGGGAGATTGTTAGATCCCGTGGTAGTTTTGATGCGATCAACCAAGTTGGTTAGGTCCTGCGTTGTGTTTAATCCCTGTGTCTGAGTGTGCAGGAGCTTAGGAGCGCAGGAAATCGAGCGGAAGACGCAGCTAGCGAGAAGGACGACACAGGGAGAGAGCCGACGGGCTCGGTGCGTCCGAAGGACGAGAGAGATGCGGAAGAGTACTCCGGTGGAGCGAGAAGAACGTGCGCGACGTTCGAGAGACGAGAAGCCGGACGGAAGCCCGCTCGAGGAGAAGGCCGGGAATTGGGTTCGGGTGAGCCCTATTCCGGTTGGCCGCAATCACCCAAAAGAACGTAGCTTCGGAAGCCAAAGCGAAGAAGAAAAGGAGTCAAAAGAGGCTGGAAATTATTGTAGCAGGAAGTTACTGTAGCTTGAAGGCGCCTTAAACAAGCATTGAAGGCGCCTTGAACATTGAAGGCGTCTTCATTGCTTGTTGAAGGCGCCTTGAGCCAGGTCAGAATGACCGTTTGAGCACCGGATAGAATTCTATCCACTCACCGAGCTGGAGGCGCCTTGGACCTTGTTGGAGGTGCCTTGGACCCTCGGGATAGAATTTCTAGAGGCTATTTAAAGGCCCCTGGAGCTAGGAATTAAACACAACTCAAGCAATCAACTGTTTACTCTTTCCTAGCAATAGTTCTAAGCTTCCAAAGTGTAAAAGGCTTCTCCGCCTTCAGCAAAGGAAATTTTTCTACTGAGCTTTTTCTACTGCCCTGGATTAACAACCTCCTTGGTTGTAACCAGGTTAAATCCTATCTACTACTTATTTTCTATTTCCTTGCTTGATTTAATTTTACTATTACTTTTCTGAGTTGAAATCCGAGGAGGGTATAGTTTATTTTTGTTTTCAGCAATTCACCCCCTCTTGTCGGCCTCCGTTGCACCTACATTCATAACAAATGGTAAGGCTGAATCCAGTCTTTTGAGTGTGCTACCTGCTAAGGATGTCGAGAGAGTCGGAAAATATAAAAGCGCAAAAGAACTTTGGGAAAAGTTCTTGAAGATCTAAGAAGAACCAGCTGAAGCTGAATCCGAATCCTTGATGAACACCGAGCCGCCAACAGAACAGTCCGAGAATGAGGAAACTGCCGAGATAGTCGATCTCCATCCCAAGAACACAGAAAGCTCATCCCAAGTAAGCATCAATGAAGGGGGAGAGATATTGGAAGAAAGCAGCTCAACAGGGGGAGAATTAATCGCCGACGAGGTAAGTCAGGTATGGTCTCCACCTCCTGATTAATTAATTGAGTCAGTCAAAGTTTTTTCAAAAGATTCTCAAGAAATAGAAGCTATATTGAAAAATGATCTTTTTGAATTACAAATCATTTTGTCAAATGAATTTTGCAAATCAGAAATATTGTTAAATTTTTTTTGCAAATTATGAAATATTTTTTCGAACGAATTTCGTAAATTAGAGATATTATCGAAAGAGTTTTTCAAATTAGAAAATTTATTATCAACAGATTTGTTTAAATTAAAATTTATGTTGTCAAAATATTTTTACAAATTACAAAATATTTTGTCAAACAAATTTTGTAAATTGGAAATGTTGTCGAAAAACTTTATCAAGTTAGAATTTAGATTAACAAAATATTATTGTGAAATAGAGATTAACATGATTTTTACATGTTTAATATTTGTAGTTTCAAATCTGAAAAAGTGTGACTTAAGAAGCTATGACAAATTAAAATGGAAATTTAAAAAGTTTTTGATGAAAGCATGAAAATTAAAAAAAAATCATAAATAAATAATTGCATAGAAATTTTTTCAATGTTATAAATTTTCTTAAATTTTCTTAAATTTTCTTGCATAAATTTTTGGGCTTAGAATGATTTTTTTTATGGTGAAAATTATTGCAAAATGTTCAAAGTTCTCGAAATTTTTCTAAGTTTTTAACCCTTAGATTGTTTTTCTTGAAACCCCATTTTTATTGTGATCAAAGGGGGAGAAGGGAAAGTATAAGTCTAGGGGGAGGTAGAAAATTGAAAATTAAAATTTGGAATGTTTTTTTTCTATCATGTTGCATATTATTGCAATAAATTGTTTTATTTCATATCTATTTTTGACCATAACTTAACTTGGGTTGATCACACCAAAAAGGGAGAGATTGTTGGAACCCCAAGGTTGTTTTGGTGTGATCAACAAGTTAAGTGAGGTCCTGCGTTATTTCTGACCTTGTGTCTAAGTGTGCAGGAGCTTAGAAACACAGGTAGTCGAGCGGAAGACGCAGCTAGCGAGAAGGACGACACGCTGTGTGTCCGAGGGACGAGGTGCTGCGGAAGAGTACACCGGCGGATGAGAAGGAAGCGCGTGGTGGTTCCGAGGGACGAAAGCCGGAGCGGAAGATTGCTCGGAGAGCAAGAGACGCAGCTAGCGAGAAGGTCAACGACCGAGGGACGAAGACTGCGGATGAGTACGCTGACGGACGAGAAGGAAACATGTGGCAATTCCGAGGGACGAGAAGCCGGAGGGAAGCACGTTTGAGAAGATTGGAAGTTGGGTTCGGGTGAGCCCTTTTCCGGATGGTAGAAATCACCCAAGTAAGTGGATCCGGAGCGGAAGACCCGGACCAAAGCGGGACTGAAACGGAGTAGAGGTCCCGGACGGAAAAAGTCAACTCTGTTGACTTTTGGGGTCCGGGGCGCCCGGAGCTGACCGGGGCGTCCGGACCCCTCCGGGGCGCCCGGAACCCTTCCGGGCGCCCGGACCAGCCTTTTAACCAGGATCGAGTTTTGACTCGATCTGATCGTTGGGGGATAAGTTTTATCCCCTCCAGGGCGCCCGGAACCCTTCTAGACGCCCCGACCAAGGCTATAAATATTGCCTTGGTCCAGAAGCTTTTCAACGGACTCTAAATTGTAATTCCAAACATTTGTGCGCTTCTATTCTAGTTTAGGTTCTGTTTTTTGCGTTACATTGCTGTACGAGGCTTCTCCGCCTGAAGGAGATTTTTAGTGAGCTTAATCTTCCTTGGATTAACAACCACATCGGTTGTAACCAAGTAAACTTTTTTGTGCCTCGCTTTTTTCTTTATGCTTTTAATTTATCAGCTTACTTTATATATGCAAGTGTTAGTTTAAAGAGTTCGAGGAGGATTTGTCTTTTTGTGTTTGCAGGATATCCAACCCCGTCCTAGTCGGCCGCAACGGTCCTACAATTAGTAGCCACCAAAGTGCTCAAGGTCTCTTGTGTCCAAGTGTTCTTGGTTGGTGTTGTGGTGAGGTTTCTTCACCCACAAGGAGTTGCTTGAGTAGCCGGAGTTTGTCGGGGGCTAATCCACCGAAGGATCGGGATCGTCCACCTTATGGACAGCCGTGGAGTAGGAGCATCATCTCCGAACCACGTTACATCAACGTGCATTGGTTTGCTTGTTCTTTCCTTTATCATTAACTTTTGTATTCGTAATTAGTATTTGTATTTCCGCTTGCACATTAACGAATAAGTAGGAAGCAATCAATTTGGGTGAGACATTATTCACCCCCTCTAGTGGACGTCAAGGTCCCAACAGAAATTTCTCAATATAAGTATCATGGATGGGTGGAACTGGAAAGTGATCATGAGTTGTTTCAGTATTGCGAACCTTCGACCCCCTTCCATGTCTTCCTCTCCCTCGAAATGTTGCAGTCGGTTAAGAGACCCTAGATCCTGAAGTGGATGCATCTCTAAAAGAAGATATGCGACGCCCACTTTGCTCATCTCTACCCGTAGGTCGACCTCCATGTTCTCTATTGTATGAAGGGGCTCACACTGTACTTTGAGATGAATCTATCATATCAAGAAACTTGTCTATCATATGCTCTCGCATATGTGGATCTATCTCATCTAATATCTCAACAACGTGGGATGTCCTGCTAGGTTCTGCTCCCTCATCATTAAACTGATGTACGTGCATCGACAATCTCCTCCAATGAACGTTGATACTCTGAAGCGGAATTGGAATGGAAAAGTAACGGTAATGTACAAGATCATACTCACATGGCAATCCGTATACAATTTTGATAGAACAGTTGCATCTGCCGGCTAGCTGGTGAGATGCTTTCTCAATACATTTTAGCTGACTAGAAATCAACTCCATTGCCTCTAATGAAATCCGACACCTTATTTGACTGAAAATGTCATCATGTAAATGTTGATGGCGTGGAATGTTGAGAGATTTTTCGAACGACTTCTTAATATCCCCGAACTAAATCCTCAACATCTTATGTATTTTTTCAAAAGATGTCTGTAGGGATGACATGATATCTCCCAAATACAACTTCAGTCTCGCATGTGCAGACTCTGCCCTGTAATAAAAAAATACATTGTTTTTTAATACTGAAAAGAATTGAAATAGTATAATAATGAACAAAATTTAAATAATAAAACTATAAAATGACTATACCTTTGATTTGAATTACTCCCCAGGTGTATACATGTATCAACCCATGCTGAAATAAATCACTCTTTGTAAGGGTGTAACCATGTATCCCAAAGGTAATTTAGAACACCCTCGAATCGTTGATACTCCTCGTGCATGACATCCCACTTCTGCTAGTAAGACCATTGTGTCGATGAATTAATGAGTGAGTGCCATGATGCATAAAAATATTACCATTCCAGACCAAGTATAGAGGCGCATTTCTTCATTACGCACTAGTTTATGTGCCAAATACAAAGGATGTGACGTGCATTGGGAAAACATATTTCAATGACATTAATAAGCGCCAAATCCTGATCTGAAACAAACACCAATGGCAGCGATACATTCTTTTCAACTATCCACTTCTTTAAGGTACCTAATGCCCATGTCAATTGTTCTATTCTCTCATTACTAAGATATGCAAAAATAAGTGAGTAAGTTCGTATTGTGGATGTGATACCCACAACCTCCAATAGTGGTATTCGATATTCATTGTTCTTGTATGTGACATCAATGATCAACACAAATGAAAAGTTGACAGACAACTCTAGACTTTTTGGATGAACCCAAAGAATATCTGTGATTTCGTTGGTGTCTAGATTTGTACGGTAATTATGGAGGTATTTTTTCTCGATTAATTGGTCCAAGACATACTGAATAGAATTTAGGCCGCCCCGTTTAGCGAATTTATTTGTGAAAATGACATTGTAAATGCTTTTGATCCCCGTAGTGTTTGACGGGTCTCTTTCCTTCAAAATATTAAGAATTTCACGAGGTGTGGTACTGTTGGCCATGTCAAGCACAAATTCTTTTTCTATTGGTTTTAACCTACTCGGGTACTCATGGCCATCAATATATTATGCTAATTGATGATTATGAAAACCACAGACAACCCTTAAACCCCACATCACACAATCTGGAGGTATTGGTATACCTCGCAACTCAAATGAGCATTCACATTTTTTAGTCCCAGTATTTCTTTTTAAGGATTGTCCATCAACTAGATATCGTGGCGGTTTGTACTTTCCACCTCTTTCATACATAAGATGACACTTTGGTAGCTTGCCACATTTTAAATTAGCAGAATTTTTAATAACCACTACAATACCATTCTTCAGACCGACTGTCTTTACCCAATTTATCTTATCTTCTCTACTTTTAAATATTTATATAAAAAAATATAACAAAGATGTTTAAGTATGACATTACCAATCTTAATATAATTTCTCTACTTATAAAATAAATAATGAATATGCATAAAATAATGATAATAACTAACTTGATCTGTGGTAAATTCGACAGTATAATTGCGATTGTTGTTGGAGATATCTTTATTAGGAACATCATTCTCAATTGACCAACTATATGAAAATAAACCCAAATAGTCATTCATAGTTTCAGGAAGAGAGAAGGAGAGGCTGGGAGGGAGATAACAATGGAGGGAGGTGTGAATGAAGAGTGACTAAAAATGAAGTGTGAGAGGAGGATTTAAAGGGAGAGGTTTTGACAAGTGTCAAAAGTTGAAGGGTGGGTAATTTAAGAGTAGGGGAGGTTTTGACATGTGTCAAGAGTTGAAGAGTGGGTAATTTAAGGGGAGGGGTGGTTCTGACATGTGTCAAGGATTGGAGGATGAATAATTTAAAGAAAGTGAGGAGTTCTGACATGTGTCGAGAGTTGGAAATGGGGTAATTTAAATGGATGAGAGATTTTAACATATGTCAAGGGTTGGAAGAGGGGCATTTAAAGTGATGAGAGATTTTGACATGGGTCAAGAGTTGGAAGGGGGGGTCATTTAAAGGGTTGAAGGATTTGACATGTGTTAAGAGTTGGAAGGGGGTAATTTAAAGGGAGGGGAGATTCTGACATATGTCAAGCGTTGAAGAGGGGTAATTTAAAGGGAGGGGGTTGTCTTGACATGTGTCAATGGTTGGAGAATGACTAATTTAAATAGAGGGAGTATTTTGACAAGTGTCAATGGTTGGAGGATGGATAATTTAAAGATGATGAGAGATTTTGACATGTGTTATATGTCAAGGGTTGGAGGGAGGGATGATTTAAAGGGAGAGAAGGTTATGACATGTGTCAAAAGTTAGATCGGGGTAATTTAAGTGTCGAATTAGGAAGGTAATTTAAAGGGAGAAATTCTGACCTACGTTAAAAATTATATAAAATAAAAAAATTTAAAAATTTTGATAAGAAATAATAAACAAAATTGATTAAAGAAATAAAACTAAATAAATATTAAAAAATAAATAAAATAATAAACAAAATTAATTTAAAAAATAAAACTAAATAAAAATTAAATAAAATTAAAAAATATATAAGTATTAATGAAAAAATAATAAATAAAATTAATTAAAAAAATAAAACTAAATAAAAATTAAAAAAATTAAAAAATATATATAAGTATTAATAAAAAATAATAAATAAGATTAATTAAAAAAATTAAAACTAAATAAAAATTTAAAAATATATAAGTATGTGAATGAAAAAATAATAAATAAAATTAATTTAAAAAAAAATCAAAGAAAACATAGGGTAGAGCGGTCTTTTCAAGGGGAGAGAGAGAGAAAAGGGAAGGTCAGAATTCTTTAATTTTTTTTTTAAATTGGTATCAGATCGATCAGAATTTTTCAATTTAGATTTATAGTTCGAGGTCAAAATTATAATCAGAATTACTCCGTATAGGTTTTTGTTCTGAATAATAATTTTTTTTTTTAAAAAAAAAGAATGACAGCGAGGCAAAGCCCTAATTAAATATAATATGGGTATAAAAATTAAATGGCAATTTATCAAACTCGCATGTAGGTTTCTTAACTGATCGAACGTATATTATTTTAGTATTTATAAAATGAATTCAATTTTCTTTCCATTTTAACCTTCCTCTAATTTTTCTTATTTTCTTTTCCTTCTCTCTCCTATGTATTTAACTTTTCTTCTATTTCCTTTCTCTCTTTTCTTTCCTTTCTCTTTTGATGATCCACAATATTTATAGTTTAATTGATTTTTTCTATAATATTTTAACACATTCGAGGAAGTGAAATAATCAATGGAGGATATCGTTGAACTCTTTATTACATCAGAAATCTACGAAATTCAGAATGATTGTAATCCAATGTTTCTAGATTGATCAATGGATTTTGATCGAAATCTACTGATGAACTAATAAATTCGATTGAATTCATTTCGGGTCTTAAGGATTTCTGAGATTATAAGGAGTCCAACGGTGTCATTCATTGTTTATTTTGACTTATTCAGAGGTGTTAAAATATTATCGAAAAAATCAGCCTAACCTGACTTGATATGAACCGTGAGCCTGATATGGTTCATATTAGAACCATGTTGGATCTGATATGGAATTATATCATGCCCTATTAGGTAAAAGGAGTGGGTTAGGTCTGGGGTCCTTTAATATATAAACATGTTCATTTCATCTCCAATGAAATTAATCAACCACTTGATCGATCTCATCTATCCCTATTAGAAAGTCATTGAAGTTCATTTAATAGAAATTGGTTTTGCTTTTCGTGCCATAGTAGCTTACACTTGATCTCCATCTTCTCTTTCCTTTATTTTTTTTTTCAAATTTTGTATAGAAGCATACTCTCTAAATTTAGACCAAGCTTTCCTTAAGTGATCTTACAATGAACATGAGTTTTTCCATTGTAAATGAGTACAAAACAATCAATGAATTTCGTTAGACTTGATATAATTCCATATCAAGCCTAAAATCATATTAAGCTTAAGTTGAGCTAATATTTTTGATAATATTTTAATATCTCTGGAGAAGTCGAAATTAGTAATGGAGGACACGGTTAGACTCCTTACGATTTTAGAAATCTATAGAACCCCACTGATAAACTCAAAGAGGTCTGATTGGACTCATTTTAGGTTATGTGGATTTATGAGGTCGTAAGGAGTCTCTCTATTACTTATTTCAGCTTCAATAGAGATGTTAACATATAATAAAAAAAAATTAATTCAACATGGGCTTGATATGAACCATGAGCTTGATAACGTTGGATCTAATATGGTTTCATATCATGTTCACGTTGGGCCAGACCCTATTGAAAAAAATTAACTTTTACCTAATGGACCTGATATGCCTTTCGATCATGCAGTCTCGACCAAGGTTCAGAGGCTTGATTGTTGCCATGAAATAGTTGGGTTAAAGATTAGTGAAGATTTGCTCATGTGCCTCATCTGCCCTTTCTGCTCACCGAGCACACCCAAAAGACCTACCACCATGCTCCACCACTATGCCCCCTTGTTCTGTGTCCCAGTCCTGCCTTGGAACAACATGTCTTGCAAACATCGAAGGAGATTGAATTCAAGTCCCTAATCATTTTCTACAACTTACACCCAACACATTTCTATTTCATGTTTCATCATCTTCTATAAGTTAACAATCTAATATTCGAGACAATATTAATTAAGGAACTTGTAACCTCACCTCGATCTAAAAAAGCTTCTCATTCTTGAAATGGTAGCTGATTGAGCTGTTTGTATCAGGAGAAAGAGAAAAAGGCTACTCTGTTTAGGTAAAAGCTGATTTTTTAAATAGGGCCTGATAATTCACGCTGGACCTGATATGGAATCATATCAAGTCTAACGAAACTATTTTAGGCCCACTTTCCATATCAGATTCACGTCGGTCCAGTCAGACCTGTCTAAGTTCATCAGTGAGTTTTGACCTTGATAGGTTCGATTGGACTCATTTCAAATTCTATAGATTTCTGAAGTCGCAAGCAATCCAACAGTGCCCTCCATTGCTTATTTCGGCTTCTCCAGACATGTTAAAATATTATTAAAAAATCAGTCTAACATGAGTCTGATATGGAACCATATTAGATCCAACGGAATTCGTTGATTGCTGCATACTTATTTACAATGAAAAAACTCCTTTTTGTTGTAAGATCACTTAAGGAAAGGTTGATATAAATTTGGAGATTTTACTTCTACACGAAATTTTAAAACAAATAAAGGAAAAGAAAGATGCGGAGGTCAAGTGTAAGTTAATATGACACGAAAAGCAAAACCAATTTCTCTTAAATGAACTCTAACGACTTTCTAGTGGGGATAGATGAGATCGGTCAAGTGGTTGGTTGGTTTCAGTTGGAGATAGAATGAACGCGCGTGTTTATAGATTGAAGGACCCCAAATCTAACCCGCTTCTTTGACGTAATAGGGCCTGATATGATTCATATCAAGCCCACGGTTCATATCAGGCTCACGTTGGGCTAATTTTTTCGATAATATTTTAACATATCTAGAGAAGTCGAAATAAGCAATGGAGGACATTGTTGGACTATTTGCAATCTTAGAAATCCACAGGACATGAAATGAGTCCAATTAGACCTGTTTAGATCGATCAATGTGTTTTGATTAAAATCCACTGATCGATTTAGAATCATCAATTACCCGTTCTCTTTTATAGTCTCCCAACAACGCTTATTATGACATTATTATTCCCCTTCTACAACGGACATAATGGTCTTTGCAATAACCTCCTTTCGTAACAACTAACGGATGTTGCTATTGATTGCCTTTATTGCTCGTGACTACTTTCTAAAATAATTTACCTTCAGGTTAAGTCTCTATGTCGATCTTATTCCAGGGCCGGTCATCCCTAGGGATAGTCAATGAGGCTAACTGAGATTATTATTTTTTTCTATCGATCTTAATCCAAATATAACCAAGCGGCATCCCAGATGTCGAGCCCTACACGTTCTCGAGTGCCAAACACCATACGCTCTCAGGCACTCTTACACTTGAGCTTCTTCACTCCTTTTCCTTTTCCTTTCCAACCCCATTTGGATGGACTTGGATCAGCCTGACCCATATATCCCAGCCATTGGTTATTCTGACTCCTTAATGAAATATCGTTATAGGGAATCAATTATCATCATTATCATCAAATGGATGTTCTTTAAAAAAAATAATCATAAACAAGGCTATATTTTATTGGTCCAATCGACTTCTAGAGTTTTGATATTTATTCAATAATATGTTTAATGAGATCTGGTTAAAGTTTATCAAGTTAATGAGAAGTCCTTGTAAGTACCCCGTAGCAGTTTTGATATTGTCAATCAAGTTAAGTTAGGTCCTGTTTGTGTTTGATATCTTGTGACTAAATGTGCAGGAACTTAGAAGCACAAGAAGTTGAGGGGAAGATGCGGTGGATAAGAAAGATGACACGAAAATTGAGTCACTTGTTAGAGGCGCCTTCAATAGTCGTTAGCCGAAGATAAACTTTTATCTTTGGCGGATAAAACCTATACGTTGTAGGTGCCTTGGACCTATTTGAAGGTGCCTTTGAGAAGCAGATAGGATTTTTCAGAAGTTATAAAAAGATCCCTAGAGCTAGGAATTAATCAACAGCTTCAGTATTTATTTTCTAGCTAATATCTGAGTTTTTTAAAGAGTGTAAGAGGCTTCTTTGCCTTCAATGAAGGAGATATTTTTAGTGGAGCTTTGTAACTATCTTGGATTAATAACCACCTATATTATAATCAAGAAAAAATCTCGGCTTTCACCCCCTCTAGCCGGCCGCACCGAAACTAACAAGTGATATCAGAGTCCAACCATCTCAGAAGAACTAACCGTCGACTGAAGCAACATAACAATGGTTGGACCAAACATCTACCCACCGATTTCAAGGGAAAATTCATGATATAGAAGAAACGTATGGAGGTATTTTTTTTTAAAACAGATTTTGAAATACTTTTAATAATTAAATATGATTTTATAGCCCTTAAGGACCAACAAGGTGCTGAAAAAGAAAAGTACCAATGGACTAAAAAAGAACAAGCTGACTTTGTAGCGAACGGACGAGTCGAGTTCCACATACTAAGCATACTTCCACCCCAGGAAGTCAATCGAATCGGAGATTATGAATCAGCAAAGGAACTTTGGGAGAAGTTCCTGCAACTACAAGGAACACCCGAAGTAAAGCTCGTAAGATGAGACCTGCTCTAGAACCAATTGATGAACCTTCGACTGAAAGAAGGAGAGTCAGTAGTGTAACTGCACACCAAACTGAAGAAACTAATCACCGAACTTACGAATCTCAGAAAAAAGGTAACAAACCGAGATTACTAAGGTACACTTTAAATGCTTTCCTTAAAACACAAGAATGAACGTCTATTGTTGACTCCTATTACATTTCAAAAGATCTAGAGGTAAGTTTGTTAGAAAATTTATTTTCCACTTTAGAACTTCACAAATCTAAATGTGCAGAATTATAAAAGGAGCCAAGTTAGAAAATTACCCTGAAGATAAGAATAGACAATCCAGACTCTGAAACATCCATCATTGAAGACGAGGCAACATTAATGGTAAGAAAATTTAGTAAATTTATTAAAACTAATAAATTTAACAAGTCGGAGACAAAAAATACCTTTAGAGCAAAAGTAAGGTTTGATACTACAATTGCCAAGAAGAAGGGTACATCAAGGACGACTGCCCTAAACTAAAGAAGGAGAAAGACAAGAGCAAAAGACCAACAAGATCAAAGCACAAGAACTTAAAGGCGACATGGGATGAATCATTATCATCAGAATTAGAACTAAAAGAGTATGCTGGATTAGCCCTGATGGTAGACCACTAGAGGAATTCCAAAAGTTCCTTAGAGATGTGCATTGACGAAGGAGGAGGATCTTCAGAGGAAAGCAGTGATGAAGGGGAAAAACAAACTATGAAGTAAGTGAGGTATGCACACTATCTCCTAAGCAGTCTTTCAAATTTATTAAGCTGCTGTCTAAAAATATGGCAAGATTAGAAAAAGATAATGTTAGGTTACAATTAAACTTAGCAAATTCATATGGCAAAAGACGATTCGCTCTCCCCCAACATCCCCGCCAACCCGTCCCTAGGTCAACACGGAGGAGGTAAATCACGAGTGACACTAGCTATTAGTGTAGGTGGTCAAGGCATGGGGGAAGGCACACTCGGACACGCCGAGTTTTTATCCCAAGATCTCATGTGACAACACCCTATGCTTTAACCATCACATCTCTCCAAGGGGATAAAAACTTAGCAAATTTATGCCTCTTAGATTGTATGATAATTTAAAAATAGAAAACAAAAAATTGAAAACATAAATAGAAAATTAAAGAATAATTATGTATGTGAAAATTTGAATATTCTTTAAAATTTAAAATTTAAAATTTAAAATTTAAAGGTCTTAATTGGTATTTCAAATATCACAAGAGTTAAATTAGAAAAATCTTTAAAAATCATATACCATTAAAATTTTTGATCAATGTAGTAGGAAATAATTTCTTTTGGATACCAAAATTATGCTTTGTCCAACAAATAAATTTTTACGCATGCTAGAAAGATAATTTGCTTAATTTATTTTTTTGGTAAATTTAATTATTTCATCAACTTTATGATCATATTTTTTTGTTCAAAATGTTATCAGTACAAAATGAAAATATTATCTACAAGCTTATTATTTTTTTTCAAAATTTTCTTTTACCGTTAAGTTATTTTCTATGAATTTATTAAAAAAATAGTATTTTAAAAATTTAAAATATTTTACAGACTTCTTTTTGAAAATTTTTATTTTTATTTTGCTAAAAAACATGATATTCTCTATCAAAATAAAAAAATTTCAATATTTTTAGAATATTATCAGAATTATTATAAATTCTTTCCCAAAAATTAATTTATATTATTTTAAATTGTAGAACATTATTTTTGAAAACTTTAATGTTTTTTGGATAAATATTAAGTTTTACATATTTAAGAAAATTAATAGATTTTTTAGAGTTAAAAAAATATTTTTAAGATTTATTTTCAAAAATTGGATTATTCTACTAAAATAAATAATTTCTGTTAAGTTAAATAATATTTTTTGTGAAATTTTTTTACTAATTAACCTTATTATGTTTAATTTTAATAAAAATTTTCAAGATTTTTTGAAACTAAAAAGTAATTTGTAATTTTTTTTGTCGTAATAGAAGATTAATTAGTAAAAATAGAATATTTTTAATATTTGCCTGTAGGTAATTCTTGTTTTGTAGTCCTAAATAAATATTTCAATTTTTTTAACTATTTATTTTATTTTTTCCTATTATTTTGATGTGATCAAAGGAGGAGAAATAGGTATAAGTTAAGGGGGAGTTATGATATTTTTAAAATTTAGGATTTTTTATCCTTGTATACTTATTTTGCAAAATTCTTCTTAGTTAATTCATTGTATTGATATTTTTTGTTATAATTGCAATCTACTTTACTTAATTATGTTATTGCATTTTGGTTTTAACCTTAATTTTAACTTGAGTTGATGCACATTAAAAGGGAGAGGTTATAAGTACTTCGTGGTAGTTTTGATGTAGTCAACCAAGTTATGTTCTGTTTGTGTTTGATGCCTTGTGTCTAAGTGTGCATGAATTTTGAAGCATAAGAAGTTAAGCGGAATATGCGGTGGACGAGAAGGATGACATGATATTTGAGTCGACAGGCTCGGTGTGTCCGAGTGATGAGAAACTGTGAAAGAGTACACTAGTGGACGAGAAGGACATGCGTAGCGTATCTGAGGGATGAGAAGCCAGGGAGGAAACCTGCTCTAGGAGAAGGTCTGAGTTGGGTTCAGGTGAGCTCAACTCCGAATAACCGAAGCATCACCAATATGAAGAAGATCAGCTAAAAGGCTGACATGCCTTGTGGAAGGCGCCTTCAATGGGCTGGAAGGCGCCTCGTATGAACAGTGTTGAAGATACCTTCCAGCCTGTTGGATGAATGATAAACATGATATATATATATATATATATATAATCATGATACGGACACCGTCATCATCCATGCAAACTCAAACTCCACCTGAGTGCCCCACAACACGGGTATAATCGTCATGATACCTCCATAAATCCCACCAAACATATGTATACAACTACACATGTGTAATCAACCAAAAATCTCCAATAACCCCACCAGACACACATACACAACCCCACATGTACAATTAACATGTATCCTCAAGTAAAAATACATCAGACATGTGTATAAACCACAGACATACAATCAACACAACTCCTCCAAAAGTACATAACAAACACGTGCGTACATACAACATGTAAATGTAAGGTCAACATGATGACTCCTATAACACATATCATCCTACGTACAATCCCCGTCATATGCACAATCAGCATGATAATACAAACAACTCGACAATCCCTACAATACATACTCTACACATGTGAACATAGCAGAGTAGATATCAAGAGTAGAGACTGTATATGATATAACTAGAAAACCTCAAAGATCAAGCATAAGTATCAAACAGGAAAGTAACAAACGAACACGATATAAGGTACAACAACCTAATCCATCAAATAAACCATGCACTAAGCTTAATACAAATCTACATAGAGCCAAGGAAGAAATACCCACCTTTATACGTAGATCGTGTCAAGTAGTCTCACGTCGAGACGCTTGTCCCGAATCCAAGTTCTGCATCAATCAATATATATATATATATATATATATATATTTTTTTTTTATTTAGCTAAGTTCATATGAATTAAACAGCTAAATAAAATCCCTAACCCAAATAGGATAACTTCACTCCAATTTTATCTCTGATTAATCCTCCAAATAATCCTTAATCACACAACTCAATTAGAATAGGCTATTCATGAATCCATCATAACAACTTACCTAAATTCATCCATTAATCCAATTCTATCATATATTCTAATCCATCCCTACACATCATAATATCTCCCAATTCGATAATCATCCAATCAACCAAATCCTCAAACTACCACATTTGATAATCCAATCAACAATCAATCCAATGATCCTAAGAACGATCACATACTAATCTATAGAAGTAAAGTCTTAATCCTTAATCCACAATAATTCATCCAATCCACATCACCCCACTCATAAATCTAGGCAAGCACAAACCCTACCATCCTTTAGAAACCAAATTTAACAACATACTAATGCATCCAACAAAAATACCTCATTGGAACATCACTAACCTCGAGGTTTAGCAACAATTCAGCAGCTCACAGCCCTATGATTCCCTGTCCATAAGCTACAAGAGCACACATGCATCTATCCTTCCAAGAATCTATCCAAAAACTCAATTGTCTAGCAAAGAATTGCTGAAACCCTAATCCACAGTATAAAATTCACCTTAACAGAACCTTACCTCCTCTCCCGTGATCTCCATAGCTTCAGGAAGTGAAGCAGTGATCAGCCGCAGGGAAATCCACTAATCCCTTGATATGATGCCCTTCTCCAATCTAAAACAAGAAGAATATCACAAAGTAGCAAAACCTTTGAATCCATTAGAGTCCAGAGGATGCTTACCTAACCCGATCGTCCGACTCAATCCTTCTGATGGAAAGACACAGAACCTACACCAGTGATCAGAACCAAGAAGAGGATTGAAGGAGGTCAATTGGCTAGGGGGCGACGTGATCCCAATCTCGCTATGCCCTAAATCGGATCCCACTGATCACGCGCAAGAACCGATTGAGGAAGCGATCACACCTCCAGAGATGGCTTGGACATCTCCAGTACCTTCAAGATCTGACGACTTTCCTCTGGTGACGCATTGAAGCCGAGCTCGTAGGTGGAGAACGCTCTCCATCGGCGTCGGGTGCGTCGGATCGTCCGTGAGAGAGAAATCGAGAGGGAGAGGAAGAAGGGAGACTCGGCCGGCGGTGGGCTGAGATGCGTTGACGCGATCGGAATACCCACAATGCGGTGGCTCAGCGTCGCCGGGAGAGAAATCGCCGGAGAGGGCAGTGCGTGGGGGAGAAGAGGAAATGTCGCGAGATAAGGGAGGAATCGAGGGAATGGGAGAAGAAGAATTGGGATTTAAACTTAGGTTAACTTAATTAACCTTTAAGTTTATTCATTAATCAACTCCTATTTAAGGGGTATTCCAAACAGACTTTCACTGTACCCCGAATCCATTCCCTCAAAATGGGTCATACGGACTCCGTTTAAATCTAAAAAAATTTCTAAAAATTCTCGAAAAATCCATTAAGTTTTTTTGTCAAATAATAGTTAATATTATTATTTTTGCGGTATCTTACTGATCTTGTCCGAAAGCTGAATCAACGGACGCTGGGCACGTGGCGCTCTCCGCATGGATGACGTAGATCTCCGGCCGGTCGTACAGAGCTCCGGCGAACCTACAAAGAAGTCGGGCCGGGAAGAGGTTCCCGGCGATGACCCTCCGACGCTTAAGTCAGGTAAGTGGGCAACAAAGGGGTGGCTTTTTGGATCGTAGAATGCGTACCTCCGGTGAAGTGCAAGGTTCCTTATATAGAGCTGGGAAGGAGCTCATTCACACATACCGAGGTGAATACGTGTCACCAACCCATACCTCAGTAAGGGCTTGTCAGCAAGCTTACCTGACATCATACTGCTACAGTCCAAGCACGTCTTCGATGGGACAGCGGAACCCCTTGTCGTAAGGTTTGGAGTATGGCCTGGTCATAGAGCATGCCCGCTGCCAGAAGATGTTCCTTGTCCTTTTCTCTTCTTACTCCATGCCGGGCGTCCGGCCGGCCAGCACTCACCTTACGTTCGGCCGGTCATATATAGTGGTATACTTGGGAGATTCTCGGTGATTTGCTCTGTGGAGACTGTTCGCAGTATGCTACCTTATGTCTTCGGCCGAGCGTGCCATCCGTTCGGCCCTTCGTGTAAAGCCCGAAAAATTCCCAAATTTATTTTAGAATTATTCTATGATTTTTCTGGAATTATTAGATATTTTTCCGGAATTTTCCGAGTAGCGGGAGTAGCAAAAACAAATAGGTCGCAAAATAGCTTAGGCGGGAATCGAACCCGAGACCTATGGTGTAAGGGATAATGTTAGTAACCAGTTGAACCCAGCAGGGCCGTGCTGAAAGGAAGGAGAACCAAATATATTTATATTAGAGTTGGGTTCATTAAACCACTTAATATAAATAATAAACTTAAGTGGGGTTTGGTTTATTTTGGTTCGGCACCTCTTCACCTCACGACACTTTCTCTTCCAAAACCTCACCGCCGCCTCTCCCTTCTTCTCCTCTTCCTCACGCACGGCACACCAAGGCAAGGGTCCATAGGATCATCTTTCGGCGACGACTCCAACACGAAAGGGGTTCTTCTCCGCGAGAGGAACGCGAAGACGTAAGCGGTTCGTCGAGCGGACAGTTTTCCGGAAACACCTAGCGAATAGAATCGTAAGAAAACCTTACGATTGAGGTAAGAAACCCCTCACCTGCAGTATAATTGCTCTCGCTTGTTAGTTTTGGCGTTAGTTCAGTAATTTTATAGTTTTCAGTTTTAGGGCATGCTTTTAGTGCACGCCAAGCATTCGGTAGAATGCCCGGTTCAGAAGGATGTACCAATAGGCGTCCTAACAGCATATAAAATGTAATAGAAACATTTTAGTCAGTTTATTATTAGTTATTACGGCTATATGGATCAGATATCCATTGGGTGGGCTCCCACAGTAGCCTCTAGGTTCGGATAACCTAGCTCTAGGTTCAGATAACCTAGAACAGCAAAGTAAAATTAAACAGTATTCATGATTTTACTTTTATTCAGTTGGCATCGTGCTTGGATCAGATATCCATGGGCTGGACTCCCATCGTCCCTAGGTTCAGATAACCTAGTAACCCTTCTGGATACAATCCCGGGTCTCGTAGGGATGCGCGACAGTAAGTATAGTTGCAGGGCCCAAAGAGCATGTTTAGTATTTTCATCTATTATATGTATAGTTTTCAAATTTGAAACCAGTGATGAAAACACTAATTTAGCTTTCAGTTCAGTTCAGGTTCAATTTACATGATTTGAGTTCATGTACAGATTTAGACATATGCATGACTAGTTCGGTTTCATGCTCGGTTTATATGTTATGCCATGTTTGAGTTTCAGTTTATGCTTTGTTTGATATGCCATGCCATGCTTGCATGTTCAATGTTTTTTCAAACAACATGATTTAAAATCATAATTGCATCGTATGCATGATTTAGTGAGGTAGATGGTTTCTTACTAAGCTTTAAGCTTACAGGTACTACTTTTCTTATACTGCAGATCTGGTAAAAGAAAAGTGGACTAGCGGAGGTTGGAGGGCGATGCTACAATGATGTGTGTGTGCAAGGGGTCTGGAATAAAGATCCTTGGGATCTACACGCTTTTAATTCAGTTTTAGTACTTAACACGTCTGGTTTTATGAATTAGTCTTGTTACAGTTTAGTGAACTATATCTTGTTTAGTCATCATGTTTAGAATATGAGTATTCACATTCTTGAGTGTTTTCATGTATCTAGAACTGGTCTCTGTGAGTTGTGGCACGTTCCAGTGCCGGAAGTTCCTGAAATCAGAAACTCTGATTTCATATCAGAGTTGGATCGGTCTGCCGACCGATCCGTTACAGCATCAGGATCCTGGATCGGTCAGCCGACCGATCCAGAGGCATACAGTATGTTACTGTATGCTATCTGATCGGTCGTCCGATCGATCCAGCACCGAACAGAGAGTTCGGGACGAAATCTGCAGTCACTGATCGGTCGACCGACCGATCAGTGAGCAGCTGGATCGGTCGCGTCCCCGAACATAAAACAATTCTGGGTGCTTCTGGATCGGTCGGTAGACCGATCCAGATGCGAACAGAACGCAGCAGAAGCACGGAGGCTCACTGATCGGTCTCCCGACCGATCCAGAGGGTGCATCCGTGCCAGTATCAGCTGGAACGATCTGTGAATCGTTCCGAAGGCTCAATCGACTTACGGATCGGTTGAAATGTCTGACTGCAGCTAGCAGGACATCCAAGAGGCATAGATTGTCTCTCCTAGCATGTGTACAACACTCAGGTACTCCTAGAATGTCAGGTTAAGACTTTACAGTAATTAGTTTAGCAAATTTCAAATTTGCTCAGTTTTCCGCACAGTATTTTCAGTAGTTAATGTAGCGAACCGGCTCACAGCCTGGTACCCAGGAGTCGGGTCGTTACACTTCGATCCTGTTCAACGAGCGTCGGAACCCCGACTCCCGCCGGGGAGCCTTTTGCCATCAGTTATACACCGGCAGGCCGAGCAGTCAGCCCATCCTTCTCCGTTCGGCCGATCGATCCCACATTTTCTCAGTCGTCCGGTCAGTCTATCCTTGTCCGATCGACCACCCGGCCCTTTGACTTCCACGTGTCGTTGACTCCCCGGAAAGGGGCTCCCCTATTCTTACCGCCGGATCACTTACATTCGCCCCCACTAATAAAATTTGGTCCCCAAATTTACTGGTCAACTCAGGGATCCTCATCCAAGGGTAACCACCAAGCAACATACTCATATACCACTCCATCCAAATATCATAAACAAATCTCCAACCCTAGTATCATAAACATATCTCCAAACATGACAATCCACCTCCAAGTGACTAGCGACAACTCTGTGAGCTATGAACTCACCCTACTCCCGCTACTTCCACTCTGCAATCTAGCCAACTGCGGATAAATCAACTACCTCTGAAATCCAAAATGCACTATTATCAGATCCTCCAATATCTGTATAATGCACTTAAACTATCCATCAGTCTGAGAGTAAAAATCTATACTAAAGTGAGACTCCTAAACCAAAGTCTGTTGTAACCACAATCAAAACCATGATGTGAAATCACTGATCTTCATCCAATACCACACTCAGAGATATACCATGAGGTCCGGTAATCTCCTTAGAATATAATTCTACTACTCGATTCAAAGAATCCGTCCTACAAATCCATAGAAAAGGAGCAAAGTAGTTAACCAAATAATAATCACCCAAATCACATTATATCCTCTTCATGTCCTGGTAATCCCACAACAAAATCCGTCATAATATGCTCCCAACTCCACTCTAGTATCCTACTCAACAGAGACAATCCTACTAATCTCTGAGGTTTAGCCTTCTCTTGCTGATATGCTACACATCAAGCTGCAAAATTCACGATGTCTTTCTTCATATCATCCACCAATAAGAATGCTCTAAGTCTCCATACATCATGTGTCACCTGAATGTATCGTAAATCCAGATCAATGTGTTTCCTGCAGTCGTTAGCCGAAGATAAACTTTTATCTTCAGCGGATAAAACCTATCATGTTGGAGGCACCTTGGACCTATTTGAAGGCACATTCGAGCAGTAGATAGGATTTTCTAGGAGCTATAAAAAGACCCCTGGAGCTAGGAATTAATCTGTTGGTGTAGGTTGCACTAATAATGTGATTTTGATGTATGACAAATAGGTTAAAGTTAGATGTGATTTTTATCTAACCTTTCTGCCAAGTGTACAGGAGTTGATTGGTCTAAAGGACCTGACATCAGGCTGAAATCTAGTTAGGTCCGCGGGACCCGATAACTAGTGGAAAGTCCAGAGAGGTCCATGACGCCTAATATCTGGCGGGAAGACCTGTTGGGTCTGTGGGACTTGACAATTGAACGAAGTCCAGTTGGGTCTGCGGCCCTGACAATTGGCAGGAAGACTTGGTGGGTCAAAGACAAGTTAAACGACTGTAGTTGGTAAGTGGAGGTAAGCGACTGGGGGAGAGATCCATTGAGGACACGTTCCTTGTTGAGGGAATTGTAGGCGTCGACCCAGCTTAGGTCCATTTGGGAAACCTAAGTTGAGACCTTGACTAGATCCTGGTCTCTAGGAGATAGGATCTAATTATTACTACTATTTTATTATATTGTGTTAATTCTGTTTTGCAGGGTAAATATGTAGGATCGAAAAGCGCTTTGGGTGGGGGGTGAATAGCGCTCGTGGCTAATTCGTTCGTTTTAAAAGAATAGAGTAAATTGCAGCGGAATAAGAACAATTAAAGAAATGACACACATTGGTTTTACTTGGTTCGGAGCTTGTGACGACTCCTACTCCAAGGCCCACAATCGTCGATCGCTTACATTGGGCAATCCATTATCAGTTCGAAAATTACAAGTGTGAGTACAATGATTTATATTTGAAGTACAACAATAAAGGTATACCAACGACTTTTCATATCTTGAAGATTGCGCTTTAGGTCATCGGAGTCGCATCGCCTGGTTGCCGGAGTTGAGTTACTCTTGTAGAGCAATGCGCAGTAGAAAGATTGTAAAGAGAAGTGTGTAATTGCTTCTGCTCGAACCAGACTTAAATAGCCTATTGAGGGCGCCTCCAACCTCCATAGGAGGCGCCTCTAACCCGAGTCCACAGCGTTGATAAACTTCCGGGTGTCCGTTGCTTATCCACCAGAAGGCGCCTCTATGCTTCATGGAGGGCGCCCTCCATCCAGCGTTCAAGGTGTTGGGACCCGTTGGCCGACTAGAAGGGGGGGGGGTTTGAATAACCCTGCACAAATTCAAAAGAAACCCTTCTCGGACTTTAAAAGAACACTTGCATAAAACTAATTAAAACAAGAAATAAACTGAAAAACAGAGGCTCGGAGGATTTACTTGGTTACAACAGGAGAGGTTGTTAATCCAAGGAAGTGAACGCGCACTAAAGATCTCATTCAGGCGGAGAAGCCTCATTACAGCAATGAAGCACATAAAATGAGAAGCTAAATGGAAACTAAAGCATGTACAAGTGTTGTTGCAAGAATGCTTGTGTTATTTAGTTTCTAGACCAAGGCTATATTTATAACCTTGGTCAGGGCGCCAGGAAGGGGATAAAACTTTATCCCATTCACAACGGTCAACGCCCACGTCGACCGTGGATAAAACTTGGGTTTCGTGTGCCTGGAAGGGTTCCGTGCGCCCGGAGTCCAAGCGCCTCGGATTGTTCCGGGTGCCCCAATTGGGAAAGTCAACATTGTTGACTTTTTCAGTCTGGGCCCTTTGATCCAGTGCTGCTCGCCTCGGTCCGGGTCTTCCTCTCCGGCTTCGCTCACTTGGGTGATTTCGGTCATCTAGAATAGGGCTCATCTGAACCTAGCTTTCGGCCTTCTCGAGCAACCTTCCTCTCCGGCTTCTCGTCTCTCGGAAATGTCGCGCGCCTCCTTCTCGTCCGCCCGCGTACTCTTCCGCAGCACCTTGTCTCTCAGACGCACCGAGCCCGTCGGCTCTCTCCCATGCCGTCCTTCTCACTAGCTGCGTCTTTTGCTCGGCTTCCTGTGCTCCTAAACTCCTGCACTTAGACACAGGGTTAAACACAAACAAGACCTAACTTAACTTGTTTGATCACATCAAAACAACCTTAGGGTTCCAACACAAGGCGCCTCCCATCTCCTTGGAAGGCGCCTTCTCTCCTTGCTGTGAGGCTTTCATCCAAGGCACCTGAGGCGCCTCCAAGCTCCATGGAGGGCGCCTCGGGTACTGTTCATTTGAGGCTTCCCTTAGGCAACTTCATTCTTGCAAGGCATATTAGTCCACAAATAAAGTATACCTTGTAAAACTAAGTTAGCACAATAAAATACAAATAATATAAGTATTTGATAGTCATCAGACTATCCGATTCTAAGTTCGGATTTCCCTCCGGAAACCCTAGGTCGAACCGACGCCTACTGTTCCCTCATCGGGGAACGCGTCCTCACCTACTTCACTTAGGAAAATTTACCTATTGCTAGATCGGTCCTCCAGACCGACTGGACTTTTGCTCATCGCCCGAGGCTCCCGGTCTTCATGCTTGACGTCCGCTCCACGACCCGTCTAGACTTCCACCCGGTTCGCAACACCAGGATTTCAACCTAGAGTCCCCGACTCTAGGATTTTGCTCGATGCTCTTGACCAACCAAGACTTTCCGCCTAGGGTTACCACCCCTAGAGTTTTCCATTTGCCTAACCGCAGCTAGGACTTTTCCTCACCTAGGGTTACCACCCCCTAGGATCTAGGGTTACAACCCCTAGGGTTTTCCACCTGCCTAGAATCCACTAGGACTTTTGCCTAAGAACACTTAGGATTTTCCTGCAATCTCATTCAAACTTGTCAGACAAAAAATAACTTTAACTTTGAACCCTTTGACATAATCAAAACACAGGTTCAATCGTCTGATGTTTCTCGCACCAACAAAATATATTTTCTATAGTATGAACTAACTTTTTTACAGGGAAGAAGCTGTTGAAGAAAAGGAGAGTCTGGGTGCCCGGAGCTAGTCTGGGCACCTGGACCAGGCTCACCCGGGCGAGTGCCGCGGGCACTTGGGCGGTCCGGGTGCCCGAAGTCGGTCCAGGTGTCCAGACCTAAGAATTCATCCAAAAGATATGGAGTGTGTCGACTAGCCGAGCCATGTGGTCCAGGCGCCCGGAGGAGTTCCAGGCCCTCGGAATGGACCTATATAAAGGTCTTCGACTAGGAGCTTCAGAACAATAACTACTACAAGTTTCTCTCTTGTGTGCTGCTCCAAAAAGGCTCCAACAATACCAAAAGGTTGCTCCGAAGTTCACGGAACAAGAGACTGTATTTTGTTTCCTTTATGTTTGTCAGTAACTTTATTATTTCCAGTTCTTGTACTCAACTTTTCTAACACTTTTTGTGAACTGATAGTAATTGCCTAACGAAAGCACTCGACGAGTGCAGGTCTTGGAGTAGGAGACGTCAAAAGCTCTGAACCAGTAAAACTTGGTTTGTTAGTATTGTTTTCTTTTCTTCTGCTATGTACTTGTTTTTAGTTTGCTCTCAATTTTTCAACAAACGCTATTCACCCCCCTCTAGTGTCTTTCCGATCCTCCACAATCAACAACTTCATTATTCATTTCCTAGCTAATACCTGAGCTTTTCAAAGAGTGTAAGAGGCTTTTCCGCCTTCAACGAAGGAGATATTTTCAGTGGAGCTTTGCAACTATTTTGGATTAACAACCGCTTAGATTATAACAAAGTCAAAATCTTGGCCTTCTTACTTATTATTTTTACAAGTTGTTATTTCTTTTATGTTAATTATTTTTACTTAAATTGTGCATCCTTGCTAAGTAAAAGCAAGATATTATTTCTAACTCTTATTTCAGGCTATTCATCCTCTCTAGTCGGCCGCACTGGGATCTACAATCCTGATAGGTCAATGCTAACCTATGTAATGGAAAAGCCCAGTCAAGTCAAAATTCACCAGATGATTGGCAAAGGGAAAAGTCTAAAAAGGTTAAGGTTGACTAGATGTTTGGCAAAGGAAAAATCCAAGCAGGTTAAGGATGATCAAATGTCTAGCAAAGGTAAAGCCTAAGAAGGTTAATGGTGATCGAATGCTTGACAAAAGGAAACTTCTAAGAAAGTGAACCTTATGTAGTAAGAAGTCTTGGAGGATTAAACTCCAAGTAATCCTAAGGGAGTGAACCTTAGGTACTTAAAAGTCTTGGATGACTGAATTCCAAACAAAAAGATGTTAGCTAGAGCCCTAGAGCCAATCATTTGATGATTGTATTTTGGACTTATTGTATCATATTCTATATAAATAAAGGCATTTGGATTTTGGTTATTATACTTACTTGTATTGGTGCCAAATAAACTAAGTATAATAATGTCCTTGAGTAGATGGTTCTCACCTATATCAATCGGTTAGTTGAACCGATAGTGAGATGATATAGGGAACACTACTCTTAATCATTCCTAGTTGAGTATTAACATTCAGGGACAATGTTAATGCAATAAGACTAGCATGTAGGTCAACTCGATGACTTGATCTCACAAGTCATGGATATAGAGATATCAAGTTGACACATGGGTATACATTAGAGAATGTATACTGAATGACCCGCCATGAGAAAGTATCATGGATCGTTATATGAGTGTCATATACTTTCTCATGTGGCTATTAGTATGACTACTAGTCCTTAGACCTGAAGTCACCATAGATCCCTACATAAGGAGTTATGTACTTTGGTTTCGTCAAACGTCACCTGTAACTGGGTGGACTATAAAACCGATTACTGGGTATATAACAAATTATGCAGAGGGATGTGACTGATGTAGATGGGATCTATCCCTCCTATATGACGGGAGAGACATCGGTATTCTTGATAGAGTGAGACCACGAAGTGCATGACCATGCCTAAATGAGTCAATATAGGATATTGAGCTCATTTGATTTAGTGAGTCTACTTAGAGTTCAAGATTTAGATTGGTCAGAGGATGACACGGTCTATGCCTCACATTGATCAATCTAGATGTCTAGGATAGAAGGACACTTGTCATATTTTGTGAGGAGTCACAATTAGTAGTCACAAGGTGATGTCGGATCTCGACATTCTTGTAATTTGGGTAGTAATGATGTGTTGCTAGATACCGCTCATTACTTATGCTCCTAAATGAGTTTAGGGCATTGCCAACGTTACAAGAACCTATAGGGTCACACACTAAGGACAATTAGATGGAGATTAAGTTCATATGATGAACCAAGAGGACTTGATTCATTTGATGGATCCAATTGGATTAAGAGTAATCCAAATTGGGCTAATTGAGTTAGACTCAAGTTGATTCATGTATACAATGAGTCTAATTTAGATTATAACTCATTAGATTAATTTAATTTAATGAATTAGATTCATTATATTAAGTTGGCTTGAATCAAATGGTTAGATTAGATCAACCATGGAAGAGATTTGGTCAAGTTTGACTTGACTTGAGAGGAAGATAAAAAGTCAAGTTTGACTTGACTTTATGCCACCTCATTGGTGAGTTGGCATTGAAGTGGACCAATGATGTTACTCCACATCATCATGGGTGCCACCTCATGGAAGTTACAAAGTCATTTTCTTAATAACTTCACATTAATTGCATTTAATGGGGGTTACACTATGGAAGTGGCCGGCCACTTTTGGTTTTGAATGGGAATTCAATTTGCTCATTCAAGTGATTATTGCATCTTCTTCCTCTCAAGCTCTCCCTCTCCTCCTTCCTTGGCCGAACCACATAGGTGCTAGCACACCTTGGTTTTTGGTCATCTCCACCTAATTAGTTCGTGTGGATACTTCTAGAGGAGTGTCTATTTTGACACTCTCGAGATCCGGCACCGTTTGGACGAGCGGGAATTTTACGAGGGCACGCTTCAAAGGTAAAAGCTCTCAACACATAGATCTAGGAGTAGATCTAAAGTTTTTGAAACTCGTACTTGTATTTCATTCGATTTTCCTTGCACGGATCTACGACTTTGGGTGATTCGGGGTTTCCGCGACGCGAAAAGCGGTTTTCGCGGCCCAAAAAATCCAACAGTGGTATCAGAGCCACGTGCAATGCTTGTACGAGTTTAATTTTTTGGTTTTATGAAAACTAAACCTTCTATGATTTTCTGTAAAATTTAATTTTTTATGGTTTTATGGGTAATTTTTCCATAGAAGCGAAGCACAAGTATCTCGGCACTTGTAGGCTTCGGCTACCGGGAAGTTTTTCCTTAAACGGCTTCGTTTTGCCCCAAATCCGTTTGGGACAGCGGGCTTGGGTGCCATTAGATCACAAAGGAGCAACTCATGATTGTTAGATCATGGGTAGGGGTACTGCCCCTAACCCCGCAAGGGGATTTGCTCCGCGATTGCACCCGAAATCGCTAAAAACAAACCTGCCGGGAAGATTTTTCCGAAATGGCAATGTCTCGACCCAAATCGTTTTGGGACAGCGAGTTTAGGCGCTGTTGGATCACAAAGGAATCCTCGCGATGGTTAGATCGTGGGTAGGGGCGCTGCCCCTGGCCCCGCAAGGGGATCCGTTCCGCGATTGCGCCCGAAACCGCTAAACGGGACCGCCGGGAAATTTTACTCGTAAAAATTGTAAAAAAAAAAATTAAGGGGTACTGCCCCTAACCCCGCAAGGGGATTTGCTCCGCGATTGCACCCGAAATCGCTAAAAACGAACCTGCGGGAAGATTTTTCCGAAACGGCAATGTCTCGACCCAAATCGTTTTGGGACAGCGAGTTTAGGCGCTGTTGGATCGCAAAGGAACCCTCGCGATGGTTAGATCGCGGGTAGGGGCGCTGCCCCTGGCCCCGCAAGGGGATCCGTTCCGCGATTGCGCCCGAAACCGCTAAACGGGACCGCCGGGAAATTTTACTCGTAAAAATTGTAAAAAAAAATTAATTTTAAAATTATAGAAAATTATGAAAATATATAATTTTGAATTATATATTAATTTTGTGATAGTCATGGCCCAAAAACCCAATATGATTGGATTGTGTTGTAATTCATAATACGGTCTGCGTGCCGTTATGTGTTTGCGCGTGTTGTATGTTTTTTATTTTTTTCCGCGACCTGCGCGTCGTGCCTTTCTCATATATTCTGGTTGTAAATTAGATTTAGACTCGAATGTAACTCGAGTTTCAAATTGTAATGTACAAATTGGAGCGGTGGAGGGTCCACACGAGACGGAGTTCCGAGGCGGGCACGAGCAACACAAGGTGGTCAAAGGGAGGAGCTTGGAGAAGCTGTTGACCCTAGGTTGACCATTCGATCTTCTCATTGGCTTGAGAAGATTGTAGTAGGGCCATGACTAAATCACAAATAGATTAATTAGTTAATTGCTTATGTATATGATGCATGTTTAATAAGTAATTAATTAATTAGTGTCTTACGATTAGATTAGATCTAAGTCGTGCACATGATGCACCCTTACGATTAGATTAGATCTAAGTCATGCACAAGATGCATCCTTTTCGATTAGATTAGATCTCGATCGAACCAACTCTAAATGCCTAACCGTGCCGTGATACCTATCACTACCTCGATCACATGTATTGTTGAATCTGCCAAAGCAGAGCAATACATATTATCTTGGTAGGGTACGGAGGGACAATCTTAGTCCCGCCTATCAACGCATGGGTGAATACAAACTCAATTAGATTGAGTATTCCTAGTTGCTCGGTTAGATCGAGTCAACTATAGGCATTCTTCCAACGGTTGGAAAAGATAGGTCAAAATCACATCTATATTAACTCTCGGGCGTATTAGCCAAAGCTAACTCGAGTTTTAATATAAATGCGGATATTGATTTTATAAACAAGAGTTGCATAGAGATGTAATTGGTAATCGTTACCTACCGATCATACTAAGCCTTGGGCGTATTAGCCAAAGCTAACTCAAGGGTTAGTATGATGTGGATCTTGTCCCACAAGAATTATAGAATTCAGTGGGAGCATCATTTAATTAAAGGCCTAATTAAATGATTTTTAAAGGAATATGATATTTATTTCTGTAAATTTTTCTGTTGTAGATAACCATGACGTCAAATACGAACTCTTTCTCCCTGCGTTCTGTCCTTAAGAAGGACAAACTCAACGGAGCAAATTTCCTGGACTGGTACAGGAACCTGAGAATAGTTCTCACTCAGGAACGTAAACTGTACATTCTGGAGCAGCCCATTCCGGAGGCTCCTCTTGCCATGTTGGTTGCTACTCGGAAAGCCTAGAGGTTCCACTGTACAAAAATTTTGTACAAAGGTCTGAACCTTTTCCTAGCTACCATGTGTTCTTTTAAATTAAATTTTGGATCGCCTGCGGAACTTAACACATTTGATCCAAAACTTAATCTATTTGTTCTTTTAGGTTTTGACTTGGGTCTCCTGCGGAACTTAACACGTTCGACCCAATTCACCTTAAGTTATTAATTCCATTAAATATTAATTTCCATAATCGGTTCCCAGTACTGACGTGGCGAGACACATGGTCTTCTTGGATATGGGAGCAACCACCACCGACTAGACAAAACCTTTTATAGAAATCTAATATTTAATTTCCTAAAATAACTTTAGGTTAACCAAAGAGAACAATCAAATCACAAGGAAAAGAAAAAAACAAAAGAACACTACATCGAAAAAAATATATTCGAAATTCTAGAACGTAAGCCTCTTGTATTTGGTATTATTTCCATAAATAACTAGTATGATGCGGAAAGAAAAATTACTAGTTATACCTTGTAGAAAAACCTCTTGATCTTCTACCGTATTCCTCTTCTAACCTCGGACGTTGTGTGGGCAACGATCTACTGAGATGAGAAACCACCAACCACCTTCTTCTCCTCCAAGCAAGGTTCGGCCACAAAGGAAAAACTTCACCAAGGACGAAAACCAAAATACTAACCAAGCTCCAAGAGATGCTAGCTTTCTCTCCTTCTTCTTCTTCTTCTCCAAGTAGTATCCGGCCACCACAAGAACTCCAAGAAGAGATGAAGTATTCGGCCACCACAAGAGGAAGAGAGGGAGAGGATGATGGCCGGCCACAACACCAAGGAAAAGAGGGAGAGAAAATAATAGAGGTTGTGTCTTGTGAAGGCACCCTCACCCCTTCTTTTATATTCCTTGATCTAAGCAAATTAGGAAATTTAATTACAATAAAAATTTCCTTAATTTCCTTGACAACAATTAATTAAGAAAAATTAAATAAACTTTTCTTAATCAATGTGTATGGCCGGCCACATCATGGAGCAATTAAGGAAAAATTTTTCTCAAGAAAAATTAAACTTTCCTTATTTGCTTCCGGAAAAATTTTAAAAATAAATTTTTTCATATTAATCTCTTCATGGTTGATTAAAAGAAATTTCCATAATTTTAATTTCTTATCATGTGAATAATTTTTAAAGAGAAAATAAAAACTCTCTCCAATCTACAAATTAGGAAAGTGATCTATTCTCTCTCCTTTAATTCTTTTGTAGATCTTTTACAAGAGAGATAATTTAATTTTAATTCTCTTTAATAAATTATATCTTCCACATAATAAAAATTAAAATTAAAATCTCTTTTTAATTTAATTTGGCCGGCCCCTCTAGCTTGGGTTCAAGCTAGGGCCGGCCACCCAATTTTATACCTAGGCCGGCCCTAGCTTGATTCCCAAGCTAGCTTGTCCGGCCCCTATTGGGTGGGTATAGAAGGTGGGTATAGGTGGGTATAGAACTCTATAAATAAGAGGCTACGATAGGGACCGAGAGGAGGAATTGGTTTTGGTCTCCCGATAAAATTAAGCATCCCGTGTTCGCCCCGAACACACAACTTAATTTTATCAATGATAATTCATTCCACTAGAGAACTATCATTGAACTACCGCACCAATCCCAAATTACATTTTTGGGCTCCTTCTTATTATGAGTGTGTTAGTCTCCCTGTATTTAAGATATCGAATGTCCACTAATTAAGTGAGTTACTGACAACTCATTTAATTAATATCTAAGTCCAAGAGTAGTACCACTCAACCTTATCGTCATGTCGGACTAAGTCCACCTGCAGGGTTTAACATGACAATCCTTATGAGCTCCTCTTGGGGACATTATCAACCTAGTATCTCTGGGACACAGTTTTCTTCTATAATCAACAACACACACTATAAGTGATATCATTTCCCAACTTATCGAGCTTATTGATTCATCGAACTAAATCTCACCCATTGATAAATTAAAGAAATAAATATCAAATATATATGCTTGTTATTATATTAGGATTAAGAGCACACACTTCCATAATATCCGAGGTCTTTGTCCCTTTATAAAGTCAGTATAAAAGAAACGACCTCTAATGGTCCTACTCAATACACTCTGAGTGTACTAGTGTAATTATATAGTCAAGATAAACTAATACCTAATTACACTACGACCTTCTAATGGTTTGGTCCTTTCCATTTTGGTCATGAGCTACTGTTTATAATTTATAAGGTACTGATAACATCATCTTCTGTATGTGACACCACATACTATGTTATCTACAATATAAATTAATCGAACAACTACAAACAAATGTAGATAATTTGACCAAATGTGATTCTTTATTCATAATAAATGTTTACAAAGCTTAGACTTTCAGTATACACTCCAACAACTGCCATGCGAGCTGACCGGGATGCTTACAAGAAGCATCAAGATGACGCATTAGATGTGTCCTGTCTTATGCTCGCGACCATGAACTCTGAGCTTCAGAAGCAACATGAGTTGATGGGTGCTTACGATATGGTTGAACATCTTTGTCACCTATATCAAGGACAAGCAAGGCACTGGAAGAGGAACTCCAAAGAATACCTCGAAGATCTTAAGAAGAAGAGAAATAAGATTTCTACTTCAGGTATACATGTTATAGAAGTCAACCTCTCTATTTCTACATCGTGGGTATTAGATACCGGATGTGCTTCGCACATTTGTACTAATGTACAAGCGCTGAGGAATAGCAAGGCATTGACGAAGGGTGAGATAGACCTACGAGTAGGCAATGGAGCACGGGTTGCTGCTATTGCTGTAGGAACTTACCATCTATCTCTTCCTTCTGGGCTTGTACTAAAATTAGATGATCGTTGTTATGTGCCTACCTTGACTAAGAACATAATTTCCGTTTCTTGTTTGGACAAGAAAGGATTTTCGTTTATAATAAAGAACAAATGTTGTTCCGTCTATTTAAACGATATGTTCTATTGTAGTGCACCTCTGATAAACGGACTATATATTCTAGACCTTGAGAGCCCTATCTATAACGTAAATACCAAGAGGTTCAAGTCAAATGACATGAACCAAACCTACCTCTAGCACTGTCGCTTAGGTCATATAAATGACAAGCGCTTATCCCAGCTCCATAAGGATGGTTTGCTGGACTCATTTGATTTTGAATCATATGAGATATGCGAGTCATGCCTACGAGGCAAGATGACCAAGACTCCCTTTAGTGGGCACAGCGAGAGAGCAACTGATTTGTTAGGACTCATACATAGTGATGTATGTGGGCCTTTCAATGTTGCTGCTAGAGGCGGTTATAGATACTTCATCACATTTACTGATGACTTCAGTAGATATGGTTATGCGTACTTGATGACATATAAGTCTGAATCCTTTGAAAAGTTCAAAGAATTCAAGAATGAAGTACAGAACCAGCTTGGCAAGAGTATTAAGATATTTCGATCAGATCGAGGTGGTGAATACTTAAGCCATGAGTTTCGTGACTATTTAGCTGAGTGTGAGATTCTATCCCAGCTCACTCCTCCTGGAACACCACAGTGGAATGGTGTATCCGAAAGGAGGAATCGTACCCTATTAGATATGGTACGATCTATGATGAGTCACACAGATCTTTCGACATACCTTTGGGGCTATGCTCTAGACACGACAGCTTTCATTCTCAACCGAGTTTCATCCAAGGCCGTGATAAAGACACCATATAGGATATAGACTGGGAGAGATGCCCAGGTGTCTTTCATGAGGATTTGGGGCTGTGAGGCTTACGTACGACGTCAAGTCTCTGACAAATTAGGACCTAAATCCGACAAGTGCTATTTCATCGGATATCCCAAGGAAACTAAGGGATATTACTTCTACATTCCCAGTCAGCACAAGGTAGTTGTGGCAAAGACTGGGGTCTTTCTAGAAAGGGACTTTGTTTCTAGAAAGACTAGTGGGAGCACGTTCGATCTTGAAGAAGTTCAAGATGCGAATACTAGCACTGAAGCCTCGATGGAAGTTGAACTGGAACCACAAAGTGTTGTGGATGATGTTCCACAAGGAGTTGAGGAACAACAACCAGTTCAAGTAGACATACCTCTTCGCAGGTCTGATAGGGTGCGTCGTCAGCCTGAGAGATACTCGTTTCTCTTATCTGAGCATAATGACGTTGTGCTCATAGAGGATGAGCCTACCACCTATCAGGAAGCTGTGATGAGACTAGATTTCGAGAAATGGCTAGAGGCCATGAGATCCGAGATGGAATCCATGTACACCAACCAAGTATGGACTTTGGTTGATCCACCTGAAGGGGTAAAATCCATTGGGTGCAAGTGGGTCTTTAAGAGAAAGACTGACATGGATGGACTTATCTATAAGGGTCGCTTGGTAGCTAAAGGTTTCAAGCAGATTCATGGTATTGACTATGATGAAACCTTTTCTCCAGTAGCGATGTTTAAGCCCATTCGGATCATGCTTGCTATTGCAGCCTACCATAACTATGAGATATGGCAGATGGATGTCAAAACCGCATTTCTGAATGGAAACCTGCTCGAGGATGTGTACATGACACAACCTGAGGGTTTTGTAGATCCACAGCATACTAGTAGAGTATGCAAGCTGCATAGGTCCATTTATGGACTAAAGCAAACTTCTCGGAGCTGGAACCTTCGATTCAATGATGCAATCAAACAGTTTGGTTTCATCAAGAACGAAGATGAACCTTGTGTCTACAAGAAGGTTGTAGGGGATATAGTTGTCTTCCTCATATTGTATGTGGATGACATACTACTCATTGGGAAGGACATCCCTATGCTTCAGTCTGTCAAGACCTGGCTAGGGAGTTGCTTCTCAATGAAGGACTTAGCTGAGGCATCCCGCATTCTAGGGATACAGATCTATAGAGATAGATCTAAGAGATTGCTTGGCCTAAGTCAGAGTACATACATTGACAAGGTACTCCTACGGTTTGCCATGCAGAACTCCAAGAAGGGATTTCTGCCGATGTCACATGGCGTGAGTCTTTCGAAGACTCAAGGTCCCTCTTCTAGAGAGGAGAGAGACCGTATGGATCAGATCCCTTATGTCTCAGCTATAGGATCGATCATGTACGCCATGCTATGTACTCGACCTGATGTCTCGTATGCTTTGAGCATGACGAGCAGATACCAGTCAGATCCAGGTGAAAGTCACTGGATAGCGGTCAAGAATATTCTTAAGTACTTAAGAAGGACTAAAGAATATTTCTTGATATATGGAGGCAATGATGAGCTAGCTGTAAAGGGTTACAGTGATGCTAGCTTCCAGACCGACCAAGATGACTATAGATCGTAGTCGGGGTTCGTATTTTGCATTAATGGTGGTGCTGTCAGCTGGAAGAGTTCGAAGCAGGATACAGTAGCTGATTCTACAATAGAAGCCGAGTACATTGCTGCATCAGAGGCAGCAAAGGAGGCAGTTTGGATCTGCAAGTTCATCACTGAACTTGGGGTGGTTCCTAGCATTGCTGACCCCATTGAGCTTTATTGTGACAACAATGGAGCTATAGCACAGGCGAAGGAACCTCGCTCACACCAGCGGACCAAACACATACTACGGCGCTTCCATCTCATTCGAGAGATCATCGAGAGAGGAGATGTGAAGATTTGCAGAGTACCTACAGAGGCTAACATCGCAGATCCCTTGACTAAGTCTTTGGCACAGAAGAAGCATGATGGTCACACTAGGTCATTTGGGCTTAGAGCCTATACTAATTGGCACTAGTGCTAGTGGGAGATTGTTAGCTAGAGCCCTAGAGCCAATCATTTGATAATTGTATTTTGGACTTATTGTATCATATTCTATATAAATAAAGACATTTGGATTTTGGTTATTATACTTACTTGTATTGGTGCCAAATAAACTAAGTATAATAATGTCCTTGAGTAGATGGTTCTCACCTATATCAATCGGTTAGTTGAACCGATAGTGAGATGATATAGGGAACACTACTCTTAATCATTCCTAGTCGAGTATTAACATTCAGGGACAATGTTAATGCAATAAGACTAGCATGTAGGTCAACTCGATGACTTGATCTCACAAGTCATGGATATAGAGATATCAAGTTGACACATGGGTATACATTAGAGAATGTATACTGAATGACCCGCCATGAGAAAGTATCATGGATCGTTATATGAGTGTCATATACTTTCTCATGTGGCTATTAGTATGACTACTAGTCCTTAGACCTGAAGTCACCATAGATCCCTACATAAGGAGTTATGTACTTTGGTTTCGTCAAACGTCACCTATAACTTGGAGGACTATAAAACCGATTACTGGGTATATAACAAATTATGCAGAGGGATGTGACTGATGTAGATGGGATCTATCCCTCCTATATGACGGGAGAGACATCGGTATTCTTGATAGAGTGAGACCACGAAGTGCATGACCATTCCCAAATGAGTCAATATAGGATATTGAGCTCATTTGATTTAGTGAGTCTACTTGGAGTTCAAGATTTAGATTGGTCAGAGGATGACACGGTCTATGCCTCACATTGATCAATCTAGATGTCTAGGATAGAAGGACACTTGTCATATTTTGTGAGGAGTCACAATTAGTAGTCACAAGGTGATGTCGGATCTCGACATTCTTGTAACTTGGGTAGTAATGATGTGTTGCTAGATACCGCTCATTACTTATGCTCCTAAATGAGTTTAGGGCAAGAACCTATAGGGTCATACACTAAGGACAATTAGATGGAGATTAAGTTCATATGATGAACCAAGAGGACTTGATTCATTTGATGGATCCAATTGGATTAAGAGTAATCCAAATTGGGCTAATTGAGTTAGACTCAAGTTGATTCATGTATACAATGAGTCTAATTTAGATTATAACTCATTAGATTAATTTAATTTAATGAATTAGATTCATTATATTAAGTTGGCTTGAATCAAATTGTTAGATTAGATCAACCATGGAAGAGATTTGGTCAAGTTTGACTTGACTTGAGAGGAAGATAAAAAGTCAAGTTTGACTTGACTTTATGCCACCTCATTGGTGAGTTGGCATTGAAGTGGACCAATGATGTTACTCCACATCATCATGGGTGCCACCTCATGGAAGTTACAAAGCCATTTTCTTAATAACTTCACATTAATTGCATTTAATGGGGGTTATACTATGGAAGTGGCCGGCCACTTTTGGTTTTGAATGGGAATTCAATTTGCTCATTCAAGTGATTATTGCATCTTCTTCCTCTCAAGCTCTTCCTCTCCTCCTTCCTTGGCCGAACCACATAGGTGCTAGCACACCTTGGTTTTTGGTCATCTCCACCTAATTAGTTCGTGTGGATACTTTTAGAGGAGTGTCTATTTTGACACTCTCGAGATCCGGCACCGTTTGGACGAGCGGGAATTTTGCGAGGGCACGCTTCAAAAGTAAAAGCTCTCAACACATAGATCTAGGAGTAGATCTAAAGTTTTTGAAACTCGTACTTGTATTTCATTCGGTTTTCCTTGCACGGATCTACGGCTTTGGGTGATTCGGGGTTTCCGCGACGCGAAAAGCGATTTTCGCGGCCCAAAAAACCCAACAAAAGAAAATCCTAAGAGAGTGAACCATAGGTAGCTAGTGAGAAGTCTTGGAGAAGGAAACTTCAAACAAAAGGAAAACCCTTAGGGGAGTAAACAATAGGTAGCGAGAAGTTTTAAAAGAGTGAACTCCAAGCAAGTGTGATCGAAACAAGGTTTTCGATCGATCGCATAGTCGAGTTGACCAACATATTTGAATGTTGCCAACATTGTATTACTTTACTATTTGTATCTATTTTGCTAATGTAATGGTGTAGGAAAGTCTTAGAGGATCAAGTCGATCAGATACTAAGTAGAAGAAGAAGAAGTCCAAATAGATCAGTTGGACTAGATATTTGGCAGGTAAGTAAGATAAGTCCTAGAGAGACCTTTCATTCTAGAAGGCAGTGAGGACGTGTTCCAATTGAGACAACCTTAGGTGTTGATTCAACTGAAGAAACCAACGAAGATTTCTAAGTCGAGATCAGATAGTCTTAACTGTTAGATAAATTCATACATACATTTATATATTTCTAAGTTTGATTTGCAAGATTACAATTTGCACGGAAAGAAAAGTCCAAGTGAGTCAAAGGATTGATCAAACACTTGGCGACGAAGTCCCAGCAGATCAAGGTTGACTTGATGTTGGGGTTGGGAACCATAACTTGGGTTTAGGGTTGGTCAATCGATCAACCGATTGATTAAACCAGAGCCCAATCGATCAGTTGATCGATTGAGAGGTTTGCACGAGCAATGATAGCCTAATTGATCAGCTGGGGCTACACCAATCGATTAACTAATCGATTGGTGACCATTCCCGCAAAGAGCACATGTGCTTCCTAATGGGTCTGCTGATCAATTGGGCTACTCCAATCAATCAGGCGATCGATTGGTTACTCCAATCGATCAGGCAATCGATTGGGGCTGATTTTTTCACAATGATGCGAGGACGCAGGAATCGATTGGTCAATCAATTCCGAAGTCTTCTGTGAGAGCACAAAAGGTTGCTGGATCAATCAGCCGATCGATCCAGCTCGATTGGATATGACCGTTGCGCAGGTTGTGAGCTTTGGATGGTTGTAATGGCTGGGATTTGACGTGGCAATCGATTGAGAGCAAGTTCAATCTATGGGAGCAAGTCCAATCTATTGGGAGCCCTAAAAGTGCAGATATAACGATGATGGTGAGTTCAAACACAAAACCTCCTCACTCCATCTTCTCCGCCAGTTTTTGGAAGATTTGGGAGACAAAGTGCTGCTACATTTCTCATCTTCAAGAGACAGTCAAAGTAAGAAAAGCTTGTGGGATTCAAGGTTTAAAGTGTTAGTTGTGTTTCAACTTGAATTTACATTTGATTCCTTGTTTAGAGTTGTATTTTCTTGTTCTTAAGTTGTACGAGGTTTCTCCACCTCTAGATTGTTCCAAGAAGGAGTTATTTTTATAGTGGAGAGTGTGCTCTGTGTGGATCCTTAGATTAGTCACTTCTTCTTGAGATGGATACCAAGTAAATCCTAGTATTAGCATTGGGGAGTTTATCACTTGAGTTTATCCGCTGCAACAACATCTACGAAGCGAGCAACTGAGCGAGATGAGTTATTCACCCCACTCTAGCTCCTAAAGTGACCCAACACTTAGAGATATAGTAGGCGTCTATGATCAAAGTTCATTCTAGGGTTCTGGGAAAGACATTAAGCATGTAGAGGATTGAGTCTAGGTTGGTTACTATTTCACTGAGGTTAACCAGTCTGATGATTAGCTTTTTGATCTTCGCATGTAGCTGGGCTACCTTCTCATCTTTTTTTAAACGGATGTTTGTTAGTTGATTCTGAAGAATGTCCCAATGTGTAAGCTTCACTTTAGATATCCCTTCATGAAGCTCTAGGAAATTTTCTCAGAATTCTTTGGCTGAGGAGTAGCTTTCGTTGAGGTTGACTTCTTAAGGTGGTAATACACTTAGTAAGTGATATTCTACTCTGTTATTGGCTTCGAAGTCACTTTGTTTCTTCTTCATCCATTGATTTTCTTCTTTCTCTTCTCATTGTTGATCCTTAGAAGCTACAAAATCATATTTTATTATTAAAAGAATTTCAAAATATATTTGTAGAAATACCTCCATTCGATGTTTCCAGTGTGCAAACTCCCTCTCAAACTTTGTGGGTTGAGGCTTAGTCCGGCCGTTGATTTCTTTGCTTTGGTCAGTGGTTAGTCCTTTTGAAGTGTCCTCATTCTGATTCCACTTGTTGGTCCCGGTGCGGGCATCTAGAGGGGGTGAATAGCCTGAAATGAGAGTTACAAATTTCTCTTGCTTGGAACTTAGCAAGGATACAAATATTAGATAACTAACATAAAATAAATAAACAATATAAAATAAAAGAGGCTAAGATTTTTTACTTAGTTACAATCTAGGTGGTTGTTAATACAAGATACTTGCAAAGCTCCACTAAAAATATCTCCTTTATTGAAAATGGAGAAGACTCTTGCACTCTTTGAAAAGCTCATGTATTAGCTAGGAATTGAATACATAAGTTATTATGGAATTCCTAGGTCCAGGGGCCTTTTATAGCTCGTAGAAAATATTATCCGTATCTTGAAAGCGTCTTCAATTAGATCCAAGGTGCCTCTAACATGGTAACTTTTATCCACCGAAGATAAAAGTTTATCTTTGGCCAACGACTATCGAAGGCGCCTTCAACAGGTTGGAAGACGCCTTTGACGCAGTTCATGGAAGGTGCCTTCCAAGCCATTGAAGGTGCCTTTCCTGAGGCAAATTAGCTCCTTAGCTGATTTCTTTACGTGGGTGATGCTCTGGTTAACTAGAGTTGAATACATTCGAACCCAACTCTGACTTTCTCCTCGAGCAGACTTTCTCCCTGGCTTCTCTCCCTCGAACGTCACGTATATCTTTCTTGTCCACTAGTGTACTTTTCTGTAGCTCCTCATCCCTCGGATGCACCGAGTTCGTCAGCTCCTTCCCGTGCCATCTTTCTCGTCCACTGCGTCTTCCTCTTGACTTCTTATGCTTTTAAGTTCTTGGACACTTAGAACACAAGATATCAAATACAACATGACCTAATTTAACTTGGTTGATCATATCAAAACTATCATGGGGTACTTATAGTTTATCATCTCGATCTCGGAGGAGAAAGAAAATAGTGAATCTGCACGAGGACCCCAACATTCAATCCACTGATGATGAAACATAACACCTTCCGATTTTGACACTCAAAACACAAGGAAGTATTGATATAATTATTTCTAAGGTTCGAGAAATTTCTCCTCTAAAATCTTACTAAACATTTTGTGAAGGTTAATTTTCCATCAGGCTGCAATGCTTCCTACAAATTCTAAGCCGGTGGCGACTATGGGTCATTGACATGACACGTAGAAATAAAGCACTCGACGAAATATGGACTTGACCATTCTTAAACACAATTATCTAGGTTTGTTCAATTAGTGGTAGTATTGATTCTGATTTATTTTTATATTATGAAAATAAATTAAGAGAATCATTAGCTAAATTTGATTACATAGAAAATTTTTCTTTTAGTTTTGGATCTAAATGTACATTTGAATATTTTTTGTAAAGAATCTTTTAATCCATGTGTTAAATGTGTTCCTAGGACTATACTTGTATAATTAAAAAATTAGTAAAACAAGGAAAATAAATTTAATTGATGAACTGTAAAGAATCTCTTAATCCATTAGAGTTCGATTTTTTTGCTCAGTAACTCTATTTTATTGAGGAGTATAAGGAGCTGTTGATTTATGTCTGATCCCATGTTTAGCATACCACTCAGTGAATGATGATACATATTCACCATCTCGGTCACTTTAAACTATAGGATTAAAAAGAATTTAGATATCTCTATAATTATATAATATTGTCTACTTTGGGTCTAAGCCTTCATGATTTTACTCTTAGGCTCTATCCAAAAGATTTCATGCCAATAGAGATATTTTTTTCTTATAAACTCATGATCTTGCCCATGTGTTTTCAATGTGAGAATATGTTTGTAACCTTGCAACCCCAATAATCGCCCCCTCAAACAAAGGACCACAAGGTCTCCCTCAAGCATCGGGTCACTTTTGACCTGCTCAAGGCTTCCCCTCGAGTATCGGGTCACCCTTAACTTGCTCAAGGTCTCCCCTTAAGCATCAGGTCACTGACTTGCTCAGGGCCTCCCCTACTTAGTTTAAGGTTTTACCCACATGGTTCGATTTTGGATCATGGCTCTGGCTCCTGCTTCTTCTGGCGGTTAGTCCGATGAAGAGTGACCTCGCTCTGATACCAATTGTTATGACTAAAAGGAATTTAAATATCTCCACAATGACATGATATTGCCCACTTTAGGCCTCAACCCTTATGTATTTATTTTTGGGTTGTATCCAAAAGGTCTCATACCAATGGAGATATCTTTCCCTTATAAATTTATGATCTTTCCTATGTATTTTTAATGTGGGACTTTATTTGTAACCTTGCAACCCAACACAAACCACCTTAATCTTTTTATTAAGTTGGTTTTCAATCTCATTCTTATAGCGAGCAAATTTCTCTATAGTTTCATTCTTACTTTTGAAATATACATATAACAATATTTTGTGTTATCATCTATAAAGTAATGAAGTATTTATTCCCACCATGTGTTGGTATACCTTTGAGGTCACACATGTCGATGTGAATTATCTAAAGTGGTTCATTGATTCTCTCAACATGTTGAAAGGATGACCTCATTATTTTCACTTCAACACAAATCTCACACTTGTGCTTTGGGTCAAGATGGAATGTAGGTATGCTTTGCATGTTTATTAATCAATGCAACACATCGTAGTTAACATGCCCTAGTCTATCATATCACAAATATGAAGACTGAAGCATATAAGTGGAAGATCTTTCATCTTTATTTATCTTAAGCCTAATGACTATTATATTGAGTTTGAACAACCCATTAGATATATAGCACATTCCTACAAACATTCCATTCTTTGACAGTATGACTCTGTCTAATTCAAAAATAATGCGAAAGTCATGCTTGCTTAATAGTGATCTAGAAACTATATTGTTTTGAATCTTTGGAATATACAATATATTGTTTAGAGTAAGGTCCTTGCCCGAGCTCATCTTCAGCACCACTTTTCCTTGGCCCATGATGTCCAAGGTTACTGAGTTCCCCATGAACAACTTGTCTCCATTGACTTCTTCAAAGTTGTGAAGCAGTTCTTTATTACAGCAGATATGTCTGGTGGCTCTAGTATCAATCCATCATTACTATGGGTTTAAATTGATCAAGTTCAGTTCTAAGACCACTATGTAGAGGTCGTCCATTTTTAGTCCCTCGTTCAGGTTGGCCTCCTGCTTCTTCTTCAGCTTTCTGCATTCCAAAGATTTGTAACCGACTTGACTATAGTTGAAGCACTTCCTAGAGAATTTCTTAATGCCTCCTCTGAGTCTCATCTTGGAAGTCTTGGAGTTCTTTTATTTCAAGTTTTGACTATACTTGACCATGTTGGCTTTCACAGTAGCCTGAGAGAACAACTTTCTCTTTGAACTCTTGTTGTTTTCTTTGATGCGGAGTCTAATGATAAGTTCCTCCACATTCATCTCCTTCCGCTTGTGCTTCAAATAGTTCTTGAAGTCCTTCCAGCTGGGAGGCAGCTTCTCAATGATGGCAACCACCTGAAAGGTTTCACTTAGAACCATCGCTTTTGAGTGGATCTCATTCAAAAGTTTCATTTTTTGCTTCACTCACTACTTTCTTAGCTTCTTTCTTGGCTATTGTATATTTTTTCAAGTTTTTCTCGTTCTTACAAATATATAATTCCTTATAACATTTTTTCCTTCACTTTCTCTTATACTTTCTCATTCCACCACCAAGATGTAAGGAACTAGATGCGCTAAACACGCAAACACGCAGCGGAAAAATACTAGTTATCCAGAAGATCCATGCAAAGGGAAAAGAAAAAACTTAATGAGCATTTACACTCCATTAAGGATCACACTTGAAACTCCTCATTTGAAATTCAATTTTGAAAATTGAATGAAATGAAACATTGAATTTCGAAATTCATCTCTCCATTAATCCTCACTTGAATCTAACTCAAGTCTCCTCACTTGAATCTTACTCAAGTCTAATTCACTTAAGTCTAACTCAAGTCTAATTCAATCGAGTCTTACTCAATTAATGTCATTCAATTTCAAATTCAATGAATCACATTTCATTAATTTGAATTGACTCCTTGAGTCTAGTTTGAATTGGACTTAATCTAACAATTAGATCCAATTGAGTCTAACTCAATAAGTCCAATTCGGATAAGACTTAATCCAATGATTCATCATATGAATCCATCTCCAAATCTACTTATTCTTTGTGTGTGACCCAATAGGTTCTTATAACGTTGTCAATGTACCTAAATCAACATTTAGATACATAAGAAATGAGTGACATCTAGCAAGGTATCATTGCTATCCAAGTGACGAGAAAGTCGAGATCTGACCTAACCTGTCCGTGGCTATTATCTTGTATGACTTTGTCCCTCTATCTTTGATATCTAGGTTGATCAATGAGGCATAGACCGTGTCATCCTCTTATCAACCTTTATGTTTCTTGATATCTAAGTAGACACACTCAATCAAATAAGCTCAATATCTAATATTGACTCATTTGCGCATGACCATGCTTTCTTGTGTCCTACTAATCAAGGGGCTCACAGATATTGCTTCCGTCATATGGAAGGGATAGATCTCATCTACATCACTCACATCCCTCCGCATAATTCGTTACATATCCAGTGATCGACTTTATTGTCCACCTTGTTATAGGTGACGTTTGCCAATACCAAAGTACATAACTCCTTATGTAGGGAACCGTAATGACTTCAGGTCAAAGGACTATTCATACCAATAGTCACATGAGAATGTTTATGATACTCATATAATGATCCATGAAACATTCTCAGGGCGGGTCATTCAGTATATATTCTCTAATATATACTCATGTGTCAACCTGATATCTCATATCCATGACTTGTGAGATTAAGTCATCCATTGACCTACATGCTAGTCTCAATGCATTAATATTATCCTTGTATATTAATGATTGATTAGTAATAATTTAGAGTAGTGTTCTATATATATCTACATATCTCACTATCAATTCAACTAATTGATATATTATATATAAGAACCTACTACCCAAAGATATTATTATACTTATTCAATTGGCACTGAACTGAAATAAATATAATAACCAACTTATTGGTGCGGGAAGCATCCGACGATCGAACCCAAGTTTTGATAATGGCAAAGAGATTCAAAGTTAAGATTATTTGTTATCTAATGTGCTTGATTGAGCTTGCAGGAAAGTCCTAAGCGTTCTTAGGCAAAAGTCCTAGCTGCGGTTTGGCAAGGTGAAAACCTTAGGGGGTGGTAACCCTAGGTGGAGGAAAACCCTAGGAGGTGGTAACCCTAGGTGAAGGAAAATCCTAAGGGGCGATAACCTTAGGTCCTAGGGGGTGGTAACCCTAGGTGGATGGAAATCCTAAAGGGGGGCGCCTTCATGGGGACTGAAGGAGCCTTGGACCATGGCTTGGAGGCGCCTTGGAGTGGTTTGAAGGCTCCTTCAAGTGGATGAGGTGTGACCGGATCAGTTCTGATCCACGCGGCTGACTCGACGGGTTGGAGGCGCCTCGGATGGGCTTTAAGGCGCCTTCAGCAGTGAATAAAAGGAGGTCTCGAACAACAGTCTAGCACATCTTCGAAAAAGCAATCCTTCTGCATCCAGCTGCTAACGAGTCCATCCCGAATTGCAGCAACAACATTCCGACGACCCAGAGCTCTGAATATGCTATTTTCCAGTGTCGTTGGTATATTTAATTTCTGTTTATTGTACTTAAATTGTAACATCTTTTCGATATTATAAGTGTTGCCCACCGTAAGCACTCAACGAGCGTGGACCTTAGAGTAGGAGTCCCCACAGGTTCCGAACCAAGTAAACAACCTGTGTTTGCGTGTGTGTTTGCTTTTATTTTTCCGCTGCGTATTCCGACTCTATTTCTAAATCGTATGAAATAGCCACGAGCGCTATTCACCCCCCTCTAGCGCTTCTCGATCCAACGCAACTTTGTCTTTTATTAATAATGATATATGATACAAAATGAGCCCTTTACAATCATATCATAATTGGTACTAGGACTAACACTAACACAAGATTCTTTACTTAGTGGTGCATGTCTCTTTGACTTATCGAGTACACTTTTAGCTACTATTTTCAACTTTGATATAATCTTATCCCATGTTGTATTAGAGTCATCGTATATTTCACTTAATGCTTGTACTTCTACCTTCTTCTTAAATATATTTTGCTTCTCATCCTTTAACTTCCACCACTTAATTTTAGGAATCGTATACATTTTCTTTCTATTGATACTATGTTTGAGGTGTATATCCAACACTACTAACCTATGTTGGATAGTTAAGTTTTCTCCAGGGATGACTTTGCAATCTTTACAAATCTTTCTATCCTTCTTACTAACCATAAGAAAGTCAATTTGTGATTTATTATTCCCACTTTTGAATGTGACTAAATGTTCTTCTCTTTTCTTAAAAAACATATTAGCTAGTATAAGGTCATATGCTATCGCAAAATCTAATATAGTTTTCCTTTCCTCATTTCTCGTTCCAAACCTATAACTCTCATGTACTTTCTCGTATTCCTCATTTTTCACTCTGACATGCCCATTTAGATCACCTTATATTAAAATCATATCATTTTATGGAATATTTTGTAATATTTCATCTAAGTCCTCACAAAATCTTGATTTGGTAGTATCATCTAATCCTACCTTAGGTGCATATATGCTAATTATGTTCATAGTTTCTTTCGCCACTATTATCTTAAGGGCTATAATTCTATCTCCTTTTCTAACTACTTCTACAACTTCATCCTTTAACAAACTATTTATAATAATACCCACTCCATTTTTTGCTTTACTCTTTCCAGTGTACCATAACTTAAAATCCGAGTTCTCTATCATCTTTGCCTTCTCGCCTGTCCATTTTGTCTCTTATACGCACAAAATACTAATTCTTCTCCTAATCATCATATCTACTACCTCCATTGATTTACCAGTGAGAGTTCCTATGTTCCATGTTCCAAATCTTAGATTATTAGTTTTTTGATCATATTTGTTCTTATCCAACTTATGGTGTGAGAACTCTTGCCTATTTAACACTACACCCAAGTTCTCATGGAGATGTAGCGGTCCTTGCTGAGACGTTACAGTCGGACCATGTAACGTGAATTCTTGCATATTTAGCACTATACCCAAGTTCTGGAGATGTAGTGGTCCTTGCCGAGACGTTACAGTCGGACCCTGCAACGCGTTCCTTCCGGGGAACAACTTAGCATTAGTACAATAGTTTAATGGATTTATTCATTGAATATTTGTCATAGTTTTGACGCTGGCTGACAACCAAATGCAACCCTCCTTTATCTAGGCTTGGGACCGGCCATGATCGATCGTCATGGGCAGAGTTAAATCCCCAGTATCATTAGTAAAATTTAAGTTAAATCTTCTTGTCTATTGAATATCAATATATCTAATTCTTTGTCGAGATGTTGGACATGGATCATCGAACCCAATCCAAAACGAAAGATTATTGAAAATATGTGCCTTTCACTAATTAAATTTCTGGCTCGATGAAAATATTTCACTACGAGGGTCGATTGCATGCATTGAGTTTTCGTATTTTGGTGAAGTTGATATATATATCTATATATTGCGCGACGCAAGCAATTTTGGACATCCAGATCATTTCTTGATACCCCGAGTTAATTTTGAGGACTTGGGGCGGAAGTGATTCGGACATCCGGAATCGTACTTAGTCACCTATGGTTGTGCACAGTTGAGGTGTGCTAGCTATATATATATGAAAATTATTAGTATGTTTAATAGTGGTAGGATGGTTAATTTTTGTTTGAATTTTTTTTTACAGAAAAAAGATAGACAATTTTAAAATTCTCTTTTCTCCTTATTTATCCACAACGCTCTCCATTTTTGACCTGCTCAAGTCAACTTCCAACTCCATTGTTTTTTTTTTTAATTTTATTTTATAATTGAATGGTAAACTGACTTGAATACTTCTTCAGTACTTTTTAATTCTGAAAACAATTTTTTTTTTAAAAAAAACAGTCTTCTTGTTCATTTTGATAAACTTTTGTTCCTCTTTTTGTTAAACACAAACCAAGAGAATTCATTGATATATATCACAATTCACAAGCACACACCTTAAACACATGCACGCAGTGCCACACAGTTACACAATCAATACAAAAGCCTCAACCTTCCACCACAATCTTCTTACTTATTTTTGAGCACAAATTTTGTATACAAACTATATTTTAGAGTCTTCCGGTCAATTATTTATATAAAAGAAGGGAAGACTCCTGTTCTCTGATGGATCAAAAAGGTAATGACCGTATAGGAAGTCTTTGCTAGAATCCCTTGCAAATTCCGTTAGCATACTGCTCTTGTTTGCCCAAGCTGAATCGCGAAAACTTAACGAGTTCATCTCGCTGTAATTGCTTAGCGCTCTTGTGCGGTTCGAAGAGCTGGAGCTTCGAGAGGAGGAATCCCCTATCATGTCTTTTGCATAGAAGTAAAGTGTGCAAAACTTAGAACAAATAGAGAGATCATGAGAGAACTAGAAGTGAATAAGGCATTAGTTAGTTACCTGGTATCCAGCTGTAATAAGGCCTTCTTGTGTCGTTTGAAGAGCTGGAGTTTCGAGAGAAGAAATCCCTCACGTGTTCTATCTTGAATCTGTCCATGTGATCTCCTGAAAAGAAGTCAAGTGAGTAAAAACTTAGAAGGAATAGAGAGATCATGAGAGAACTAGAAGTGAATAAGGCATTAGTTAGTTACCTGATGTCCTTCTGTAATTGCTTAGCCTTCTTGTGTCGTTTGAAGAGCTGGAGTTTCGAGAGGAGAAATCCCTCCTGTGTTCTTTCTTGGATCTGTTCATGTCTCCTGAATAGAAGTCAAGTGAGTAAAAACTTAGAACGAATAGAGAGATCATGAGAGAACTAGAATAGAGGTGAGCAAGACATTAGTAATTACCCTGATGATCTTGAAGCTTTACTGCTTCTATTCTCCATTTTACTATATATATAGATAGAAACAAGAAGATTTTTTTTTTTTAAATTGTTTGAAGATGTCAAATCTGACCTTGTATATATATATAATCAAAATAGTTCAACAAAGTCTCCCTGACCGTGGTTAAGTTAGTTACCGTGGTTAAGTTAGTTGCCGCGTATGAGAAGGGATTTTTTATCCAATAAACTTTTTTGAATTAGTCTCTTTGAATAATATATCAAAGAGACAAGCTGTGACATATTTCTTCATGGAATTGATTTAACTATAAAGACAAACAATTATTTCACAGTGAAATTAAGTTTTTTTTAGTTGAATGAGAAATTAATTACATGAATATTAATTTGAGTATGCTTAAGTCTTAATTCTTAAGACATTAATTCTTAAGACATTAGAAAGTTATTAATGGGCGGTGGATGGCTTATAATGAGAATTTCACAGTGAAATCTGAGTTTTTTTTTTTATTTTGAATTTTATAATGAGAATTTCACTAGGGTCGGTGGATGGCTTATCTAGAATGCCTAACTTTTTGAGAATTATCAAAGGGCGCATCATTTCTACGAAAAGGCACATCAAACTTTTAACAATTGCCAAATGTCGTTTAATTTTTATTGTTTTCATGTTGAATTTTCTAATTGTAAATTTTAAAATAAGAATTTCGGTGAGGTCGGAGGATGAAAAGAGCTTTTTGGTCTGATTATGAGCTAATCAAATTTTGACAATACATTCATAATCCATCCTCGAGTACTTGTCCCTCGGATGGTAGGTGGTAGGTGATAGGATGAATTTTCATACAACGAATGTTTGAATATACTCTTACGGCACGGTACCTCATAATTTCATGGTGTACCTCATAATTTTATGGTGCTTGAACCGCACGGTACCTCATAATTTTATGGTGGTTGAACCACTTGTAATATATTGATAATCCGTTATTATCTATTTGTATTTTTTAAAAAATTATCTTGATAACTAATAAGAAATTTTTGTAAAAATGAATCGGTAATTTTTAAAATTAACCTGTTTGAAAAGTTGAATACTTTAATTGACCCTTTTATGTTTTTTGGATTTATCTTATTGATGGATAAACTTTTTTTATAAAATTAAATCGGTCATCTATATCTAAATTATAAAAAAAAAAACCTCGAATAAACAAATTTGAGGAACGGAAACTATCAGGACATCTCCAATGACGAAGTTCTCCACGAGCTCCAACAATGACACATTAATATCAAATCAAAAGTAAAAAAAAAAAAAAAACTCACTCATCTCTTTGTTATGGAAGATCTACACTTTCTTATCATTCCTTTGTTTTTAATTTTTTCTAAGCAAAAATTAAAATTACAAAAATCATTTTAATTAAAAAAATAGGGAGCGGCTTCCTCATGTTTAATAAAAGAGCCCCTGTGGCTGCTCTAACCAATCATCAAATAATTAAAGGTGGATTTTTTTTTTTCAAGAATATGACCTAGCGGGTATTAATCTCTATCTTATTATTATAAATCTGACCCTTCTAATCAACTAGACATCCTCGTGTGGATAGCATAATCTTCACTCAAGCTCTTCCAACAAAACAGTTAAAAACTCAATTATAACTTTCAATACCCCAAAATTTGAACTGTTCAAGATCCCAAATAAAAAGTTCTAGTGTGAAAGTGATACAAGAGCATCTAGGGACACAATCATTTTATATCATCTAATTTCTCTTTTGGATTTTAAACAAGGACGATCAAGGCTACTTACAAGGAAGATGATTAATTTGTGTGCTCCTGATATTATTGCGCTCTATTCAGAATCCATATGAGATGAATTGGCTAACTAAGTCATCAAAACTTTAGATTTGGTCTTTTAACTTTTCCTTTATTTGTTTCAAATTTTTAGAATTTAATTTTCTTTTCTAAAAATTAATATAGATTTTATCTCTTTCGTTTTTAAGATTAATTTTTTTAAAGTTAGTTAGATTTTTTTTTAAGATTAGTTTTTTTTACCTTTTCTATTTTCTGTTGCAACTTTTTTATTATTACTTTTTCTTATTTTTTAGGTTATTTAAACAAGGGTTAAGTCAAGGTGGTTAATATTGAATGAATGAGGAGTTTGGTTTTGATTTGAATCAAAACTTATTTTCATTTAAACCTAGAGGCGGCTCATCTTTGTTTACGAATTATTTTCCTATGTCTTTCTCTGCAAACCTCTAATTCAAACGACGCACCCAGAGGTTTCTTCCCCTACGTCAGAAAGGGAGATGCAGGTGACTATCCCCAAAGTCCCTCTCTTTCCAACTTGTACACGGACACAAAGTCCAACTTCCATGAATAGGCGATCGGAGGAAGCTAAAATACTACCATAACCTTCTTTACGAAACAACAACAACAACAAGAGATGAAGCGAAATGAATTTGACCAATCTTGTTCTTAACATGTTTCAACCAATCTGACGCTATGCAGAAGCATAAATTCAATGAAGATGGGAAACAAAGACGATGGGTAGAAGTTGTCAATATTGTTGTTGACAACCATGCAAGTTGCTGGCACCAACGAATGTTGCACAATCTGTTGCTGGAGATATTGGAAAAATTACTGAATTAAAATTACACAAAATTACTTTTAACTTATCTATTGAGATGACCTATGCAGATAATCTTAGGCTGCCAGCGGGGATGGTTCTACTAAACTTCCGATGGTCCGAGTTATGGAGTTGATACAGTGTGTAGCAGAATCAGAAGTCGATCACCGAGTTAGGAAGAGAATTCACTGACTAAGATACTGAGGCTACGTTCAATGCAGTTTCCTTGAAACAAATTCGTCCCACCTTCGGTTGTGCTTCGAGGTCCTCTCTGGTCGTCTGTTTCCTAAGATACATCAGCAAAACCACGGACACAACCAAGCACTAGTTATTCGTGGTGAACTGAGAATGTACCCGAGTGCTATCATGAGTAGTTCAGCTGAACAGATGCACGACTGAGAGAGTTTTGTGGGAAAACATAGGTGGACAGAGGTCTGCTTCCTTCTCTTCCTCTTGCTTTCTCTTGCGCTTATCTTCTGCTACTTTGTATCCTTTGCTTAAGATCTAGTCTCCTTATATAGGAGTTCTCACCTTGTCTGCAATGAATGACCATAATTGTTGGGTTTAATGCCTCCATTAATGGGTTTAATTCATTAATGTCGAGACATTACAGAATCATTATTAATGGGTTTAATGTCGCCATTAATGCTAAGATGCTATAAAGTCACCATTAATGAGTTTAATGTCACTAAAAATGTTGAGATGTTACGGAATCACCATTAATTTAATATTAATACTTCTGTTACCCTCTTAGGCAGGTAGCAAAAAGAGATTCGATGGAAAAATGTTGTTTATTCACTTGGGTAAATCTTTCCTCGACCAGTCTGGCATTCGACTTGAGCAGGTAGTGCTTCCACACAAGTCAACCTTGGTTCACTACAATCTGGGCCCTGTAATTACACCCACCCCTGCACACCCATGCGTGAGAAAGTCTCTCCCCATGCATATGTTTACAACATCAATGCATGTGCCATAAATTAAACCAACAATAAAGACAAGAGATTTCTAATATAGGACAAACAACTCATGCACAATAGAGTATCTTCGTCTCCACCTCTTTATTCTATTCACATTTCCAATAATCCCCCACATGAATGGAATACATGGTATGTGATAACATTCAGCAGTTGAGTCAAGTATATGATAGGTAGGTTTTACCCTTTGAACCTTCTATTGAGAAGATCTGTTTGCATACTACCTGATAGTAGATATGATATCTTTGAACTGTCTGCCGTCTATATAAGCATTGACAAATCTCACCAAAAACTCTCCCTGATACAACTTAGTTCTTATGAGTGTGTTTGTTCTTGGCCATGAACATGCTTAGTTCTGTGAGAAGCTCTAAGAATTGTACCTCCAATTCTCTTCTAAGTGACCCTACTTCTTTCTCACATAAGTGACCCCTTGAGAGTAGTCATCTACTTTTTTTGATCATTAAAAGTCCATCAACTTACCCTGGTCGGGTCACTATTTTATTGGAGTATCCCCCACAGTTAGAGCTGTCAAATGGGCTGACCTGTGACAGGGCAGGTCGGCCCTTGGCGAGCCAACCATTTGGCAGGGCGAGGCAGGTCGAGCCGTCAATTTGACGGATTGGGAAATCTCCAACCCAATCCAATCGAAGGCGGGTTACGGGTTTGGCGGGCCAACCCACGGGTACATAAAACTTTTTAAAAAAATTTAAAAAAAACTTTCATATCTTCGGCAAGCTTCTGCAACTTGATACGCAACCTTTAAAAGGAGAATGAAAAATTACATCTTGAGATAAATTCACAAAAACCGTTTCTTAAAGAAGATTGATGGTTTGCGAGAGACAATTAGGAAGATCAAAGCAGCGAAGGGTGAGATAGATGGATTGTGGGCTATGCAAGAGTTGATAGTTGTTGACTAGCAGAAGTAAATTTCAATGCCTCAATCTCATGATCAATAAAGTCGACTGCCAGCTAGAAAAACTTTCATATCTTAAATTGTATTGTGTCCTTCTCCACGTCTACAAACATGTGTTTCTCAACCCGTGGACCAACCCAAATTCATCACGAGCCATCCCGCGTGAGTGGCGGGCCTAGGCGGGTCGGCCCGTGGCGGGCTTGTGTTGATAAAATTCTAACCAAATCCGCTTAATTGGTTTGGCAGGGTGGGCCAACCCGACGGGCCCAACCCAAATTGATGGCTCTACACACAGTATGTCTAGTTAGTGCAAATTAGTTGTCCCTTTGAACCTAGTTCTTGAAATCTCCAGTCAACATAGGTTGGGTGTCCTTTGCACTGATTGTTGACATCGACATCAAACTCATTGCTCGTGATGAGCTTACAACTAACTCTTGATTTAACCTTTTGATTAGCGGATCCGCTAGGTTATCCTTTAGCTTCACATGGTCAATAGTTATAACTCTCGTTGAGAGTAGTTGTCTAATAGTGTTATGTCTATGATATATATGCATAAACTTACCATTATATAGATGACTCTGTGCCCGACTAATTACCGATAGACTATCGCAATATATGCAAATTAGCGGCACCAGTTTTGGCCATCTCGGAATATCTTCTAAGAATTGTCATAGTCATTCTGCCTCTTCACCACATTTGATAAGAGATACAAACCAGATTCCATCATGAATCTGGTAATTACAGTTTCCTTAGAAGATTTTTAGGAAATAGCTGCACCTCCCAGAGTGAATATATATTCACTCGTAGACTTAGAGTCTTTTATGTCAGATATCTAACTCGCATCACTGTATCCTTCGATCACAGCAGGATATCTCGTATAATGCAGTCCATATTCACGAGTATACCTCAAGTACCTCATTACTCTTGTTATTCTTTTCCATTGTACAATATCGGGATTACTCATATATCTACTCAGTTTACTTACTGCGTAGGCCAAGTCTGATCGTGTACAATTTATTAGGTAGATCAGACTTCCAATCACTCGAGAGTACTCTATCTGAAAGATACTTTTACCTTAATTTTTGATAGATGTTGACTCGTATTTATCGACGTTCATGCCAACGTAATATCACTCTTGATGAATTTCTCAAAAATCTTGTCCATGTAATGAGACTGACTATGAATAAGTTTTTCTATTGTTCTAAGAATTTTGATTCCAAAAATCACATCAGCTAGGCCCATGTCTTCCATGTCAAATCTTAAGTTCAACATATCTTTAGTGGATTTGATTATCTTATCATTATTTCCAATGATAAGTATGTCATCTACATATAGGCACAAGATGATATAGTCATTTTCTGTAGCTTTAATGTAGACACATTTATCACATTCATTAATCTTAAATCCACATTCCTTCACGACATTATCAAATTTCTCATGTCACTGCTTTGATACTTATTTCAAGTCATATAATTATAGGATCATTGCGTCAGAGGGGAGGGGGGGGGGGGTGAATAGAGCTCGTGGCTTTCACGTTCATTTAAAACTTTCAAGAGATAAGCAGCAGCGGAATAAAGACAGAAAGAAAAACAAGCAATCACTAATACTTTGATTTACTTAGTTCGAAACCTTTGATGACTCATACTACAAGGCCTAGATAGTTGATCACTTTTATTGGGCAATCCACTATTAATTCGAATATTACAAGAATATTTGAATTATAATATAGATGTAAAATATTAAAAGTTACTAACAACTATAGATTTAAAGATTCTTGACTTTAGTTGTTGGAGTAGCATTTGTGCGTCATCCAGTCGTTTCTGGAGTAGTGTACAGGAGAGAAACTTGTTAAGAATGTTATATTTGAGGTGTTGGTCAAATCCTCCTTTTATAGCCTACTCCGGGCGCGTGGAACCTCCCTGAGGCACCCCCACAGGGATGATATAGCATGCTCTCATCGAAACTCAATCTATAAAAATTATCCATCTCCGGGTGCCCGGACTACCCCCAGGCACCCGAACTATGATGTAGCTCCACCAGTCAGTGCCCTCTAGCTATTCGAGCAAATCAAATTTTGATCGTTCGGGCTCCTGGAGCAACTCCGGGCGCCCGACCCGCCAGGGCGCCTGGCCAAGTGCCCCGCCTGGGTTGTTCATCATTGAAGTCAGTTCAAGTGCCTGGACCAGCTCCGGGCACCCAGACTCCGGGCGCCTAGACCACTATTGTTTGCCAACTTCAATTTCATGCAAAACAAGATTAGTACAGACAAATAATATATCAAGAACGACAAGATTTGACAGCCTTCGGACTGCCCGATCCTGACTTTGAGTTTTGCATAAACTCTAGGTTGGATCGATACCTATTGTTCCCTCTTCAAGGAACGCGTCCTCACCTACTCCTTTAAGGAGAAATTATCTTTTGTCAGATCGATCCTCTAGATCGTTTGGACTTTTGCTTAGTGTCCAAGGCTTCAGGACATCATGCTGGACGTCCGCTCCACGACCCGTCTAGTATTCCACCTAGTGTCCGTGACTCCCAGGATTTTCACCTAAAGTCCTCGACCCACCAAAACATTGTCCAGTCCCCCGGACCAAGACTTTGTTGCCTAATCGCAGCTAGGACTTTCCACCTGCCTAGCCTCAACTAGAACTTTTCCTTTACCTAAGATCACTTAGGACTTTCCTGCAAACTCAGTCACTCTTATTAGATCACAAGATAGCTTAACTTTGAAACCCTTTACCATAATAAAAAAATAGCTTTGGTCATCTGGTGCTCTCTGCACCAACAATCTCCCCCTTTTTTAATTATGGCAACCTGATTCAAAGTTAAGTAAAGCATAACAAAAATTAATGTAATATAAGGAATTTGAGCATGAGCATAAGTAAAATAGTTTGACAAAAATTTTTTTAAAAAAACCCCATATTTATGCTCCCCCTTAATTAAAAAATTATGTTTAACTTAAGTTTAATATTTTTCTCCCCCTTTGACATATATATATATATATATTAAGTTTGAGAGAGAAAAAAAAGTAAAAAGAACTTTAAATTGAGAAGATAAAATTTTAATCTTTTTCCCTTAAACCCCCCTGAATGGGTCACTTAACTTTTTTTTTGAAAAAAATGTTTAGTTTTAAAAGAGTTTCTTTTAAAAAAAACTTAGCTAAATACTTAACTTTGAAAATGATTTCTTTGAAAGTTACTTAGCTAAACACTTATTTTCCAAAAATTTCTTTAAAAGATTTTGTCTATCTGACCCTTTTTTAAAAAGATTTTTTTAAAAAAATTTAACTTTGAAGAAGTAACTTATTTTCTGAAAAGTACTTAGTTTCTTTATGAAAAATACTTTGACTAAGGAAACTAAACTTTGAAAAATTTAACTTGAGATTTTAAAAAAAAACTTTAACTTTGATAAAATATTTAACATTTTATTTATTTATTTTTTATCAGATAAAAAAATATTTAAACTTATTTTTTAAAAAATATTTAAGCTTGCTTTTTTAAAAAAATATTTAAGGTTGCTTTTTAAAAATAGTTAAAAAAACTTAACTCTTGCTTTGAAAAAAAAAATTAACCTAACTCCTTTTTTCTCCCCATTAATGCTCAAAAAATTTTAAGTAAATTATTTAAGTTTGAGGATCCTAGATTTCAAGCGTGAGAGAAAAAATATGATTAAAAATATATTTAAAATAATTATTTATTTTCTTGATTTCCCATATCACCTTTTCTAAGTTATCATACATGTTAAGCTTATGAGTTTATGTGAGATGGAATTAATATTAATTTTGAAGTTGATTTTAATTTTGAAAACATCATTTCTGAATTTGAAAAAATATTTAAAAAAATTTGAGCTTCAAAATATTTATGTTTGAATTTTAAAGTAATTAAGTTTGAATTTTAAAGTATTTAAGTCTTAATTTGAAAATTTGAATTTGAATTTCCAAATAATTAAGTTTAAATTTTAAAATATCTAAGTCTAAAAATAATTAAGTTTGGATTTTGAAAATAATATTTAATTCTAAATTTTGAAAATAATATTTAATTCTATATTTTTAAAATACTACTTAATTTTGAATTTTGAAAATATTTAATTCTGAATTTTGATAATATAAGTTAGAATAATTAAATTTAAATTTTGAAAATGTAAGTTTGAATAATTAAATTCAAAAATTAATTATGATTTGAAAATTAATTAATATTTAAAAATAAGTAAGATTTTAAAATTAATTAAAATTTAAAAATTAATTATGATTTAAAAAGTAATTAACATTTAAGATGAAGTTATAAAGATTAAATAAGATTTAAGTTTGGTTGAGTTTGATTAAATTTAAGTTTAGTTAGATTTGATTAATTAATTTTAAACCTAAATCTATCTCATCAAATAGGGAATCTTATCTATTTTGTGAGATAATTAATTTCATCTTCAATTTAGATAAAATTTTAAGAATTGATTTACATTTGATTTAGACTTTGATTTAACAATTAGTCAATTAAACATCCATTTCAATAATTGACTTCCAGACTGTGGCAAAACAGTAAGCCTTCTTGGTTATTGGATCAATAACCACTTCTAGACAAAATCTTTTAAAGAAATTAAATATTTAATTTTCTTTCTGAAAATTCTTAATCTAACTAATTAAGTATCGACCAAGCTTAAATCCTTATCTACCCTAATCTAAGCATGAATAATAGAAAGCAATAAATCATGCATTAATCAGGTTTATCTAATGAAAATGGTCTTTCTATTAACTCCCTTGGATCATAACCTTGATAACGTCTATCTAGGTAGTGGATTTGGTCTTTGGGGATCCAATATTGATCAAGTCAAACTTAATTAATCAAGTTAGACTTAGAGACCCATATTTGAACTAAGTTCTTAGATGTTCGATTCACTAGAGATAAGTAAGATTTGAATCGATGTCTAGCCTTGTAACCAAGTTCGGTTCGATTGTATACGACCCTTTATTTTCTAAGAATCAAATCAAGGTTCTTGGAATCCAAGGTGAATCATTCCAATGTGTCCTTAAGTCCTTTGACTTGAGTTTTTAAATTGGAATTTTCTTCCTCAAGTTGTTGAACTTGGGTTGAATTTTTATTTTGAACTGGCTTAGTGAAAGGACTTGGGTTAGTCTCCTCCTTAAGGGATTCAATCTCCTTTTGGAGTGTCTTGACTCGGATATTGAACTTAGCTAATTTTCTTGATAAGTAAGAAATTAAATTATGTGATCTAATTAAGGAAATACTTACAGTGGATTGGGAACCTTCTGATTCGGATTCAGATGAAGAAAATAGTAATTTATGACTTTTAGCTTTCATGCATGCCCTATATAAACGAGATAGAGAGGAGGTAAAGGAAGTAAGTTAATTATACCGATTGATGATCGACTAAACAATGTGAAGAAAAGGATGACCAAGTCAAACATGTTAAATAAATTTATTTGTGTGTTCACCAATAAAAGTTTTGATTGAGGAATTTTGAAAAAAATAGAGATCATTTTTTTATTCCACCATGAAACGAGGTAGTATTTGTTCCTCATAAGATAATGATTTCAATAAAATTCAAAATAGGCATTATTATCCAGACAAAATCAATGAGTAGGGAGCAAATTTTTTTATAATAGATGGAATATAAAAGATATTGCACATGTGGAAATTTTGATTAAATAACTAAATGAATGTGTTCATAACATTAGCAATATGCAAATATGAGTTATCGTCTATTTGTACCATATTTGAATTATAATATGATATTACTTCTGTAAGAATATTATAGTTTGGTGTTTACTTCAGTGTCAATATATCATTATAATTTTTTTTTGTGATTTACCGAGGAAAGACACAGAAGTAAATACTTTAGGACGGATTTGTAAAATAAGTGTTTGTCTTAAAGCTCGAGTATCATTAATAAAATTTAAGTCAAATCTTCTTAGATATTGAATATTAATTTATCTAATTTCTTTGTCTGTCGAGATGTTGGACATGGATCATCGAACCACATCCGAAACGAAAGATTACAAAAAATTTGTGCCTTTCACTAATTAAATTTCCGACTCGATGAAAATATTTCACTACAAGGATCGGTCGCATGCATTGAATTTTGGTGCAGTATATATATATATATATATATATGAAAATTATTAGTATGTTTTTTTAGTTGTAGGATGGTTAATTTTTTTTGAATTGTTTTTAAAGAAAAAAGATACACAATTTTAAAATTCTCTTTACTCCTTATTTATCCACAATGCTCTCCATTTTTGACCTGCTCAAGTTAACTTCCAACTCCATTATTTTATTTTATAATTGAATGGTAAACTGACTTGAATACTTCTTCAGTACTTTTTAATTCTGAAAACAATTTTTTTTTTAAAAAAAACAGTCTTCTTGTTCATTTTGATAAACTTTTGTTCCTCTACAAAAGAGAGTTAAACACAAACCAAGAGAATTCATAGATATGTATCACAATTCACAAGCACACACCTTAAACACATGCACGCAGTGCCACACGGTTACACAATCAATACAAAAGCCTCCACCTTCCACCACAATCTTCTCATTTCTTTTTGAGCACAAATTTTGTATACAAACCATATTTTAGAGTCTTCCGGTCAATTATTTATTTAAAGGTAAGGGACGACTCCTGTGCGCTGATGGACCAAAACCGTAACGACGTAAGAAGTCTTTGGAAGAATCCCTTGCTACCTTTAGCTTACTGCTCTTGTTTTCCAAAGCTGAATCGCTAAAACTTAACGAGTTCATGTTCTCGCTGTCATTGCTTAGCGCTCTTGTGCGGTTCGAAGGGTTGGAGTTTCGAGAGGAGGATAAAAAATCCCTCATCATGTCTTTTGCATAGAAGTAAAGTGTGCAAAACTTAGAACAAATAGAGAGATCATGAGAGAACTAGAAGTGAATAAGGCATTAGTTAGTTACCTGGTATCCAGCTTTGATTTCTTGTGTCGTTTGAAGAGCTGGAGTTTCGAGAGAATAAATCCCACATGCGTTCTTTCAATCTGTCCATGTGATCTCCTGAAAAGAAGTCAAGTGAGTAAAAACTTAGAAGGAATAGAGAGATCATGAGAGAACTAGAATAGAGGTGAGCAAGACATTAGTTACCCTGATGACCTTGAAGCTTTACTGCTTCTATTCTCCATTTTTACTATATATAGAGCGAGAAACAAGAAGATTTTTTTTTTTTTTTAAATTGTTTGAAGATGTCAACAAAGTCTCCCTGACCGTGGTTAAGTTAGTTACCGTGGTTAAGTTAGTTGCCGCATATGAGAAGGGATTTTTTATCCAATAAGCTTTTTTGAATTAGTCTCTTTGAATAATATATCAAAGAGACAAGCTGTGACATATTTCTTCATGGAATTGATTTAACTATAAAGACAAACAATTATTTCACAATGAAATTAAGTTTTTTTTAGTTGAATGAGAAATTAATTACATGAATATTAATTTGAGTATGCTTAAGTCTTAATTCTTAAGGTATTATGGAGAGGTGTAACATTGTTTTTAAAAAATTATAATATTTTTTTAAAGTTTGCATTGCAGTCTATCAGGTTGCTTTCAATTATTTATTAAGAAAAATTTATTTATTAATTTGTTAAAGATGAAACTCGATCCTTAGATGTTTAAGAAATTGATATGGTATTCTCTCTATTATTATCAGAGCCGGTCCTTGTTATTTAAAGGCCCTGGGCAAAACTATTAATAATGTCCCAATTTTATCCTTCATCAACCTAAATAATAATTATTTTAATCTATAAAATTTTATTTTCTGAAATGGGATAAAGAAACTTTTTAGTTGGAAGATGATTTTTTATTATAAGATGGTTGTTCCTTTCTTATTTACGTATAAATTTCTACTACTCTAACATAGAAATTAAGAATGAAGCGTCAGCTCTAAAATTATTGATATAATTTTTTTTCCCATTCCTACATTATTAAATTATCTAAGAATGATAATTCTATTTGTAATCAATTTTATTCTGAATGCAAAAGGTATTTACAAAGAACGATCACAATTCTTAGTAAAATAACACTGACAGTGAAGAAAAATTTATAATCAATTTTAATGAATCTCTAAATCATTTACCCTTTGTTCTATAGTTAGAGAAGGAAAAAAAAGGTATGAAAGAGTGTGTCACCAATTCCTTCATAATGTTGGTTTCAAGTTCGAAGTTCAACTAATCAATTGAAACAACTCATGGATTCAAATGTAAACAAATAAGAAAGTGATGTAAACGAAACACGAAAAGAATGAAAGCTACTAAAACTTTCTTTTAACTCAAAAGCATTTTATTATTCCAGCCTAATTAATGTATATACTTGCCACATATGATATCCTATAAAAGGATAAGTGCCACCAAATGACACTCATTTATCATAAAATCAAATTTGAGTTATACGATTTCAATATGGTGTTGAAATAAGTGAGTAAACTAATCATAAATCTTCTGCTTATATAGATTAAAGACTTGTGATCTAACATGATCATGCATAATATTTGGTTTCAGAATTAACAAAACCACCACACAAAATGATGTTAACGACATCACAAAGGTCTATTGAACATAAGAGTAAAGAATTGTAGTATTGATCTAAAATTAATGATGTTTAGATGAGGCAACAACCCGTACTAGGTAAATAAAATTGTTACCCTAGCAAATTAATTCCCGAAGTGAGCAGGACAGTATTCTGTTGACATGGAGTTCTATTATGAAAATTAGCAAAATCGGCCAATTCACACCTGAGACAATAAAGATCAAATGCAAACAAGGTCAAGAGACTTGCATGATACATACGTGACAACTCCACATTGTGACCTTTATCAAATATTTAGTAGCTTACAGGTGAGAGTAGTTAGAGTTGGTTGAAAATTATGAGATGAATCTATAGACAACAGCTTTTGAATTACGTTCCACATCCAATCTCTTTCTCTCTTTTTATATATTCATCTAAATGAACTACTGCACACTCTTTTGAACAATATGGTTCTAAAAAATACTGAACCTAGAGTGAAATTACCAATTTCCCTCAAGTTACAGACATTAACTAAGTAGCAATAACACTAGGAATCACAGGATCCGAATTTCATAGCACGCCAGTAAAGGCCTCAAACAAACTACTGGAATGAAAATTTTTAAAATTTGAAAATATTCAAATGTCAGATCTTAGATAAAAATAAGCAATTGGAAAGGCATTCCTTTGTCATATTATTTACTCGAACCCTGCAACCAAATCCCTAATCTAGAGCAACAAAAAGAGAAATAAAAGTAAAAATTGATGCAATAACTGGATTAATATGGCAAAAATCAATCGCTCAAAGTGATCAATCGAAATAAAAGAGCCAATCAAGACCTAAAAACAAATGGACCAGAAACTAACAATTTGTGTTGTTGTGCAGAAACAAAACATGATTAACAAGAAAATAGAAAGCATGAGTGTTACTGACAACGACAAGGGAGTTTCGTCGCGGCGAGCGAAGGTTAGGCACAGCAAGGAAAATTAACAGCGAGGAAAAATTAACAACGGAAGAGAGAGCCTCGTCTCACCGATGTAGGGCTCCTTTGAGAGAGGGCTTGTAGTTGTCGCGGCGAGGAGGGAGGCACGGCGAGGGAGGGCTTCGGCTACGAGAATCCCGAGGGCGAGAGAGCTGGGGCTCTAGAGGGGAGGGCTTCGGCGAAAAGTCGCGAGAGGGATAGAGAAGGACTTCGGCGAAGGTTCAACGAGAGAAAAAGAAAAAGTAATTTTTTTTAATATCTATATATATATATAGATATTAAAAATAGGCCCCTGAGTAATTTGGGCCCTGGTAGCCCTGGGCCAGGGCCGGATTATTATCCCAGAGGCAAAACGAAAATAGGATTTAGCTATTGACTATATTTAATTAGCAACCAATAATATTAATTAATAAGAACAATATCAAAGGAATACATCTATCATATTCCAAAAGAAGCCTCAGGAATGAATCAAGAATTTAAAAGAATACGGTTCGTTTAAGATTTCTTTTTTAATTATAAAATTGTTGAGCAGTATATATCACATACCATAGAAAAACAAAAAGTATAAATTCAAAAGTCAGAAATACACCAATTAATTTGGCGATTGCCAAATGTTATTTAATTTTTATTGTGAATTTTTGTAATTTTGAATTTTATAATGAGAATTTCACTAGGGTAGGTGGATGGCTTCTCTGGAATGCCTAACTTTTGAGAATTTTCAAAGGGCGCATCATCTCTACTAAAAGGCACATCTTCAAAACATTTGACAATTGACTTTTATTGTTTTCAATGAGAATTTCGCTGAGGTCGGAGGATGGAAAGAGCTTTTGGTCTGATTATGAGCTAATCAAATTTTGACGAATAGATTCATAACCCATCCTCGAGTGCTTGTCCCTCGGATGGTAGGCGATAGGATGGATTTTCATACAACAAATATTTGAATCTTACGCACGGTACCTCATAATATCACGGTGCTTAGACGACTCGTAATATTGATCGTCCGTTATAATCTATTTGTATTTTTTTTCTAAAATTTATCTTGATGATCAATAAAATTTTTTTGTAAGGATAAATCGATCTTTTTTAAATTAATCAGATCAAAAAATAAAATATTTTAATTGACCTTTTTGTATTTTTCAAATTTATCTTATTAATCGGTAGAAAATTATTGTAAGATTAGATTGATCATTTATATCTAAATTATTAAAAAAAAGAATAATCTCGAATAAACAAAGATAAGGAGAAACGGAAACTCTCAGGACATCTGATGAAAGCTCTCCGACAATGACATATTAATATCAAATCAAATATTATGGAAGATCTACACTTATCATTCCTTTGTTTTTAATTTTTTTAAGCAAAAATTAAAATTAAAAAAATCATTTTAATTAAAAAAAATAGGGAACCGCGTCCTCATGTTTAATTAAAAGAGCCCCTGTGGCTGCTCTAACTAGTATATTCGTTCTCATTTGCCTTCAGCTCCTCTTTTCTCGCTAGGTTTTCATTTTGGTCTGCAGCAGATGAGCGAGGTGAGGTTCATAGGAGCTTGAACTAATGGACTCATCTTACACAGACATTCAAGATGTTGTAATCTTCCATCATGGTAAAAAATGATTACGTTTATCTCAAGAAGATTATATCAAGGAAGATAAATTATAAGATAGTTTATAATCAATCGTCAAATGACTAAGAGTGGAATTTTTTTTTTCTCAAGAATATGATTAGCACATATTAATCTCTATCCTATTATAATAAATTTGACCCTTCTAACCAACTAGACATCCTCGTGTGGATGGCATAAGCTTCACTCAAGCTCTTCCAACAAAACAGTTAAAAACTCAATTATAACTCTCAATACCCCAAAATTTGAATTGCTCAAGAGCCCAAATAAAAAGTTCTAGTGTGAAAGTGATACAAGAGCATCCAGGGACACAATATTCATTTTATATCATCTAACTTCTCTTTTGGATCTTAAACAAGGACGATCAAGACTACTTACAAGGAAGATAATTAGTTTGTGACCTCTTGACATTGTTGCACTCTATTTGGAGTTTAGATAAGATGGAAACGACTAACTAAGTCATCAAAATTTTTGATTTGATCTTTTGACTTTTCCTTTATTTGTTTCAAATTTTTAGAATTTAGTTTTCTTTTTTAAAAATTAATATAGATTTTATCTCTTTCGTTTTTAGGATTATTTTTTTTGAAAGTTTGTTAGATTTTATCTTTTTTTTTAAAGATTATTTCTTTTTAACTTTTCTTTTTTCTGTTGCGACTTTTTTGTTGCTACTTTTTCTTATTTTTTTAGGTTATTTAAACAAGGTTAAGTCGAGGTGGTTAATATTGAATGAATGTGGAGTTTGGTTTTGATTTGAATAAAAAATTATTTTCGTTTAAACCTAGAGGCGGCTTCTCTTTGTTTACGAATTATTTTCCTATATCTTTCTCTGCAAACCTCTAATTCGAACGACGCACCTAGAGGTTTCTTCCCCTGCGTCAAAAAGGGAGATGCGGGTGACTATCCCAAAACTCCCTCTCATTCCAACTTGTACACGGACATAAAGTCCAATTTCCATGAATAGGCGATCAGAGGAAGCCAAAACACTACCACAACCTTCTTTGTGAAACAACAACAACAACAAGAGACGAAGCGAAATGAATTTGACCAATCTTGTTCTTAACATGTTTCAACCAATCTGATGTTATGCGGAAGCATAAATTCAGTGAAGATGGGAAACAGAGACGATGGGTAAAAGCTATCAATATTGTTATTGACAACCACGCAAGTTGCTGGCACCAACGAATGTTGCACAATCTGTTGTCGGAGATATTGGAAAAATTACAAAATTGAAATTACACAAAATCACTTCTAACTTATCTATTGAGATGATTTGTGCGGATATCTCAGGTTGTCAGCGGGACTAGTTCTACGAAGCTTCTGATGGTCCGAGTTATGGAGTTGGTACGGTATGTAGCAGAATTCGGAGTCGATCATCGAGTCGGGAAGAGAATTCATTGACTAAGATACCGAGGCTACGTTCAACGTTGTTTCCTTGAAACAGATTCGTCCCACCTTCGACTGTGCTTCAAGGTTTTCTCTGGTCATCTATTTCCCAAGATATCAGCAAAACTACGCACGCAACCAAGCACTAGTTGTTCGTGGTGAACTGAGAATGCACCCAAGTGCTATCATGAGTAGTTCAACCGAATGGATGCATGACTGAGAGAGTTTTGTGGGAGAACATGGGTGGACAGAGGTCCGCTTCCTGCTCTTCCTCTCACTTTCTCTTTTACTTATTTTCCACTACTCTGTAGACTTTGCCCAAGATCTAGCCTCCTTATATAGGAGTTCTCACCTTGACTGTAATGAATGACCATAATTGCTGGGTTTAATGCCTCCATTAATGGGTTTAATGTCTTTATTAATATCGAGATATTACAGAATCATTATTAATAAGTTTAATGTCGCCATTAATGCTAAGACGTTATGAAGTCATCATTAATGAGTTTAATGTCGCCAATAATGTCTAGACGTTATGGAATCACCATTAATTTTATTTCCGTTACCCTCTTGGGCAGGTAGCAAAAAGAGATTCGGTGGAAAAATGTTAGTTTATTCACTTGGGCAAATCTTTCCTCGACTAGTCTGGCATTCACCTTGAGCAGGTCGTGCTCGTACATGAGTCAACCTTGGTTCAGTACAATCCGTGCCCTGGATTTGCACCCACCCCTGCACACTCATGCATGAGGAAGTCTCTCCCCATGCATATGTTTACAACATCAATGCATGTGCCATAATTTAAACGAACAATAAAGATAAGAGATTTCTAATATAGGACTAACAACTCATGCACAATAGAGTCTCTTCGTCTCAACTTCTTTATTCCATTCACATTTCCAATAATCCCCCACATGAATGGAATACATGATATGTGATAACATTCAACAGTTGAGTCAAGTATAGAATAGGTAGGTTTTACCATTTGAACCTTCCATTGAGAATATCTATTTATATACTGCCTAACAGTAGATATGATGCCCTTGAACTTTTCTGTCGTCTATATAAACATTGACAAATCTCACCAAAAACTCTCCTTGATACAACTCAGTTCTTATGATATTGTGTGTTCGTTCTTGGCCATGAACATGCCTAGTTTTATGAGAAGCTTTAAGAATTGTACCTCCAATTCTCTTCTAAGCGACCCTACTTCTTTCTCGCATAGGTGATCCCTCGAGAGTAGTCATCTACTCTTCTTGCTCATTAAAAGTTCATCGACTTACCCTGATCAGGTCATTATTTTATTGGAGTTTCCTCCACAGTTAGAGCTGTCAAACGGGTTGACCCGTGACAGGGCGGGTCAGCTCATGGTGGACCAACCATTTGGCAGGGCGAGGCGGGCCAAGCTGTCAATTTGACAGGTTGGGAAATCTCCAACCCAATCCAATCGAAGGCGGGTTGCGGATTTAGCGGGCCAACCCGCGGGCCCATAAAACTTTTTAAAAAATTAAAAAAAAACTTTCATATCTTTGGCAAGCTTCTGCAACTTGATTCTCAACCTTTCAAAGGAGAATGAAAAATTATAGCTTGAGATAAATTCACAAAAAATATTTCTTAAAGAAGATTGATGGTTTGCGAGAGACAATTAGGAAGATCAAAGCAGCGAAGGGTGAGATAGATGGATTGCGGGCTATGCAAGAGTTGATAGTTGTTGACTAGCAGAAACAAATTTCAATGCCTCAATCTCATGATCAATAAAGTCGACAGCCAGCTAGAAAAACTTTCATATCTTAAACTGTATTGTGTCCTTCTCCACGTCCACGAACATGTGTTTCTTAACCCGCGGACCAACCCAAGTTCATCACAAGCCGACCTACGCGAGTGGTGGGCCTAGGAGGGTTGACCCGTGGTGGGCTTGGGTTGATAAAATCCTAACCCAACCCAATTAATTGGTTTGGCGAGGCGGGCCAACCCGACGGGCCCAACCCAAATTGACGGCTCTACCCACAGTATATCTAGTCAGTGCAAATTAGTTTTCCCTTTGAACTTAGTTCTTGGATTCTCCAGTCAGCATAGGTTGGGTGCCCTTTGTACTGATCGTTGATAATGACATCAAACTCATTGCTCGCGATGAGCTTGCAACTAACTCTTGATTTAATCCTTTGGTTAGTGGATCCGCTAGGTTATCCTTTAACCTCACATGGTCAACAGTGATAACTCTCGTTGAGAGTAGTCATCTAATAGTATTATCTCTATGACATATATGTGTAAACTTACCATTATATAGATGGCTCTGTGCCCGACTAATTACTGATAGACTATCGCAATATATGCAAATTACCGACACCAGTTTTGACCATCTCAGAATATCTTTTAAGAATTATTATAGTCATTCAGCCTCTTCACCACAATTGTTAAGAGCTATAGACCAGATTCCATTGTAAATATAGTTATTACAGTTTGCTTAGAAGATTTCCAGGAAATCGCTGCACCTCCCAGAGTGAATATATATTCACTCGTAGACTTAGAGTCTTTTATGTCAGATATCCAACTCACATTGCTGTATCCTTCGATCATAGCAGGATATCTCATATAATGCAGTCCATATTCACGAGTATACCTCAAGTACCTCAGTACTCTTGTTATTCCTTTCCAATGTGCAATACCGAGATTACTCATATATCTACTTAGTTTACTTATTGCGTAGGCCAAGTTTGATCGTGTACAATTTATTAGGTAGATCAGACTTCCAATCACTCGAGAGTACTATATCTGAGAGATACTTTCACCTTAATTTTTGGATAGATGTTGACTCATACAATCAGCGCTTATGCCAACGTAGTATCACTCTTGATAAATTTCTCAAGAATCTTGTCCACGTAATGAGACCGACTATGAATAAATTTTTCTATTATTTTAAGAATTTTGATTCTAAAAATCACATCAACTAAGCCCATGTCTTTCATGTCAAATCTTGAGTTCAACATATCTTTAGTGGATTTGATTATCTTATCATTATTTCCAATGATAAGTATATCATCTACATATAAGTACAAGATGACGTAGTAATTCTCTGTAGCTTTCATGTAGATACATGTATCACATTCATTAATCTTGAATCCATATTCCTTTACGACATTATCAAATTTCTCATGTCACTGTTTTGATGTTTGTTTCAAGCCATAGGATCATTGCGTCAGAGGGGGGGGGGGGGGGGAATAGAGCTCATGAATTTCATGTTCATTTAAAACTTTTGAGAGATAAGCAGCAGCGGAATAAAGACAGAAAGAAAAACAAGCAATCACTAACACTTTTATTTACTTAGTTCGAAGCCTTTGATGAGTCCTACTCCAAGGCCTAGATAGTTGATCACTTTTATTGGGAAATCCACTATTAGTTCGAATATTACAAGAATATTTGAATTATAATATAGATGCAAAATATTAAAAGTTACTGACAACTACAGATTTGAAGATTCTTGACTTCAGTTGTCGGAGTAGCATTTGGGCATCATCGAGTTGTTTCTGGAGCAGTGTACAGGAGAGAAACTTGTTCAGAATATTATATGTGAGGTGTTGGTCAAATCCTCCTTTTATAGCCCACTCCGGACACCTAGAACCTCCCCCAGGCACCCCCATAGGGCTGACATAACATGCTCTCATCGAAACTCGATCTATAAAAATTATCCATCTCTAGGTGCCCGGACTACCCCCGGACACCGAGGCTATGATGTAGCTCCACTAGTCAGTGCCCTCCAACTATCCCAATAAATCAAATTTTGGTCGTCCGGGCGCTTGGAGCAACTTCGGGGCTCCTGACCCGCTAGGGCGCTTGGCTAGGTGCCCCGCTTGGGTTGTTCGTCGTTGAAGCCAGTCTGACTGCCTAGACCAGCTCTAGGCACCTAGACTCTTGGCACCCAAACCACCATTGTTTGCCAACTTCAATTTCCTACAAAACAAGGTTAGTCCGGACAAATAATATGTAAAGAACGACAAGATTTGACAACCTTCAGATTGCTTAGTCCTGACTTTGAGTTTCGCAGAAACTCTAGGTCGGATCAATGCCTATTGTTCCTTCTTCGGGGAACACGTACTCACCTACACCTATCAGGAGAAATTATCTTTTGCCAGACCGCTCCTCTAGATCATTTGAACTTTTGCTTAACGTCCAAGACTTCAGGACTTCATGCTGGACGTTCGCTCCATGACCCATCTAGTATTCTGCCCAGTGTCCATGACTCCCAGGATTTTCACCTAAAGTCCTCGACTCTAGGATTTTGCCCAAAGTCCTCGATCCACCAAGACTTTGTCCAGTCCCCCGGACCAAGACTTTGTTGTTTAACAGCAGCTAGGCCTTTCCACTTGCCTAACCTCAACTAGAACTTTTCCTTTACCTAAGTTCACTTAGAACTTTTCTGCAAACTCAATCACTCTTGTTAGATCATAAAACAACTTAACTTTGAAACCCTTTACCATAATCAAAAAGCAGCTTCGGTCATATAGTACTCTCTGCATCAACAATCTCCCTCTTTTTAATTATGACAACCTGATTCAAAGTTAAGTAAAGCATAAAAAAAATTAATGTAATATAAAGAATTTGAGCATGAGCATAAGTAAAATAATTTGACAAAATTAAAAAAAAACTCCCCCTTATGCTCCCCCTTAATTTAAAAATTATGTTTAACTTAAGTTTAATATTTCTCTCCCCTCTCTCTCTACCTTAGTTGTTTATATATATATATATATATATATATATAAACAACTAAGGTAGAGAGAGAAAAAAAAAGTAAAAAAAACTTTAAATTGAGAAGATAATTTTTAATCTTTTTCCCTTAAGCTCCCCTGAACGGGTCACTTAACTTTCTTTTTGAAAAAAATGTTTAGCTTTAAAAGAGTTTCTTTTCAAAAAAAAAAACTTAGCTAAATACTTAACTTTGAAAAGATTTTTTTTGAAAGTTACTTAGCTCAACACTTAGCTTTTTAAAAAGATTTTTTAAAAAAACTTAACTTTGAAGAAGTAATTTATTTTCTAAAAAATACTTAATTTCTTTATAAAAAGTATTTCAACTAAGAAAACTAAACTTTGAAAAATTTAACTTGAGATTTAAAAAAAAAAAACTTTAACTTTAAAAGATATTTAACTTTAAAAATTTGAAAAATACTTTAACTTTGAGAAAATATTTAACCTTTTATTTATTTATTTTTTTTCAAATAAAAAAATATTTAAACTTACTTTTTTAAAAAATATTTAAGCTTTCTTTTTTTAAAAAATATCTAAGATTGCTTTTCAAAAATAGTTAAAAAACTTAACTCTCATTTTGAAAAATACTTTAACTTTTAAAAATAAAAATAAAAATATTTAACCTAACTCCTTTTTTATCCCCTTTGATTAATGCTCAAAAAATTTTAAGTAAATTATTTAGGTTTGAGGATCCTAGATTTCAAGCATGAGAGAAAACATATGATTAAGAACATATTTAAAATAATCATTTATTTTCTTGATTTTCCATCTCACCCTTTTCCAGTTATCATACATGTTATGCTTATGAGTTTATGTGAGATAGAATTAATATTAATTTTAAAGTTGATTTTAATTTTAAAAATATCATTTATGAATTTGAAAAAATATTTAAAAAAATTTGAGCTTCAAGATATTTACGTTTGAATTTTAAAGTAATTAAGTTTGAATTTTTAAGTATTTAAGTCACAATTTGAAAATTTAATTGGTGCGGGAAGCATCCGACGATCGAACCCGAGTTTTGATAATGACAAAGGATTCAAAGTTAAGGTGCTTTGTGATCTGACAGCTTTTGCTGAGTGTTTCAGGAAAGTCCTAGTTGCGGTTAGGCAAGGGAAAACCCTAGGGGGCGGTAACCCTAGGTCATAGGGGGTGGTAACCCTATGCGGAAAGTCTTGGCAGGTCGATGGCTTCAGGCAAAAGTCCTAGGGGGAGGTAACCCTAGGTGGAAAGTCCTGGTGTCGCGAACCAGGTGAAAGACTGGATTAGCCGGGAAGCGGATGTCCAGTAGGAAGTCCGGAAGTGTCGAGTGCTGAGCAAAAGTCCAGTCAATCTGGAGGATCGACTGGCAACAGGTAAATCTCCTGAGTGGAGTAGGTGAGGACGCGTTCCCCGTAGAGGGAACAATAGGCGTCGGGTCGACCTAGGATTTCCGGTTGAAAATCCGAAGTCAGACTCGGACAGTTCGAAGACTGTCAGCTCTTTTTATAGTATGGAATATCAGTTTCTAACGTTGTCTTGCAGGGTATGCAATTGCTCGGACTAACCTTGTTTTGCAGGAGAAGGAGCTCCTGGAAAAAGGTGGTCCGGGCGCCCAGGATGGATCCGGGCGCCCGGAGGTCCGGGCGTCCGGAACAGGTCCGGGCGCCCGGGACCAAACTTTATCCCTGCCGCGACTTCGCCACGTGGAGCATCCTGGTTGGTTGGCCACGTCACACTCCAGGCGCCCGGAAAGGATTCAAGCGCCCTGAATGTCATATAAAAAGAGGGTCGAGGTGCAGCTTCAAGACAACAATCTTCTAAGCTTTCTTTTGTGAAGTACTGCATACGAGACGACCTTGAAGTGCTACTACTCGACGTCGACAACCCAAAGCTCAGACTCTTCGATCTGTTGTTGTCGGTATTAGTTTACTTACTGCTTTAATTGTAATTCAAATTGTAACTTTTACGAATTATAGTTGTTGCCCACCGGAAGCGATCAAGGATCGCGGGCCTTCGAGTAGGAGTCGATCAAGGCTCCGAACGAAGTAAATCCACTGTGTTCATCTGCTTGTGTTTCTTTCATTTCCGCTGCGTTTTTACTCGTTTGTTTTACGAATCGAAAGAAATAGCCACGAACGCTATTCACCCCCCCTCTAGCGTGGTCTCGATCCAACAATTGGTATCAGAGCGGGGTCATTTTGAATTGGTGCAACCACCTTTCAAAACAAATTTTTCTTTCGATTTTATATTTTTCGGAGTCAATTAGAATCTAGCCTTATAGCTTTATTCTAATTCTTTTATCGAATCGGCTTTTGCCCGAAGTTGGTGCAACACCACTCGAGCTCGTAATTATTACTATTCTTTATTCCCGCACTACTAATCCAAGACTTAGTCTTGGAACATATATTTTTGTTGTTTTTGTTGCATATTACAAATGGCTCAACAAGAGGGGTTCAGTACTGTTCATCCTCCACTATTCTCCGGAGATGATTTCGGTTACTGGAAGGGAAGAATGGAGACGTATCTGAAGATCCAGTTCGAAACATGGATGATCATTAAGACGGGACTTCAGCTACCTTCCGATGACGACGGCAAACCAACCCCCTGCGAGAAGTGGGACGCCTCTCTAATCAAAAAGGTGGAAGCCGACGCCAAAGCTACTTGCACCCTCCAGTGCGGCCTTACCAAAGAAGAACTCAACAGGGTCGGCCCGTTCTCTTCCGCAAAGGAGCTCTGGGAAAAGCTAGTCGAACTCCACGAAGGCACTAACGACACCAAGGTAAGTAAAAGAGATCTTTTACTTAATAAATTATATAATCTAAAGATGCAGGAAGGCGAGACGGCGAGTTCTCTACATGCGAGAATCCAAGACATCCTCAATTCTCTTCACGGAATCGGATAGAAGATAGAGAATCGGAACGTCATAAGGTATGTTTTAAACTCGTTTCCAAGGAACACATTGTAGGCATCAATGGTAGATGCCTACAAAGTTTCCAAGGACTTGTCTTCAATAAAATTAGACGAATTATTTTGTGAGTTTGAACTTCATGAGCAGACTAATGCACAGCCAATCGAGAAAGGTATTGCGTTGGTTGCAGGTACAAGTCGAACACGGGAGCCGAGATCACGACGAAGAACAGAACCGAAGTCGGAAGTTGAACCAGACTCAGACGATGAAGACATTGAAATTACAACCGAGCTGATAAACCTCGTAAAGAAGCTCTACCAGACGAAGGGCTTCAACAAAAGAGATCTAAAGAAGGCAGTGAAAACGAAGGAAGGGTCACAGAACTCAAAGATGAAGTTTGAAGTTACATGCTACGGGTGCAATAAAAAAGGGCACATCAAATCCAACTGCCCTAACCTGAAGGAGGCCAAAAAGCAAAGAAAGAAAAAGGTCCTTAAGGCAACATGGGACGAATCTTCATCGGAGGACGATGACGACGAGCTCGAACAGACGAGTCTACTCGCATTAATGGCCCGGGACCAAATCGTCGAATCCGGAAGCGAGAGCGAGTCTGAGGCGGAGTCCGAGCAAAGCCACGGATCCGTATCCGTTTCCGAAGGACCAGACCCCGCTGTAAGTATCTCCCGGTTAAACATTTTAGTTAGTCACTTATTGCGCAAATTAGCTAAGTCAAACCTGAAAGTTAAGTCACTTCTAAAGGAAGTAACTGTCCTTAAAGAAGTGGCTGACACTAAACCCTTACCTGACCAGAGTCAGACTGAATTTCCAACTCAAGTTCAAAAACTTGAGAAAGAAAATTCAAGTCAAAAAAATCAGGTTAAAGATTTAAAAACTACCTTAGAACGGTTTTCTTTGGGCTCCAAGAACTTGGACTTAATTCTTGGGACACAAAGGGCCATTTACAATAGAACTGGGCTGGGATATAAAAGCAAATATAAATCTTACTTATCCTTAATAAACAAACAAAGTAGTAACTCAGTCCAAGCATGGGTCCCCAAGTCCAAATTGATCAATCAAGTTGGACTTAGTCAATACTGGGTCCCGAAGGATCAAATACACTACCTCGATAGACCATATCGAGGCCATGATCCAGGGGGAGCAAAAAGAAAAACGATATTAAAAATTTAAATTTTAAAAAAAAATTATTCAAAATTAACCTATAAAATTCGAAGTTAAATAATAAATTCAAAAAATTCAAAACTCGAAATTAAATAATAAATTCAAAAAATTCAAAATTTGAAATTAAATAATAAATTCAAAAAATTCAAAATTTGAAATTAAATTTTAAATTCAAAAATTAAATTCAAAATTCGAAATTAAATATTAAATTCAGAAATTCAAAATTCGAAATTAATAAATTAAAAAAATTCAAAATTCGAAATTAAATTTTAAATTCAAAAATTAAATTAAAATATCGAAATTAAATTAATTTAAAATCAAGTTAAAATCAAAAATCCAAAGGAAGGCTCCAGATTATCTGGCACCTCCAAACTTAATCCACCCGATAAGGGTAACCAAGAGCAGACTACCCGGCAGGGTAATTAAGGTTAGATAAAATGGGCTAGGTTTAACTTGACCCACGGTACTGGTGAAGTTTTTGGATGATAGTACGTTAGGGAAGCTTGGGCATCGCATGTCTAGGAAGATATGACTTCGACCTGGTGCATTTGGCCAAGTGGAACTGACCGAAGCTACCCTTAAATGGATCCTAACTAGTTAGACCAAAGTTTAGTATTAAGCTCAATGGGTAGGACTATTTGGAAAACCTCGAAGGCATGGTTACTTTAATGAGTTCCTTGAGACTCACCATAGCCCAGAAGTTTATCCAAAGAATGCTTACTTGTTAAACCCAAAGCTAAACCTGAATCTAACACAAAGTTAAACCAATTCCTTAAACTGAACCTCAATTCATCTCACAACAATTATAGGGTTCCCTGATTGAAAATTTAGATCGGGTGAGATGACTAAATTAAAATTGACTTAAATCAAGTTAATTCAACAAAATTATTTCAAAATTATTTTAAACCCAATTTCAAAATTATTTTAAACCCAATTTTAAACCCAATTTCAAAATTATTTTAAACTCAATTTCAAAATTATTTTAAACTCAATTTCAAAATTATTTTAAAACTCATCTTTCAAAAATCTTTTAAATTAAACTTTAAAACACTTTTCTAATTTAATAAATATTATATCTTGCACAATTATTGTTAACTTAATAATAATATTCCTCAAAGTTAAAAATTGAATATTCCTCAAAGTTACTTAAACTAAATTTCAAATCAAATCAACTTAATTCATTTGAAAATTTGAATTAATTCTCAATTAAACATGTTAAAAATCAAGTCTACTTAAGCATACCCGCCCCCGGTATTCAGACCCCGGGCGCCCACAGCGAACCCGGGCGCCCCGCCTCACACGACCCCGGGCGCCCGGAACACGTCCGGGTGCCCGGACTCCCTTATATATAGGGGGCAGCAGGCGCCCCCTACCCTTGCACTCAAGTTTTCCTTAAAGCTTCTAAGCTTCCTGCGAAGACTTTCAAAATTTAAATTTTCCGCGGTTGATACAGAGTCGTGACTCAACCGAGGTCGTCAGTTCTAAAATTTCTTTCAATGGCCCCTCAGTAAAATGTCTATCCCCTCCTAAACTTTATTTCTTATAATGCTTGTTTATTTCTCAATATAATATTAGTTTGAAATTTAGGAAGCGTACTAAGTCTGGTGCTGGGCCCTCTACCCCTAGCATTGACCCTAGGTTTCCCACCGACAAACTTAGGATTAAGTTTATGTCAACAAATTACATGGCCATTAGAACCAAATGTATAGACAGATCGTTTTTTCTACGATCTTGTGTTCCAGTCTCCGAGGCTATAAACCACTATGGGCTACGAAACCTAGTTGAGAACACCAGCCCAGTCAACATAAGTTTATGTGCCGAATTTTACAACAACCTAGTAAAAATAGACGACTACTCCTATACCACTAGGGCAGCTGGCACGGATATCACATTATCTCCCACCACCATTCGTGAGTTTTTAGGGTTACGAGAGTCACCCTGCACCTTTTTATGCTATCCTCCTAGAGAGCTACCTTTTGGAGATCCCTACTCACATATTACCCTTGATACGATCTATTTATATTTCTTTGAGGACCAGCGTGATCCCACTGAGACCCAGTTTAGGTCACTTAACCTTAGAATTCAGGACTACGCCCTTTATAGAGTTCTAGTACTTTGTATTCTACCGCTGACCACTCACGACATTACGGTGATGCGCCCGTTTCACTCCTTCCTCCTCTATGCCCTATGTCATAGGTTAGACATAGACATCAGCCTTCACATCTTTTCCACTATTATTTACGCAGCTGGATACGTGACCAGCAGACGAGTACATATGCCTTATTGTCATATTCTGACAGCTTACGTGTCCTCACTACACACGAAGGTGACATCCGCTACATGACCGAGTTTGACATCATAGGAGCTAGGAACTTTTCCCTAGCAAATATCCATATAGACGATGAGGGTACCATGACCTGGCGACAGCACCAGCAGGCGGAGGAGGCAGAGCATGATGAGTTCATGTTGGCACTATTTCCTGAGGAGGCTGCTCCTGCCCCACCACCACCTCGAGCACCACACCCAGCTCCCCGCACTCTAGGCGATCGAGTTTCCGGACTAGAGAGGGCTATATCGAGTCTCTAGCACGAGAACTCCGAGTTTCATCAGTCCATGCGGTGAGAGGTCTCCGATCTTCGACGAGAGGTCCGACAGGAGGTCTCCGACTTACGACGAGACGTACGACAGGAGCTCTCCGACCTACACCGAGATCTACGAGAGGACGACCGGGCTCATCACACTGAGATCCTGACACTACTCCGGTCGTTGGGTTCCAGACCACCTCCCTCATCATCTCAGTAGCTCCTACTGTAGCTCTATTATGACTCTAGTACAGCTTGTAACAGCTCGATTATTACTCTTTTATCTATGTCGACTTTTTTAGACGACTTCACTTCAGGCTTGATTGACTATAACTTAATCTAATAGATTAGTCTTTTAGTCACTTTCTTATAAACTTCTAGGCAAAATTGATTTTCCAAAATCCCCACTTTACTAGACTTTCAAAAGTTGGATGTAGTCTAGGATTTTACCCTAGAAATCATGCTCCCCCAGGACTCAGCCAGAGCATCTCACAAACACCTAGAGTTACCCTGATTGTGTATGTAAAACATAGAACGGTGTGAGATGCATAGGGTACAGCCTGGACTCAAGAATGCTTATTTCTGTGCATCAATATGAGTCTGGGCGTTAAATACATGATTAACAGTAATCAAATCAAGTCTTCCAGCCTAAGTACAATCTAACTGGATCAATTGACTTGACTTGACTAACCAAGTGAACACTGTTGCCCTCTAGGCAATCAGCAAGTAGCTAAACGGTTAGACAGTTGATGAAGGAGATAATAAGTTTAAGCATGTCTGTACTTAAGGGATCTGATACCTGATCAAAACAAATATTTACTCATGCTTGGACTGTAGGGCTCTGATACCTTATTTAAGCTGAAACCTCTTCGAAATTTGGAAATTTCAAAATTTGGAAATTTGAAAATCTTTAAAATTGAAAATTTTATTAGAAAATTTCTGAAGTTAAAATTTTTTTAACAAATTTCTAAAGTTGAAAACTCTGTTAACAAATTTCTGAAGTTGAAAATTAAGTTTTTCAAAACTGGCTCATTTTTGATGTATGGCAAAGGGGGAGGGTAGAGAAATTCAAAGAAAGAAATAAATTCACAGAAAATATTTTAAAGGGAGCTTGTATTAAGGGGGAGCTATGTTTATGCCTATTTTTGCTATCATGCTTATCTTGCTATGTTTATGCCTATTTTTGCTATCATGCTTATCTTGCTTATCTTGTTTCTTGTGCTGCATAATTTTAACTTAACTTTGAATTACGTGTTGCCATAATCAAAAAGGGGTCTGGAAGATCGACTGGCAACAGATAAATCTCCTGAGTGGAGTAGGTGAGGACGCGTTCCCCGTAGAGGGAACAGTAGGCGTCGGGTCGACCTAGGATTTCCGGTTGGAAATCCGAAGTCAGACTCGGACAGTTCGAAGACTGTTAGCTCTTTTTTTAGTATGGAATATCAGTTTCTAACGTTGTCTTGCAGGGTATGCAATTGCTCGGACTAACCTTGTTTTGCAGGAGAAGGAGCTCCTGGAAAAAGGTGGTCCGGGCGCCCGGGACCAAACTTTATCCCTGCCGCGACTTCGCCACGTGGAGCATCCTGGTTGATTGGCCACGTCACACTCCAGGCGCCCGGAAAGGATCCAGGCGCCCTGAATGTCTTATAAAAAGAGGGTCGAGGTGCAGCTTCAAGACAACAATCTTCTAAGCTTTCTTTTGTGAAGTACTGCATACGAGATGACCTTGAAGTGCTACTACTCGACGTCGACAACCCAAAGCTCAGACTCTTCGATCTGTTGTTGTCGGTATTAGTTTACTTACTGCTTTAATTGTAATTCAGATTGTAACTTTTACGAATTATAGTTGTTGCCCACCGGAAGCGATCAAGGATCGCGGGCCTTCGAGTAGGAGTCGATCAAGGTTCCGAACGAAGTAAATCCACTGTGTTCATCTGCTTGTGTTTCTTTCATTTCCGCTGCATTTTTACTCGTTTGTTTTACGAATCGAAAGAAATAGCCACGAACGCTATTCACCCCCCCTCTAGCGTGGTCTCGATCCAACAAATTTGAATTTCCAAATAATTAAGTTTAAATTTTAAAATATTTAAGTCTAAATTTTGAAAATAATTAAGTTTGGATTTTGAAAATAATATTTAATTCTGAATTTTAAAAATAATATTTAATTCTAAATTTTAAAAATATTATTTAATTTTAAGAATGTTCAACCTAGACCTAGCCTTTTAGCCTCCTCCATTAGCCTCATGTCCCATGGATGCCTCCCCATCCTTCACACCTTGTCTTATGGACTTTTCTTCAGCATTGTCATTGTTGTCGGGTCTTCTTTTGCTAAGAGGCCACGCCTTTGGGACGTCATCCATTGCCAAGTCACACTTGGACTGACGTTACCAAGACTACATGCTTGGACTTACACTGCCAAGACTCACCCTTAGATTTTTCCTCCTTTACCAAAATTACACTTAGACTCTCCTTGTCATACATGTATCATGCATACTCACAATGCATATCAAATACAACAATAAATTTAACTTAAACCTTTACCCAAACATCAAAACCTAGGGTATTCTGATTGCTCCAACAATCTCCATTTTTTTATTTTTGGCAATCCGTTTAAGTTAGGGAAACATATAATGCAATAACAATGTAATAAACATGCAATCTACACCTACAGAAGTCATGGAAACTAACCTTAGGCTCCCCTTTACCTAAGCTCCCCTTGACCTAGGATTTCCCGTACAGTTAAACTTCTCCCCCTTTGCCAACAAGTAAGTAATTGCTCCCCCTTCACCTAAGATCCCACTTGAGCTAGGATTTCTTACAAAGGTGTGTATGTTTCCCACTTAAATCCAACACTTCTCCCCCTTTGTCATATATCAAAAAGAGCTCCAATAATATTCCAATTATAAGACTCTTTAATCTCTAATGACCATAAACATCATATATTAATTCCCCATAAAATTACATACATGTTCACCATCCTTTTGGTCATTTTTTAGTGCTAAAACATATTTTTAGACTGTATCAGTCGACAACCATTAACTCTAGTTGACTGCCCTCTTCAAAATGAGCTTACATAGATATTCTGTACTTGTGAACAGTGTTACCAGTCAACTGGTAACTGTATCACTCGACTGGTATATTATTTTAGTCAAAAATAATATTTCTAACTTTAACTTCAGAAATACACCAGAAATTTCACAAACCTCCAAAAATTCTCAAATTTTGTGAAGAAGTTTGTTTTACTAATATCTACTTGGAAAAAATAAATACAAAAATATATTGATCATGGATCCCAAGATTGACAAAAAATCTAAAACTATCTAAATGATTCAATTGAACCTTGAATCTCCCAAACACATGTCAAGTCCTTTAGGTCTAATAATGAACCTATTTAGGATTTTCTCTAACCTATCAAGTTTTTTTCTTAAAGCTTGATTTTCCAATTCTAAGTTTTTAACCCTAAAATCAACATGTCCATCATGGACGTTCCTAGACCTACCTTTTTTAGGCATGTGTCTCCTCTTCTTAGGATTAATGCATAGATTTTCGTCCACTTTTCTTCCCTTAGGCAATGTAGTTTGGGTCTTATTAGGTCTAACCTTAGTATATGATTTCTTAGGGTTATCTACTGTGTTAACCCTATTTATATCATTATACCTAAATCCATAATTATGCATGGATACATAATTTCCATTTTTCCTAACAAGCATGTAGGAAGATGAATTTGGATTAAACTTTAAAATAGGGATTATCTTCCCTTTTACTTTTGGAGCTCTCCCTTGACTTGAGCTCCTCTTCTTCTCCCATTTCTTCAAGTGTGCCAATTTCTTGAGCTCTCCTCCCCTTGGGCACTTAGTGTGGTAGTAACCTTACTCACCACACGTGAAGCATCTAATATGCTGCTTCTTCTTCTTCTTCCTACAACTCACATTAGTTTCTAAATTAACTTTAGTGAGTTTAGGATTTACCTCCTTTACCTTCTTGAGTGAAGGACACCTATTCTTGTTGTGTCTTATCTTACCACACTCAAAGCATTTGATGTGACTCTTCTTATTCTTTTTGGTAGTTGAGATTGAGGGTTGATCTTCCAAGACCTCCTCATCCTTGGATTGCTCTCTTCTTTTTTCCTTCGAATATGTGGACGATTCCACATCCTCTTCCCTTGAAGATGTGGATGACACTTCCTCATCTTCCTTCTCCTCCTTAGATGTTAAGCAATCCTCAACGTCCGATTAGTCCTTCCCTTGGACCAATGAACCCTTCTCCTTGGGTTCCTCCACTCCTTGGAGTTGTGTAGGATCTTCATGGAGCGTAACCACCTTGTTCCAAAGCTCATAAGTACACTTGTACTCACCCATACATGACACATTATTAGAAGGTAATAGATTTAATACATTTCTAGTTACCTCCTTATACGTCTCTAATTGATCCCTTTGCTCCTTGGTCCAATATCGAGGTCGAAAACGCTTCCCCTTCTTGTACGTCAGAGTTTCAAATGGATCTTCCAATGCGGTCCAATGGTCCAAATCCATTTGGAACCAAATCTCCAACCGCTTCCTCCAAATCTTCCCTCTCGTATAGAGGTGGGATCCAAATATCCCATCCAAGAGGTTCTTCAGACTCCATCTTCCTCTAGCACTTTGCTCCCTCGGCGATTAGTCCGTAGAAGAGTGACCCGCTCTGATACCACTTGTTGGGACCTTAACACTGCTAAATGATTGGGGGGGGGGGGGTGAATATCTTGTTACCCAAATCGTTGCTTCCTACGCTTGTTAGTACACAATGAAAATATAAAACAAAATTAACAAATAGAAAGCTAAACCTAGAGGCAATAACCAAGTCAATCAAACCTCTAACACATCTATGTAACATGATTAGGAGATCACTTACTCTTACCCATGACTGTTCGTAGGTGGACGATCCCAATTTATCGGTAGATGATTCCCCGGAGAACTTTCAGCTAGCTCGCATAACTCCTTGTGAGTGGAGAAATCTCACCACAACTCTCACAAGATCATACTAGATCACTTGAGTACTTGGAGACTCTAATTAGGGTTAACCACCACTAATTTCGTCACCTTATTCAAGCATCCCGAGCTCCATTAAATAGAGCTGGGATGGAAACATCCAAGCAATGTTTCCACCAAGTCGACTGCCATACTTACCAATCGACTGGCTTTCGTGGATTTTGACCATTACAGGTCAACAACTCAATACCAGTTGACTGATGAAAATACCAGTCAACTGCTACAGTAACACTACAGTAATACTAAAATAATTGCTATAGTACCCTATAATTTTACCCTAAGTACAGTCTCTCATACACTCATCCTCACCTACACAACCTAGACCTAGCTTTCTAGTCTCTTCCATCAGCCTCACGTCTCTCGGATGTCTCCCCATTCTTCATGCCTTGCCTTTTGGAACTTCCATCGACTTTATTATTACTGTCGAGTTTTCTTTTGCCAAGAGGTAGCACCTCCGGGATTTCATCCATTGCCAAGTCACACTTGGACTTACATTGTCAAGACTATATGCTTGGACTTATACCGCCAAGACTCACCCTTGGACTTTCCTCCTTTGCTAAGATCATACTTAAACTCTACCTGTTGTACCTGTATTTAGCATATTCACAATGCATATCAAATATAACAATAAACCTAACTTAAACATTTGCCCAAACATCAAAACCTAGGGTACTTAGATTGCTCTAACAATAGATTCATCCCAAATTTTTTGAGGAATTGATGCATGATGGAGAAAAACTAAAGCAATTTCAACTATATTTAAATGTCTTCTCTTAGCAAAGTCATTTTACTTGGAAGTGTGAGTCCAAGAGATTTGATGAATAATTCTACTAGAGATAAGATGATGATAGAGAGTTTGATACTCACCTCTCCAAATAGAATGAAGAGAGAGTATCTTGCGATTAAAAGAATGTTCAACTTGCTTTTGAAAACGACAGAATATATTTAATAAATCAGATTTTTTTTCATAGAATAGAAATTATCAATAAAGGTAACATAATATAAGAAGGTGTAGTTAGACAAGATAGGTGCAGAATCCTAAATTACAAAATGAATTATTTTAAATGGAAAATTAGAAATATGATTAGATGAAGAAAATAGTAGTTTATGACTTTTAACTTCCATGCATACCCTATATAAATGAGATAGAGAGGAGGTAAATGAAGTAAGTAAATTTTACCGATTGATGATCGACTAAACAATGTGAAGAGAAGGATGACCAAGTCGATCATGTTAAACAAGTTTATTTGTGTTCACCAATAAAATTTTTGATTGAGGAATTTAAAAAAAGTAGAGATCCTTGTTTGATTCCACCATGAAACAAGGTAGTATGTGTTCCTCATGAAACAATGATTCCAATGAAATTCAAAATAGACATTATTATCCAAACAAAATCAACGAGTAGGGAGCAATTTTTTTATAATAGATGGAATATAAAAGATATTGTACATGTGAAAAATTTGGTTAAATAACTAAATGAATGTGTTTCCAACATTAGCAATATGCAAATATGAGTTATCATCTATTTGCACCATATCCGAACTATAATATGATATTACTTTTGTAAGAATATTATAGTCTAGTGTTTACATCAGTGTCAATATATCATTATAATTTTTTTGATGATTTATAAAGAAAAGACACAGAAGAAAGTACTTTAGGACGGATTTGTAAAATAAGTGTTTGTCTTAAAGCTCCATTATCATTAATAAAATTTAAGTCAAATCTTCTTTGATATTGAAGATCAATATATCTAATTTCTTTGTCTGTCGAGATGTTGGACATGGATCAAACCAAACCCGAAACGAAAGATTATAGAAAATTTGTGCCTTTCACTAATTAAATTTCTGACTCGATGAAAATATTTCATTGCAAGGATCAGTCGCATGTATTCAAAGAAAAAAGATACACAATTTCTTTGTCTTAGATATGAAAATTATTAGTATGTTTATTAGTTGTAGGATGGTTAATTTTTGTTTGAATTGTTTTTAAAGAAAAAAGATACACAATTTTAAAATTCTCTTTTCTCCTTATTTATCCACAATGCTCTCCATTTTTGATCGGCTTAAATCAACTTCCAACTCCATTGTTTTTTTTAATTTTATTTTATAATTGAATGGTAAACTGGCTTGAATACTTCTTCAGTACTTTTTAATTCTGAAAACAATTTTTTTTTTTTTTTAAAAAAACAGTCTTCTTGTTCATTTTGATAAACTTTTGTTCCTCTACAAAAGGGAGTTAAACACAAACCAAGAGAATTCATAGATATATATCACAATTCACAAGCACACACCTTAAACACATGCACGCAGTGCCACACAGTTACAATGAATACAAAAGCCTCAACCTTCCACCACAATCTTCTCATTTATTTTTAGCACAAATTTTGTATACAAACCAGATTTTAGAGTCTCACTGTCATTTTTTATATAAAAAGGGGGGACGACTCCTGTTCTCTGATGGACCAGAACGGTAATGACGGTGTAGGAAGTCTTTGCTAGAATCCCTTGCAAAGCCCCCTAGCATCCTGCTCTTGTTTTCCGAAGCTGAATCGCGAGAACTTAACGACTTCATCTCGCTGTAATTGCTTAGCGCTCTTGTGCGGTTCGAAGAGCTGGAGTTTAGAGAGGAGGAATCCCCCATCATGTCTTTTGCATAGAAGTAAAGTGTGCAAAACTTAGAACAAATAGAGAGATCATGAGAGGACTAGAATATATAAAAGTGAATAAGGCAGTAGTTAGTTACATGATGTCCTGCTGTAATTGCTTGGCCTTCTCGTGTCGTTTGAAGAGCTGGAGTTTCGAGAGGAGGAATCCCTCATGTGTTCTTTCTTGAATCTGTTCATGTCTCCTGAATAGAAGTCAAGTGAGCAAAAACTTAGAACAAATAGAGAGGTCATGAGAGAACTAGAATATATACAAGTGAACAAGGCATTAGTTACCTGATGTCCTGCTGTAATTGCTTGGCGTTCTCGTGTCGTTTGAAGAGCTGGAGTTTCGAGAGGAGGAATCCCTCATGTGTTCTTTCTTCAATCTGTTCATGTCTCCTGAATAGAATTCAAGTGAGCAAAAACTTAGAACAAATAGAGAGGTCATGAGAGAACTAGAATATATAGAAGTGAATAAGGCATTAGTTACCCAATAGGAGGAATCCCTCATGTGTTTTTTTTTAAAAAATTGTTTGAAGGTGTCAAATCTGACCTTGTTGTAAATAGTTCAATAAAATCTCCATGACCGTGGTTAAGTCTTAATTCTTAAGACATTATGGAGGGGTGTAACATTGGTTTTAAAAAATTATAATTTTTTTTTGAAAGTTTGCGTTGAAAGTTATGTGATTAATTTGATATTATGAAAATTTTCTATCGATCAGCAGGATAAATTATGAATCGTTCATAATAAATAGTCTATCGACAACCTACTGTTTTTAATTTAATCATTTATTAAGAGAAATTTATTTGTTAATTAATCACAGATGAAATTCAATCATGTCTAAGTATTATCCCAGAGGCAAAACGAAAATAGGATTTGGCTATTGACTATATTTAATTAGCAACCAATAATATTAATTAATAAGAACAATATCAAAGGAGCACATCTATCATATTCCAAAAGAAGCCTCTGGAATGAATCAAGAATTTAAAAGGATACGGTTCGTTTAAGATTTCTTTTTTAATTATAAAATTGTTGAGCAGTCCATATCACATACCATAGAAAAAAAAGTATAAATTCAAAAGTCAGAATTACACCAATTAATTTGGCGATTGCCAAATGTTTTTTAATTTTTTATTGTGATTTTTTGTAATTATCAAAGGGCGAATCATCTCTACTAAAAGGCACATCAAAACTTTTGACAATTGATTTTTATTGTTTTCATGGTGAATTTTCTAATTCTAAATTTTATAATGAGAATTTCGCTGAGGTCGGAGGATGAAAAGAACTCTTTGTCTGATTATGAGCTAATCAAATTTTATCGAATAAATTCATAACCCATCCTCGAGTGCTTGTCCCTCGGATGGTAGGCGATATGATGGATTTTCATACAACAAATATTTGAATCTTACGCACGGTACCTCATAATATCGTGGTGCTTAAACCACTCCTAATATTGATGGTCCGTTATAATTTATTTATATATATTTTTAAAATTTTTCTTGATGATCAATAAGATTTTTTATAAAGATAAATTTATCATTTTTAAAATTAATCGATAGGAAAAGTTGAATATTTGAATTAATCCTTTTGTGTTTTTAGATTTATTTTATTAGTCGATGAAATTTTTTTGTAAGATTAGATTGAGCATCTATATCTGAATTATAGAAAAAAACCACTAATAAACAAAGTTAAGGAGCAACGGACACTATCAAAGCATCTCCACTGATAAGAGCTCTCGAAGAGCTCCACCAATGACACATTAATATCAAATCAAAAGTAAAAAAAAAAATCACTCATCTCGCTATTATTAAAGATCTACACTTTCTTACCATTTCTTTATTTTTATTTTTTTTAAGCAAAAATTTAAATTAAAAAAATCATTTTAATTAAAAAAATAGGGAGCCGCTTCCTGATGTTTAATAAAAGAGCCTTCAACTCCTCTTTTCTCGCTAAGTTTCCATTTTGGTCTGCAGCTGATGAGCGAGGTGAGGTTCACAGGAGTTTGAACTAATGGACTCGTCTTACACAGACATTCAACATGTAATCTTCCATGATAGTAAAAAATAATTACATTAAGATTATATGAAGATAGATAAATCATAAGTCAATTTATCAATCGTCAAATGACTAAAAGTGGAAGAAGTTTTTTTCTCGAGAATATGACCTATCGAGTATTAATCCCTATCCCATTATAGTAAATCCGACCCTTCTAACCAACTAGACATCCTCGTGTGGATGGCATAATCTTCGCGCAAGCTCATCCAACAAAACAGTTAAAAACTCAATTATAACTCTTGATACCCCAAAATTTGAACTGCTCATTGCTCAAGAGCCCAAATAAAGTTCTAGTGCGAAAGTGATACAAGAGCATCCAGGGATACAATCATTTTATATCATCCAATTTCTCTTTTGGATTTTATTGAAGGATGATTAAGACTACTTACAAAGAAGATTAATTTGTGACCTCATGATATTGTTGTACTCTATTCAGAGTCTAGATGAGACGGAATTGACTAATTAAGCCGTCAAAACTTTGGATTAACTTTTTCTTTATTTGTTTCAAATTTATAGAATTTAATTTCTTTTCTAAAAATTAATATAAATTTTATCTCTTTCGTTTTTAGGATTAATTTTTTCTAAAGTTAGTTAGATTTTATCTTTTTTTTTAAAGATTAGTTGTTTTTACCTTTTCTTGTTTCTGTTGAGACTTTTTTTGTTGCTACTTTTTCTTATTTTTTAGGTTATTTAAACATGGGTTAAGTCGAGGTGGTTGATATTGAATGAATGTGGAGTTTGGTTTTGATTTGAATCAAAAAATATTTTGTTTAAACCTAGAGGCGACCCCTCTTTGTATATGAATTATTTTCCTATATCTTTCTTTACAAACTTCTAAATCGAACGACGCACCCAGAGGTTTCTTCCCCCGTGTCAGAAAGGGAGATGTGGGTGACTATCCCAAAACTCCCTCTCTTTCCAACCTGTACACGGTACAAAGTCCAACTTCCATGAATAGGCGATCGGAGGAAGCCAAAACACTACCACAACCTTCTTTGCGAAACAACAATAACAACAACAACAACAACAAGAGACGAAGCGAAATGAATTTGACCAATCTTGTTCTTAACATGTTTCAACCAATATGATGCTATGCGGAAGTATAAATTCAGTGAAGATGGGAAATAGAGACGATGGGTAGAAGAGGTCAATATTGTTGTTGACAACCATGCAAGTTGCTAGCACCAATGAATGTTGCACAATTTGTTGCCGGAGATATTGGAAAAATTACTGAATTGAAATTACACAAAATCACATCTAACTTGTCTATTGAGATGACCTGTGGAGATAATCTTACGCCAGAGGGGCTGGTTCTACTAAGCTTTCGATGGTCCGAGTTATGGAGTTGATACGGTGTGTAGAAGAATTAGGAATCGATCACCGAGTTAGGAAGAGAATTCACTGACTAAGATATCGAAGCTACATTTAACGCAGTTTCCTTGAAACAGATTCGTCCCACCTTCGACTGTGTTTCGAGGTTCTCTTTGGTCATCTGTTTCCCAAGATACATCAACAAAACCACACACGCAACTAAGCACTAGTTGTTCGTGATGAACTGAGAATGCACCCGAGTACTATCATGAGTAGTTCAACCGAACAGATGCATGACTGAGATAGTTTTGTGGGAGAACACGGGTGGACAGAGGTCTGCTTCCTGCTCTTCCTCTTGCTTTCTCTTTGGCTTATCTTCCGCTATTCTGTATCTTTTGCTCAAGATCTAGTCTCCTTATATAGGAGTTCTCACCTTGCCTGCAATGAATAACCATAATTACTGGGTTTAATGCCTCCATTAATGGGTTTAATGTCTTCATTAATGTCAAGACATTACGGAATTATTATTAATGAGTTTAATGTCGCTATTAATACTAAGACGCTACGAAGTCACCATTAATGAGTTTAATGTCGCCAATAATATCGAAACGTTATGGAATCACCATTAATTTCATATTAATACTTCCGTTATCCTCTTGGGTAGATAGAAAAAAAAAGAGATTTGGTGAAAAAATATTGGTTTATTCATTTGGGCAAATTTTGCTTTGATCAGTCTGGCATTCGACTTGAGCAAGTCATGTTCGTACACGAGTCAACCTTGGTTCAGTACAATCTGGGCCCTAGATTTGCACCCACCCCTGCACACCCATGCATGAGAAAGTCTCTCCTGATGCATATGTTTACAACATCAATGCATGTGTCATACTTTAAACCAACAATAAAGACAAGAAATTTCTAATATAGGACTAGCAACTCATGCACAATAGAGTCTCTTCGTCTCCACCTCTTTATTCCATTCACATTTTCAATAATCCCCCACATGAATAGAATACATGGTATGTAATAGCATTCAACAGTTGAGTCAAGTATAGGATAGGTAAGTTTTACCCTTTGAACCTTCCATTGAGAAGATCTATTTGCATACTGCCTGATAGTAGATATGATGTCCTTGAACTGTTCTGCCGTCTATATAAGCATTGACAAATCTCACCCAAAACTCTCCCTGATACAACTCAGTTCTTATGAGTGTGTTCATTCTTGGCCATGAACATACCTAGTTCTGTGAGAAGCTCTAAGAATTGTATCTCTAATTTTCTTTGAAGCGGCTCTACTTCTTTCTCGTATAGGTGATCTCTTGAGAGTAGTCATCTACTTTCCTTGATCATTAAAAGTCCATCGACTTACCCTAGTCGGGTCACTATTTTATTGGAGTATCCCCCATAGTTAGAGCTGTTAAACGGGTAGATCCGTGATAGGGCAGGTCGGCCTGTGGCGGGACAACTATTTGACAGGGCGGGTCGACCTTTGGCGGGCCAACCATTTGATAGGGCAAGGCGGGCCGAGCTGAGCCGTCAATTTGATGGGTTGGGAAATCTCCAACCCAATCCAATCGAAGGCGGGTGGTGAGTTTGGTGGGATAACCCGCGGACCCATAAAACTTTTTAAAAAATTTAAAAAAACTTTTATATATTCGGCAAGCTTCTGTAAGTTGATACACAACCTTTAAAAAGAGAATGAAAAATTACAGCTTGAGATAAATTCACAAAAAATGTTAAAGAAGATTGATGGTTTGCGAGAGACAATCAGGAAGATCAAAGCCATTAAGGGTGAAATAGATGGATTGTAGGCTATGCAAGAGTTGATAGTTGTTGACCAGCAGAAGCAAATTTCAATGCCTCAATCTCATGATCAATAAAGTCGACAGCCAGCTAGAAAAACTTTCATATCTTAAATCATATTGTGTCCTTCTCCACGTCCACGAACATATGTTTCTCAAGTCGTGGACCACCCAAGTCCATCACGAGCCGACCTGCGTGAGTGGCAAGGCTAGGCGGGTCAGCCCATGGCGGTCTTGGATTGATAAAATTCTAACCCAACCCGCTTAATTGGTTTGGCGGGGTGGGCCAACCCGATGAGCCCAACCCAAATTGATGGCTCTACCCATAGTATGTCTAGTCAATGCAAATTAGTTGTCCTTTTAAATCTAGTTCTTGGAATCTCTAGTCAGCATAGGTTGGATGTCCTTTACACTGATCGTTGACAACGACATCAAACTCATTGCTCGTGATGAGCTTGTAATTAACTCTTGATTTAACCCTTTGGTTAGCAGATTCGCTAGGTTATCCTTTAACCTCACATGGTCAACAGTGATAACTCCCGTTGAGAGTAGTTGTCTAATAGTATTATGTCTACGACATATATGCGTAAACTTACCATTATATAGATGGCTCTGTGCCTGACCAATTACTAATAGACTATCACAATATATGCAAATTACTGGCACCAGTTTTGGCCATCTCGGAATATCTTCTAAGAATTGTCATAGTCATTCAGCCTCTTCACCACATTTGTCAAGAGCTACAAACTAGATTCCATCGTATAACTGGTTATTATAGTTTTCTTAGAAGATTTACAGGAATGGATGCACCTCCCAGAGTGAATATATATTCACTCATAGACTTAGAGTCTTTTATGTCAGATATCCAACTTGTATCACTGTATCCTTCGATCACAATAGGATATCTTGTATAATGCAGTCCATATTCATGAGTATACCTCAAGTACCTCAGTACTCTTGTTATTCTTTCCAGTGTGCAATAATGGGTTTACTCATATATCTACTCAGTTTACTTATTACGTAGGTCAAGTCTGATCATGTATAATTTATTAGGTAGATCAGACTTCTATATGAGAGATACTTTCACTTTAATTTTTTGATAGATGTTGATTCGTATCTATCGGCGTTCATGCCAACATAGTATCACTTTTGATGAATTTCTCAAGAATTTTGTCCACGTAAAGAGACTGACTATGAATAAGTTTTTCTATTGTTCTAAGAATTTTGATTCCAAAAATCACATCAGCTAGGCTCATGTCTTTCATGTCAAATCTTGAGTTCAACATATCTTTAGTGGATTTGATTATCTTATCATTATTTCCAATTATAAGTATGCCATCTACATATAGGCACAACATGATGTAGTCATTCTCTGTAACTTTTATGTAAACACATTTATCACATTCATTAATCTTGAATCCATATTCCTTCATGACATTATCAAATTTCTCATGTCACTGCTTTGATTCTTTTTACAAGTCATATAATTATAGGATCATTGGGTTAGAGGGGAGGGGGTGAATAGAGCTCGTGGCTTTCACATTCATTTAAAACTTTCAAGAGATAAGCAGCAGCGGAATAAAGACAGAAAGAAAAACAAGCAATCGCTAACACTTTGATTTACTTGGTTTGGAGCCTTTGATGACTCCTACTCTAAGGCCTAGATAGTTGATCACTTTTATTGGACAATCCACTATTAGTTTGAATATTACAAGAATATTTGAATTATAATATAGATGCAAAATATTAAAAGTTGCTGACAAGTGACAACTACAGATTTGAAGATTCTTGACTTCAATTGTTGGAGTAGCATTTAAGCATCATTGAGTCGTTTCTGGAGCAGTGTACAGGAGAGAAACTTGTTCGGAATGTTATATTTGAGGTATTGGTCGAATCCTCCTTTTATAGCCCACTCTGGGCACCTGGAACCTCCCCCAGGCTCCCCCACAGGGTTGGTATAGCATGCCCTTGTCGAAACTCAATCTATAAAAATTATCAATCTCCGAGTGCCCAAACTAGCTCCACCAGTCAGTGCCCTTCAGCTATCTGAGCAAATCAAATTTTGGTCATTCGGGCGCCTGGCCAGCTGCCCCGCTTGGGTTGTTCGCTGTTGAAGCTAGTATGAGTGCCTGGACCAGCTCCGGGCACTCAGACTCCGGGCGTCTGGACCACCATTGTTTGCCAACTTCAATTTCTTGCAAAACAAGGTTAGTCCAAACAAATAATATGTAAAGAACGCCAAGATTTGACAGCCTTCGAACTGCCCAGTCATGACTTTGAGTTTCACAGAAACTCTAGATCGGACCGACGACTATTGTTCCCTCTTCAGGGAACGCGTCATCACCTACTTCTTTCAGGAGAAATTACCTTTCGCTAGACCGATCCTCCAGATCATTTGGACTTTTGCTCAGCATCCAAGACTTCAGGACTTCATGTTGGACGTCTGCTCTACGACCTGTCTAGTATTCCACCTAGTGTCCATGACTCCCAGGATTTTCACCTAAAGTCCTCGACTCTAGGATTTTGCCTAAAGTCCTCGACCCACCAAGACTTCGTCTAGTCCTCCGGACCAAGACTTTGTTGCCTAACTACAGTTAGGACTTTCCACCTGCCTAGCCTCAACTAGAACTTTTCCTTTACCTAAGATCACTTAGGACTTTCCTGCAAATTCAATCACTCTTGTTAGATCATAAGATAACTTAACTTTGAAACCCTTTACCATAATCCAAAAACAGCTTCGGTCATCTAGTGCTTTCTACACCAATAATCTTTCCCTTTTTAATTATGGCAACCTGACTCAAAGTTAAGTAAAGCATACCAAAAATTAATGTAATATAAGGATTTCGAGCATGAACATAAGTAAAATAATTTGACAAAATTTTAAAAATAATCCCCCTTAATTAAAAAATTATGTTTAACTTAAGTTTAACATTTCTCTCCTCCTTTGACATATATATAGAAAAAACTACTAAGTTAGAAAGAGAAAAAAAAAGTAAAAAGAACTTTAAATTGAGAAGATAATTTTTAATCTTTTTCCCTTAAGCTCCCTGAACGGGTCACTTAACTTTCTTTTTTAAAAAAATGGTTAGCTTTATATAAAAGAGTTTCTTTAAAAAAAAACTTAACTAAATACTTAACTTTGAAAAGAATTTCTTTGAAAGTTACTTAGCTAAACACTTAGTTTTAAATTTTTTTTTTTTTTAAAAAAAAACTTAACTTGGAAGAAGTAATTTATTTTCTGAAAAGTACTTAATTTCTTTATGAAAAATACTTTAACTAAGAAAACTAAACTTTGAAAATTTTAACTTGAGATTTAAAAAAAACTTTAACTTTAAAAGATATTTAACTTTAAAAATTTAAAAAATACTTTAACTTTGAGAAAATATTTAACCTTTTATTTATTTATTTTTTATCAAATAAAAAAAATATTTAAACTTACTTTTTTAAAAATATTTAAGCTTGCTTTTTAAAAAAATATTTAAGATTGCTTTTCAAAAATAGTTAAAAAAAACTTAACTCTCATTTTGAAAAATACTTTAACTTTTGAAAATAAAAATAAAAATATTTAACCTAACTCCTTTTTTTCTCCCCCTTGATTAATGCTCAAAAAATTTTAAGTAAATTATTTAAGTTTGATGATCATGGATTCCAAGCATGAGAGATTAAAAATATGATTAAGAACATATTTAAAATAATCATTTATTTTCTTGATTTCCCATCTCATCCTTTCTAAGTTATCATACATGTTAAGCTTATGAGTTTATGTGAGATATAATTAATATTAATTTTGAAGTTGATTTTAATTTTGAAAACATCATTTCTGAATTTGAAAAATATTTCTAAAAAAATTTTGAGCTTCAAAATATTTACGTTTGAATTTTAAAGTAATTAAGTTTGAATTTTAAAGTATTTAAGTCTCAATTTGAAAATTTAAATTTGAATTTCCAAATAATTAAGTTTAAATTTTAAAATATTTAAGTCTAAATTTTGAAGATAATTAAGTTAGGATTTTGAAAATAATATTTAATTCTGAATTTTGAGAATAATATTTAATTCTAAATTTTAAAATATTATTTAATTTTGAATTTTGATAATATAAGTTAGAATAATTAAATATGAATTTTGAAAATATAAGTTTGAATAATTAAATTTAAAAATTAATTATGATTTGAAAATTAATTAATATTTAAAAATAAATAGGATTTTAAAATTAATTAAAAATTAAAAATTAATTATTATTTAAAAATTAATTAACATTTAAGGTTAAGTTCTGAAGATTAAATAAGATTTAAGTTTGGTTAAGTTTGATTAAATTTAAGTTTCGTTAGATTTGATTAACTAATTTTAAATCAAAATCTATCTCACCCCTTTTTAGATTGTCAATCAGGGAACCTTATATATTTTGTGAGATGATTAATTTTATCTTTAATTTAGATAAAATTTTAAGAATTGATTTACATTTGAGTTAGACTATGATTTAACAATTAGTCAATTAAACATCTATTTCAATAATTGGTTTCCAAGCTGTAGCGAGACACTATGTCTTCTTGGTTATTGGAGCAACAATCACTTCTAGACAAAGCCTTTTAAAGAAATTGAATATTTAATTTTCTTTCTAAAAATTCTTAGTCTAAGTAATTAAGTGTCGATCAAGCCTAAGTCCTTATCTACCCTAATCTAAGCATGCATAATAAAAAGCAATAAATCATGCATCAATCAAGTTTATCTAATGAAAATGGTCTTTCTATTGACTCTCCTAGATCATAACCTTGATAAGGTCTATCCAGGTAGTGGATTTGGTCCTTGGGGATCCAATATTGATCAAGTTCAACTTAATTAATCTAGTTAGACTTAGGGACCCATACTTGAACTAGGTTTTTAGTTGTTCGATTCACTAGAGATAAGTAAGATTTGAATCGATGTCTAGCCTTGTAACCAAGTTTGGTTCGATTGTATACGCCCCTTTGTTTTCCAAGAATCAGATCAAGGTTCTTGGAACCCAAGGTGAACCATTCCAACGTGTCCTTAATTCCTTTGGCTTGAGTTTTTAAATTAGAATTTTCTTCCTCAAGTTGTAGGACTTGGGTTGAATTTTCACTTTGAACTGGCTTAGTCAAAGGACTTGGGTTAGTCTCCTACTTAAGAGATTCAATCTTCTTTTGGAGTGTCTTGACTTGGATCTTGGACTTAGCTAATTTTCTTGATAAGTAAGAAATTAAATTATGTGATCTAATTAAGGAAATACTTACAGTGGATTGAGAACCTTCTGATCCAGATTCGGATCTGTGGCTTCGCTCAGACTCAACTTCCGATTCTGTCTTGGACTCATATTTAGTCTCGGCAACATGAGCTTGTACTGGTAGAGCAAGGAAGCTTGCTTGCTCATGTTCTTCATCGGAGTCTTCCGAGGATTCAGACCACGTGGCTTTCAAAGCCTTTCTTCTTCTTTGCTTTTGGTTTGGATAGTTAGGCCTAATATGCCCCTTCTTGTTGCAACCGTAGCAGGTGCCTTCGAGCTTGGCCTTTGCATTTGACTGGGCTACCTTCTTGATCTCACGTTTTGTGAAGCCCTTCTTCTTCTTATACAGTTTTCGTATCAGTTTCATGAGTTCAGTGGTAATTTCATCATCTTCTTTCGAATCGGATTTGTCTTCGGTCTCGGGTTTGTTTCGGCACTTGTTCCTAGACTCCTTGGTCTTGCTTGTACTTACAACCAATGCAACACATTTTTCGACTGAAAGTACATTAGTCTGTTTGTGCAATTCAAATTCTGAAAATAGCTCATCTAGTCTAATTAAATAAAGGTCTTTCGATACTTTGTAAGCATCTATCATTGATGCTCACAAGGTATTCCTCGGTAAAACATTTAATGCATACCTTATTAATACCACAATTCTCTACCTTATGGCCGATTGCGTGTAGCCCGTTAAGCAAATCTTAAATCCGGGCGTAGAGTTAACTTGTCAACTCACTATCCTGTATTTTAATATTATATAATTTATTTAGAATTAAGTCTTGTTTGCTTACCTTGGTGTTGGAGGTGCCATCGTGTAGCTCGATTAGCTTTTCCCATAATTCCTTGGCATTGTTGAAGGGGTCGACTCGATTCAACTCCTCTTTGGTTAAGCCACACTGGAGGGTTTGAGTGACATTCGCATCGGTCTCAATCTTTCTCTTTGTTGGTGCGCCCCACTTGTCGCAAGTGATGAATGCTCTGTCTTCTGTGGGAAATGTGAATTCAGTTTGGATTATAATCCATATTTCCACTTGGGTCTTGAATGATACTTCATCTGACTTTTCAAGTATTCGAAGTCCTCGCTAGAGAAAAGAGGAGGACGAGTGGCATTGTAGCATTCTTGGTGGGCTATTGTAGTTAAGATCTTGTACTGACAAAAATAATAAAACTTGTTCCAAGACTTGGTCTTCGATTAGTAGTGCGGTATATAGAGAGAAGATGAAAAAATGGCTCAGCTGGTGTTACATTAATTTTGAGAAAAAATTTGACAAATCGATAAATTTGTCAGGAGAAGTTATTAGACCAATTTTGATTTATGGTAAAAATTTAAAATGGAAAAAATCATAGTTGCACCGATTCAGAGCGGTCCCACTCTGATAACAATTGTAGGATCATTGCACTAGAGGGGGGGGGGGGGGGGAAATAGCACTCGTGTCTTTTACGTTCGTTTAAAACTTTTGAGAGATAAGCAGCAACGGAATAAAGATAGAAAGAAAAACAAGCAATCTCTAATACTTTGATTTACTTGATTCTGAGCCTTTGACGACTTCTACTCCAAGGTCCATGATTGTTGATCACTTTCATTGGACAATCTACTATCCGTTTGAATATTATAAGAATATTTGAATTACAATATAGATGCAAAATATTAAAAGTTATCGACAACTACAAATTTGAATATTCTTGACTTCGGTTGTTGGAGCAACCTTTGGGAATCGTCGAGTTGTTTTTGGAGTAGCGCACAAGAGAGAAACTTGTTCGGAATATTGTATTTGAGGTGTTGGTCGAATCCTCCTTTTATAACCCACTCCAGACCTCTAGAACCTTCCCCGGGCGCCCCTATAGGGTTGATGTGGCGTGCTCCTATCAAAACTCAATCTGTAAAAATTATCCATCTCCGGGCGCTCAGACCAGCTTCGCTAGTTAGTGCGCTCCAGCTATCCGAGAAGATCGAATTTTGGCCATTTGGGTGTTTGGAGCAACTCTGGGTGCTCGAACAGCTAGGGAGCCTAGCCAAGCACCCCGCCCCAGCTGTTTGGCATTAAAGCCAGTCTGGGCGCCCAGACCACCATTGTTTGCCAACTTTAATTTTTTATAAAATAAGGTTAGTAGAGGCTAATAATATGTAAAGAATGACAAGATTTGACAGCTTTCAGACTATCCGATCCTGACTTTAAGTTTTGCAGAAACTCTAAGTCAGACCGATGCCTACTGTTCCCTCTTCGGGGAATGCATCCTCACCTACTCCTCTCAGGAGAAATTACTTTTTTCCAGACTGGTTCTCCATACCGTCTAGACTTTTACTCAGTGACTGAGACTTTATGACTTCATGCTGGATGTCCTCTCCACGATCTGTCTAGTCTTCCACTTGGTGTCCGTGACCCCTAGGATTTTCACCTAGAGTGTTCGACTCTAGGATTTCACCCAAAGTCCTCGACCCGCCAAGACTTTACCCAGTCCCCCGGACCAGGACTTCGTTGCCTAACCGCAGCTAGGACTTTCCACCTACCTAGCCTCAATTAGGACTTTTCCTTTTCCTAAGATCACTTAGAACTTTCTTGCAACTCAGTCACCCTTGTTAGATTATAAAACAACTTAAATTTGAACCTCTTTTCCATAATCAAAATACAAGTTTGATCGTCTGATGCTTTTTGCACCAACAATAATGACTTCACAAATCTATAAACTTTATTTTTCTTAGTATAGAAAACCCCTTAGGTTGCTCCACATAGATTTCCTATTCTAAATCTCCATTTAGAAATACTATTTTTACATCTATCTAATGTATTTTGAGATTCCATAGAGCTATAATAGCTAACACTCTAATGGAAGTTATTCTCGACATCAGAGAATATGTATCAAAGTAATCAAGGTCTTCTCATTGTCGATATCCTTGATTACCAATCTAGCCTTATACTTATCAATTATGTCATCTAATTTTATTTTCTTATTGAAGATCCACTTGCAACCTAGTGGTTTACTTCTCGGAGTAAGATCCACAAGTTCCTAAGTATGATTTTGTAAGATAGATTCTATCTTAAATGCAATTGCTTCTCTCCAGTGAGGTCCATTAGAAGATCTTACTACTTCTGTGTAACTTCGGGGCTTAATTTCTAACATGAAAGTGATAAAATCTGATTCGTAGAATTTTTCTACCCAAGCTCTTTTGCTCCATCTAAGTTCAACCTCGACTGGTTCCTCATTATCATCTTCACCTTGTATTTCATATGCTCGTTTTAAGGAGCTAGCTTCCTCTCGAGTCTTATATGGAAACATATGCTTGAAGAATGAGGCATTTCTTGATTCTATTATCGAGTTCTTGTGTATATCTAGTATTTGTGACTCATACACAAAAAACTAATATGCACTACTATTATGTGCATATTCAATAAATATGCAATCAACTGTCTTTGGTCCTATCTTAATCTTTTTCGGATCAGGCACTAAAACTTTGGCAAGACACCCATACATTAGTAAATGTTTGTAGGATGGTTGTCTTCCATTCCATAGCTCATAAGGGCTCTTATTTATTTTATTCCGGGGTACCTTATTTAAAAGGTAATTAGATATTAACACGACTTCCTCCCACATGAACTCTAGCAGTCCAAAGTTTAATAGAAGAGTATTCATCATCTCCTTTAGAGTTTGATTTTTTCGCTCAGTAACTTTATTTTATTGAGGTGTATAAGGAGCTATTGTTTCATGTCCGATCCCATGTTTAGCATACAACTCAGTGAATGGTGATACATATTCACCGCCTCAGTCATTTTGAACTATAGGATTAAAAAGAATTTAGATATCTCTATAATGGTATGATATTGTCTACTTTGGGCCTAAACTTTCATGGTTTTACTCTTGGGCTCTACCCAAAAGATCTCATGCCAATAGAGATATTTTTTTCTTATAAACCCATGATCTTTCCCATGTATTTTCAATGTGGGAATATATTTGTAACCTTGCAACCTCAATAATCACCCCCTTAAACAAAGGACCACATGGTCTCCCTCAAATATCGGGTCACATAGTGATTCGGCAAGATAGTTTAGGATGTAGTTTTGGCAAAGGAACTCAGAGTGAGTCCATGCCTCCATTGTACTGATAGTCTATGTATCAGCATTCTCAGCACGTTTGGGAGGGTCCTCTGTCAAGAACCGAGTTAGATTAAGCGTGGTTAAGTAGAAGAGCATCTTTTACTGGCACCTCTTGATGTTAAATCCAATGAACTTCTCTGACCTTTGCCTGTGGTTGATTGGCACAGTTCCAATCGAGGCAGAGGGGGCCTTCATGTATTAAGTCTGTTGTACCTCAACACTTTATTCTGTGACCATCTCAACAGAACGAAAATCTGTTTCAAGATTGTTGCATAATCTGTTGCCAGAGATATTAGAAAAATTACTAAATTAAAATGACATAAAATCAATTCTAACTTATCTATTGAAATGACCTATGTGGATAATCTTAGGCTGCCAGCGGGGTTAGTTCTACTAAGCTTTCAATGGTCTGAGTTGCAGAGTTAATATAGTGTGTAGCAGAATCAGGAATCGATCGCCTAGTCGAGAAGAGAATTTGCTGACTAAGATACCTAGGCCTGCGTTCAACGCAGTTTCCTTGAAACATATTCGTCCCACCTCTCGTTGTGCTTCGAGGTTCTCTTGGGTCGTCTGTTTCCTAGGATACAACGGTAAAACCATGCACACAACTAAGCACTGGTTGTTTATAGTGAACTGAGAATGCACTCGAGTGCTATCATGAGTAGTTCAGCCGAACGGATCCATGACTGAGAGAGTTTTTTGGGAGAACATAGGTGGACAAAAGTTCACATCCTGCTCTTCCTCTCGCTTTATCTTTCACTTATCTTCCGCTACTCTAATCCAACCTTCTTATGTAAGAGTCCTCACCTTGCATGCAATGAATGACCATAATTGTTGGGTTTAATGTCACAATTAATGGGTTTAATGTCTTCATTAATGTCGAGACGTTACAAAATCATTATTAATGGGTTTAATGTCGCCATTAATGTTGAGATATTACGAAGTCACCATTAATGAGTTTAATGTCGCCATTAATGCCGAGACATTATGGAATCATCCTTAATTTCATATTAATACTTCTGTTACCCTCTTGAGTAGGTGGGAAAAAGAGATTCGATGGTCAAACGTTGATTTATTCACTTGGGCAAATCTTGTTTCAACTAGTTCGGCATTCGACATGCGAAGTCGTGCTCGCACACGAGTCAACCTTGGTTTAGTACAATTCGAACCCTACATTTGCACCCAGCGTGAAAGTGTCTCTCCCATGCATATGTTTACAATATCAATGCATGTATTATAATTTAAATCAACAATAAAGTCAATAAACTTCTAATGTGGGACTAACAACTCATGCACAATAGAGTCTCTTTTTATCCACCTCTTTATTCCATTCACATTTCCAACAATGAACTCCCTAGAAATAGGATCTAGTCGACTTGCAAATCTTTATCAATTCCATTGCGCCTTGCTTGTCACCTGTAATATAGTAATGCATTTGAACTTGCAAGAGTTAGAGAAACCTTTTTCTCTTGAATTTTTACACTAACAGTCAATTTATCGCAAAATGCAAGCAATGGATGAAAACAGAGGAAATATTGAACAATGGTTTGTGTGTGTATTAGTGAACCCATGATTTGTGTGTATTAGTGATACATTTTTTAGTGTCCTAGCATTCAGCCAGGCATCTCTCCATGCTCTCTCAATAGCATAATAAATTCATGTGATCATAGTTAGTACCTAGGCCATTAAGGGTGTAAACAAGTCAAGCTCCTTGCAAGCTATTTGGGTCTTGGTTCAAAAAAAAAAAAAGTTCATTCAATTAAGTTAATGAGCCAAAATAAAGTTTGATTTTAAGTTCAAAAACATTATCGAGATGAACTCGAGCTTAACAATATTTGGTTTGCGAGCTCGCGAACATGTTCGTTTAGAGGCTTGTGAATGTGTTCATTAACATGCTCGTGAATATAAATATAATAATACCTTAATAATTAATTTTAAAAGATAAACAACACTGTTAACTTGAGCTCGATTTTGTGTCTAATGAGATAGAACTCGAGTTTGTTTAACGATCTAAAACTGATCTGTTAACGAGCTGAGCTCGAACTAAGCTCGTTTAACATTTTATAACTGATCATGTCGGGAATCTAAGAACATGGAACTACCGGTGATGTGGCTTGAATGCTGACCACATCTCCATGATTCGAAGTAAAGAGGGGTGATGATCTGTCTTCTATGTTAACCAAGTCGCCCAGAGTCTTCTGGTCAACACTACCTATAGCCAGCGACCGGGTTGTCCCGGTTCCTGGTACCTCAATGCTCGAGGCATGCCCCAAAAATATATAAGCATCCGAATAATAGTAGGATCATGAAATGAATAAAGAATGAGTACGATGATGTACCCTAGCCCCAAGGGGCACCCTCAGGTGGATCGATGAGCTGGTCGTAATGCTAGTTGAGTCCTCATGACCTAGAAGAATAAATAAATATCAACCGGATAAATAGCTAGATCTGGTGTCCAGGAGCCAGACATGGCATAAAGCTGAAGAGTAGCATGCAATCTCAATACAATAATGGCTCGCAGACCGAAATATAATAATGGCTTATAGGCTGGCACACAATTGCGGCTCACAGGCCGGCAGGTCGGACGATGTGAAAACCTGGAAGATACTCGGCTATGGTGCAATGCCTTTGCAGTGAAGCCCTTCCAAGTGTACTTAAACTTGTTGGAGTACTTCACGTAGATCGCTAGCATAATGAAGGATATCCAAATTGAAACAAAGGAAGAAAGTGTAGCGCCCTTAAACCCAAGTTCGAAGACATGAACAATCACATAGGCCAAGCCTACATGGATAAGCAGTGATCTCTAGTATTCCTCTGTTGGCAGCAGTGGCTCCACCATGCTCTAGCGGCTGCTACAAGGGGGAGAACGCCGTCGTGCTTACCTAACTACCTCTAAAGCAACTCGAGAAGAAGATGGATACACAATTGCTTGGAGGGGGAGATCGACCGTCGGCCTGGCATATGCGTGGGGCGGTGTCAAAAGGAGGCGGCATTAGTGTCTTCCCCCTTTCTGCCTCTGACGGTGGAGAAAAAATACCCAGCAAAACGCCCTCTCATCTCCCCCTCTTCAATGATGAACAGTGCCTCCTTAAAAACCAAAACCTTTAACATGTAAAATGACCTCTTTGCCCTTCTCTTCCTCCCTAATTACTCTTGTGTTCTTAAGCTGCGTCTGCATCACAAGTCTCCCCTTCAAGTCTAGTCGAAGGAGGCGTAAGTCAAACTGAATAGATAGTTTGTCGCAAAGGTAAAATCACTCTCGATATCAGAGTCAACTCGCTCATATAATGCCACACGAGCGGTCGCTATAGTAATGGTGTCACACGAGAGATGGTAGCGATGTTGAGCGAACTACAAAAAATAGTACCAAGTCCATAACCGGACAGATGCCGAGCGGGAGACAAAAACATCAAGCGAGCAACAAGTAAAATGATAGTCTACCCAGCAATACGAAGGATGTCGAGTAGGCAACCGAGAAAGTGCTGACCTGGAAATCAATAGGATGCCAATCAGATGAAGACGTTGGGCGAGCGATGTCGAACCCGCAACTGCGAAGATGTCGACTAATGGATCAGGAGAATCCTAACCGAGCCATTGAAAAATGTCGACTGGATGATCGTAAAATGCCAACCGGGTGACCACGAGGATGTCAGATGATATAAGCGAGTGGCTAAGCGGACGGTCATGCAATTAGGATCAGGTAACTACTAAAGTGTTGACCGAGCGATCGAGAGAATATCGGCTAATTGATAGTAAAAATGCTGACCAGGCCATCTAAAGCATGTCAAGCGTTTGACCGAGTAGTTCAAGTGTGTGGCCGAACGAATGGCCGAGCGATACCAGTCGGACGACCATGCAAGTGCTAACCGAGCGACCTAGAGAATGCCGACCGGGCAATCATAAAATGCTGACCTGGCAATCGAGTAACGCTAAACGCGACACTACCGAGTGGGAGAGGATCGCAAGAGTGACAAGCACGACATCGATGTCCCTAGTGGGTGTGAGGCTCGTGCAATTTAAGGACATGGAACCTGAGGGATACCCTGGTCGAAAACTAGTGAAGATACTCATCCAACACTGGTGGCGATAATCTGGTCTAAGACTAGTGGAGATACTCTTCTTCGATAGCATTAGAGATAGCTCGATCCTGAATGGGGGAAATATATGCTTTGATAAGCGGGTCCGCGCCCAATGGAGTCTTCTCGACCACAAATGGGGGAGATAAGAAATCTGATATGTTGGTCTGTGACCAGTGAAGACTGCTTAACCCTGAACGAGGGAGATAAGAAATCTGATAGGCTGGTTCATGATCAGTGAAGATCACTCGACCCCGAACGGAGAAGATAAGAGATTTAATATGTTGGTTCGTGACCAGTAAAAATCGCTCGACCTCGAACGGAGAAGATAAGAAATCTGATATGCTGGTCCGTGACCAGTGAAGACCGCTTGACCCCGAACGGGGGAGATAAGAGATCTAATATGCTGATCCGTGACCAGTGAAGATCGCTCGACCTCGAACGGGGGAGATAAGAAATCTGATATACTGGTTCGTGACCATTGAAGACCGCTTGGCCCCGAACGGGGGAGATAAGAGATCTAATATGCTAGTCTGTGACCAGTGAAAACCGTTTGACCTGGAATGGGGGAGATAAGAAATCTGATATGCTGGTCCGTGACCAGTGAAGACCGCTCGCCCCCGAACGGAGGAGATAAGAGATCTAATATGCTGGTCTGTGACCAGTGTGAAGACTGCTCGATCCGAACAAGGGAGATAAGAGATCTAATATGCTAGTCCGTGACCAGCGACTCTAGGATTTCACCCAAAGTCCTCGACCCGCCAAGACTTTACCCAGTCCTCCGGACCAGGACTTCGTTGCCTAACCGCAGCTAGGACTTTCCACCTACCTAGCCTCAATTAGGACTTTTCCTTTTCCTAAGATCACTTAGAACTTTCTTGCAAACTCAGTCACCCTTGTTAGATCATAAAACAACTTAAATTTGAACCTCTTTTCCATAATCAAAATACAAGTTTGATCGTCTGATGCTTTTTGCACCAACAATAATGACTTCACAAATCTATAAACTTTATTTTTCTTAGTATAGAAAATCCCTTAGGTTGCTCCACATAGATTTCCTATTCTAAATCTCCATTTAGAAATACTATTTTTACATCTATCTAATGTATTTTGAGATTCCATAGAGCTACAATAGCTAACACTCTAATGGAAGTTATTCTCGACATCGGAGAATATGTATCAAAGTAATCAAGGTCTTCTCATTGTCGATATCCTTGATTACCAATCTAGCCTTATACTTATCAATTATGTCATCTAATTTTATTTTCTTATTGAAGATCCACTTGCAACCTAGTGGTTTACTTCTCGGAGTAAGATCCACAAGTTCCTAAGTATGATTTTGTAAGATAGATTCAATCTTAAATGCAATTGCTTCTCTCCAGTGAGGTCCATTAGAAGATCTTACTACTTCTGTGTAACTTCGGGGCTTAATTTCTAACATGAAAGTGATAAAATCTGATTCGTAGAATTTTTCTACCCAAGCTCTTTTGCTCCATCTAAGTTCAACCTCGACTGGTTCCTCATTATCATCTTCACCTTGTATTTCATATGCTCGTTTTAAGGAGCTAGCTTCCTCTCGAGTCTTATATGGAAACATATGCTTGAAGAATGAGGCATTTCTTGATTCTATTATCGAGTTCTTGTGTATATCTAGTATTTGTGACTCATACACAAAAAACTAATATGCACTACTATTATGTGCATATTCAATAAATATGCAATCAACTGTCTTTGGTCCTATCTTAATCTTTTTCGGATCAGGCACTAAAACTTTGGCAAGACACCCATACATTAGTAAATGTTTGTAGGATGGTTGTCTTCCATTCCATAGCTCATAAGGGCTCTTATTTATTTTATTCCGGGGTACCTTATTTAAAAGGTAATTAGATATTAACACGACTTCCTCCCACATGAACTCTAGTAGTCCAAAGTTTAATAGAAGAGTATTCATCATCTCCTTTAGAGTTTGATTTTTTCGCTCAGTAACTTTATTTTATTGAGGTGTATAAGGAGCTATTGTTTCATGTCCGATCCCATGTTTAGCATACAACTCAGTGAATGGTGATACATATTCACCGCCTCAGTCATTTTGAACTATAGGATTAAAAAGAATTTAGATATCTCTATAATGGTATGATATTGTCTACTTTGGGCCTAAACTTTCATGGTTTTACTCTTGGGCTCTACCCAAAAGATCTCATGCCAATAGAGATATTTTTTTCTTATAAACCCATGATCTTTCCCATGTATTTTCAATGTGGGAATATATTTGTAACCTTGCAACCTCAATAATCACCCCCTTAAACAAAGGACCACATGGTCTCCCTCAAATATCGGGTCACATAGTGATTCGGCAAGATAGTTTAGGATGTAGTTTTGGCAAAGGAACTCAGAGTGAGTCCATGCCTCCATTGTACTGATAGTCTATGTATCAGCATTCTCAGCACGTTTGGGAGGGTCCTCTGTCAAGAACCGAGTTAGATTAAGCGTGGTTAAGTAGAAGAGCATCTTTTACTGGCACCTCTTGATGTTAAATCCAATGAACTTCTCTGACCTTTGCCTGTGGTTGATTGGCACAGTTCCAATCGAGGTAGAGGGGGCCTTCATGTATTAAGTCTGTTGTACCTCAACACTTTATTCTGTGACCATCTCAACAGAACGAAAATCTGTTTCAAGATTGTTGCATAATCTGTTGCCGGAGATATTAGAAAAATTACTAAATTAAAATGACATAAAATCAATTCTAACTTATCTATTGAAATGACCTATGTGGATAATCTTAGGCTGCCAGCGGGGTTAGTTCTACTAAGCTTTCAATGGTCTGAGTTGCAGAGTTAATATAGTGTGTAGCAGAATCAGGAATCGATCGCCTAGTCGAGAAGAGAATTTGCTGACTAAGATACCTAGGCCTGCGTTCAACGCAGTTTCCTTGAAACATATTCGTCCCACCTCTCGTTGTGCTTCGAGGTTCTCTTGGGTCGTCTGTTTCCTAGGATACAACGGTAAAACCATGCACACAACTAAGCACTGGTTGTTTATAGTGAACTGAGAATGCACTCGAGTGCTATCATGAGTAGTTCAGCCGAACGGATCCATGACTGAGAGAGTTTTATGGGAGAACATAGGTGGACAAAAGTTCACATCCTGCTCTTCCTCTCGCTTTATCTTTCACTTATCTTCCGCTACTCTAATCCAACCTTCTTATGTAAGAGTCCTCACCTTGCCTGCAATGAATGACCATAATTGTTGGGTTTAATGTCACAATTAATGGGTTTAATGTCTTCATTAATGTCGAGACGTTACAAAATCATTATTAATGGGTTTAATGTCGCCATTAATGTCGAGATATTACGAAGTCACCATTAATAAGTTTAATGTCGCCATTAATGCCGAGACATTATGGAATCATCCTTAATTTCATATTAATACTTCTGTTACCCTCTTGAGTAGGTGGGAAAAAGAGATTCGATGGTCAAACGTTGATTTATTCACTTGGGCAAATCTTGTTTCAACTAGTTCGGCATTCGACATGCGCAAGTCGTGCTCGCACACGAGTCAACCTTGGTTTAGTACAATTCGAACCCTACATTTGCACCCAGCGTGAAAGTGTCTCTCCCATGCATATGTTTACAATATCAATGCATGTATTATAATTTAAATCAACAATAAAGTCAATAAACTTCTAATGTGGGACTAACAACTCATGCACAATAGAGTCTCTTTTTATCCACCTCTTTATTCCATTCACATTTCCAACAATGAACTCCCTAGAAATAGGATCTAGTCGACTTGCAAATCTTTATCAATTCCATTGCGCCTTGCTTGTCACCTGTAATATAGTAATGCATTTGAACTTGCAAGAGTTAGAGAAACCTTTTTCTCTTGAATTTTTACACTAACAGTCAATTTATCGCAAAATGCAAGCAATGGATGAAAACAGAGGAAATATTGAACAATGGTTTGTGTGTGTATTAGTGAACCCATGATTTGTGTGTATTAGTGATACATTTTTTAGTGTCCTAGCATTCAGCCAGGCATCTCTCCATGCTCTCTCAATAGCATAATAAATTCATGTGATCATAGTTAGTACCTAGGCCATTAAGGGTGTAAACAAGTCAAGCTCCTTGCAAGCTATTTGGGTCTTGGTTCAAAAAAAAAAGTTCATTCAATTAAGTTAATGAGCCAAAATAAAGTTTGATTTTAAGTTCAAAAACATTATCGAGATGAACTCGAGCTTAACAATATTTGGTTTGCGAGCTCGCGAACATGTTCGTTTAGAGGCTTGTGAATGTGTTCATTAACATGCTCGTGAATATAAATATAATAATACCTTAATAATTAATTTTAAAAGATAAACAACACTGTTAACTTGAGCTCGATTTTGTGTCTAATGAGATAGAACTCGAGTTTGTTTAACGATCTAAAACTGATCTGTTAACGAGCTGAGCTCGAACTAAGCTCGTTTAACATTTTATAACTGATCATGTCGGGAATCTAAGAACATGGAACTACCGGTGATGTGGCTTGAATGCTGACCACATCTCCATGATTCGAAGTAAAGAGGGGTGATGATCTGTCTTCTATGTTAACCAAGTCGCCCAGAGTCTTCTGGTCAACACTACCTATAGCCAGCGACCGGGTTGTCCCGGTTCCTGGTACCTCAATGCTCGAGGCATGCCCCAAAAATATATAAGCATCCGAATAATAGTAGGATCATGAAATGAATAAAGAATGAGTACGATGATGTACCCTAGCCCCAAGGGGCACCCTCAGGTGGATCGATGAGCTGGTCGTAATGCTAGTTGAGTCCTCATGACCTAGAAGAATAAATAAATATCAACCGGATAAATAGCTAGATCTGGTGTCCAGGAGCCAGACATGGCATAAAGCTGAAGAGTAGCATGCAATCTCAATACAATAATGGCTCGCAGACCGAAATATAATAATGGCTTATAGGCTGGCACACAATTGCGGCTCACAGGCCGGCAGGTCGGACGATGTGAAAACCTGGAAGATACTCGGCTATGGTGCAATGCCTTTGCAGTGAAGCCCTTCCAAGTGTACTTAAACTTGTTGGAGTACTTCACGTAGATCGCTAGCATAATGAAGGATATCCAAATTGAAACAAAGGAAGAAAGTGTAGCGCCCTTAAACCCAAGTTCGAAGACATGAACAATCACATAGGCCAAGCCTACATGGATAAGCAGTGATCTCTAGTATTCCTCCGCTGGCAGCAGCGGCTCCACCATGCTCTAGCGGCTGCTACAAGGGGGAGAACGCCGTCGTGCTTACCTAACTACCTCTAAAGCAACTCGAGAAGAAGATGGATACACAATTGCTTGGAGGGGGAGATCGACCGTTGGCCTGGCATATGCGTGGGGCGGTGTCAAAAGGAGGCGACATTAGTGTCTTCCCCCTTTCTGCCTCCGACGGTGGAGAAAAAATACCCAGCAAAACGCCCTCTCATCTCCCCCTCTTCAATGATGAACAGTGCCTCCTTAAAAACCAAAACCTTTAACATGTAAAATGACCTCTTTGCCCTTCTCTTCCTCCCTAATTACTCTTGTGTTCTTAAGCTGCGTCTGCATCACAAGTCTCCCCTTCAAGTCTAGTCGAAGGAGGCGTAAGTCAAACTGAATAGATAGTTTGTCGCAAAGGTAAAATCACTCTCGATATCAGAGTCAACTCGCTCATATAATGCCACACGAGCGGTCGCTATAGTAATGGTGTCACACGAGAGATGGTAGCGATGTTGAGCGAACTACAAAAAATAGTACCAAGTCCATAACCGGACAGATGCCGAGCGGGAGACAAAAACATCAAGCGAGCAACAAGTAAAATGATAGTCTACCCAGCAATACGAAGGATGTCGAGTAGGCAACCGAGAAAGTGCTGACCTGGAAATCAATAGGATGCCAATCGGATGAAGACGTTGGGCGAGCGATGTCGAACCCGAAACTGCGAAGATGTCGACTAATGGATCAGGAGAATCCTAACCGAGCCATTGAAAAATGTCGATTGGATGATCGTAAAATGCCAACCGGGTGACCACGAGGATGTCAGATGATATAAGCGAGTGGCTAAGCGGACGGTCATGCAATTAGGATCAGGTAACTACTAAAGTGTTGACCGAGCGATCGAGAGAATATCGGCTAATTGATAGTAAAAATGCTGACCAGGCCATCTAAAGCATGTCAAGCGTTTGACCGAGTAGTTCAAGTGTGTGGCCGAACGAATGGCCGAGCGATACCAGTCGGACGACCATGCAAGTGCTAACCGAGCGACCTAGAGAATGCCGACCGGGCAATCATAAAATGCTGACACGGCAATCGAGTAACGCTAAACGCGACACCGAGTGGGAGAGGATCGCAAGAGTGACAAGCACGACATCGATGTCCCTAGTGGGTGTGAGGCTCGTGCAATTTAAGGACATGGAACCCGAGGGATACCCTGGTCGAAAACTAGTGAAGATACTCATCCAACACTGGTGGCGATAATCTGGTCTAAGACTAGTGGAGATACTCTTCTTCGATAGCATTAGAGATAGCTCGATCCCGAATGGGGGAAATATATGCTTTGATAAGCGGGTCCGCGCCCAATGGAGTCTTCTCGACCACAAATGGGGGAGATAAGAAATCTGATATGTTGATGCGTGACCAGTGAAGACTGCTTAACCCTGAACGAGGGAGATAAGAAATCTGATAGGCTGGTTCATGATCAGTGAAGATCACTCGACCCCGAACGGAGAAGATAAGAGATTTAATATGTTGGTTCGTGACCAGTAAAAATCGCTCGACCTCGAACGGAGAAGATAAGAAATCTGATATGCTGGTCCGTGACCAGTGAAGACCGCTTGACCCCGAACGGGGGAGATAAGAGATCTAATATGCTGATCCGTGACCAGTGAAGATCGCTCGACCTCGAACGGGGGAGATAAGAAATCTGATATACTGGTTCGTGACCATTGAAGACCGCTTGGCCCCGAACGGGGGAGATAAGAGATCTAATATGCTAGTCTGTGACCAGTGAAAACCGTTTGACCTGGAATGGGGGAGATAAGAAATTTGATATGCTTGTCTGTGACCAGTGAAGACCGCTCGCCCCCGAACGGAGGAGATAAGAGATCTAATATGCTGGTCTGTGACCAGTGTGAAGACTGCTCGATCCCGAACAAGGGAGATAAGAGATCTAATATGCTAGTCCGTGACCAGTGAAGACTGCTCTACCCCGAATGAGGGAGATAAGAGATCTAATATCCTGGCCTGTGACCAGGGAAAATCGCTCGACCCCGAACGAGGGAGATAAGAAATATGATATGCTGGTCCATGACCAGTGAAGATCGCTCGACCCCGAATGGGGGAGATAAAAGATCTAATATGCTGGTTCATGACTAGTGTGAAGACTGGTCGACCCCGAACGGGGGAGATAAGAGATCTAATATGTTGGTCCGTGATCAGTGAAGACTGCTCGACTCTGAACGAGGGAGATAAGAAATCTGATATGATTGTCCGTGACTAGTGAAGACCGCTCGACCCCGAACGGGGGAGATAAGAGATCTAATATACTGGTTCGTGACCAATGAAAACCGCTTGCCCCCGAATGGGGGAGATAAGAAATATGATATGCTGATTTATGACCAGTGAAGACTGCTCGACCCCGAACGAGAGAGATAAGAAATATTATATACTGGTCTGTGACCAGTGAAAACCGCTCGACCCCGAACGGGGGAGATAAGAGATCTAATATGTTGGTCCGTGACCAGTGTGAAGATCGCTCGATCCCAAATCGAGGAGATAAGAGATCTAATATGCTGGTCCATGACCAGTGAAGATCGCTCGACCCCGAATGGGGGAAATAAGAAATCTGATATGCAGGTCCGTGACCAGTGAAGACCACTCGAACCTGAACGGGCGAGATAAGAGATCTAATATGGTGGTCCGTGACCAGTGAAGACCACTCGACCGCGATCGGGGGAGATAAGAAATCTGATATGCTGGTCCGTGACCAGTGAAGACCACTCGACTGTTGGCGTAGATAGGGATTTATACTCACTGCTCGACTGTTGGCGTAGACAGGGGTTTATAATCGCCGCTCGACTGTTGGCATAGATAGGGATTTATAATCGCCGCTTGACTATTGGCGTAGATAAGGGTTTATAGTCGTCGCTCGATTTTTAGAGCCCATGGCTCTAATATAACTCAAACCCAACCGATCGGCATGAGAGTCTCTGGCTCGAGGGTTTATAGTCATCGTTCGACTTCTAGAGCCTGTGGCTCTAATATAACTCAAACCTGGCCGATCGGCACGGGGGTATTCGACATTGAGCCCTTGGATCTAATATAACTAAAACTCGGCCGATTGGCACGAGGGTCTTCGACATTGAACCCGTGGCTCTAATATAATTTAAAACTCAGTCGATCGGCACGGGAGTCTCTGATCGGGGAACCGTGGCAGATCCTATGACCCAGAGAAAAATTATAACGAAAAAACTGACATGCCGACCAACGGAGGATCTGACTCAATTCCTCGACTCCCGAATACCCGTGGAGTGAGGAGAATATGATATATTCATCGAACCCCACCGGGGTCATGAGGATGGTAGAGTTCCATCTTCACGTTCCAAATCAGGTGAAGTTCCCACAGACGGCGCCAAAATGATTCTATCGGGAATCTGAGAAGACGAAACTACTAGTGATGTGGCTTGAATGCTGACCGCATCTCCATCACCCGAAGTGAAGAGGGGTGATGATTTGTCTTCTATGTTGACCAAGTCGTCCAGAGTCCTCTGGTCAATGCTATCTGTAGCCAGCGACCGAGTTGTCTCGGTCCCTAGTACCTCGATGCTCGCCCAAAAATATATAAGCAGCCAAATAATAGTAGGATCATGAAATGAATAAAGAATGAGTACGACGACATACCTTGGCCCCGGGGGTGGCCTCAGGTGGATCGATGAGCTGGTCATACACTAGTCGACTCCTCATGACCAAGAAGAATAGATAAATATCAACCGGATGAGTAGCTAGATCTGGTGGCCCAGAGCTAGACATGGCAAGGGTGGCGCCGACGAGGTGGCAAGGGTGCCACTGGTGAGGTGGAGATCGGCCAGATGGCCGGCGAGGTGGAGATCCGGTGATTGCGCCCCAGGAGTTAACGAAGACGAGGGTGATGGCATAGTAGGAGACATTGGTCAGTATCCTAGGGAAGGCGAAGCAGAGTTGCGTGGTGGCCTCCTCCTCATCTATCAGCGCCGCCATTGCCCACCTCCACCATGCTCCTCCTCCTTTCATCTCTGTCGGTAATAGTGGCTCCGCCGTGCTCTAACGGCTACTGCAAGGGGGAGAACACCACTATGCTTACCTAACTACCTCCAAAGCAACTCGAAAAGAAGACAGATACACAATTGCTTGGAGGGGGAGATTGACCATCGGCCCGGCATACGCGTGGGGCGGTGTCAAAAGGAGGCGGCGTGAGTGCCTTCCCCCTTTCTGCCTCCGACGGCAGAGAAAAAAATACCCAGCAAAATGCCCTCTCATCTCCGCTTTTCAATGATGAACACTTCATTTTTAAAAACCAAAACCCTTAACATGTAAAAGGATCTCTTTGCCCTACTCTTCCTCCCTAATTACTCTTGTGTGCTTAAGCTACGTCTACATCAATAACCAATTATTTTTGAACCGATCTTGAGCCATTTGCGAATTATTTAATTTCATTACGAACCAAGTTTGAACTTAAGAATTAAAACTTAAATCGAGCTGAGCTCAAGCAAACGAAAAACCTATTGAATCGAACTCGAACCTCTTACCGTCCCACTTAATTTGATTAAGGCTATCATCAAATGACTAATAAATAATATACAATTGAAAGCATCTGAAAAACGCATTGGAATAGTTCTACCGCAAGATCGTCCACTTGATTAGTTTAAAATATCTCAACCTATTTGAGACATATTTAGTTATTTTGCTTTGCGGCTCACCTAGATCGACCAAGTAAAAAATGCCCGGTATTTGGTTCCTTTTGACAGCTGAATCCTTCGCAATAAATGATCGGCAGGTTCGGAGGCTGTCCTGCCATGGGAGCATATCATTTTATTTTTTTAATTGACATTATATATTTAATTTAGATCGATTAATTTTAAAATAATTAATTTAATTTTATGAAAAAATTTTATTGATCATTAGTATCAATAACAAGAGAAGAAATTATGTTTTGCTTACGATGAATGTTCTCGTGGCAGATTGGTGAGGATATGGATGAGTATCAGTTTGATGCGGAACCTTTGAAGGCTGACTTTAAAGCTAACTATATCAAGCTCTCGATTTGTCAAGATCTGGGGCGGAGTCCATTCAAATCTGCGTAAGTGTGCATCGATTATAATTGCTACTATAAATTAATTAATTGTCCAGGACATAGTATAGACGAGGGACACATAATATTTCTGATGTAATAATCAGAGATCGATTTTTAAGAATTAACGACTTAGAATTTATCTCATCATATACCTAGTACCTATGTACCTATATGTACCTCTTTCCATATCCATAGAAACGACATTAGAGGCCGTTAATATAATAGATCTATATTAATATAAATTAATTAATTTAAAAATATATATTATTTTACAACATATATAATAAAAATATTTAATATTTAATACGTTCAAAAGCATAGAAAAAATACCTTCAAATTGTGCTTTTTAATTTTTCTTAGAAAATCAAATTTATTAATTATTATCTTGTTATCAAATTATTTTTAACTAACTCCTATTCAAGGTAGGTGATCATGAAATCTGATAAAAATTCTTCTTCATCTTGTTACAAAGAATTAGTTTAATAAATTTCATGATTAAAAATGTTTGTTCCATTATTACCGTAGAAATGAAAAGAGTTAAAAAAAGATAAATTAATATGTTAATTAAATAAATATATTAGATTCAAGATATAAAGTAAAAGATATAGTTATAATTCTCAAATATATTAACTAATGAATTATTTCCTAAAATTCATAATCATAAATTTTTAGGCTAAAATCTAAACTTGAAAATTCATAAACATCATCTCCAAATATTATCACAATTCAAATGATCACAACTAAATATTCGACATAATTTTAGAGTTGCTAAATTTTACCTCAAAGTTGTACAATTTCAGAACTTATAATAATAAACCAATCAATAAGCAATCTGTCGTCTATAAAAACACAAACCAAGGATCTTGAATCAAGTTGAAAACTCCTCAAAAATAAAGTAAAATCAATTTTGATCATGCAATGATTTTGCTAAAATTACTGACGAAAACTCGAATAGGCAATGGTCATGACCGGACTTGATTAAAAATTTTCATAGGGTTCTAAAACACACAACCCATGATTCAAAGTCTAGTAAATCATTGATGAAATGACAGAAATCGAAGGAGAATAACATGCACGAATTCGAGTTCGTTTTTCAGCATTTCTTGCTAACTGTTCTTATTCAAGCCTTTTCCCATAGTATTTTTTTTTTTAATCAGTTGGAAATTGGAAGGGGGAAGGAGTTAATGGGAATAATCAATGAGTTTGTGGGGGGGGGGGGGGGGGGGGGGGTGAAAAAATAATAATCAAAAGACATGCAAAAATTAGGTAGGGTTGGATCCTACCCTAGCCCAAGGGTGACTCCTCTCCTGATCGAGATGTTAGACATGGATCATCAAACTGAATCAGGAACGAAAGATTATAGAAAATCCGTGCCCTTTCACTAATTTAATTTTCGGCGCAATGAAAATATTTCATGTACATGATGTAATTCCTTGTTGAGATTGTGATATAAATTTATGTTGATGGTGCTCAGGATTTCTTTGGATGGGTTGGTGGATCAACTGTGATCCTTATCGATACTTGGTAATGATCAAGACTTCTTTCTTATTGTAAGACAACATCGAAGAGTCTCCTTGACTTTCTCTTTTCTCCATTCTAGTTACTATCAAAGGATTAAGTCCATATGAATGAACATTTAATTAAAGCACAACTAATTATTATTATTAAAGAAATTAAATCTCAATAAAGTGATCTAAAACTTTTTTGCATAAAGGAGCTTTAAGATATTAGATGTGTATTTAATGTGCAGATCTAACAGCCCATTCCATTTACTTTGATGGGTTGTTAATGGGTTATGGACTTTAAGATAGATGGTCACTGCAAGATGGGCATGGGATATATAAGGAAGTCAAAATTCATTTGGAAATCTTGACTTTTGGCTTCTCCTTCTTCTTCCCCCTCTCCTCCCCATTGAGAAGGAATCTGATTGTTGCCTGATCCCTACATAAGGTCATCCGCTATGGTTGTAGGAATTTGTATGGTGACAAGTAAGGCTCAATGGCTTATGCGATGGATTCAGGTAAGCTCTTCGCTCGCCATTGTATTCAATTTTAGCCTTATAGATGATGATAACTAAATCCTTAGATGTATTATATGATTTTGTTTTGATGTACCTATATTGCTTATAATTGGTATCAGAGTTTAGGAAAGCTTATCATCATTGTTTAAGGCATATTGATGTATATTCTGTTGGATCGAGAAGCGCTAGAGGGGAGGGGAGGGTGAATAGCGCACCAACATATTCATCGATTATAGCAATGGATATGCTGGGGTTTTACTTACATTTTGAGTTTTTTTTTCTTCTTTCATGAAGAACATGAAGAATGATGGTGGAATTAGGTTTTTCCACCACCATTCTTGAGTGAAATTATCACGCCCTAGAAGAGTCCCTGCCGGTGAAATTTCGGCAACATCTCTCCTGTACCAGTGACAATCTGAAACTTGAATACACAACCCTCAGGGCCTCTCAATCCTCGGCCAACACGGCCGGAACATATACAATAAAATATGTAAACATTCCATACAGTTTATAATAAATCAGCCTCCGGCTGACAGGAGGCTGACTACACAATCAATCACAACCACGCAGTTTAATAGAACCTACTCCACAACAACGAGGAAAGCACAACCCACAATGGAAAACCATCACAGCGAAAAACATGGGCAGAGTACCAAAAACTCAATATAAAATACACGAGTTCAATAACTATACATCATAAGTATGTAGTTCACAAAATAAGGAAACATAAGTCCGAAATAGAAAACCATGTCGACACGACGTGGGGACTAGTAACTGGAACCTCATGACGACTTCAACCTGAAAAAGGAATAAACCAACAGAGTGAGTTCAAGAACTCAACGGGTATCGAGCAGACATGCATAGCAAGATATATCTATCAGTAATAATCATGCAATACAATCTCTTGATCTATAACAGGAAATGCGAAAACTGAACAAGGGAAGAAGTTGTACTCACGAGTACCTCCTATCCGGATATATATAAGGGTCATCAGACCAAATACCTCATGTCTCCTGTATGCATGTCAATCATATGCAACTACCAAAAATACAACATCCAAAATACAACAATCACAAGCAATAAATGCAATCCATGCATATGATGCAAATGACATGGTCACCCCTGACGCCAGTCACCCATTTCATACGCAATGGTGAGACCGAGTGGGTAGAGTGTTGAATTGGATTGTTGAATCACATTCGGACCATTCGGATTGTCGGAGCTAGGTGGGGCCGCTAGCCTCCAAATCCAATACCATAATTCACAATCCTTGCTGTATAAGTTAAATACCCATCAAATAGCTTCCCTTCTTCGATCCATAGCTGCCTGATGAAGAAATCCAATTGTAGCAATGGAAGTGAGGCACTCCTCTCAGATCTGATGAGAAGACGGTGCCACAGTAACTTGTCGTCAATCGAGATAGAAAGCTTGCAATAGGGACTATATAGGCAAAATTATGAAATCTCACCGTGGATGGATGGACAATGGAAGGAGCTACCGACAATGGAGCAACACTGGTTGCAACTTTCCTGGAGAGGATGGTCACGGTACGATTCCAATTTTGTGCTAGTGACTGGTGGCTGTCTAGAAGATGGTAGCCGGCGATGGTTGTAAGTGTCGTGTAAGGCAGCATGTCGGTGATGGATTTGATCGCGAGAAGGGCGAATCCAAACTAGGGCAGAGGTTGGCTAGGGCACATGCGACAGGGCTCGGTGAAGAGGGAAGGGAGACGACTGTCGTTGCTATCACTGGTGACTAAGGTGTTGGATCGTTGCGGCCGGCTAGAAGGGGGGTTGAATAGCCTGACAAAATAAAAAGACAACCCTTCTCGAACTCTTAAACTAACACTTGCAAGTAAGAGACACCGGGATTGACTTGGTTGCAACCAGGGAGGTTGTTAATCCAAAGAAGATGATCACACTAAAAACTCTTTCAGGCGGAGAAGCCTCGTACAATGATGAAGCGCAGAAAATAGAAGCTTAACTACAAACTGAGCATACAAGTGTTGGAAGTGAATTGCTTGAGTTCTTATTCTTGAAAAAAGCTTCTGGACCAAGGTTATATTTATAGCCTTGGTCGGGGTGCCCTGAGGGTTCTGGGCACCCTTGGAGGGATAAATTTTATCCCCCAACGTTCAGATCGAGTCAAAACTTGATCCAGTCAAAAAGTCAACTCTAGGCACCCGGAAGGGTTCCAAGCGCCCCAGAGGGGTCCGGGCGCACCGGCTGGAAAAGTCAACCCTGTTGACTTTTTTCAGCCCGGGTCTTCTGCTCCGGCTTCGACCGCCTCAGACCGAGTCTTTCGCTCGCTTGGGTGATCTCTGTCATCCAGAATAGGGCTCACCCGAACCCAACTTCCGATCTTCTCGAGCAGGCTTCCGCTCCGGCTTCTTGTCCCTCGGAATCGTCGCGTGCTTCCTTCTCGTCCGCCAGCATACTCATCCGCAGTCTTCGTCCCTTGGTCGCACTCTGTGATGACCTTCTCGCTAGCTGCGTCTCTTGCTCCTTGAGCAGTCTTCCGCTCCGGCTTCTCGTCCCTCGGAACTACCACACGCTTCCTTCTTATCTGTCGGTGTACTCTTCCGCAGCACCTCGTCCCTTGGACTCACCATGTGCCGTCCTTCTCGCTAGCTGCGTCTTCCGCTCGACTACCTGTGCTCCTAAGTTCCTGCACACTTAGACACAGGGTTAAAAACACACAGGACCTAACTTAACTTGTTGATCACACCAAAACAACCTTGGGGTTCCAACAATCTCCCCCTTTTTGATGTGAGCAACCCAAGTTAAGCTAGGGTAAAATAGACATGAAAATAAACTAACTAAATTTGGAATTAAGTGCAAAAAAATAGAAAAATTATTTTTGGTCTACCTCCCCCTAGACTTATACTTTTCCTCTCTCCCTTTGATCACATAAAAAAATGGGGTTGCAAGAAAAAAATCTAAGGGTTAAGACATAGAAAATTTTGAGAGCTTTGAAAATTTTTACAATAATTTTCATAGAAGCAGTCTTAAAAAAAATTTCTAAGTATCGCTTTAAGTAAAAACAATTCTGACTTAGGAAATTTTTGAAAATTCTAAGTAAAAATTTAAGTAGAAATTTTCAATTTCAGAAAATCTTTTAACTTAGGCAAAAAATATTTATTTAAATAAAATTCGTTCTCAAGTTATTGCCATTTCTTTAATATCATTATGATATCTAAATTTCTATTTTAGCCTATCACAATTTCTTAAAACATAATTTTCCAGATTTAAAATAAACGATATTAAGCATGCAGGAAATTCTTTCGACAACATAATTGGTAAAAAATCTTTCGGTAATGTTTCTAATTTGCAAGATTTGTTCGACAAAGTATTTTGTAACTCACAAGAATCTTTTGGCAATGCTTTTAATTTTCTAAATTCTTTTAACAAAAGATTTTCTAGTCAGAAAAACTCTTTCGACGATTCAATTTCAAATTTGCAAAAATCTTCAGGCAACTTTTCAATTGATTTAACCAATTGTTCAAAAGGTAGAGGCCATACCTGACTTACCTTGTCAGCTGTTGATTCTCCCCTTGTTGTGTTGCTTTCTTCTGAAGTCTCTCCCCCTTCATCGATGCTCATCTAGGATGAGCTTTTTATGTCCTCGGGATGGAGTTTGGCTGTCTTGACAGTTTCCTCATTCTCGAACAATTCTGATTGTGACTTGGTGTCCATCGAAGAGTTGGATTCGACTTCAGCTGGTTCTTCATAGATCTTTAAGAACTTTTCTCAAAGTTCTTTTACGCTTTTGTATTCTCTAACTCTGTCGATATCTTCATCTGGTATTACGCTTAGAAGATGAAATTTAGCCCGAGAGTTTGCCATCGATTCATTACGTTGCTTCTCATTCTAGAGATATTTCTTGATTTCTCCATAACCAAATTTCATAATTAATGAAATACAAAAATCTGTGTTTAGATATACCTTCATGCGTTGCTTCCATAAAACAAACTCCCCCTCGAATGCTGGTGGGTAGATGCTTAGTCCGACCATTATCTTTGCTTCGATTGGCGGTTAATCCTCTTGAAGTACCTCGGCTCTGATACCACTTGTTGGATCATTGCGGTCGATTAGAAGGGGGGTTGAATAGCATGACAAAATAACAAGACAACCCTTCTCGAACTCTTAAACTAACGCTTGGGTAATTTCTTCCATCCAGAATAGGGCTCACCTGAACCCAACTTCCGGTCTTCTCGAGCAAGCTTCCTGTAACGACCCAATTTTCCCTATTTCAAGTTCTAAATGCCCTTAAAAATATTTGGAAATGCTTTTAAAATATTCTATAGATTTTTAGAGTATTTTTATGTAATTTTTGGAGTTCGTTTGATATTTTTACCAAGAGGAAGAAGTTGCAAAAAAAAAAAAAAAAAAAAGAGCTCCAGCCGAGGTTCAACCCATAGACCTCAAACAAGTCATAAGCCTTAAGCGAGACGAGATAACCAAGTGTTACACAAGTATTTTGTGAACAAATAGGAACTCAATTGATCTTAAGTCAGAATTAACCTTAAGCCATAAAAGGAAACAGAAATACCAAAATAAGGGGCTGAGGCAAGGTTCAAACTAACGACCTCCGACTCAGCCAAGCCTTTACCTGTCCCGGTTGACCAAGTGATCAAGCGATTATTTTCTTGAAGAAAACCGAAACCAATAGTAGTTAAGCGATATTTTAGAAACCGAAAATAAACTTTGGTATAAAAGGAAAGTTAAGTGAGGAATAGGTTTTATTTCCTCCCGATCGGGTTCTTCTCCTCCTTCACGCGACGGCGCTAATCGGGTGAAAACAAAGAGGAGTTAGGGTTTCGTCTCCGGCGCCGGCCAAGGGGTTCCTCCGAGGGATTTTCACGGATTTGTGATCGTCTCGCTGAGGAGAGCACGAAGATATGAAGGGATTGCGAAGTAGTCACTGCCGAAAACCCTAGAAGCCTTTTCCCTTTCGGTTGTAAGTCCAAGAACACTAAGTAAGTACTACTCACCTACGGTAGGAGTAGTTTCGATCTTTAGTTCCTTCTTTGCTTATGGAACCGTGGCACAAATGTTTTACTAGGGATTTGTTCTTTTTGTTTTTTCTTCCTTGCTTTGCTTTGTGGGTTGACGGAACAGAAGGATGTCATTGTGGAATCCATTCCCTTCTGTACTTCTGTAGCATGTTGAAGTGTGTAGGTATTACCATGAAGCCCTTGGATCGGGATGTATAAGAAGGGATAGATATTCTGTTAAATTCGGCTAGATTTTAAGAGTAGCTTCGGTTTTCATTTGTTTCTCTAACTTCCAGAACATGCTGTACCGAATACTGTTGCCATATAAACCCTAAAAATTTGTATAGTTGTGGAAAGATTTAGTTTCTGTTAAAACTGGTTAGAGATTAAAGAGTAGTTCCGGGACAATGAATTGTTTCCCTATTCACAGCATGCTTATATAGTGCAATTACTTTCCTTTCCATTCCATTTGTATGAATTGCTTGTATGCCGTATTGCAGTTTTTAGGTTCTTTTGGCTATTTTGTAAGCGTAAACAGTTATATTATAGTAGCATGTAGTTTAAGTTTTGTTACTACCTTAATATGCTGCTTTAGATTTTCTTGGTAGTATTTTCAGTGTGCATTCTTGCAAATCAAAGTGTATAAACAGCCTCATTAATTAGTGTGCAGTTTTTGGTTTTGCTTTGCTACCTCCATGAACATGAACAGTCATTAACTTGAGCATGCACAGTTTAGTTTTCCTTGCTACTTAATGAGCATGCACAATTTGGTACACTAGTATGTTTGGATAGATCTTTTGTTGCTGTTTTAAGGGCAAGAACAACCTTTATTTAGTTAGAATGAGTTGAGCATTTTCCTTGCCACTCAAAAAGGGCAAGAACAACTTTTATATAAACTACGTAGTGTTAGTTCTTAGTTTTCTTGAACATGAACAACTAATATGTTTATCTTGTAGTTTGATTGACCTTGCTTTATTTTTATAGCATGTTCAATTAGTTGCAATTCCTTACTTGTTAGATATACTTACAGTGTTCTAGTAAGCTCTATTAGGGATTATGAGAAGTTATGAGTAGAGAAAAGACCAAGGTCTAGTTAGAAAAGATAACAAGTAATTTAAAGTAAGAGGCTAGTACCTGACTTCCAAGGTTGTCATTAAACAAATTCAGGTGACCAATTCCAAGGTCTTGGCCCTGGTAAGACCAAGGTCTTTACCCTCATAGGGCTGGAGGCTCGCTATCCCAGTCTCTATTAGAGAGCGCACATTTGATACTAAGCCTGGGCCCAAGAAAGAGAAGAAGAAAGTTAAATAATAATTTTAATTATAAGGCTATAAGTAAATGAAACGAGTATCACCTATGTTTAGAACTAGCAAAGTTTAGCTCTTAAAATTCTAAGTATACAGTATTGGTTTTCATTTGCTTCCTTCTGAGTTTATTGAGCATGATTAGCTTTATTTCCAGTATGCAGATTTATTCTTGTATATCATGAGTATGCAGTTTATTTTAGTGCTTTGCTATTAGATGAGCATGAGTAGCTTTACTTTTTAGCATTTCAGTTTTAGCATCCTTTGTATCTTATGCACTTTCGAGTTTTTGTGAGATAGTTTAGTACTTACTAAGCGTTTCGCTTATAGATTTATTTTCCTCCTACTGCAGATAAAGGAAAAGTTTAAGTGTAAAGAGGAAAGCGACAAGGAGGATGCGTGATGGATGTGTTTGATGCCAGGACTATGGAGAGATCTAGGAAGTTTTGGGTTTTCATGTTTAGTGGATAAGAAATAGTTGAGTTGTACTTTATGGTTTATGTCATTTGAGATTATATTTTTATTCCTTGTTTTATTGAGTTTATTCGTGTCTTAGATTGCATGCTGTGATGAGTCTCTGTGTAATAAGTAGTTATTTTAGTGTTTGACACTTATTAAACTGCATGAGTGTTTGTTACATGTTCCAGCCGCCTGTGGCTGAAGTATATATTTATGTATCTCAGATTATTGTCACTGGTACAGGGGAGACTCTGTCGAAATTTTTCGGTAGGAACTTCTCTAGGGCCGTGATAAATTAAGTGTTGCTAATAATAGCATAAGTAACACTAGTAAGTAGAGTAATAGATAAGTAACGATCGTCCTTGGAGAGTAGTAGTATAGATAAGAAGGGGGGGTCGTTACAGTTGTTATCAGAGCAGTTCCCATTCTCTAGCATCACACATATCAGCATCAGCCTTGCCGTTTTCAAGTAAGAAAGTATTTAAGTTTTTCCTTTTATGCTTTCTTTATTATTTGCAGCAGAGAGTAATAGCTTATATATATGCGCTTTAGTAAGATAGAAGGTTTGTTTTTTCTTTATTTATACATATGTTTGTTTAGAAAGGATAGAGAAGATATCAAGCCTTTTTCCTTGCATAATTAGATGGCAAGAAGAGGATACCCCCGTACTGAGGAACCAGCTCAGGAGAATGAAGTGCCCAGAGCAACTGAGCCCAATCTCTTTAAAGTTGTTGCCAACTCTAGAAATAGGTAGCAGAGCAGCAACAAGTGATTGCCAATCTGATGGCAAATCAGCAACTAGTTCTCCCACTCTTCCAACAGTAACTGTGGAGACTCCAGGGGTAATTGAGGTTCCAGCAGCTACCCTGGGAGTCGTCACAGCACCTCAGAGACAAGAAGCTTACCTCATACAGTGACTGAAACTGAAACCAGAGAGCTTCTCAGGCACTACTGAGCCCTGGGATGCCCAGGCTTGGTTCGAAACACTGGAGAGAACAATGGATCTTCTTGACTGGCCAGAAGTCGAGAAGGTTAAGTGCGCCTCTTTCTGCCTGTCAGGAGATGCTCGTATGTGGTGGGAGAGGATAAAGACCAAGAGGGCAGCCAATCAGATGAGCTGGGCTGATTTCCAGTCAGAGTTTTATGAAGAGTACTTCCACCTACAGATCACCAACAAGCACTATGAGGAATTTATAGAGTTCAAACAAGGTGACATAACAGTGGAAGAAGCAGTCAAGAAGTTCAACAGACTAGCTCGTCTCTGCCCAGAGCTAGTAAGTACAGAGAAGGAGCGAGTCAAACTGATGCTCAGAATGCTGAGACCACAGATAGCACTGAATGTGAGTAGTGGAGCTCACCGGCCCCAGATTGGTGAAGAGTCGATCAGTAGGGCATTAATTGTTGAGCACTACCTGAACGACATCAAGGCACAACGAGCGCAGCACAAGCCAGTGAAGATAGAGGATAAGACAGCGAGGAGCCAGAAATCCCAGTCAAGTAAACATAACTGGAAAGGCAAGGGTAGTAAAAGAAAGCAGTGGAACTCAGGAAGTAACCAGAAGGGAGGACCAGCAAACAAGCATACAAAGTTCCCTCCCTGTCCCAAATGTGGGAGAACACATCCAGGAGCCTGTCTTTTGGGTAAGACTGGATGTTATTCCTGTGGTCAGGAAGGACACATGGTTAAAGAATGTCCTAACAAGCTCAAAGCACCTCAGCCACAGCCAGTGCAATATGGAGGCAAGCCTGCACAGTTATATCACATGGAAGCAGCACTAGAGGGATCCTATATCAGTCAGGGAAGGTTGGAAGCTCCACCAGTTCCAGCCTTTGATAGTGCCAGTGTATTCTTCCTCACCAAAGAGGAAGCTGCTAGTGCCACCATGGTTGTAACAGGTCAAGTAGTTATTTTTCAGCATTTAGCTACTGTACTATTTGATACTGGAGCGACCCATTCTTTCGTATCAGTATCCTTTGCCAGTAAATTACAGGTGCCTACAGAGAGTATGAACTCCAATTTCTTGACGACCCTACCTTCTGGGGAAGTCATGGAGTCCAATCAGTGGTTTCGAGCTGTACCAGTCAGAATTGCAGACCGAGAACTATATATTAGCCTGGTAGTCATCGCCATGCAAGATTTCGATATCATTTTGGGTATAGATTTCCTCAGCAAGTATAGTGCTTCAGTAGACTGCCGCAGAAGGAAAGTAATCTTCAGTCCAGAGGGTGAACCACCCTTTGAATTCACGGGAGTGCCAAGGAAGAAGACCCAGAAACTCCTCTCTTCTCTAGCAGCTCACCAGATGTTAGCTAAAGGGTGTGCTGGTTTTCTTGCATACATAATAAATGCAGAAGAACAGAAAGGACTCAAGCAGGAGGATGTTCGGGTAGTATATGAGTATCCAGAAGTATTTCCAGAAGAGCTACCTGGACTGCCTCCCAACAGAGAAGTGGAGTTTGAGATTGAATTGATTCCTGGTACCATCCAATTTCAAAAGCTCCGTATCGCATATCTCCGGCAGAGCTGAAAGAGTTGCAAGAGCAACTTCAGGAGCTACTTGACAAAGGCTTCATCTGCCCTAGTCACTCACCTTAGGGAGCTCCTGTGTTGTTTGTCAAGAAGAAGGACAGATCTATGCGGATGTGCATAGATTATAGAGCTCTGAATCAAGTGACAATCAAGAACAAGTACCCCCTTCTCAGGATCGACGACTTATTTGATCAGTTGAGAGGGGAAACAGTGTTCTCAAAGATAGACCTGCGCTCTGGGTACCATCAGTTGAAAGTGAAAGAAAGTGATATACCCAGAATGACATTCAAGACCAGATATGGACACTACGAGTTTGTAGTCATGCCTTTTGGTGTGACTAATGTACCAGCCATCTTCATGGACTTAATGAACAGAGTGTTCAGAGAATACCTTGACAAATTTGTCATCGTGTTCATCGACGACATTCTAGTCTATTCCAGAACCCCAGAGGAGCATGACACGCACTTGAGAATAGTCCTGCAGACCCTCCAGCAAAAGCAGCTGTATGCTAAATTCTCAAAGTGTGAGTTCTAGTTAGATCAGGTGGCATTTCTAGGTCACATAATTTCTAAAGAAGGTATTCAAGTAGATCCAGCCAAAATAGAAGGGGTCAACAACTGGAAGAGACCCAAGAACGCCAGGGAGATCGGAAGCTTCCTTGGTTTAGCTGGGTACTACAGAAAATTTGTGGAGGACTTTTCCAGGATAGCTTCTCCACTAACGACCTTAACCAGAAAGAATAAGAAATTTGAATGGTCAGACAAATGTGAGTAAAATTTCCAAGCATTGAAGAAGAGATTGACTAGTGCTCCTATTCTGACTGTTCCAGCTAGTGACAAGAGTTTTGACATCTACAGTGATGCTTCCAAGATAGGTCTAGGAGCTGTTCTCATGCAAGAAGGAAAAGTTATAGCTTATGCTTCCAGACAACTCAAAGATTATGAGAAGAATTACCCCACTCATGATCTTGAGCTGGCAACTGTGGTCTTTGCACTGAAACTCTGGCGACATTACTTGTATGGAGTCCAGTGCAGAATCTTCACAGACCATCAGAGTTTAAAGTATTTCTTTACCCAGAAGGTCTTAAACATGAGACAACGTAGGTGGCTAGAGTTGGTCAAAGACTATGACTGTGAAATCCTCTACCACCCAGGCAAAGCTAACAAAGTGGCAGATGCACTAAGCAGAAAATCTAGTGCATCCCTGATGTCTTTGTCATCTTTAGCCCTACCACTGCAGAAGGAGTTGTCAGACTTTGGAATGGAAATTATTTATGGGCAACTCTCTACATTGACCTTAGAGTCTACCTTGCTTGAGGATATACAGAGAAAGCAAAGTGAAGATCCAGATATCTAGAAGATCAAGCAAGGGATACAGAAAGAAGAAAATTCAGAGTTTCGAGTATCAGACAGTGGAATTCTTTATCAGGGGAGCCGCCTTTGTGTCCCCAATGATGAAGAGCTGAGAAAGAAAATTTTGGAGGAAGCTCATAGTACACCTTACTCCATGCATCCTAGTTCTACCAAGATGTACCAAGACGTGAAACAGGGGTTCTAGCGGTCTGGACTCAAAAGAGATGTTGCTAAATATGTCAGTACCTGCCTGACATGTCAGAGGGTCAAAGCAGAGCACCAGAGACCAAGGGGAGTTCTACAGCCTCTCCCAATACCAGAGTGGAAGTGGGAAGACATATCCATGGACTTTATAACAGGTCTTCCAAGAACCACAAATGGATATGATGTGATATCGGTAATAGTGGACCGATTGACCAAGTCTGCTCATTTTCTAGCCATCAAGGTGTCCCACTCTATAGAGCAGTTGACACAGCTATATGTTAAGGAAGTGATCAGACTTCATGGAGTTCCTAAATCTATTATTTTTGATAGAGATGGGCGCTTCACCTCTCACTTCTAGGAGTGTGTTCAGACTGCACTAGGCACCAAACTCAAGTTCAGCACAACCTTCCATCTACAGACTGACGGACAGACAGAGCGAGTAAATCAGATCTTAGAAGATATGCTCAGGGCTTGTGCACTAGATTTCAAGGGAAGTTGGTGCAAGTATCTGTGCTTAGCTGAATTTGCCTACAACAATAGCTATCAGGCCACCATCAAGATGACACTATACGAGGCATTGTATGGCAGGAAGTGCAGATCACCTATTTGCTGGCAAGAAGCAGGTGAGAGAAAAGAAATGGAAGTAGAACTGGGCATTCAGACTGAGATGATAGATGAGACCACTCAGGCTATTCAGAAGATCAGACAGAAAATTGAGACTGCCCAGAGTAGACAGAAGAGTTATGCTGACACACGCCGTAGGCCACTTGAATTCCAAGTAGGGGATTCAGTCTTTCTCAAAGTCGCTCCTATGAAGGGAGTGATGAGATTTGGCAAGAAGAGCAAATTAAGTCCTCGCTACATAGGACCTTACCTGATCATAGAGAGGATTGGGAAAGTAGCTTACAAGCTGGACTTACCACAAGACATGTCAGCAATACATAATGTATTCCATGTCTCCATACTAAAGAAGTGTCTCCACGACCCTAGCCAAGTGATTAAGCCTCAGATAGTGCAGATCCAAGAGGATCTTAGCTACGAGAGTAGACCTACACGGATGTTAGAGTGCATACTAAAAGCCTAGCTTTTGGTATAAACATTTATCTAGAAATAAGAATCACATTGGTCAAATGTCTACATTTATGATAAATGTAGTTGTTCAATTAATTTATATTGTAGATAACATGGTGTGTGGTGTCACACGCAGAAGATCATGTTATCGATTTCCTTATAAATTATAAACAGTAGCTCACGACTAAAATGGAAAGGAACAAACCATTGGAAGGTCGTAGTGTAATTATGTATTAGTTTATCTTAACTATATAATTACACTAGTACACTTAGAGTGTATTGAGTAGGACTATTAGAGGTCGTTTCTTTTATACTGACTTTATAAAGAAACAAAGACCTCAATTATTATGGAAGTGTGTGCTCTTAATCCTAATATAATAACAAGCACATATATTTGATATTTATTTCTTTAATTTATCAATGAGTGAGATTTAGTTCGATGAATCAATATGCCCGATAAGTTGGGAAATGATATCACTTATAGTGTGTGTTGTTGATTATAGAAGGAAACTGTGTCCTAGTGATCTAGGTTGAGAATGTCCCCAAGAGGAGCTCATAAGGATTGTCATGTTAAACCTGCGGTGGACATAGTCCGACATGACGATGAAGTTGAGTGGTACTACTCTTGGAGCTAGATATTAATTAAGTGAGTTGTCAGTAACTTACTTAATTAGTGGACATTTGTTATCTTAAACACAGGGAGACTAACACACTCATAATAAGAAGGAGCCCAAAATGTAATTTGGGATTGGTGCGGTAGTTCAATAATAGTTCTTTAGTGGAATGAATTATTATTGATGAAATTAAGTTGTGTGTTCGGGGCGAACACGGGATGCTTAATTTCATCGGGAGACCAAAACCAATTCCTCCTCTCGGTCCCTATCGTAGCCTCTAGTATATAGAGATTTATACCCACCGCATACTCACCTTCTTACCCATCCAATGGGGCCGGCCAAGCTAGCTTGGAACCCAAGCTAGGGCCGGCCAAGACCAAGTGGATGAGTCATGTAGGTGGCCGGCCAAAGCTTGGGTCCCAAGCTTAGGTGGCCGACCACTAGAATATTAAAAAGGATTTTTATTAAAATTATTTCTTATGTGGATATCATGATTTTAAAAGAGAGTTTAAAAATTAAAAATTTCCTTTTATAACTTTCTACAAAAGATTAAGAGAAGAGATTAATCTCTTTCCTTATTTGTAGATTAAAAGGATGGTTTTAATTTTTGGTAAAAATTTTCCTTATTTGTAAATCATCTACATGTTTAAAAGAGAGTTTAAAATTTGAAATCTTTCCTTATTTGTTGATTAAAGGAGGATTTTAAATTTTAAGAAAACTTTCCTTTTTAACCATGTTCATGATTTAAAAGAAAGTTTAAAAATTAATAATTCTCTTTTATTAGTTTCTACAAAAGATTGAGAAAAGATTTGATATCTTTCCTTATTTGTAGATTAAAAGAGATTTTAATTTTTAGAGATAAATTTCTTTTTATCCACATGTTTAAAAGAAAGATTTTAATTTATTAAATTTCCATTTTATAAACCAATCATGAAGGGATTAAATTATTGAAGAAATTTTATAAATTTCTGGAGACAAATTAGGAAGCTTTAATTAAAACTCTCCTTGTTTGTAGCTTTGGTGTGGCCGGCCATATAAATTAAGAAAAGGAAAATTGTTTTAATTAAATAAATTTTTCCTTTTCATGGCAAAAGAATTAAGGAAGTTTTTAATTAAATTTCCTTATTTGCCAAGACCAAGGATTATAAAAGAGGGGGTAGAGAAGGCTTCAAGAGAATAACCTCTATTGTTTTCTCTCCCTCTTTTCCTTGGTGTTGTGGCCGGCCATCATCTCTTCTCTTCTTCCTCTTTGTGGTGGCCGAAACTCTCTATTGCTTGGAGGTCTTGTGGAGGCCGGATACTACTTGGAGAAGAAGAAGAAGAAGGAGAGGAAGCTTGCATCTCTTAGAGCTTGGTTGGTGTTTTTCTTCTTCCTTGGTGGAGCTTTCTTGTTTTGGCCGAACCTAGCTAGGAGGAGAAGAAGGTGCTTGGTGGTTTCTCATATCGGAAGATCGTTGCCCACACAACGTCCGAGGTTAGAAGAGGAATACGGTAGAAGATCAAGAGGTTTTTCTACAAGGTATAACTGGTAATTTTTCTTTCCGCATCATGCTAGTTATTTATGGAAATAATACCAAATACAAGAGGCTTACGTTCTAGTATTTCGAATATGTTTTTCGAAGTTGTGTTCTTTTGTTTTCTTTCTTTTCCTTGTGATTTGATTGTTCTCTTTGGTTAACCTAAAGTTATTTTAGGAAATTAAATATTAGCTTTCTATTAAAGGTTTTGTCTAGTCGGTGGTGGTTGCTCCCATATCCAAGAAGGCCATGTGCCTCGCCACGTCAGTACTGGGAACCTTTTATGGAAATTAATATTTAATGGAATTAATAACTTAAGGAGACTTGGGTCGAACGTGTTAAGTTCCGCAGGAGATCCAAGTCAAAACCTAAAAGAATAAATAGATTAAGTTTTGGATCAAACGTGTTAAGTTCCGCAGGCGATCCAAAATTTAATTTAAAAGAACACATGGTAGCTAGGAAAAGGTTCAGACCTTTGTACAAAATTTTTGTACAGTGGAACCTCTAGGTTTTCCGAGTAGCAACCAACAACGGATAGTGGACAGAGCAGTCAAGAGACTAAGAAACAAAGAAATGCCACTAGTGAAGGTCATCTGGCAGAATCAGAAGCACGAGGAGGTTACTTGGGAGTGTGAGGACAGTATGAGACAGAAGTATCCAGAGTTATTCTAAGTTCGGGGACGAACTTTTTATAAGGTATGGGGGATTCTAACGACCCAATTTTCCCTATTTCAAGTTCTAAATGTCCTTAAAAATATTTGGAAATACTTTTAAAATATTCTAGAGATTTTTAGAGTATTTTATGTAATTTTTGGAGTTCGTTTGATATTTTTACCAAGAGGAAGAAGTTGAAAAAAAAAAGAGCTCCAGCCGAGGTTCGACCCGTAGACCTCGGACAACTCATAAGCCTTAAGCGAGACGAGATAACCAAGTGTTACGCAAGTATTTCGTGAACAAATAGGAACTCAATTGATCTTAAGTCAGAATTAACCTTAAGCCATAAAAGGAAACGGAAATACCAAAATAAGGGGCTGAGGCAAGGTTCAAACTAACGACCTCTGACTCAGCCAAGCCTTTACCTGTCCAGGCTGACCAAGTGATCAAACGATTGTTTTCTTGAAGAAAACCGAAACCAATAGTAGTTAAGCGATATTTTAGAAACCGAAAATAAACTTTGGTATAAAAGGAAAGTTAAGTGAGGAATAGGTTTTATTTCCTCCTGATCGGGTTCTTCTCCTCCTTCACGCGACGGCGCTAATCGGGCAAAAACAAAGAGGAGTTAGGGTTTCGTCTCTGGTGCCGGCCAAGGGGTTCCTCCGAGGGCTTTTCACGGATTTGTGATCGTCTCGCTGAGGAGAGCACGAAGATACGAAGGGATCGCGAAGTAGTCACTGCCGAAAACCCTAGAAGCCTTTTCCCTTTCGGTTGTAAGTCCAAGAACGCTAAGTAAGTACTACTCACCTGCGGTAGGAGTAGTTTCGATCTTTAGTTCCTTCTTTGCTTATGGAACCGTGGCACAAATGTTTTACTAGGGATTTGTTCTTTTTGTTTTTTCTTCCTTGCTTTGCTTTGGGGGTTGACGGAATAGAAGGATGTCATTGTGGAATCCATTCCCTTCTATACTTCTGTAGCATGTTGAAGTGTGTAGGTATTACCATGAAGCCCTAGGATCGGGATGTATGAGAAGGTATAGATATTCTGTTAAATTTGGCTAGATTTTAAGAGTAGCTTCTGTTTTCATTTGTTTCTCTAACTTCCAGAACATGCTGTACCGAATACTATTGCCATATAAACCCTAAAAATTTGTATGGTTGTGGAAAGATTTAGTTTCTGTTAAAACGGGATAGAGATTAAAGAGTAGTTCTGGGACAATGATTTGTTTCCCTTTACTTCACATCATGCTTATATAGTGCAATTACTTTCCTTTCCATTCCATTTGTATGAATTGCTTGTATGCCGTTTTGCAGTTTTTAGGTTCTTTTGGCTATTTTGTAAGCGTAAATAGTTATATTACAGTAGCATGTAGTTTAAGTTTTGTTACTACCTTAATATGCTGCTTTAGATTTTCTTGGTAGTATTTTCAGTGTGCATTCTTGCAAATCAAAGTGTATAAACAACCTCATTAATTAGTGTGCAGTTTTTGGTTTTACTTTGCTACCTCCATGAACATGAACAGTCATTAACTTGAGCATGCACGGTTTAGTTTTCCTTGCTACTTAATGAGCATGCACAATTTGGTACACTAGTATGTTTGGATAGATCTTTTGTTGCTATTTTAAGGGCAAGAACAACCTTTATTTAGTTAGAATGAGTTGAGCATTTTCCTTGCCACTCAAAAAGGGCAAGAACAGCCTTTATATAAACTACGTAGTGTTAGTTCTTAGTTTTCTTGAACATGAACAACTAATATGTTTATCTTGTAGTTTGATTGGCCTTGCTTTATTTTTATAGCATGTTCAATTAGTTGCAATTTCTTACTTGTTAGATATACTTACAGTGTTCTAGTAAGCTCTATTAGGGATTATGAGAAGTTATGAGTAGAGAAAAGACCAAGGTCTAGTTAGAAAAGATAACAAGTAATTTAAAGTAAGAGGCTAGTACCCGACTTCCAAAGTTGTCGTTAAACAAATCCAGGTGACCAATTCCAAGGTCTTGGCCCTGGTAAGACCAAGGTCTTTACCCTCATAGGGCTGGAGGCTCGCTACTCCAGTCTCTATTAGAGAGCGCACATTTGGTACTAAGCCTGGGCCCAAGAACTAGAAGAAGAAAGTTAAATAATAATTTCAATTATAAGGCTATAAGTAAATGAAACGAGTATCACCTATGTTTAGAACTAGCAAAGTTTAGCTCTTAAAATTCTAAGTATACAGTATTGGTTTTCATTTGCTTCCTTCTGAGTTTATTGAGCATGATTAGCTTTATTTCCAGTATGCAGATTTATTCTTGTATATCATGAGTATGCAGTTTATTTTAGTGCTTTGCTATTAGATGAGCATGAGTAGCTTTTCTTTTTAGCATTTCAGTTTTAGCATCCTTTGTATCTTATGCACTTTCGAGTTTTTGTGAGATAGTTTAGTACTTACTAAGCGCTTTGCTTATAGATTTATTTTCCTCCTACTGCAGATAAAGGAAAAGTTTAAGTGTAAAGAGGAAGGCGACAAGGAGGATGCGTGATGGATGTGTGTGATGCCAGGACTATGGAGAGATCTGTGAAGTTTTGAGTTTTCTTGTTTAGTGGATAAGAAATAGTTGAGTTGTACTTTATGGTTTATGTCATTTGAGATTGTATTTTTATTCCTTGTTTTATTGAGTTTATTCGTGTCTTAGATTGCATGCTGTGATGAGTCTTTGTGTAATAAGTAGTTATTTTAGTGTTTGACACTTATTAAACTACATGAGTGTTTGTTACATGTTCCAGCCACCTGTGGCTGAAGTATATATTTATGTATCTCAGATTATTATCACCGATATAGGGGAGACTCTGCCGAAATTTTTCGGTAGGAACTTCTCTGGGCCGTGATAAATTAAGTCTTGCTAATAATAGCATAAGTAACACTAGTAAGTAGAGTGATAAATAAGTAACGGTCGTCCTTGGAGAGTAGTAGTATAGATAAGAAGGGGGGTCGTTACACTTCCGCTCCGACTTCTCATCCCTTGGAATCACCGCATGCTTCCTTCTCATCCGCCAACGTACTCATTCGCTGTCTTCGTCCCTCGGTCGTACCCCGTACTGACCTTCTCGCTAGCTGCGTCTCTTGCTCCTCGAGCAGTTTTCCACTCCTGCTTCTCATCCTTCGGAACCACCGCACGCTTCCTTCTCGTCCACCGGTGTACTCTTCTGCAGCGCCTTATCCCTCGGACGCACCGCGTGCCGTCCTTCTTGTTGGTTAGTCCTAGGAAAATCGTACCGGTTCCACTGTACAAAAATTTTGTACAAGTGTCGAACCTTTCCTTAAATATCCTATTGTGTCCTTTAGAAGTTAAATTAGGAATCGCAGACGGAACTTAACATCATTGATTCCAAATTTAACTTATCTGTTCTTAATGGTTTAGATTTGAATCGCAAGCGGAACTTAACACTATTGATTCAAATCTACCTAAGTTATTAATTCCATAAATATTAATTTCCAAAATTGGCTTCCAGGACTGCATGGCGAGGCACATGACCTTCTTGGATATGGGAGCAACCATCACCGCCTAGGCAAAGCCTTTTTAGGAAAGCTAATATTTATTTCCTAAAATAACTCTAGGTTAACCAAAAAGAACAATCGAATAACAAATTCGAAAAAGAAGAAAATAGAAACTCAAAAAAACTATTTCGAAAACTCTAGAATCATATGCCTCTTGTATTTGGTATTTCCATAAATAACTATACAAAGAAAACTAGTATGATGAGGAAAACAATTACTAGTTATACCTTTCTTTGTAAGCAAAAATAACCTCTTGATCTTCTACCGTATTCCTCTTCTTATCTCGGACGTTGTGTGGGCAACGATCTTCTGAGACGAGAACCACCAAGATCCTTCTTCTCCAAGCTAGATTCGGCCACCATTAATTCTCCATGAGAAGTAAAGATCCGATCACCACCACCAAGCTCCAAGGGATGCTAGAAATGAAATCCTTCTTTCTCTCCTTCTTCTCCTAGCTAGAACCGGCCACCATGGACTTCCCTTAAGTTGATGCCGCCGGCCATAAAGGAGGAAGAGAAAAGAAGGAGAAGAGGAGACCCTAGGGCCGGCCACACCAAGGAAGAAAAAAGAGGAAGAAAAGAATAGAGTCGTTAGCCATGAAGGCACCTCTACCCCCTCTTTTATAATCCTTGGTCTTGGCAAATAAGGAAATTTAAAAAAAACTTCTTTAATTCTTTTGCCATGAAAAAGAAAAATTATTTAATTAAAAATAATTTTCTTTTCTTAATAACAATGGCCGGCCACCTCAAGCCCCAAATCAAGGAAAGTTTTAATTAGAACAAGAATTAAAACTTCCTAATTTGTTTCCGGAAATTTATAAAAAATTTCTCCAATAATTTTTCCCTTCATGGTGGGTTATAAAAAGGAAATTTTATAAATTAAAATCTTTCTTTTAAACATGTGGATAATTTTCAAAAGGAAAGTTATCTCTAAAATTAAAATCTCCTTTCAATTTACAAATAAGGAAAGACATCAAATCTTTTTTTAATCTTTTGTAGAAACTTATAAAAGAGATATTTAATTTTTAAACTCTCTTTTAAATAATGAACATGGTTAAAAAAGAAAAGTTTTCTCAAAATTAAAATCTACCTTTCAATCTACAAATAAGGAAATATTTCAAATCTTTTTTTAATCTTTTGTAGAAAGCTATAAAAGGAAAGATTTAAATTTCAAACTCTCTTTTAAAACCATGATATCCACATAAGAAATAAATTTAATAAAAATTCCTTTTAATTTTCTAGTGGCCGGCCACCTAAACTTGGGACCCAAGCTTTGGCCGGCCACCAACTTGGCTCATCCACTTGGTCTTGGCCGACCCTAGCTTGGGTTCCAAGCTAGCTTGGCCGACCCCATTAGGATGGGTAAGAAGGTGGGTATGTGGTAGGTATAAATCTCTATATACAAGAGGCTACGATAGGGACCGAGAGGAGGAATTGGTTTTGGTCTCTCGATGAAATTAAGCATCCTGTGTTCGCCCCAAACACATAACTTAATTTCATCAATAATAATTCATTCCACTAAAGAACTATTATTGAACTACCGCACCAATCCCAAATTACATTTTGGGCTCCTTCTTATTATGAGTGTGTTTGTCTCCATGTGTTTAAGATGTCGAATGTCCACTAATTAAGTGAGTTACTGACAATTCATTTAATTAATATCTTAGTCCAAGAGTAGTACCACTCAACCTTATCATCATGTCGGACTAAGTCCACCTGCAGGGTTTAACATGACAATCCTTATGAGCTCCTCTTGGGGACATTATCAACCTAGATCACTAGGACACAGTTTCCTTCTATAATCAATAACACACACTATAAGTGATATCATTTCCCAACTTATTGGGCTTATTGATTTATCGAACTAAATCTCACCCATTGATAAATTAAAGAAATAAATATCAAATATATGTGCTTGTTATTATATTAGGATTAAGAGCACACACTTCCATAATAACTGAGGTCTTTGTTCCTTTATAAAGTCAGTATAAAAGAAATGACCTCTAATGATCCTACTCAATACACTCTAAGTGTACTAGTATAATTATATAATTAAGATAAACTAATTCCTAATTATATTATGACCTACCAATGGTTTGTTCCTTTCTATCTTGGTCGTGAGCTACTGTTTATAATTTATAAAGAACTGATAACACGATCTTCTGTGTATGACACCACACACTATGTTATCTATAATATAAATTAATTGAACATCTACATTTGGTATATAAATGTAGACACTTGACCAATGTAATTCTTATAAATGTTTATACAAAAGCTAGGCTTTTAGTATACACTCCAACAATCTCCCACTTATACTAAAAGACTATGCTGCCATAAATGCTACCATACATCTGATTCCCATCCCTTCAACATGTCCATCAAAAGCTCTTGCCTTAAGAACCTTAGTGAAAGGATCTATAGGTCATTACTTGATGCAATCTAGGCAGCAACTTCTCCTCGTTTATACGATTTCTCGTATTGGGTAGTACTTGCGCTCTATTATGTTTACTTGCCTTATAGACTTATGGTTTCTTTGAGTTTGCTACTGCACCATTATTATTACAATAAATTGTAATAATCTTTGGAAAAACCAGAAATCATATCTAAGTCTATCTTGAAGTATCTGAGCCATACAACTTCTATGACTGCCTCAGAGGCTGCCACTTACTCAGCTTCTTATGGTAGAGTCCGAAAAAGCACCTTTGCTTATGACTTCACCTCTAAAGTAAACACAAAACCCCGAGGTCAACTTACTATTGTCCCTATCCGATTGGAAGTCAAAATCCATGCAACCCACAGGGACCAAATTAACTGCCTTATAAACTAGCATATAATCTCAAGTGCCTCTAAGGTACTTCAATATATGCTTTACTGCAGTCCAATGTCCTTGTCCAGGGTTACTCTGATATCTGTTTAACTATGCACTAGGCAAAACAGATATCTGATCTCGTGCATAGCATACATTAGGCTGTTCAACTGCCGAAGCATAAAGAACTGCCTACATGTCCTCAATCTCCTTTGATGTTATCGGAGACATCTCTTTAGATAAAGACACTCCATGCTTAAAAGGAAGAAAAATCTTTCTTGGAGTTTTGCGAGCTCGTTATATAAAGCTTGGGATAAGCACAACATTCTTTTCTTGCGAACCTTGTTCCCAAGAATATGTGCTCATTCTCCTAAGTCCTTTATAACGAATTGCTTGGACAACCATACCCTTACTTTCGATAACACCTTGATATTGTTTCCAACTATCAAAAATGTAATCTACGTATGGTACAAGAAATACCACCATGTTTCCATCACACTTCTTGTATACACAAGACTTATCCAGTAACTAAATCCATAAGACTGGATTACAGCCGGATGTTCCAAGACCTTGAAGCTTGCTTCAGTCCATAGACTGATTGAGCTTACAAACAAAATGCTCTTTTACCCTTTGCAATGAATCCCTCTGGTTGCTTTATATGGATGTTTCCTTCAAGACTTCCATTAAGGAAAACTGTCTTGTCATCCATTTGTCAAATCTCATAGTCCATATGAGCAGCAATAGATAAAAGAATCCGGATAGACTAAAACATGGCTACCGGTAAAAGGTTTCCCTTTTCAACAAGCCTTGCTTTGAAAGTTTACACCTTCCTGTCTATCCTTCTTTTCCTATTGTAAACCTTTTTACACCCAATGGCTTTTACACCATCTGGTGGTTCTACAAGCTTCCAGATTAGAATACATATATTCTAATTCTGTATTCATTGCTCTTTGCAAAGATGCTGCATCTTTATCTTGGAGTGCTTTATTATATGTCCGGAATCAGGCTCATGTTCATTTGGGATCAAATCCAAAAACTCTCTCAAAACATGAATCTTTTAGGTTGCTTGACAACCCTCCCACTACGATGAAGCACTGTCTGTAATTGTGTATCATTTATGATACATGTTGCAGTTTCTTATGATATTTCATCTTGTACAGTTGGTACTAGATTAGACATGTCCTTTATTATTTCCTTAAGAACAAATTTACTTATGAGCATGTGGTTTATTACATAATATTTTTCTAAAAATCGGTCATTGGTACTAACAATGATCTTCTAATTTTTAAGACTATAAACCTACTTTCATTTCTCTAGGATAACCCACAAACAAGTGAATTCCTGTCCAACTTATCATTATCTCTCTTCAGCATATATGCTGGACTACCCAAATCTGAATATGCTTCAAAATAGGCTTACACCTATTCAGCAATTCTATATGAGTAGATAGTTCTGACTTTGGAAGGTACTATGTTCACCAGAGTATATCCTTAAAATGAATTTGGTAATTTTCTAAATAACTCATCATCAATCTACTTATTTCCATAAGAGTCCTATACCTTCCTTTTTCTACACCATTCTAATGGGGTGTACCAGTTGCAGTTAGTTGGGATTGAGTCCCGTCTTCTGATAAGTGACTCCTAAACTATCCTAAGAGGTTCTCGCCACTATGATCTAACTGTAGTGTCTTGATACTTTTACCTTGACATTACTCCACATCAGCCTAGTATTCTTTGAACTAATCAAAGTGTTGGTGCAATCATGCCCTGGAAGTTTCAATGTGTTGACAATTATTTAAGTTTAGGTTAATACGGTGGAACTAACATGCATTGTGAGTTTGCAAGAGGAGTTTCTTGCAGGTCAAAAGACCAGATGCAAGAGAAGACCAAGAAGGTCGAGGACTGGATTCTTGGAAAAAAGAGTTCTTGCAGATCAGAAGACCAGATGCAAGGCAAGAGAAGTCCAAGAAGGTCGGGGACCGGATTCTTGGCAAGAGAAGCTCCTGCAAGTCACAAGATTATATGTGTGATAGGCTCACTGTCAGAGATCGAATGGAAAATCGATTCAGACATGGTTGTGCGGCAAATTGCCTCTGAATCGATCAGCCGATCGATTGAAGGTAAGGCAATCAATTTGCTGATCGATTGGTAAAGTTCTGCGCAGCACAGAATGCGTCTGGATCGATCAGCCGATCGATTCAAGGTACTGAATCGATCGGCCGATCGATCCGTGAACATTCTGTGCGAAGCACAGAATCACTCTGAATCGATCAGCCGATCCATTCAATGTATTGAATCAATCGGCCGATCGATTCAAGCAGCTGCGATTTCATGAGCAAGCGGCTGAATCGATTCAAACGCTGCCTCCAATCGATCCAAGTCAAATAAAAGAATCTGCACCGTCGATCTTGACGCGATGGCTTCCAATGGATAGTTGTGAATCGATTGGAATATGACCTCAATCGATCCACGGCGACGGCGGCATGAGAAACGGCTAGTTTTCTCAACGTATAAAACACGGAAAGAAACGGGAAAACAAGCAACAACGAAACATATACTGTTCCATTGCTCTCCAAGCCTTTTGAAAGCTCTCAAGTGATAAAAATTCAAAGCAAAGGGTTCAAGCTCCTCTCTACTACGTACTGAAATCTCACCTGCAAAGAAGAAGCTGGTTAAATCTTGTAATCCTTCTCTACTTCTTCTTTGTAGCGTTTGTGATATTTATTTTGAAGAAAAGGGAGAGGTGTATTTCTGTTAAGGTTTCTCCACCTTCGGTGTGATTCCGAGAAGGAGGGTTTTCGATAGTGAAAGAGTGTGAGTGGTGTGGATCCTTGGATTAGTCACCTCCTTGAGGAGGTGGATACCAAGTAAATACCGGTGTTAGCATTGCCTTCAGATTTCCGCTGTGCAAAACAAAGTTGGTCAGCAAAAGAAGTGAGCCATTCACCCCCCCCTCTAGCTCAACCGATCCTAACACAAAGCACTTAGACTTGTGGTGCGTCAAGTAAATGTATCCTTATCTCGAATAGTCATCTATAAAAGAGATGAAATATTCGAAACAACCTCTTGCCTGGATTGTCAAAGGTCTACATAAATCAAAATGAACCAATTCCATCATATTTTGGTTCTATACCCCTTAGACTTAAAAGCTTTTTGGTTATTTTTCCCTCCAAGTAAGACTCGTAGGTTGGAAAGATTCCCACTACCAATGACAAGAGTTCATTGGTTAAGATCCTTTGAATATAACCTAGCCTTAGATACCAAAATATGATTGGTTCATTTCCGAAGGTTGTTTTCTCTTAAAGTAAGAAGATGTGTCATTAATTTCCATTTATTGTATTGTGGGAGTTATTGGATTTATAAATTGTCATCCAACGTACCAGAATAGATATCTTTCCTATTTACTCGATAACAACTTTGTTATCAAAATAGACACAATATTTATTCTTTAAATAGTTTAGAAACTGAAATAAATTTCTTTCTAAACTTGGTACTTAAAAGCAATTTCTTAAAATCCATGTTTTATTCTTATCAAAAAATAAACATCTCCCACTGCAACAGCTATTACTTTGACAGCAGTGCCCATGTGGACGGTGATTTATATAGTTGTCGGATTTTCTGGAACCCCTGCAATGAATTGTAGACATAATCAGTGGTTCCTATATCTACACACCAGGTACTGATAGATAACACCACTAAATATGTTTCAGCAACTAATAAAATATACCGTTATTGTTCTCAGTTCTGAGAGGACAGTCTACCTTAATGTCCAAATTTTTCAATCATTACAATTGGGACTACTAAGTCTATCCTATAGTATAACAGCTAGGGGATTGACTAACATTTGAAATCCTAAGAATCACAAAAAATATTTGGTCAAGACCAACACTTTAAAATCCCCGTGAATTTTGTATGTTACGATAGTGTGGACGTATACAAAAAGAGATTTTGTCTATTAATATTATTATCTCGTCATTCTAACTTCATGACAAATAAAATTAATAGTTGGTCTATCTTTGATAAAATATTTTGGTCAAAACTTTGAATTTAAAATAACATTGATTCCTCAAACAATATTATTTAAATTCACCAACACCTCAAACACTGAGAATTTTGCATGCCACGATAGTGTGGACGTATACAAAATTGAACATTTGTAAGAGGAGGGTTTTACCCATTAATTATCTTGTCAATAAATCTTTATGACAAATAAAATTACCTCAAACACCGTGAATTTTGTATGCCACGATAGTGTGGACGTATACAAAAAATAAACATTTGTAAGAGGGGTTTTTTTCCATTAATTTTATTTCCTTGTCATCCTGACAAATAAAATTACCTCATACATCGTGAATTTTGTATGCCACGATAGTGTGGACGTATACAAAAACTCGATATTTGTAAGAGGGGGTTTTAATTTTATTATCTTGTCAACTTATCTTTTTGACAAATTAATAGTTGGTTTTCCTTTGGTCACACAAATAATAGCAGTGACTCCGATGAGGAGGATACTATTAAATGTGCCTAAGTGTATACCATTACTTGACACTAAGTCCATTAATAAGATTGTGCCCCTTCCGATGGGAAAGATCACACGCTCTTAATTAATTTTCTATAGTCATCCTAAATGGAAGTTTGATCTAGTGATCCGCAAACAAGCTCATCCGATATGGAGGAAGACACTCAGAGCCAACGCGCAAGCTTGTTGCATCACTTACAAACCAGTAATGGAGACCATGGGATTCATATACTAATCCCTCTCCCACTTAGTTATTTATGGTGAGGAATTTTAACCTAATCTAGCATTCATCACATGCACACACACATCACAGTAAATAAGGCAATAAATATGGAAATTAATTTTCCAACTATTATGGCTTCTTCCCTCACTGTCCTCCGTGTGTTTCAACCCTAGCTGCTGCCATCTTTAGCCACCGCCATCAGGTCGAGTCGTCGCATCAATCTTGCTTCTTATTCCGCTGTGCCTCTGATGATCCAAAAGTACCATGCCTCGCAAGCATCCGATCCGCGATAAATATAGAATTTTACATACATCGATCCTATATTCCATAAAGGAATGTACATGTATTCTAGATCGAACAAAAATGTAAAAAGCTAATAACTAATACAGCTCCTGCTGTATTTAATTACATACAATCATGCACACACAAAAATAATGCCCTTGACATGTCCAAGGGTCTAATCACACACAACATCTATAAGCCATAATAGTTGGAGCCTGCAACCACAAAGTTAGCACATCCTACTATTATTTAAATTATTATGATATTGTAACCTATTTGAAAACCAAACACAGAGGAGAAAAGGAGTACCAATTGTTGGTTAGTCCTAGGAAAATCGTACCGATTCCACTGTACAAAAATTTTGTACAAGTGTCGAACCTTTCCTTAAATAACCTATTGTGTTCTTTAGAAGTTAAATTAGGAATCGCAGACGGAACTTAACATCATTGATTCCAAATTTAACTTATCTGTTCTTAATGGTTTAGATTTGAATCGCAAGCGGAACTTAACACTATTAATTCAAATTTACCTAAGTTATTAATTCCATAAATATTAATTTTCAAAATTGGCTTCCAGGACTGCATGGCAAGGCACATGACCTTCTTGGATATGGGAGCAACCACCACCGCATAGGCAAAGCCTTTTAAGGAAAGCTAATATTTATTTCCTTAAATAACTCTAGGTTAACTGTAACGCCCGAAAATTCTCAAACTTGCATTAGAATTATTCTGTGATTTTTCTGGAATTTTTAGATATTTTTCCGGAATTTTCCGAGTAGCGGAAGTAGCAAAAATAATTAGAAGAATAAAAAGGCTTAAGCGGGAATCGAACCCGGGACCTCTCGGGTCCGCTAAATCTTTAGTTAGCCTTAGTAACCGGTGAACCCAGCAGGGCCGTGCTGAAAGGAAAGGGAATCAATTATATTTATAATTGGTTTGGCCGAATTAATTACTTAGTATAAATAGGAAATTTAAGTTGGGGTTTGGTTTATTTTAAAAACTTGGTTCGGCAACTTTCTTCTCCTCACCCTAACTCACCGACGCCACCTCTCCCCTCTCCTTCTCTTGGCGCCACAACAAGGGAAGACCTAGGGTTCTCTCCCTAGGGCCCCAAGGACATCTTCCGGCGACGATTTCAGCACAAGGACGTTTCCCTCCGCGAGTAGAGCACGTGAACTATCGAAAGGATCGTCTCCACCGGAATTCTAGCGATTAGATTTGTAAGGAAACTAGCGTACGAGGTAAGAAACCCCTCACCTGCAGTATAATAGCTTCCGTTTGAGTTTTTATGCTTTAGTTAGGATGTATGCAGATTTTTATCGATATCTAGGGTGTATTTAACTCTCTTCGCAGATTAGGGATTTAGTTGAGCACCTCTAGATGGGTCGGGCACGTTTTCCCTCTTCAGATAGGAGGTTAGACGTTGTCGGGTGCCTAGAGGTGGTCTCCCTAATAGGGAGAAGAGTTAGAGCATCCTAGGTGCTCGATTAAAGGTCTAGCTCAGTAATAGACAGTTTAATTAACTTATTAAATGCACTAGAAGCATTTAAAACAGCAAATTAGTTTTATTTCAACTTATGTAGGACTACAGTCCAATGGGTGGGCTCCCACAGTAGCCTCTAGGTTCAGACAACCTAGTTCTAGGTTCAGATAACCTAGATTCAGCAAAATAAGTATATAGCATTCGGTATTTTACTTTCAGCAGTGGCACTGTATTGGATTAGATATCCACTGGGCTGGACTCCCATAGTCGTCCCTAGGTTTAGCTAACCTAGTAAACCCTACTAGATTCGGAACTTGCAATCCCGGGTTTAGATAGGGATGCGCGTACAGCAAGTACAGTTGCCAGGGCCCCTCAGCAGCTTGTTTAGTATTTTCACTTATTATATATATAGCTTTTCAAATTCACAATCAGTTATGTGAGTTCAGCTTAGTTTCAGTACCAGCTCAGTTAGTTTAGTACAGATCATGATCAGCTTAGTTCAGTTCCATGATTTGTATTCAGTTTTAGTTTCATGCTCAGCTCTATTTTTGCAAGTATGATTGCCATGCTCAGTTTCTGTTCATATGAATAAATGCCATGCCATGCCATGATCAGCACCTACTTTCCAACAGCATGTTTTTAAAACATATCTGCATCGTATGCATGTTTTTATGAGGTAGATGGTTTCTTACTAAGCTTTTTAGCTTATAGATACTACTTTTCTTATACTGCAGATAAAGGTAAAGGAAAAGTGGACCAGTAGCGGAGGCTGAAGGGCAATGCTATCAGGATGTGTGTGGGCAGGAGTTGGAACAAGGATCTTTGGGATCTAAACAGTTTTACTTCAGTATTAGCACTTAGCGTTTTCAGTTTTATTATTGAGTTTTTGATTTGTTAAGTGTTATGAAATAGTAAACCATGCACTATGTAGTATGCCAGGTTTAGAATATTAGTAAGTTTATATTAGTATGATTTGCATTGGTTTAGAGTTGTTGCAGGTGATTTTGGCACGACAAAGTGTCGAAATCAGCATCTCTGATTTCGTAATCAGGAAATCAGACGCTGGATCGGTCTGCTGACCGATCCGATGCTGCAACGGATCGGTCGGCCGACCGATCGAACATCTGATATGCTCATGTCCTCCGGATCGATCGGTGACCGATCCGGCCTGATCTGATAGCGTTCAAGGGTTTGGTGCACGGATCGCTCGGTGACCGATCCGGCCACACGGATCGATCTGGCGACCGATCGACCACACATGGATCGGTCTGCCCGACCGATCCAGTTGGGAACAGAATGCCCCATAGCTTCGATCGATCTGCGGATCGATCGGCAGGTCTGTAGTTAGTTGGGAAGTTTAGTTTCTAGTCCCTAGCTCAGTTGGGATGTTCAGTTTCCCCTCCTTAGCATATGTACACTAGCAAAGAAGGTCTTTAGACCTTTCTTAGCAGTTGTATCCGTCATTAGTAGAGTAAAATTTTAATTAGCCCAGCTTTCCGCACAGTATAGTTTAGCATAATTGTAGCGACCGGCCTTACAGCCAGTACCCAGAAGGTGGGTCGTTACAGAGTGGTATCAGAGCAAAATTTCATACTTCCTACACACACATTAGCATTGAACCTGCAGCTTCCAAGTAAGAATGCCTCTACTTTATTTATGCTTTCTGTTTCCTTGTTATAGCTCATGTTTATAGATAAACTGCTGCATGACAGTATGTGATAGTATATAACATGATAATGATAGTCATACAATTATGATTGTAATAGTTTTTCATGTTCTGTCCTCTATGTCTTTAGCAATGGCACGAGGACGCCCAGCTAGAAGGGCACTAGCTACTGAGCCCCAGCAAGAGGCAGGCAGTTAAGTGCCTCCTCCCGACCTTACAGCATTAGTGGCTCAGTTACAGCAGCAGCTAGCCACCTTAAAGGCTAATCAGCAGAGTACCCCCACAGTCACCCCGGAACCGAACCTGACGACTCCAGAAGTCTTGGAGGTTCCACTAGCCCAGCCTACAGCGCCAGTGCCAGCACTAGTACCAGCACCAGCAGTCCCAGCAGCTGAGCCAAGAAAGGAAGCCTATCTGATCCAGTGGCAGCGAGTCAAGACAGAGAACTTCTCAGGCACTAGTGAACCATGGGATGAACAAGCCTGGTTCAAAACACTGGAGAGCACGATGGAGCTTCTGGACTGGCCAGAACACGAGAAGGTGAAGTGTTCCTCCTTCTGCCTGACAGGAGACGCACACATGTGGTGGGAAAGGATCAGAACGAAGCGCCCAGTGAACCAGATGTCATGGGCTGACTTCGAGAAGGAATTCTTCGAGGAGTTCTTTCACATACGGGTTACAAACCGCCACTACGACGAGTTCACTGAGTTTCGTCAGGGCAACCTTTCAGTTGAGGAAGCCGTGAAGAAATTCAACAGGTTGGCTCGTCTATGCCCAGAGCTAGTCAGCACAGAGAAGGAACGAATCCGGTTGATGCTCAAGATGCTGAGGCCAGAGATAGCAGTGAACGTGGCTGGTGGCATACATAGGCCACAAACCACAGAGGAGTTAGTGAGCAGTGCCTTGACCACAGAGCATTACCAGAATAGCATAAAGCAGCAGAAGCAGGTCTCCTCAGAGTCCAAAGGCCAAGGAAACCCTCACACTCAAAAACAGCAAGGCCACAGCTCTAACTGGAAAGGGAACTCCAACAGCAAGCGCAAATCAGGGAGTGACCCATGTTGGTGCAACCTTAGGTCAAGGTTGACCTGGTTGACCCGACTCGAGTTGACCTGACTCGAGTTGACCTGACTCGAGTTGTATTTTGATGTTTGACAAGAACAAAAGAGTTGTATGTTGAAGGGAGTTTGGCATGGTGAAAAGTCCAAGCAGGGAGCTTGGCACGGGAAAAGTCCAAGTATGGAGACTTGGCACGGAAAAGTCCAAGCAGGGAGCTTGTCACGGGAAAAGTCCAAGTATGGAGACTTGGCACGGAGAAGTCCAAGTATGGAAACTTGGCATGGGAAGTCGGAGAGGGCTCGGTAGCTCGTTCTCCGGACTGAGGTCAGAGAGGGCTCGAGAGCTCGTTCTCTGGACCGGATGGAAGTCGGAGAGGGCTCGGTAGCTCGTTCTCCGAACTGTGGTCAGAGAGGGCTCGGTAGCTCGTTTTCTGGACCGGATGTGAAAGTGAAAGTCCTGGTGAGTGAAGCCAGGCAGTGGGAAAAGTCCTGGTGAGTGAAGCCAGGTGAAAATCCTAGTAAGTGAAGCTAGGTGAAAGTCCTGGTGAGTGAAGCCGGGCAAACTCCAGATGGATCAAGGGTGATTGGACATCTGGTGTTGAGAGTCAAGTAGGTCAAGGGGTGACCGGATACTTGACACGAAGAGAAAAGTCCAAGTGAGTCAAAGGGATTGACCGGACACTTGGTGGTGAGTCTTAGCAAGGGGTGACCGGATGCTAAGCATGAGATACCAATAGGTCAAGGTTGACGGATATTGGTTTGAAGGCGTGGAACTTGGTTTGGGCAAAACCAAGCTCGGATCGGTCTGCAGACCGATCGATGATCGTTGTGTATCGATCGATGCGGTGACCAATCGAGATAACAAGCGAAGCGATCATGGTTCGTGCAGGCTTCCCGATGGTGCGGGGACCGATCGGGACGCTACACGAGGTGGGATCGGTCGAGGACCGATCAGATTCCACGAGAGTTGGGCAACTCTCAAGCCTCGATCGGTGCGGGGACCGATCGACCGCGACTGATCGGTCCCCATGACCGTCAGTAAGGCCGGATCGATCGGTGAAGCGATCGGTGCGGATCTAGCCGTGTGAGTAACAAGCTAGGTTCTGCGTCTTCTGTCTTCGTTGCAGGTTCTTCGCAGGCACAGGTAATATAAAGAGGTCGAGGGCTACAGGGCTGAGACACTCTCTTCTTCCTCTCCTTCTTCTAGCTTGCTGCTGCTTGCGATCTGAGCTTTGTTTGAGCTCTCCCCAGTAAGCTTCGTGTGAGCTTCCAGTCGACGGTCAGCTGCTGCTGTTGTCCGAGAAGTTGTTGAAGGCGAGTTAGTGTTTGTACATTGTTCTTGTCTTTCTACTTGTATTTCTTGTACTCCTTCTTGTTGTTGCAAGTTATTGTGGCGAGGTTTCTCCACCCACAAGGAGTATATATTAGCCGGTTCTCCGGGGACTCATCCACCGACGGATTGATAGGCTTCGTCCACCTTACGGACACGCCGAGGAGTAGGAGTATCATCTCTGAACCTCGTTACATCGCTGCGTCTAAGGTTTGATCATCTTCGTTTCGTTTCTATTTAGTTATTTCCGCTGCGCTAACCCTAATCGTAGGAAGAGACGCGAAGATTTGGGGTCGGCTATTCACAACCCCCTCTCTAGCCGTGATCATCGGTCCTAACAAGTGGTATCAGAGCAAGGTTGCTCTTTGTCGGATTAACACCCGGAGGAGCACAAGCTAGAGAATGGATCGACTCAGAGAAGACATCACGTTTCCACCCTTCTACGAGTGCTGTGACTTCGCGTATTGGAAGGTAAGAATGAGGTATTTTCTTATGACTAACCTTGAAAATTGGAGTTGTGTTCAATTAGGTTTCAAGCCTCCGATGGACAAGAAAGGAGAAACCCTACAGAAGAAGGAGTGGACTAAGGAGCAAATCCACCAATCAACCATCAATGATGAGGTAACGAAAATCATTGAATTTTCTTTACCTAATGATATTTTGTGTAAGATAGGAGGATACAATAATGCCAAGGAGTTGTGAAACAACTTGGCCAAACTCCATGAGGAGAGCCCCACTTCAAGCCATGAAGAGGAGCCTAGTGAGCCAAGTAGCTCACATCGTGGAGGTGAGAAATTAGAAGTTGAGGGCTACTCAACATCTAAAGAAGAAGAGGAGGTGAGTTCTTCCTCAAGATCGGAGCACGAAGAAGAAGCTTCTACCTCCGGGAGGGATGAAGAAGAGAGCATACATCCATCCTCAACCCTAGGTAACTCAAACACTTTAAGTTCAAGTAAATTGCATATAATGTGTTTTGAGTGTAGGGAATTTGGACATTACAAGAGTAAATGTCCAAAGAAGACTAAGAAGACTCCACCGGCGCCAAAGATCAAGGAAGTCGGAGTCCCAAAACGCAAGGGCAAGGAGCACGTGGTGTGCTTCCAATGCAAGCAACGGGGACACTATAGGAGTCAATGTCCAAGGGGGAGGCAATCTCACAAGGACAAAAGACCAAGCACGTGTAAAGGGGGAGCGAAGGCAAACCCTAAGGTATCCTCTAAGGTTCATTCTTGCACTTCTAATAAGATACATGCTAGTAGTCTTATTGCAATTGTCAAGAATGATAAGCATGATAATCATAGAAATCAACATGTGTGCTTAGGTGCTAAACATCTTAGCCTAGATAAGAACAATACTAGGAAGGCCAACCCTAGGATTAACTCATCTAAGGCTAAGGAGAACCTAGGTAGAAACCCCAAGACAACTAGACATATGCCTAGGAATACCTCAAAGAAGAATGATAAATTAAAGTTTGAGGTATTAGAGAAAGAAAATCAAGTCTTGAGGTCAAGACTTGACTCTCTAGAAAAGGCTCTTAAGGATTTGACTCTAGGGTTTAAGGGTCAAAAACCAATGTCCAAGGACAAGAAAGGTTTGGGTCACAAACCTAAGTCCCAAGTGGTCAAGCCCACTTATCATAATGTTCCATTCGATTATGGAACAAAATCTAGGGCTAGGAAGACCATCACCAAGGTCACAAGGGGAGTCACCCCTAGAGTTGATCTTGATGAGTCCCAAATGACCAAGGCTCCAAAGCCTAGGAGGGTCATTAGGAGGGTTGCTAAGGAAGTCATCCCTAGTGAATACTTAGTGAACCCAATGAGCTCCAATAGGTATTGGGTTCCTAGGAGCGTGATTTCATCACGCTAGATGAGTTAGGGTGTGCCAACCTTACTTGAATAAGTAGTTAACCTAATCATGGCAAAATGTGGCACTTTAGGAATTTTCAAGGTGCAATCAAGCCTTGAAAATGAAAGTGAATATTATTCCTAAGGTGATTAGAATGTGCCAACCACATTTGAGGAATTTTCTAGAATCAATCTAGTTGGCACATAGTGATCTAAAAGTCTTGAGGATATGATTTTAGGTCTATTACACTTAGGAATATAGAAATTATGGCAAAATGGTCAAAATTATCAAAAATGGCAACTAAGGCTAGAATTAGGTATTTTCTATACCTTTATGTGCTATTTGCCATATATTGTTTGCCATATGCCATGTCATGACATCATATTTATTTTATGATCATTTAAAATGTCATGATAATGCTTAGGTTATTTATATGTCATGTTTTATTTAAGTCTCATACTTTATGCCATGACATCATGACATTGGCACATGTTATTATGTATGATATCATTTTATGCCATGTCATCATTTCTTGCATTTTTTTTTGAAATTGATTTAAGGTTAAAAACATAATTTGATATGGAGATCAAATTGATGTTTAGAAAATGCATGAGACCTTAGCCTAAGATAACCTAAACCCATATCTCACATCAAAATTGACTTGGATGTGTTTGATACACCTTAGATGTGTGTGAGATATTAGGATGATGAGTTAGGAACAAGGTGCATAGTTCTTGTACCTAGATGAGTCTAATTCTAATTGGGGATCATAGGGAAAGCTTATGTACAAGTCATGTACATTTAGCCCTAAGATTGTGGTCCTAAATTAAAGGGTTTAAAATCATTTCAAAATTGATTTGAAAAACCTTGGTGAAGCTTTTCTAGTGATAGCATTCATCATTGAACAAAGTGATACAAAGTTTTTGAAACTTTGAGCTATTTCAAAACTTTTCGAACTTTGTATCAAGATTTGAAAATGGAAGTTATTTTCATAGAAAACTATTTTTCCTTGATAGTATATGTTATGAGGAATATATCCTCAAAATTTTATAATTTTTGGAATTTTCTGGAATTTGTTGTGAGTTTCTGAATTTCGGGCGAAGGTCATCAGTACTCGAGTCTGTCCAAGGATGGGTCCTGATCGGTCCGGTGACCGATCAGGCGTGCTGAATTTGCTGAATTTCGACTGTGGTCTGAAATTTCAGCTGTGGGAGTTGAGTTTCGGGTTTCTAAAGGTTTGAAACTCTCCAAGACATTGTTGGTGCAATAGTCAAGGGGGAGTTGACCTTTAGGGGGAGTTTTATCTATTAGTCAAGGGGGAGTTGACTTTTAGGGGGAGTTTTTACTCCTAAAGACTTAAGTGATGTGGGATTATCACTAAGTTGATTGTTGAATTTAGTTTCAAGGGGGAAATTAAGAGTTTCAATGAAAGGTATGAGACTTTCATTAGGAAGAAACTCTTGACCTTGATTCACTCCTTTTGATGTGTGTCAAAAAGGGGAAGAATGTCTAGAGAATGTTCAAGGAAGAACATTGGAGTTAGTGGGAGAGTTTGTTGATCACGACGAGTGAAGTTGTGAACAACGATAACTTACTCTTCAGGGGGAGAGTTTGTTGATGTGTGCCAATAGGGGGAGAATGAAGGGTTTAAGTTAGGCCTTCATTATCTAAGAAGGAGGTTGCCTTCTTAGAAGGAGAATGTAAGGTTGTAATTTATGTTTCATTACCTAGTGGCATGAGGAAAGTTGAGGCTATTGGATTAGCCTAACTTAAAGGTATTATCAAACATCAAAAAGGGGGAGATTGTTGGTGCAACCTTAGGTCAAGGTTGACCTGGTTGACCCGACTCGAGTTGACCTGACTCGAGTTGTATTTTGATGTTTGACAAGAACAAAAGAGTTGTATGTTGAAGGGAGTTTGGCATGGTGAAAAGTCCAAGCAGGGAGCTTGGCACGGGAAAAGTCCAAGTATGGAGACTTGGCACGGAAAAGTCCAAGCAGGGAGCTTGGCACGGGAAAAGTCCAAGTATGGAGACTTGGCACGGAGAAGTCCAAGTATGGAAACTTGGCATGGGAAGTCGGAGAGGGCTCGGTAGCTCGTTCTCCGGACTGAGGTCAGAGAGGGCTCGAGAGCTCGTTCTCTGGACCGGATGGAAGTCGGAGAGGGCTCGGTAGCTCGTTCTCCGAACTGTGGTCAGAGAGGGCTCGGTAGCTCGTTTTCTGGACCGGATGTGAAAGTGAAAGTCCTGGTGAGTGAAGCCAGGCAGTGGGAAAAGTCCTGGTGAGTGAAGCCAGGTGAAAATCCTAGTAAGTGAAGCTAGGTGAAAGTCCTGGTGAGTGAAGCCGGGCAAGGGAAAATCCAGATGGATCAAGGGTGATTGGACATCTGGTATTGAGAGGGTCAAGTAGGTCAAGGGAGTGACCGGATACTTAACACGAAGAGAAAAGTCCAAGTGAGTCAAAGGGATTGACCGGACACTTGGTGGTGAGTCTTAGCAGGTCAAGGGAGTGACCAGATGCTAAGCATGAGATACCAATAGGTCAAGGTTGACCGGATATTGGTTTGGAAGGCGTGGAACTTGGTTTGGGCAAAAACCAAGCTCTGGATCGGTCTGCAGACCGATCCAGTGATACGTTTGTGTATCTGATCGGTCTGGTGACCAATCAGATAACAAACAGAAGGCGATCATGGTTCTGTGGGCTTACTGATCGGTCTGGGGACCGATCAGCATGGAGCCTGATCGGTCCCCGGGACCGATCAGGGACGCTACCACCTGAGGTGGGATCGGTCCAGGGACCGATCAGATTCCACACAGAGAGTTGGGCAACTCTCTGTGAAGCCTTCTGATCGGTCTGGGGACCGATCAGCACAGGGCCTGATCGGTCCCCACGACCGATCAGGCAAGGCCCAGACCGATCAGGGTGAAGCCTGATCGGTCTGGATCTAGCCGTTGTGAGTAACAACGGCTAGGTTCTGCGTCTTCTGTCTTCATTGCAGGTTCTTCGCAGGTACAGGTAATATAAAGAGGTCGAGGGCTACAGGGCTGAGACACTCTCTTCTTCCTCTCCTTCTTCTAGCTTGCTGCTGCTTGCGATCTGAGCTTTGTTTGAGCTCTCCCCAGTAAGCTTCGTGTGAGCTTCCAGTCGACGGTCAGCTGCTGCTATTGTCCGAGAAGTTGTTGCTTCACAGGCAGTCGACGAGAAGGCGAGTTAGTGTTTGTACATTGTTCCTTGTCTTTCTACTTGTATTTCTTGTACTCCTTCTTGTTGTTGCAAGTTATTGTGGCGAGGTTTCTCCACCCACAAGGAGTATATATTAGCCGGTTCTCCGGGGACTCATCCACCGACGGATTGATAGGCTTCGTCCACCTTACGGACACGCCGAGGAGTAGGAGTATCATCTCTGAACCTCGTTACATCGCTGCGTCTAAGGTTTGATCATCTTCGTTTCGTTTCTATTTAGTTATTTCCGCTGTGCTAACCCTAATCGTAGGAAGAGACGCGAAGATTTGGGGTCGGCTATTCACACCCCCCTCTCTAGCCGTGATCATCGGTCCTAACAACCCAAAGGGAGGACCATCTAGCAAGCGACCCAGTTATCCAAAGTGTGCTACTTGTGGGAAATTCCACCCAGGGGTTTGTCGCAAGGGCACACGAGGATGCTTTAAATGTGGACAAGAAGGGCACATGGCCAAGTAGTGCCCGAACAAGACCGGTCTTCCTCAGCCACAGCAGATTCAGTATGCAGGCCAGCCAGCTCAGTTGTATCAGATGCAGGCCGCTCTAGAAGGTCCACTTATCAGCCAGGGCAGATTAGAAGCCCCTCCAGCTATGGCGAATGCGAGGATCTACTCACTCACCAGAGAGGACGTAGCCAATGCCTCGACAGTTGTCATAGGTCAGATTAGCATTTTTCAGTATAGTTCTACTGTTCTATTTGATACTGGGGCAACCCATTCATATATAGCCAGGGTGTTCTCCGAAAAATTAAAAATACCCTCAGAGGTACTCGGTGTGATGACACTACCTTCAGGAGAGATCATGGCATCCATGCAGCTCGCAGGCGGTCGATCATTATAGCGATGGAACTCTTTTGTGATCGATCCTGCTGGAAATGATCGACACTGACGTCATCCTTGGAATGGACTTCCGATCGATACGGTGCTTCCATAGAGTGCCTGTAAAGTCGTATTCCAACCTCAAGGTTAAAGTACATCGAGAACCAAAGAGAAAATCAAAATTTCTCTCAGCTATGAAGGCACAGTTGATGGATTCGGGATGTACGGGTACTTAGCACATGTAGTCAATACTAGCTGTGACGAGGACCAACAGAGGTCCGAGTTGTGTGTGACTACCCAGCAGTCTTCCAGAGTTACCAGGCCTAGCACCGTCAGGAGATTGAATTTGAGATAGAGCTCTTCCCGCACCAATCCTATTTCCAAAGCGCCATATCGCATGGCTCCCGCAGAATGAAGGAACACTACAGGAGCTGTTGACAAGGGCTTCATACGCCCTAGTCACTCACCATGGGGAGCGCCTGTACTGTTCGTGAAGAAGAAGGATGGAAGCATGCGGCTATGCATAGACTACAGAGCACTGAATCAGGTCACGATCAAGAACAGGTATCCTCTTCCCAGAATAGATGACCTGTTCGACCAGTTAAAGGGAGCAGCAGTGTTCTCTAAGATTGACCTCAGATCAGGATATCACCAAGTCAGAGTCAAGGAGGGTGATATACCGAAGACAACATTTAGGACCAGATACGGACATTACGAGTTCGTAGTCATGCCCTTTGGCGTGACCAATGCTCCAGCTACATTCATGGATCTCATGAACAGAGTATTCAGGGAGTATTTAGATAAGTTTGTTATTGTGTTTATCGATGACATCCTTATCTACTCAGGAACTCAGGAAGAACACTCAGAGCACCTGAAACTAGTGTTGCAGACGCTTCAGCAGAACCAGCTATACGCCAAGTTCACGAAATGTGAATTTTGGTTAGAACAGGTGTCCTTCCTGGGTCATATCATCTCAAAGGATGGTATTATGGTAGATCCCAGCAAGATAGAAGCAGTAAGTAACTGGAAGAGACCTAAGAACGCCAGCGAAATTAGGAGCTTTCTGGGATTAGCAGGATATTACAGAAAGTTTGTAGAGGACTTCTCCAGGATAGCCTCCCCACTGACAGCTCTTACCAGAAAGAACAGGAAATTTCAGTGGACAGAGGACTGTGAGAACAGCTTCAGCGAGCTAAAAAGAAGATTGACCAGTGCTCCCATTTTGGCTCTACCAGACAACACCAGCAGCTTTGACATCTATAGTGATGCCTCTAAGTTGGGACTAGGAGCAGTATTGATGCAAAATGGCAAGGTGATCGCCTATGCCTCCAGACAACTCAAGGATTATGAGAAGAATTACCCTACTCATGACCTTGAGCTCGCAGCAGTAGTGTTCGCTCTCAAAATTTGGAGACATTACTTATATGGAGCTCAGTGCAGAGTGTATACAGATCATCAGAGTTTGAAGTACTTCTTCACTCAGAAGGATCTGAACATGCGACAGCGCAGATGGCTTGAGCTGGTCAAAGACTACGATATAGACATCCTCTACCATCCAGGGAAAGCCAATAAGGTAGCCGACGCACTTAGCAGAAAATCCAGTGCTACCTTATTATCTCTTACAGCCATGTCACCGCCCCTACAGAAGGAGATCGTAGATTTCGGTCTCGAACTTATCGTTGGACAGCTCTCTACTATGACCTTAGAGTCTACCTTACTTGGTGATATTCAGTCAGCTCAGGAGCAGGACCCTGGAATACAGAAAATCAAGCAAGGGCTAGCAGAATCAGAAAGTAGAGAATTCAGAGTGTCCGATAGCGAGGTGTTGTATTTTGGTGACAGACTCTGTGTTCCAGATCAGGAGGAGCTACGGAGACAGATTTTAGATGAGGCTCACAAGACTCACTATGCGATGCATCCAGGTTCCACCAAAATGTATCAAGACCTGAAGAACCATTTTTGGTGGCCCGGGATGAAGCGAAACATCGCCAGATATGTTAGCACCTGCCTCACCTGTCAGAGGGTCAAGGCAGAACATCAGCGACCAGGAGGAGTTTTGCAGCCTATACAGATTCCAGAGTGGAAGTGGGAGGATATCTCTATGGATTTCATAGTGGGACTGCCCAGAACCACGAATGATTTTGACGCTATCTTGGTAATAGTCGACAGGTTGACTAAATCAGCCCACTTCTTAGCTATCAAGATATCCTACTCCATGGAGAAGCTAGCTCAGTTGTATCTCCAGGAGATCGTCAGACTACATGGAGTCCCACGAACCATCATTTCAGACAGAGACAGTAGATTCACATCACACTTTTGGGAGTGTGTACAGTCAGCGTTGGGCACTAAGTTAAAGTTCAGCACAGCATTCCATCCTCAGACAGATGGTCAGACGGAGCGAGTAAACCAGGTACTCGAAGATATGCTCTGAGCGTGTGCCCTAGACTTCAAGGGAAGTTGGTGCAAATATCTGAGCTTAGCAGAATTTGCATACAACAACAGCTATCAGGCCACTATCGGCATGACACCTTACGAGGCTCTCTATGGGCGGAGGTGTAGATCTCCAATCTGCTGGTATGAGAGTGGTGAACAGAAAGAGCTAGAACTTCAGACAGATCTAGTAGCAGATACCACAGTAGCCATACAGCAGATCCGCCAGAGGATAGAGACAGCTCAGAGCCGCCAGAAGAGCTATGCTGATACGCGGCGCAGACCCTTAGAGTTTTCAGTTGGGGATTCAGTGTTCCTCAGAGTGGCTCCCATGAAGGGAGTAATGCGTTTTGGGAAAAAGGGCAAGCTAAGTCCCAGATATGTGGGACCATACCTTATCAGCAGAAGAGTGGGCAAGGTAGCATATGAGCTAGAGCTACCCTAGGAAATGTTAGCTGTCCACAACGTATTTCATGTCTCTATGCTGAAGAAGCATACCCCAAATGCCACCCAGGTGATTGAGTCCCAGTCGGTACAGATCTGCGAGGACCTCAACTATGATAGTCGGCCTATTCAGATAATTGACCGAGCAGTTAAGAAATTGCGGAACAAGGAAGTACCATTAGTCAAAGTCATTTGGCAAAGTCACACAGCAGAAGAGGCAACTTGGGAGACAGAAGTCAGCATGAGACAGAAGTACCCAGAATTGTTCTAAGTTCGAGGCGAAATTTTTATAAGGTATGGGGGATTGTAACGCCCGAAAATTCTCAAACTTGCATTAGAATTATTCTGTGATTTTTCTGGAATTTTTAGATATTTTTCCGGAATTTTCCGAGTAGCGGAAGTAGCAAAAATAATTAGAAGAATAAAAAGGCTTAAGCGGGAATCGAACCCGGGACCTCTCGGGTCCGCTAAATCTTTAGTTAGCCTTAGTAACCGGTGAACCCAGCAGAACCGTGCTGAAAGGAAAGGGAATCAATTATATTTATAATTGGTTTGGTCGAATTAATTACTTAGTATAAATAGGAAATTTAAGTTGGGGTTTGGTTTATTTTAAAAACTTGGTTCGGCAACTTTCTTCTCCTCACCCTAACTCACCGACGCCACCTCTCCCCTCTCCTTCTCTCGGCGCCACAACAAGGGAAGACCTAGGGTTCTCTCCCTAGGGCCCCAAGGACATCTTCCGGCGACGATTTCAGCACAAGGACGTTTCCCTCCGCGAGTAGAGCACGTGGACGCGAGCGAATCGTCGAGAAGTCGTCTCCACCGGAATTTCTAGCAATTAGATTTGTAAGAAATCTAGCACACAAGGTAAGAAACCCCTCACCTGCAGTATAATAGCTTCCGTTTGAGTTTTTATGCTTTAGTTAGGATGTATGCAGATTTTTATCGATATCTAGGGTGTATTTAACTCTCTTCGCAGATTAGGGATTTAGTTGAGCACCTCTAGATGGGCCGGGCACGTTTTCCCTCTTCAGATAGGAGGTTAGACGTTGTCGGGTGCCTAGAGGTGGTCTCCCTAATAGGGAGAAGAGTTAGAGCATCCTAGGTGCTCGATTAAAGGTCTAGCTCAGTAATAGACAGTTTAATTAACTTATTAAATGCACTAGAAGCATTTAAAACAGCAAATTAGTTTTATTTCAACTTATGTAGGACTACAGTCCAATGGGTGGG